>NW_024412376.1:45736018-45757576 GCF_014898765.1 Herpailurus yagouaroundi | reverse complement strand
AAAGAAAGAAAGAAAGAAAGAAAGAAAGAAAGAAAGAAAGAAAGAAAAAGGGGGAAGGAAGGAAGGAAGGAAGGAAGGAAGGAAGGAAGGAAGGAAGGAGAGAGGAGAGGGGAGGGGATGGGAGGCGAGGGGAGGCGAGGGGAGGCGAGGGAAGGGAAGGGAAGGGGCACCTGGGTGACTCAGTCTGTTAAGCGTCTGACTTTGGCTCAAGTCACGATCTTGCAATTCATTTCTGTCCATTTTATAGGGCCATTTTTGGAGTCCCTCTATCATTTCTTTACTTTGAATTTATGTTCAGCCAGTTATAACTGCTTTAATTTTCTGGGATTTCTTTAAATCACATTTCAAGTTTACAGTTTTGTTTGAGGAGTGCCTAGGTGCCTCAGTCAGTTGAGTGTGAGACTTAGCTCAGGTCATGATCTCATGGTGCATGGGTTTGAGCCCCACATCGGGCTCTGTGCTGACAGTTCAGAGCCTGGAGCCTGCTGTGGATTCTGTATCTCCCTCTCTCTCTTCCCATCCCCCACTCATGCTCTGGTATCTCCCCCCCCCCCCCCCCCTCAAAAATAAACAAACTTTAAAAATTTTTCTAAGAAAAAAATAAGGAAAGAAGGAGGAAGGGAGGGACAGGGAGGGAGGGAAGGAAGGAAGGAGAGAGGAAAGTTAGGAAGGAAGGAAGGAAGGAAGGAAGGAAGGAAGGAAGGAAGGAAAGAAGGAAAGCATCACACTAAATTTATAAGTTAATTTGAGAAGAACTGCCATCTTTTCAATATTGAGTTCACTCATCCATAATGAGTTTCAATCCTATGGTTCAATCATTTTATCATTGTGTGCCCTTCTAGAATATTTCAGAATTTTTTATATAAGTTATACATGCTTTTGTAGATTTATTCCTAAATAACTTTTAGTTTTTATTGCTAACCTGAATGGAATTTCTTGAGTGTGGGTGTGGGTGTGAAAGAAACAAAGGAAGAAATATAAAAGAGAAGATGTATGAAACATTGTGGTTTAAAAACAGCAATATAAGGAACCATCTGTTTCCTTCCCAGCAAGAAACAAGACTTAACAAGAATCTTATGTGGAGTCTTTTCTATATAATCCTATTCCCCTTTGTCCTTCACAGTTATAACCTTATTTCAATGTTGTATTAAACATTCCAGTGATTTTCTTTACAGTATGATCACCTATATACGTATCTATAAACATTATGTTGATCAGGTATTGATTTTCAACTGTATAGATAGAATCATGCTACACATATTCACTATATTTCTTTCAATCAAAATCATATTTTTGCAGTTGGGCTGTATTGATGCATGTTATGGTTGTTCAATCATTTTCACTGCTGTGGTGTGTTTCCAAGTACAAATATGCTAAATTTTGTCTATTCTACTGTACATGACCATTTGGGTTGTTTTCAGTTTGGGGCTATTACAAAAAATGTTGGTATGAACAATGCTGTACATATATCTTTTGGCCACTGTACTAGTTTTTCTAAACTCTATTCCTGGAAATGGAAATGCTGAATCACAGTGTCTACTTATTTTCAAATTTAAAACTATTTTCCAATCCGATGTACCAAATTACACTCCAACATTGTCTGAGACTTTCTATTGCTCCATATTAATGATAAAACTTGGTGTAAGGCTTTTAATTTTTGCCATTTGTTGGGTATAGAATGGTATCTAATTTTAATTTGTATTTCTCTAATTCTAAAAGTGAGTACCTTTTTATATGTCTCTTGGCCATTTGAATCTCCTCTCCTCTTTTTTGAAATGCCTGTTCACATCTTTTTAAAATTTTTTTCTTCAACGTTTTTTTTAATTTATTTTTGGGACAGAGAGAGACAGAGCATGAATGGGGGAGGGGCAGAGAGAGAGGGAGACACAGAATCGGAAACAGGCTCTGAGCCATCAGCCCAGAGCCTGACGCGGGGCTCGAACTCACGGACCGCGAGATCGTGACCTGGCTGAAGCCGGACGCTTAACCGACTGCGCCACCCAGGTGCCCCAACACATCTTTGCCTATTTATTGGGTGTTTCTCTTTTTGTTGATCTCTAGAAGATCACTAGGTATTCTGAATATTAATACTGTTTCAATTACATCTGTTGCAAAATATCTTCCCATTTGTGACTTGTCCTTACACCCCCTTTATGTGTCTTTTGATACATAAAGTTCATCATTTTAAAGTAGTCAAATTCAGTCTTTTCCTTTACACGTTGCATTTTTTTGTGTCCTATTTAGGAACTCCTTTCCTGTTTCAATACTAAAAAGTTAATTTGTCATATTGCCTTGGGAGAGTTTTATAGTTTTCCCTTAAATATTTAAGTCCTTAATCTACCTGGAATTTGTAGTTGTGCATGACGTGAGGTTGGGATTGAATAAAAATTTTAAATTTCATTTTGAATTTTCTATTTGCTCACTGCTAGTATAGGAACAACATTATATCAACAAATACATCTTGTAACCAGAAACCTTGCAGGTTTTTCTCATTAGTTCTATTATTTATTTATAGATTTCCTTTGTTTTTCTTTCTGGAAAATCTCTGTCTACATTTTTCTCCTGATGCTTTATCATTTATTTCTTTGTTTTATCTATTGTATTGGATAAAGTACATTCCAGTACAATATTCAGTAGAAGCAATTATAATGAGAATTCTTGTGTACTTCCTGATCTTAAAAGAAAATGTTCCTAAAAATACCATTCACTAGACAAAGGAATTTTCTTTCTATTCCTATTGCTAAGAGTTTTGTTATCATTGATGTTGTTGTTTTAAAATCATGAACATATGTTAAATTTTATCAAGTTATTTTTCACAGGTATAGTGGCTAAATAATTGGCCCAAAGATTTTCTACACTCTAAACCCCAGAACTTTGTCTGGGTTCTATAAATACATTGTATTATATGGCAAAAGGGACTTGGCAGACGTAGTTAAGAATTTTGATGGATAAAGAAGTTGTGGTTTACATATACAATGGAATACTACTTCGCAATGAGAAAGAATGAAATCTGGCCTTTTGTAGCAATGTGGATGGAACTGGAGAGTGTTATGCCAAGTGAAATAAGTCAGGCAGAGAAAGACAGATACCATATGTTTTCACTCATATGTGGATCCTGAAAAACTCAACAAAAGACCAGGGGTGAGGAGAAGGGGGTAAAAAAAGTTACAGAGACGAAGGAGGCAAACCATAACAGACTCTTAAATACTGAGAATAAACTGAGGGTTGATGGAGGGTGGGGAGGAGGGGATAGTGGGTGATGGGCACTGAGGAAGGCACCTGTTGGGATGAGCACTGGGTGTTGTATGGAAACCAATTTGACAATAAATTTCATATTATAAATAAATAAATAAATAAATAAATAAATAAGAATTAGATATGTGGAGATAAGCTTAACAAAAATGACACATTAAATCTGAAATGAAGACTTAAACATTTTTTTAAAAACTCATTTTAAATAAATTCATTTTAAACTTAATAAATAAATTAATTAAATAATTAATTAATTAATTAAACCATCCCCCAGATCCACACTGTATGATTGTGTGAAGTCAGAACAATGTGTCAAGACCTAGTTACCCACCTTTCATGTAATTATTAGAATAACACTAAAGAAATAACTTAGCATTATTTGACTTAAAATTATAACAAAACCTTACTTAGTATTTTTACCCTGCACACTCAATTTAATATTGTGCCAATGATAAGGAAAACCAGAGTAACCTAAATCCAGGAATTGAGTTGCCCATAAGAAAACCAAGGAGACACCTGATGCATCCATAGTCTTTGTTAGAAATAACAAAACATAATATAAAAAGATGTTATAAATGGTTAATATTAATGTTTCTTTGAACGTACACCCTGTGGCTCAATAAAGACTGTACATGAAGCTGTGGTCCTATGAAAAATGATCATAGATTTCTTATGGTACTCCTAAAAAAAAAAAAAAAAGAATTTTGAGATGGGGAGAGTATCCTGGATTATCTGAGTGAGCTTGCTATAAGCACATAGATCCTTATAAGAAGTAGTCAGGAGCATCAGAGTCAGAAAGAGTTTGAAGATGATACACTGCTGGCTTTGAAGACTGAAGATAAGACCATGAGCCCATGGATGTGTGCAGCCTCCAGAAGCTAGAAAAAGCAAAATAATGAATTTTCCCTTGAAGCATCCACAAGGATGCAGCCCTACAAACACCCTAATTTTTGTCCACTGAGACTGATTTGGAACTTTTGACCTCCAGAACTGTAACATAATAAATTTGGGTTGTTTTACGCCACTAAACTTGTGGTGATCTCTTTATAGCAATAATACAGGACATGGGAGCTATCATATTGGGTTTTAACCTCACTTAGCCCATGATTATGGTAAACCACTTTACAAAATTCTGGTTAATAAATCATCCTGACATTCTTTTTAAAAAAATTTTTTTAATGTTTATTTATTTTTGAGAGAGAGACAGACAGAGCGTGAGTGGGGGAGGAGCAGAGAGAGAGGGAGACACAGAATCTGAAGTAGGTTCCAGACTCTGAGCTGTCAGCACAGAGCCCGACACAGGACTTGAACCCATGAACCGTGAGAGCATGACCTGAGCAGAAGTGAGACGCTTAACCAACTGAGCCACCCCAGTGCCCCCATCCTGACATTCTTGAAATGATCCTTCCTTGGTTAAGATGTCTCCATTGTTAATTCAGTGGTTCTATTTAGAATGCAAATATTTCATTTAGTATTATTATAACTATGTTCCTAAATGAAATTGAACTTTAATTTTCCTTTCTCATACTATCTTCTTTTGGGTATCAAAGTTACCTGGACTCACAAAAGGAACTGAAGAGCACACCCTCTTTTATTATTGTATCAACATGTTTCATAAGATTGGGATTATTTTTTCCTTATAAGTTTTGTAAAATTCAGCTGTAAAAGATTTAGAGATGGGTGCTGTTGTATGTTAATACACAGATGTTCATTCAGTTTTTAAGTGTGTAAGTCTTTTCAGGTATTTTAATTGCCTTTGAATCAACTTTGGTGATGTATATATTTCTAGAAAAGTATTTGTTTCAGTCTTTTTCCAATTATTATCATAAATCTTTTATACTATTCTCATACATTTTAAGTTTTTATTTTACATTAGTGGTGCCTATTATGTAATATCTAATATTGTTTACTTGCACTTTCTCTTTATTTATCTTGTTCAATCTTGGAAAAAATCACTTATTTTGTTAGTCTTTTCCAAAAATCAGCTTTTGGTTTAGTTGATCTTATAGACTGTTTTATTTCTATTTTCTTAATTTATGCTCATCTCATTATTATTTTTTTATATTTTTGGGGGGTTTATTCTATTTTCTTTTCTAAAAATATTTAGTTAAATACTTAGCTTATGAATTTTAATCTTTCTTTTTTTAATAAAATTTTTTTAAATGTTTGTTTGTTTTTGAGAGAGAGAGAAAGAGAGACAGAGTGTGAGCAGGAGAGGGCCAGAGAAAGAAGGAGACACAGATTCCAAGGCAGGCTCCAGGCTCTGAGCTGTCAGCACAGAGACCGATGTGGGGCTTGAACTCACGAACTGTGAGATCATGACCTGAGTCGAAGCTGGATGCTTAACCAACTGAGCCACCCAGGCATGCCTTAATCTTTTTTTTACAGATACATTTAACTATTATATTTAAAAAATAAATTAAATGAAGAACAACAAAAGAATTGTACTCCCCCCTTCTTGCCAACTGAAATTTTAACTTTGGTTCTTTCCTGTCCTTTGAGTATATTCTACAATAGGACCCATGACTTTGTCTCATGTCAATAAGAATCTTCTGGTCACTTTAGTCCCAAGAATAGCCTGATTGCAGTAATTAAAAGAGTTCATCCATGCAATAGTTAAAACTCTTTTAACTATTCACTGAGAGTCTTAAATTCTTAAATTCACTGAGAGTCAAAACTTATTCCCAATTCTAGTTCAGACCTACTTCAGTAGGAAAATCTGCTGTGCAGAGGTTTTTATCTATTCTTCTCTGTTCCCCCCTTCTTACCCATTCCTCACCATAAGATTCTCTTCCTCAGCACACCAGCTTGGTAGCCAGAAATTCTCATGGTTAGGAAAAGGAAGGCATTCCTCTGACAGCATTGGTGCTCTAACGGTTTGGTAGATGTTCAAACAGTATCCTTCTATTCATTATATTAGTTAGGAATCTAAAGACCCAAGCCCAAATTAAAGGACATTTCACAACATAACTAGCCAGTAATCTTTAAGAATGTCATGGTCATGAGGACAAAGGAATTGTTCCAGACTAAAGGGGACTGAGGATTCATGATAATTAAATGCAATGTGTGACCCTAGATTTGGATGCTAGATGCAAAAAAGTATACAAGTTGGACAAAGTATCCAAATGGCAAAATTTGGATAAGGTTTGTCATTAGATAGTGCTATATGAGTAATTTCCTGGTTGTGATCATTGTACTGTGGTTATATAAGATTTTAACATTTGGGGGATCTGGGTGTATACAGGAATTTTTTTGTACTCTTTTCCAACTTTTTTGTATGTCTGGAATTATTTTAAAATAATTTTTTTAATGTATGTGCTTTAGATCTCAAGTTTAACTCTCTAGCCCACACCTCCCTTCTGTACTCCAGGCCAGTATATTCAGTTGTCTGTGTGATATCTCTACTGGATGTATCATAGACATTTCGAGCTTAACATTTCTCAAATTGAACTCTTGCCTTATCTTCAAAATCTCTTTCACCAAAAGCCTTTTCCAAAACCGCTAAATGCTACTGCTACATATCCAGTCACTCAAAGTTGATTTCTTGACATCGTTCACCATATGCAGCCCATCACTAAAATCAGTTGATCCTACTTACAAATATGTATCTCAAATCCATTTGATTCTCTCACTTTCCATCGCCATAATGTGAAGCTACTTTATCTCCTGCACAGTATATTGTAATAGTTTCCTAACCTGTCTCTCTGCTTTGACTACGACCTATGTGATGCCTTTAAAATGTACATTAAATCATGACTCTCCCATCTTCAAAATACTTCAGATGCCTCTCACTGTACTTAGGACAAAATTCAAAATTCTTAATCTCATTTAAGGCAAATTAAGGTCTATAATTTTTCTGGCCTCTCTGACTCTCCTTCAAACACACATACACTCTTACTATACTGTACATCATTCACCAGGCTCCACAACACAACTCCTCCACAAGTGCAATTTATTTGCTACCTCAGAACCTATGTAATTGTTATTTCTTCTTCATTGGATGTTCCTTCTACTGCCTAAGACCCTCTCCCTAATAGTTTCTCCTTGGCTGCTTTCTTTTCATCCAGATTTTGGCTTAAATTCACCTTCTTCAAGAAGTTTTCTTAGCTACCCAAACTACACTATGTCCCTCCTGTTAGTCTCTCTCATAGCAACTTTCCCTTTCCCTTTATAGCACTTAAGATAATTCTTTTGTCTTTATAAATCTTGGTTTTTTATTCATTTTGAGAAAGAGAGCATGAGTGCATGTGAGCAGGGGAGAGGCAGAGATAGGGGGAGAGAGAGAATCTGAAACAGGCTCCATGCTGTAAGTACAGAGCCTGATATGGGGCTCAAACTCACAAACCATGAAATCATGACCCGAGCTGAAATCAATAGTTAGATGCTTAACTAACTGAGCCACCCAGGCACCCCAGCACTTAGGATAGTCTTAATTATAATTTTATTTGTTACTTATTTGCTGTCTATGCCTCCCAATAGACTACAAGCTCAGTGAGAGCTGGGGTCAAGTCTGTTTTGCCCACCTTTATATACCAAGTACCTAGTTTATATGCAAAAAAATACATGATGAACAACTAAGTAAATACATTAATTAAAATATCTGTGATATGATGCACTGTCCTCACTTACCAGAGAAACTAGGCAGTCTCTGATTCACCAGGGAGATTCAGAACTAGGCAGTTCTGATTCACTGCATAAAATGTGACTCTTATCTAGGGAAACTGAGACAAATACTCAATTTAGTAGCTGGTGAAAGTGCTACTGCATCCTTCTGAGCAGCAAGCTAAATTTGTTTTGTGATGGTGGTCTCCATAGACTAGAGATGAGGAATTATTTCTGCACTTAGGATGCAGAAGAGGTATCCTTTTCAGTTAATGTAGTTCAGCAACTCCAGTTGGCAGTCATTCTGTGATTTAACATGAAGTGAATAACTTGGCCTCGTATGCTGGTCAGACATTCATCTACCCACCAATTCCTTTCTGGAACTGCAATGTATTAGGAAGTACATGTTGGACCTCAGCTTATATGTCAGGAACATACACAAAGAGACAGCCATTTCTGAGTCTCAGAGCTATGCTGCTGTGAAGATCCAAATTATAAAGCAAAATTAGCACTTCTTGTATTTAGATCAGAACATTCTGTGTATTGGGTTGCAGTGGAAATGTTCTTATATAACCTCTTAAATTTTGGGGAAATGGGATGCATAAGAAGAGATCTAGGTTTAGGGCATATAAAATTTCCAGAAGTAAAATAAGAAGAAATGAGAAGGGAAATTTCACTTTAAGGATTTTAATTTCACCTTCGAAACTTGATAATAGAAAGTATTCAGATTTCAAGCTTTTCATATTACTGCCATTGTATTAATAGGATTACTGGCATCTGTACATAATCCTCTTTAATTAGCTGAGTTGCATAATCCAAAATGGACTGTGAAACAGGGGGTGAATTTTCTCAGAGTGTGATCTCAGAATTAACATATGCAATATCACATGGACTTACTTCAGAATCTCTTCTGATTGTTGTTTCTCATCCCCATGGGATACATCCTCCATTTTGGATTTGGCTTATAAACCCAATGGATTAACAGCATAAATAATAAAGTCAAGAGACATAGGAATTAGGAGAAGGAAAACAACCTTATTAATCGGGACTCTTTTAGTCACAAGAAACAAACCTCAAAACAAACTAGATTTAAAAAAGGGGGGGGTATTGGAAACAAACTTGGGTAACTCATAGAATCAAAGATGAACCAAACCAGCTTTAAAGACCTCAAGGAATAAAATCAAGCAATAACTAACCAGGCTTGTCTCTTCCTGCTTCTCATCAGTCTTTCAGTTTCTCCAATTGGTGAGAGACATAGAACCAACACATACTTTCAGCTTTCTTGCAACAAAGAAATAAAGAAAAATTTTCCCACATGGAGCCACTTAAGGAAAAAAGTCTCAGGGAAGTATTTTGGTCCAGCTTGGGTAAAATGTCTACTCCCAAACCAATCACAATGTCCAGGTGGTTATGACAGTCTAAATGGACGGGGCCCCCCCCCCCCGGGTCATGTTCATAGCCCTGAGGCAAGGAGGTAGAAGAGTACTCTGTTGAAAACCCTACCAGGATTAAAGTGAGAGAGAAAAAACAAAAACAAAAAACAAAAGCACTCACTTCCCCACCAAAGACTAAGAGAGGGATATTCTTGTTATGAGGAGAAACTAACTAGACAAAAGCATAGTATTCATCTTACTTTCTTTCTATATCTATTCCCCAGAGAAGAAAATTAGGAGCAGGGAGGGGAGATCAGGGGAGGTGAGCTGAGTTTTAACTGAAAACAGCAGGATTTCTATACAGGAGATTTACAGGAGTTGCACACATACATTTCTCAATGCATCCTATTTTTTTAGAAAAGGGTATAGTAGACAAAATAATGGCCCCAAAGATGTCTGCAACATGATCCCTGTGACCTGTGAGTATGTTACCTTATATAGCAAAAGGCCTTTGGCAATGTGGTTATGGGTATGGATTTTGAGAAAAGGAAATTTCCTGGATTATCCCGGGGGTGGGGGAAGGGCAATATAATCAAAGGGGCACTTATAAGCGAACTTTTTCCAGTTACGGTTAGAAAGAGACATGACAATGGAAGAAAAGCCAAAGATATGCAAAGTTGTTGGGCTTCGAAGATGGAGGTAGGGGACCAAGAGCTAGGCAATACATGTGCCCTTTAGAAGTTAGAAAAGGCAAGGAAAGACTCTCCTCTAGAGCCTCTAGAAAGGAGCCTATCCCTACCAACACCTTGACTTAGCCCAGTGAGACATGTTGTTAGACTTCTGGTCTACAAAACTATAAGATAATAATTGTGTGTTGTTTTATACCATTAAGTTTCTGATAATTTGCTAGTACAGTAATAGCAAATCTAATATAAAGTGGTATGAAACCTAATATAAGGTAATATGAAGTTTAAAAATAGGCCAAACACATAGCCTGCTAATATTGTTTGCTTCCAGTGATAAAGGAAAATTGTAAAAGGGCTGTACTTAGGAGTAGGGAAATAGTTTGCAAGTTCTGTTTGAATGATTTCCAATAAATTAGTGAAATGTAAGGGCATAAATTACACCATTTTCTCAAGTGATAAAGTCCCTAGTGCCAAAAGGTCAGTTTTAATGTAGTTTATCTTTTCTCTCTTGACTTTCTTCCAGGTACCCTAAATTATGGGAAAATATCAGAAAAGGCAATCAAATCTGTATTAATTAAACTCCCACTGGGTTTTAGATCCCCGCAATTGAGTGAGAAGTTTCTGTTTCTCCTGTAACAGACTTAAGGGGACAAGAACCATGAAGAAATTACCCTGACCTGATGGGCAGAAGCTATGTAGAGAGTGATGGAGCCCTGTGTAAGTCTGGACCTGCATTAAAGACCAGGAATGTAGAAATAAGCCATTGTGCCTGTCAGGTTTCTGATATCAGCAGTAATGCTCTGGATCTTTGTAGGCAGAGATAACTAGTACCACATCTATCTTCAGAAGAATTCCCACTATTAAAAGAACCCAATGGGAACTGTGACAGGAGAATGGAAATCCTGACAATCAGTGCCACTTCTTTTTTTGTTCAAATACCCAATAAACAAAATAGTTACAAATTTGGTCAAATTGTGGGTACACTAAAGAGAATTGAAGTAAACCATGTGTAAATTATATAATTTACACCATTTACACCATTCTGTAATACCTGGCAATGAGGTCATCAAATACAAGCTCCTTGCGGGTAGGGATTTTGTTTGTTCACTGTTTTATATTCAATGCCTGGCAGTGGATACTTAATATATGAAGAACATTTCAATCTCATTATGACTTTAGCAGGTACAGGGAGGTTTTGTTTGGCTTAGAGTCATTCTAATGACATATAATCCTGACCCTCCTTAGCTAAAGAACAGCCAATTCCAGAACAGTTCTTTCTTCTGCCTGGTAGGGTGAGCCAGTAGCTCAGAATGAGCAACAATTCTGTGACTGCTTATTTCCAAGGGAAGCCAGTAAATGTCTAATAATACCAGCTGTATCATAGACATGATACCGAATGAATCTTTTATAGCTACACAGCTTCTGTTTTCCTTCCAAATTGAGAGCAATACCCCTTCTATCTTGGGCCTTTCTACCTGTTGTTCTTTCTGCTTGGAAAACTCTTCCCCAGAACTTCACAAATGTGGCTCCTTCTTAACATTCCTGGGTTAGCTTCAAAGTCACCTCCTCAAAGAAGGCATTCAATCTAAAGTAGTACCTCAGTCACTTTATCATATCACCATGCTTTATTGCTAGCCCTTACTATCTCGCTTCTTTGATTTTGTTTTTGTTTTCGTTTTTATTTGATCTGTTTTTGTTTTCCCACTAAAAGATAGCTCTAATTATTATTCAGATGACTTTGGCAAGCCTCAAACTCAGACCCCCAGTTTCCTCATCTAGTTAATAAGTGTCAAAAGAGATAGTAGTGTAGACTGCCCTATAGTCAGTTTTCAAGAAGCAGTGGTTTATTCAACTTACTAAGCGTGACAAACACCATTTTAATTTCAAGAAGAAGAAACATAATTATTCCATAAGTATCAAGACACATATTTCAGTTTTATGGTAAGGAATATATGGAGAAAGTAATAAAGATAAAGCCTTGATGTTTTTCAAAGTCACAAGAGGGAATAGTAATTAAATAACACCATGACTTTTTTAATACAATTCTTTAGACAAGGAAATGACTAATGTTGCCAGGATTTGTCACTAAAAGCACTTTAATTCCTTTTTAAGATAAAGAAATATATATGAAGTCATCCTCATTTTTTGCAAGGAAAAAACGTTAATTTCATAATTCAAGAGTGTTTCACAAACTTTCACAGTGTAATGAGCCCATCTTGTGGCCTTTTATAATATTGCCACTTTTAAAGTAAAACATGTGTTAACCATAGGTTTAAATTCTGTCATTTATTCAACAACCAGCTTTCACTTACTGTGTGCTGACTGCTGGGGATGTAATGATAGGAAATGTAAGAAAAAACAAGATCCTGCTCTGAATTCATATAAGTCTAAAGGAGAACGACTTTTAAGCAGAGATAATTACTGTAGGATAGTTAAGTTCTATTATACAAAAGTATAAACTTAGGCTACCACACCAGAGTTAAGTAAAGTGTCCCCAGAATTCAGAATGAAACTAGTATATCTCCACTTCCAGGAATAACTTTGATCACTAAAGAAATCAAATAACATCAGAGGTTAGGTTAAATATTAGTTTCTAGTCTGGCATTCCATCAGGAAGTGCCTCATATTTACTTAACCTAGTGAACACACAGAAACCTAAATATATCTGGTTCTCATCTAAATCACCCATTCTGAGAGTTTAGCAAGTAAATATTTTAAAAATAGCTGCCTATGTATGTTCCCTTTAGGTAAGCAGTTTTTTTTTTCTATCTCCCTATACCTACTCACAATCATAGCTTTAAGAAATGAAATGACATAGAATATTTTAATCAGCCACAGAGAAGGGGAAAGTCCATCCTTTCCAACCTGATGATCTAGAGTAGAAAAATGGGAATAGAAGTAGAGAAGATAAGCAATCAGATATGTGCCCCAACCTCCTACCTTCAAGGCTCTGTGGGAGGAGATGGATATAATAGACTGGGAGGAACATTCCTTCTTTAGGGCTCTGAGAGATCGTTATGCAGAAGAGCTTCTGACCAATAAAGGGCCATAACCAGCATGGGTGAAACAGTGGAGAGGCATGGTCAGCCATAAACAGGGCCCACCTCTATTCCTGTGTGACAAGAGATGCTGAGATGAAAGCCCATAGGCCAATCGTGGGATTTGCTGACCCACAGCTTCTACTGCAGGATAGATATCCTTGATGAAGGTCAGTTGGAGGATTCAGCAGAGACTCAAAAGGCCTTATCACTATCAAGGGCTAAAGAGAGGCCATGTGAGGAGGAAGGGCAATCAGAATCACATCTTAACCATATGGAAAAGAGTAAAGCACAAGTTTACCAGGCAGAGAAGTCAGCTGTGGACACCAGCAGAAAACAAGTATTGTAACAAACAAATGTGTCTCAATGGGCAGAAACCAAACCACATTCAAGGAGGAAGACTTTCTGACCAAAAATTAAATGTGGGCTATATCCATACACCCAGATGTTTAGGTCTCTCTACCCCTTCTGTACAGACCATGACCTTCACTTGTTCTATATCTTATTCTTTCACATATCATCTCATTCAGGAAAACAAAGCTTCTTCCTAAAAGTGCACCCTCCTGAAAAATAATAAAAAACAGAATTGAAAGAAGCTAATTAGTTTAAATATATATCCTATATCCTTTCATAATGACCATAAGATTAAATATGGTTTTATGGCAAAAGCACATTGAAAATGATATTGAAGGCAATACAGAGAAAGAATAGATTTTAAACGACATAGATTCTTTGAAAAGATCTCTTTGGTAGAAGTATGCACGATGAGCTACAATGCCCATCTCCTTCTTTCTTATTTTTTCATTCAGTTTCTTCAACAAATATGGTTGAGAACCTACTTATACCTGATGCTAGGTAGATGTTGGGGAGAAAAATTTTTACTCTGTCTTTCAGGATTCTTCTAGCTAGTCAAAATATTAAATTGACATGAGATAGATTAGCAAGAGAAAATCAAATTTAATTTCACTTGTACAGGGAATCCACATAAACATGAAATTCCAAAGACAGCTAGACAAAATGAGGTCTATATGTCATCCTGAACTCAGAAGGGGGAAAAGGTCTGGGACTTCAAAGGGAAAGGAAGTAATTCATAGGAAGTAGAAAAAGAGCAAATGTTTGGTAAACGAATATTTGCTGGGCCATACAGAAACAATCGGATACAGAAAGGAATTTTAACAAACGGACTTTGGGAAGTTCCTCCCTATCTACCACTCCTAGTTCACATCACAGTGTGGTTATCTATGGTGATAGCTGTATTCCTGAAGCTACTTCACTATCTACACTATTTAAGGCAGTTAAGGAGAAGGTCAAAGTTTCTTCCTGAGTCTTTTGGGCCTTGATTGCTTTCCGCTTGAAATAATCTGCATGCCAAAATGGTGCATCTTGGGATAACTTTCAGAACCCCTCCACAGATAATTAGTACAAATATGATTTAGGAGAAGAGGGAATCTTTCCTTCTTCCAAAGTTTTCAGACTGGGAGATTGGATGAATTCTTCAACAATCCATTCAATAAATATATTTGGAGTGTTATCTAAGCACTGCACATTGTGCTAGGCATTAGACAGTAACTGATGCACTAGAAATTAAGAACATAAGACATGGAACAACTTGTAATAGGGTTAGATCAAGTCAGCTGTCAGAGTTTTATCAAGATGACTAACAATCCATGGATTCTAGAGCCACGTCAATGATCCAAGGATGTAAGGTTTTTATGACCTACTTTATATCACTTGGATATAAAGTTCCTTTCCTGAAATTAAATAAGATTAATTCTGGGGAGGAGCCAAGATGGCGGAAGAGCATGGAAGATTTTTGTGTGTATCAAGTCCATGAAATACAGGCAGACCAACACTAAACCATCCTACACACCTAGAAAACTGATTGGAGGATTAACACAACAATCTGAACCACAGAATTCAGCAAGTACAAGGCGCAGAAAGCTGAACTTGGGGATCGAGAAGCCGTGAAAGGTAGGAAACCGCTTTTGCGGGCGGAGAGAGGACAGAGACTGGGAAGGAGGGGAGAATATGGGAAAAGCACCCCTGTCCAAAAGCAGCTGGAGAGAAAGTGGAAAATTAGAAACAGACACAGGTACTAAACTAAAAAGAGAGAAAGGAGAAAGGAGAAAGGAGAGGGTTTAAATTCCTTTAAGACTGTAAACAAGGGGAGCACAAAGGCTGCAACTCTGCAGCTTGATACCTAGCGGTGCTCTGGTGGGAAGGGTGAATCCCCAGGAACAGAGTGGGGTCCAGGAGGTTCTTGGGCCGCACGGGGAAAAGTGGTTCCACTGCTGGAAGGACATTTGGAGAGACTGTTGAAATTACCTGGTCCGAGCAGACCCCAGAAGGCAGCCACATTCGCTGGTGCTGGGGCAAGGTCGTTAAGGGTAGATCCTGGTGCCAGATGTGTGTTGTGATTTTCCATAATCCCTGAAACACTGCTGCTACACTGTCTCACAAACATTTCCTGGGATGGACTGGTACCTGTCTCGGGGCACGGGCAGCAGCAGGGTCCAACAGACGTTCCTGGGTGCAGCCAACATTCAGCCATTGCTCATTCGGCCATTATTTGGTAAGACCCTCCCGCAGGGGGAGGAACGGGTCAAATCTGCAGTCCTTCGGAAAGGGCCGGGGAAAACAGCCACATATGAGACAAAACTTGGGAGAGAGGTACTGCCTGGGGTGTGGTCACAGAGAGTGAAAAAGCGGGGAGTAGACAAGAGCTGAAGACAGATGGGTGCACGATTGCTGATCCAGGAGAACAGACTGGGTAGCTGGGTGGCGTCATTTTCACTGCTCCCGCGCGTGAATATATGCACCTACAAGCTCCGCAACAAGCCACCCCAGTAGTCTAACAGCACCATCTAGTGGAAAGTGGAGCCGTTACACTGAGCCCTGCCCAATTGGGACAACTTCACTCTTAAAGAACACAAGTCTCACCGCCAGCTTAATTTATGGACTATAAAGAGCTACATAGACTGACTTCTGGGGGAAAACAAAGCAATTTCAGTCCAACTTCAATCTGTTAGCAGGTTCATCTATTCAATTTTCTTTCTCTTTTTTTTCTTTTTTCTTTTTCTCTTTTACAATTCTTTTCTTGAATACAGAAAGAGAAAAAAATCATTTTTATTTTCAATTTTTATTAAAAATATCTTTCTTTAATTTTTATTACTCTATATTTTTTTACTTTTGTGTAAATGTTTTCAAATTCTACTTTACTTCATTCTATTTTAGTCTACTCCAGTGTATTCACCTTTTCAAATTTTCAAACAATTTCCTTTTTTTCCTTCTTTTTCTCTTTTTCTCTTTTTTGTTTCTTTTCTTTTTCTTGAATGCAGAAAGAGAAAAACTTCATTTTGACTTTCAATTTCTATTAAAAATATTCTTATTTAATTTTCATTACTATGTTTTTTACTTTTATGTAAATTTTTTCAAATTCTATTTTACTTCCATCATTTTATTTTAGTCTACTACAGTGTATTGACTTTTTCAAATTTTCAAACGATTTCTTTTTTCTTTTTTTATCTTTTTCATTTCTTTTCTTTTTTCTTAAATACAGAAAATGAAAATATTCAAATTTATTTTTAATTTTTATTAAAAATATTTTTCTTTACTTTTTTCTACTATATTCTTTACTTTTGTGTACATTTTTTAGAATTCTATTTTCTCCCCATCATCTCACTTTAGTCTACTTCAGTGTATTTATTTTTTCAAATTCTCAAACGATTTTTTTTCTTCCCCCCCCCCCTTTTTTTTCTGTAAACTGTCAAACCACTTTCAACACCCAGACCAAAACACACCTAGGATCTATCTAGCATCATCTATTCGATTTCTGTGTTTATGTGTTTTTTAATTTTTAATTTTAATTTTTTTAATTGCAATTTTTCTACCTCATTAATTCCTTTAATGTCAATGGATTCGGTGCTCCAATCAAAAGACATAGGGTAACAGAATGGATAAGAAAACAAGCTCCATCTATATGATGTTTACAAAAGACCCACTTTAGACCTAAAGACACCTTCAGGTTGAAAATAAGGGGATAGAGAACCATCTATCATGCTAATGGTCAACAAAAGAAAGCTGGAGAAGCCATACTTATATCAGACAATCTAGACTTTGAAATAAGGACTGTATCAAGTGATGCAGAAGAGCATTCTGTCATAATCAAGGGGTCTATCCACCAATAATACCTAACAATTGTAAACATTTATGTGCCAAATGTGAAAGCACCCAAATATATAAATCAATTAATCACAAACATACAGAAACTCATCAATAGTAACACCATAATAATAGGAGACTTCAACAACCCACTCACAGCAATGGACAGATGATCTAATCAAAAAATCAACAAGGAAACAATGGCTTTGAATGACACACCGGACCAGATGGACTTAACAGATATATTCAGAACATTTCATCCTAAAGCAGCAGAATATACGTAAACACGGTGTTATTTTTCTCAGAAACTCTAGAGCACTCCGAGAAAGGCTTCTATGGTTATGGAACTTCTCCAGAATAGACCATATACTGGGACACAAATCAGCCCTAAATAAGTACAAAAATATCGAGATCATACTGTGCATATTTTCAGACCACAATGCTATGAAACTTGAAATCAACCACAAGAAAAAAATTGGAAAGGTAACAAATACTTGGAGACTGAAGAACATCTTACTAAAGAATGAAAGGGCTAACCAAGCAGTTAAAGAGGAAATTTAAAAGTATATGGAAGTCAATGAAAATGATAGCACCACAACCCAAAACCTCTGGGATGCAGCAAAGGTGGTCTTAAGAGGAAAGTATATAGCAATCCAGGCCTTCCTAAAGAAAGAAGAAAGATCTCAGATACACAATCTAACCTTACACCTTAAGAAGCTGGAAAAAGAACAGCAAATAAAACCCCAAAACAGCAGAAGACAGGAAATAATAAAGATTAGAGCAGAAATTAATGCTACCGAAACAAAAAAACAGTAGAACAGATCAATGAAACCAGAGCTGGTTCTTTGAAAGAATTAAAAAAATTGATAAATCACTAGCCAGTTTGATCAAGAAGAAAAAGGAAGGACCCAAATAAGTAAAATCAAGAATGAAAGAGGAAAGATCACAACCAACACAACAGAAATAAAAACAATAATAAGAGAATATTATGAGCAATTATATGCCAATAAAATGGGCAATCTGGAAGAAATGGACAAATTCCTAGAAACATATACACTACCAAAACTGAAACAGGAAGAAATAGAAAATTCGAACAGACCCACAACCAGTAAGGAAATCGAATTAGTCTCAAAAATCTGCCAAAAAACAAGAGTCCAGGACCAGATGGCTTTCCAGGGGAATTCTACCAAACATTTAAGGAAGAGTTAACATCTATTCTCTTGAAAGTGTTCCAAAAAATAGAAATGGGAGGAAAACTTCCAAACTCTTTCTATGAAGCCATCATTACCTTGATTCCAAAACCAGACAGAGACCCCACTAAAAAGGAGAACTATAGACAAATTTCCCTGATGAACATGGATGCAAAAATCTTCAACAAGATATTAGCCAACTGGGTCCAACAATACATTAAAAAAATTATTCATTATGACCAAGTGGGATTTATACCTGGGATGCAGGGCTGGTTCAATATCCACAAAATAATTAACGGGATTCATCACATTGATAAAAGAAAGGACAAGAACCATATGATCCTCTCAACAGATGCAGAGAAACCATTTGACAAAATACAGCAAGGTTTCTTGATAAAAACCCTCAAGAAAATAGGGATAGAAGGATCATACCTCGAGATCATAAAAGCCATATATGAATGACCCAATGCTAATATCATCCTCAATGGGGAAAAACTGAGAGCTTTCCCCCTAAGGTCAGGAACAAGACAGGTACGTCCACTCTTGCCACTGTATTCAACATAGTATTGGAAGTCTTAGCCTCTGCAATCAAATAACACAAAGAAATAAAAGGCATCCAAATCAGCCAGGAGGAGGTCAAACTTTCACTCTTCTCAGATGACATGATAGTCTATATGGAAAACCCAAAAGATTCCACCAAAAAACTGCTAGAACTGATTCATGAGTCCAGCAAAGTTGCAGGATATAAAATCAATGCACAGAAATCGGTTGAATTCCTCTACACCAACAATGAAGGGACAGAAAGAGAAATCAAGGAATCGATCCCATTTACAGTTGCACCAAAAACCATAAAATACCTAGGAATAAATCTAACCAAAGAGGTGAAAAATCTACACACTGAAAACTATAGAAAGCTTTGAAAGAAACTGAAGAAGACACAAAGAAATGGAGAAAGATTCCATGCTCCTGGATGGGAAGACCAAATATTATTAAAATGTTGATACTACCCAAAGCCATCTACATATTCAACACAATCCCTATCAAAATAACACCAGCATTCTTCACAGAGCTAGAACAAATAATCCTAAAATTTGTATGGAACCAGAAAAGACCGTGAACAACCAAAGCAATCTTGAAAGAGAAAACCAAAGCAGGAGGCATCACAATCCCAGACTTCACACTATACTACAAAGCTGTAATCATCAAGACACTATGGTACTGGCACAAGAACAGACACTCAGAAGAATGGAACCAAATAGACAACCCAGAAATGGACCCACAAACATATGGCCAACTAATCTTTGACAAAGCAGGAAAGAATATCCAATGGGATAAAGACAGTCTCAGATACCATATGTTTTCACTCTTATGTGGATCCTGAGAAACTTAACAGGAATCCATGGGGGAGGGGAAGCAAAAAAAAATTAAAAAAGAGAGGTTAGAGTGGGAGAGAGCCAAAGCATAAGAGACTCTTAAAAAATGAGAACAAACTGAGGGATGATGGGGGGTGGGAGGGAGGGGAGGGTGAATGATAGGTATTGAAGAGGGCATCTTTTGGGATGAGCACTGGCTGTTGTATGCAAACCAATTTGACTATAAATTTCATATATTTTTTTAAAAAAAGACAGTCTCTTCAGCAAGTGGTGCTGGGAAAACTGGACAGCGACATGCAGAAGAATGAACCTGGACCCCTTTCTTACACCATACACAAAAATAAATTCAAAATGGATGAAAGACCTCAATGTAAGACAGGAAGCCATCAAAATGCTTGAGGAGAAAGCAGGCAAAAACCTCTTTGATCTTGCCCGTAGCAACTTCTTACTCAACACGTCTCTGGAGGCAAGGTAAACAAAAGCAAAAATGAACTACTGGGACCTCATCAAAATAAAATGCTTCTGCACAGCGAAGGAAACAATCAGAAAAACTAAAAGGCAACCGACGGAATGGGAGAAGATATTTGCAAACGACATATCAGATAAAGGGTTAATATCCAAAATCTATAAAGAACTTCGCAAACTCAACACCCAAAAAACAAATAATCCAGTGGAGAAATGGGCAAAAGACATGAATAGACACTTCTCCAAGGAAGACATCCAAATGGCCAACTGACACATGAAAAAATGCTCAACTTCACTCATCATCAGGGAAATGCAAATCAAAACCACAATGAGATACCACCTCACACCTGTCAGAATGGCTAACATTAACAACTCAGGCAACAACAGATGTTGGCGAGGATGCAGAGAAAGAGGATCTCTTTTGCATTGTTGGTGGGAATGCAAGCTGGTGCAGCCACTCTGGAAAACTGTGGAGGTTCCTCAAAACACTAAAAATAGAACTACCCTATGACCCAGAAATTGCACTACTAGGCATTTATCCACGGGATATAGGTGTGCTGCTTTGAAGGGACACATGCACCCCCATGTTTATAGCAGCACTATCAACAATAGCCAAAGTAGAGAGAGGGAAGATGGCGCCGTAGGAGGACGCTGGGCTCACCGCGCGTCCTGCTGATCACTTAGATTCCACCTACACCTGCCTAAATAACCCTGAAAACCACCAGAGGATCAGCAGAACGGAGTCGCTGGAGCCAAGCGCAGACGAGAGGCCCACGGAAGAGGGTAGGAAGGGCGGCGAGGCGGTGCGCGCTCCACGGACTGGCGGGAGGGAGCCGGGGCGGAGGGGCGGCTCGCCGGCCAAGCAGAGCCCCCGAGTCTGGCTTGAAAAAGCGGAGGGGCCTGACGGACTGTGTTCCGACAGCAAGCGCGACATAGCGTCTGGGAGGTCATAAGTTAACAGCTCTGCTCAGAAAGCGGGAAGGCTGGAGGACAAAGGGAAGGAGAGCTGCTGAGCCCCCGGACGACAGAGCTCGGTTTGGTGGGGAACAAAGGCGCTCGCCAGCGCCATCTCCCCCGCCCATCCCCCAGCCAAAATCCCAAAGAGAACCAGTTCCTGCCAGGGAACTTGCTCGCTCCGCGCAAACACCCAACTCTGCGCTTCTGCGGAGCCAAACCTCCGGCAGCGGATCTGACTCCCTCCTGCTGCCACAGGGCCCCTCCTGAAGTGGATCACCTAAGGAGAAGCAAGCTAAGCCTGCCCCTCCTGCCCCTGTGCACCTTGCCTACCCACCCCAGCTAAGACGCCAGATCTCCAGCATCACAAGCCTGGCTGTGTGCAAGTAGCCCAGACAGGCCACCCCACCCCACAGTGAATCCCGCCCCTAGGAGAGGGGAAGAGAAGGCACACACCAGTCTGA
>NW_024412376.1:45670826-45731018 GCF_014898765.1 Herpailurus yagouaroundi | reverse complement strand
ATATATATATATATATATATATATATATATATATACACACACACACATATATATATATACACACACAATGTATGTATATATATACACATGTATACATGTATACAATGTATGTATATGTGTGTATACACACACACACACACACACACACACACACACACACAATGGAGTATTACTCGGAAATCAAAAAGAATGAAATCTTACCTTCTGCAACCACGTGGATAGAACTGGAGGGCATTATGCTAAGTGAAATTAGTCAGTCAGAAAAAGACAAAAATCATATGACTTCACTAATATGAGGACTTTAAGAGACAAAACAGATGAACATAAGGGAAGGGAAACAAAAATACTATAAAAACAGGGAGGGGGACAAAACAGAAGAAACTCATAAATATGTAGAACAAACTGAGGATTGCTGGTGGGGTTGTGGGAAGGGTTTGGGCTAAATGGGTAAGGGGCATTAAGGAATCTACTCCTGATCATTGTTTCACTATATGCTAACAAATTTGGATGTAAATTTTAAAAAATAAAAAATAAAATTAAAAAAATATATAAGATTAATTCCTCAGTTAAGTGACTTTGTCAAGAATCTACACGACAATTTCCTTCAAAAATTTCTCTTTAATAAATGAAAATTCAATTTTCCCCCTGTATTCTGATTCTTCATTCATTGAATTCATTCAATAAATATTTATTATACACTACTATGTGCCAGTAATCTGTAGTAGATGCTTGGAATACAACAATAAACAAGACCTTCTCTCAGTTCTTATATTTTTTCCATTGACCCTCCCTACCAAACAGGGCTTGAATCTGGAGTTCCATATCTCTTTCATGAGGGAGGGTCAACCCTTCCCCATATCAAGCCCATTTACAGGGCCACCTACATCAGCAATTGCTATCAATCATCTACATACCATGTTGCTTCAGCACCATGCTAAACTCAGGGCTTCTCTAAGATGCTCTCACCTTCCTGGGGTCATGGAAAGGGAAGAATAGAACAAGTTCTGATCTGGATTTCTCAACCCCATCCTGGGGTTTCTGTAACCCCCACATAGCTTATATTTTAGGGAAAAAAGACAGGAGAGTGGGAAGGCCTCTGGTGTGCAACTTTCCATATTTGTTCTCCTTTCTCTCTTACTCCCGTCTTCTCTGCCCAGCCCAAAGAGAGTTTTTATCTTCTCCCTGTGTAACATATCCTGTATCCTCCAGAGCTTATAGTAAAATTCTACCATAGCACCCAAGCTTTAATTCTTGATTACTAAAGAAAAGATTTTAGAATTTGGGAAGTCCCCTTCCCTTTGGGGGTGATTAGTTCTTGAATTAAAAGGCTTCAAAACTATTGTCTGCCTATGGACTACTAAATTCAAAACTGATCAGTGACCTCATTATTCTAACCTATCTTTGTCTTCCTCTTAAATCAGTGAATGGGTAAAGAGGCAAAAGACCACAAAAATAATTTCAGTCAAAAGGGGCAGGAAACCTCAGTTTAAAATATCCAAACAGGATGCTGCTATTTATATTTCAGTAATTAGTTGATAAATATCAGTTTCTCTCACTATGCTGCAAGTGTCTTTACAACAGAGACTATGTCTGCTTTCCTCCCTAATGTGTCCCCAGTTAATGAAGACATGGTCCTTGCCCTCACAGCATTACAGTGTTCAGACAGACAATTAAGCAAACAATTACAATGCAGTGTGTTCTTCTCTATAACAAGAAACTATAGAGTGCCTTAGGAGACACTTAAGTCATCTGAGGGTGACTTAAACCAGATTTGGGTACCAGAGAAGGACCCCCAGAGGAAGTGACAGATAAGCTGGGACCTAAAGGGTAAAGAGAAGTTAGTCAAATAAAGGCCATTTGTGAAGGACTCTATAAATTATGCTCCAGTGTTTAGATTTATTTCTAAAGGCAATAGAAAACCACTGAAGGATATAAATAGGGGACTGGGCCTTTTAAAAGGTCACTGTGTAGGATAGAGATTGAAAATAAAAGAATGTTTGGAGGTGGAAAAGGCTGTTAAGAAATGTTTTCAGCACTGCAGGCAAGTTTGTAGAATTCCAGGTGCCTGGCCAGGGTGACAGTGGGAACGGAGAAAAGTACCGAGTTGGTGTAAAGCAGAGAAGGACTGAGAGGGGTTAGGACATTGGCTAGATTTCTGACTTGGACAACTAAAGTGGTGCTATTGACTGATATAAAAACAGAAATAGAAGTGGTTTTGTGAACAATCTACAAAGCCATTTGGAGCAGTTTTAGATAAATGCCCCATGCCCATTTATTCCTCAATAAACATTTTAATTGCCAAGAAGTTCAATTGTATAAATTTCTCTCCAGTAACAATAATTACTTTACCTTTCCGAGATTTAGAAGAAGTGTAGACCTTCCTCTCTGAGCCTGCCATTCATATCACTTAAGCAGGGGAAATAACTTATATACTCCTATAAAGGAGCAGATAGTAAAATAGTTTCTCAACTTTGTGGGCCATACAGTTTCTGTCACAACTACTTAACTATGCTATTGTAGATAAAAAAGCCACAAAAACTATGTAAATGGGTGGGTGCTTCTAACAGAACTTTATTTACAAAAATAGGCAGTGGGCAGAATTTAGCCTATGGGCTAAAGTTTGCTAAACCCTGATCAGGAGTTGTGTTTCCCAACATACCCAAGAAATGTGTAATCTTTCAATATCCGTAGACATAAGTTCACTAAAGAACTTTAAAAATCATTTCTTCATTTCTGGGTAGTGTCTCAGCTAGGGCTGCTATACCAAATTACCATAGACTGGGTGTCTTGAACAATAGACATTTATTTCTCACATTTCTGGAGGTTGGGTAGTCCAAGATCAAGCTGCTGGCAGATTCAATTTTTGGTAAGGGCCTTCTGCCTGATTTGCAGACAGCTGTATCCTCACATGGCAGAGAGCAGAAAGGAACCAAACTCTCTCCCACCTCTCCTAATAAGGGCACTAGTTGTGTTATAAGGGCCCCACTCTTATGACTTAAGAACCTCCCAAAGGTCCCATCTCCAAATACCATCACTTTGGAGATTAGGGTTTCAACACATGAATTTGGGGGGATACAACTATTCAGCCCATAACAGGTAGTATATGATAAAGAGGTCATTTCAAGTCATCATATTATTAAAGGCCATTATGCTGACTTTATAACCATGGCATCATTATTAAAAATATTCATAATACACAGAACTAAATTTTTACTTTCTCCCCATTAACAAGTGACATAGAATTTATTTTTCTTTTATCATTTGGACCAAGCATTATTTTTCTAAATGACAAGATAATAGAAAAATCTTCAGTTTCCTATTTGTAGGTATGAATAATCCTTATTGCTCCTAAATAAAAATGTAATTAGGGTGGAACCATGACTACATATTTCTTTTTCCTTTTCAAATACATGGGTATTTGAAATACGAGAGAGAGTTTGACATGTAATATAAGAAAGTAAATAATGTAACTTCTGTAGGTGTTGGAAATCAAATTGAGATAAAATTGGAGAACTATTATCATCTCCCACTTGTCAGCTCAAAACTCCCCACCACTTGACTAGATCACTAGATCCTCCTGCTACATATTCTCATAATAATGTATATATATTTTTTTATTTGGGGAGATTACATAGAAGCTGAAAGCTGAATTTCAACTGAGATTCTACAAAAGTCATACCACATCAATCCTCTCCTCTCAATCCTTCATGGCTTTCCATCTCAGTTGAAGTAAAAATCAAAGTCCTTGCACTGGCTTGCTTATAAATCCATGATCTCTACTTCCATCTTCCTCCCTGTTACTCATTCCATTCCAATTTCCATGCAGCAGTTCTCAAACATGCCAAACCCTTTCTTATTTCAAGGACTTTGCCCTTCACCTACCCTCTGCTGGAGTACATCTTCCCCATATTTACATATGGCTTATCTCCTTATTTATTACTTTCAGATTTCTGCAGAAATGCTACTTCCTCAGTAATACAGACTGAGGAGCATCCTATGTGAATATCACCAATTCTATAATAGCACTCCACCTGGTCTGAAGGGTTAACTTGAAGCAAGTTAGCTTGCTTGCTGACTTAAGGCCCTTGATCTGTATCAGAACTACTTTACTTTCTTTGAGATTTGCAGACCACTGGCCTTGAGGAATAAAGGAGCAAAGCATTCCGAGGCGACAGACACCAGCAAGTCTGTCTGAAGCCCCCTTAGCTTTCTGATTGGTCCAGCAATCTTTTAGCAAAATGATTTTCTTTTTTAAGGTCAAATGACTTTACTGAGCTCCTTTTACATATGTGTAGCCCTTGCCCTCCTTTGCAGAAAGAACAGAGTATTCCTGAACAACTCCTGGATACCAAGCAACCAGACCTTCTTGCACAACCTCTGAGCACTGAGACAACTCTGTAGGTGACATCATCAAGTCTGCACATAATTGAGAAATGTCACAGACCACTGCACACACTTAACTGATTAAACCCCTTTAAAAATCTCTGGGCCAGGCAGAAACCCAGGAGTTGGTCTTTGGACAAAAGCCTGCCTTCTTCCCTGGTGGCCAGCCACCTGAATAAAGCTCATATTCCTTTCCAGACAAAACTCCTTCTCTCTTGAGTATGGCCTTTTGAGCAATGGGCAGCCAAACCTGGGTTTCCATAACAATACTACACTCCTTATCTCCTTTCTCTTTCTTTCTTTTTCTCCACAATACTTATCACCATCTTACTTATTATGTATATTTGTTTACTTATTCTCCGCATTGAATGAAGACAGGAATTTTGTTTCATTCACTGCTCTATACCCACCTCTTAAATACCCAACAGGAAATATATGCTTAGTAAATTAAATATGAAGAAATAGCATGTACTTTAGCTTGTACTTATATAGTTGTGTGATAACTTGATTGGTTGTTTGTATTAGTCAAAACTGTAAACTCCATCAGGACGGAGTCTTTATTTTCATTCATTCTATCTATTCAGAATATTACATTGAGTGCCTACACTATGTTAGCAATGTTCTAAGCACTAGACAAAGTTTTATTTAATGGAGCCTTGATTATAAAAATCACCAGTTTATCACCTATACAGTTTATCACCTATACATATACACACACACATAATAGTGCCTCCTATTTATTTAGTACAATGTTGCAGATTACATTTTCCAAAGAAAACACACTTCCTATCTGTTATGGGTTGAAATGTGTCCTCAGAAAGATATGCTGAAGTCCTAACCACCACTACCTCAGAAAGTACCCTTATTTGGAATTAGGGCCACTGCAGATATAATTAGCTAAAATGAGGCCATACTACAGTACGGTGGGCCCTTAATCTAATATAATAATTATCCTTATAAAAAAAGGAGAGAGGGGGCACCTGGGTGGCTCAGTCACTTAAGCATCCAACTTCAGCTCAGATCATGATCTCACAGCTGGTGAGTTCGAGCCCTGCATCAGGCTCTGTGCTGACAGCTCAGAGCCTGGAGCTTGCTTCGGATTCTGTGTCTCCCTCTCTCTCTGCCCCTCCCCTGCTCACGCTCTGTCTCTCTCTCCCTCAAAAATAAATACAACATTAAAAAAATATTTTTAAAAGGAGAGACAGACAGACAGGGAGAGAATGCTTGTCATGTGGTGACAGAGGCAAAGATTGGAGTTATGCATCTACTAGACAAGGAACACCAAGGATTGACAGCAACTCCAGAAGCTAAGAGAAGGGCATGAAACAATTTCTTCCCTAAAGTTTTTGAGAGGACATGACCTAGTCAACACCTTGATTTTGTATTTCCAGCCTCGAGAGCCACGAGATAATAAATTTCTGTTGTTTCAAACCATTCAGAAGCCCTAGAAAATGAATACAATATCCCATATGTTCTTAAAATGTGATGTTGACACCCATCCATCAACTATGAGTGCCTATGTCACCTCCCCTTGAACCTGAATGAATTTTAATGACTGCCTTGCTCAATATAGAGGTATAATGCTGTATGACTTCTGAAGCTAGGTCATAAAAATATCATTCACTTCTGCCTTGTTTCCTCAGGATCTTGTTCTTGAAATTCGCCCACTATACTGTGTGAAAGCCCAAGCAGTCCATGGAGTAGCCTACGTAGCGAGGTATCAAAGTCCCTGGCCCAGAGCCCTGGCTGAACTCCCAGACAACAGCCAGCGCCAATTTACCAGCCATATGAATGGGCCATTTTCAAAGTGAATTCTCCAGCTCTCAGTGAAGCCACCCCAGCTAATACCGTGTAAAAAAAAGGATGAACTATTTACACCAAACGCTGCCAAGTACAGATTCATGAGCAGTATAAATAGCTGTTTTTGTTTTGAGCCATTATGTTTTGGAGTAGTTTGTTACACAGCAATAGAAAACTGATGCATACATGCTTATTAAATATTTACTGAATGAATAGGGGCGCCTGGGTGGATCAGTTGGTTGAGCGTCCGACTTCAGCTCAGGTCATGATCTCAGTGTCCATGGGTTCCAGCCCCACGTCGGGCTCTATGCTGACAGCTCAGAGCCTGGAGCCTACTTTGGATTCTGTGCCTCCCTCTCTCTCTGCCTCTCCCCTGCTCATGCTCTGTCTGCATGCTCTGTCTGTCATGCTCTCTCTGTCTCAAAAATAAATAAAAACATTTTTAAAAAATTTTAAAAAACATTTACTGAATGAATAAATAAATGATCCCATACATTACACTGGTAATGTGACCTAGAAAATGGGTAGATCTCTCAAAAGTGGTCTAATTTAAAACTAGAAGGTATTTATTTTTTATTATCTGAACAGCCAGACACAACAAATGCACACATTGGTATAAACAACAGACCAAGTTTCTGGAAGAGGCTTGAAGGGATGGAATCCAGTGTTAATAGAGAGACTCACCCTGGCAGGTCTGAGACACATCATCCTCTGAGATGGAATGATGGAGGTAAGAATTTTCTCATAGACTAGCTTCTGGCTCCACACATTTTAATCCTTGTTTCTCATTCACTAACCACTTATTTCTGTTCCTGGCTCCATAGGACACATTCATATCACAATAAGACTTTTGGTCCAAAACCTCCAGATCATAAAAATGAGCTAATTGACACAGCAGGTGGTAGGGATATACTTAGCACCCATTTTTACACTATGACAGCGAGTAATTAACTATACAGAAATGACTACAAACCACATAAATATTATGCACTAAAACTGAACTAATTATACTTCCTATTCTATTCTCAATTAGCTTACGGTATATTTGTATATTTGTCTGTCTGTATGCATTTTAACTCCTCCCTCTTCCCTTCCCTGCCCTACCCAACACATACACACATACACACACACACACACACACACACACACACACACACACACATACACACACACACACGCACAACATGCATACATCTTTATTATCAGAGCTTAAGTCTTTGATCTTTGTTAAAAATTTTAGGGGCACCTGGGTGGCTCAGTCGGTTAAGCCTCTGACTTCGGCTCAGGTCATGATCTCGCGGTTCGTGAGTTCAAGCCCTGCGTCAGGCTCTGTGCTGACAGCTCAGAGCCTGGAGCCTGTTTCAGATTCTGTGTCTCCCTCTCTCTCTCTGACCCTCTCCCATTCATGCTCTGTCTCTCTCTGTCTCAAAAATAAATAAATGTTAAAAAAAATTTTTTTAAAGGCATGAGAAAGTCTTAGTGTCAATTTTAGGGTGAGACTTCTTTAAGATAAAAACATAAGAAGAATATCGTGTCCCAGTATAGGATGACCTAATCAGAACCTTAATTTGGGGAAGAAATATAACTGTGAAATTAAAATAAATTTTAGCCAATTGCAGTGATATTCAGCCTCCTGGTATTTGCCACAGGGCTAGATTAAATCAATGCCTAATATATTATGTTCTAGAAATTTATCATTATTAAATAACTTGAGATTTACACAAAAGTTGATTTACAAGGGTAACTGGGGAAGTAAAAAAACTAAAAGGGAAGGATAAATAGCATTACAGACTGTCAATTATTAAACTTCAAACTCAGAAATTTAGAAACCTTCTATTGTGGATATTGAGTAGATGAGGGGGGGAGAAGATGTGTGTGTGTGTGTGTGTGTGTGTGTGTGTGTGTGTGTGTGTGAGAGAGAGAGAGAGAGAGAGAGAGAGAGAGAGAGAGGGAGAGATGTTGTTATTCTTTTGGCCTTGGTTTACTTTTTATTGGTTTTTAAAATTACTTTTTCACAAGGGATATTCTAGGGGAAAAAGTTTACATCTTGGAAAATATGTACCTTTGTAAGATAATCTTATTAAATAGTGTATAATTCCAAGCCCATAGAAGTCTGAGTAACATATTTTAAGAATGTTATTATTTGTGTTAGCAAATAGTTTTCTAAATTCCCAAATGTCTGCCTTCCATATGCAACTCTGATCCTTGTAATTATAACTATAGTATGTGTGTAATGTAAGAACACAAATACCGAAATGCTTTTGGAGCTTCCACCTCCACCTTCCATTTACAATTTCTTGAAATCAATTTTGCTTTTTAATTCAAGTTCTCTGGGTGGTGTTGTTGTCTATATACCTAAGTCACCAAATGTTATTTTTTTAACCATACTTGGCTCCTATTTTACTTCCTCCTATTTTTTCATTAAATAGCTCAGAAGCCTCTCATTGCTCCCCTCAATAACAGTTGTTGTTTTTTTCTTAATGTTACAAATTTTGGTCAAAATGCCAACCCACCTACTCTTATCTACATACTCTTTGTTTTAATAGAATAAAACCAACTGCTCTCAAGTTCTTATTGTTTAGCATTTAATTTCACTTTTCTTTAAATTATCTTTGAATTATTTTCAAGATCCAGGGCAGTATATCAGAATATAAAGATTACAGACTCTGGAATCTCACAGAGATTAGTTTATTCCAGCTTTGCCACTTTATAACTTTTTTTGGGCAAGTTATTGTTATTTAAATTGAGGCTCAATTTCCTCACTATACTTTGGGCCAACACTAATATCTGTTATTGTGTTCTTATGAAACATAAATGTGGTCATATAAAATGAGCTTAACATAGTATCTAATACAAAATAGGCACTTAATATATGTTAGTTTATTATTACTACAATTGATTTTATGACTATTTCTTTTCTTCATTCCTCCTCAGTTAACATCACAAAATGTAAATGATAGGCTTAAATAGACAAATCATGTCTCTCTACCCTCCCTACCAATAAGCAAGTAGTTCTTACAGAATCACATATCAAATTAAATTCCAATTTTTAGTGAGAAATAAGACATAGTTTGACCAAAAAAAAAAGTGTTTTTTTTTTTTTAATTCAGCTGAATGTACTTTGAGGATAGCTTGTTTTGTAGTTTAATCAAAAAAGATGTAAAACTCCCAGAGGAAAATACACAGCAAATAAAAGCAGAAAGAAATAATACAGAATTCTCTGGGATCTAGGCAAATAAGACTTTGAGGAGGAAAATACAGGAAAAGGTGTTCAGATTATTTGATGCTGCAAAACAGGTTTCCTATGAAGACTTTCTCTACTCCATTCATTCACACAATTATCTATTCATTCACTTTACATTTATTGCTAGAGCCTACTTACTATATGCCAAGTATTTTCCCAGGCACTGGGAATACACAAATGACCAGGATAATAGTAATAGTACTTTAATAACTAACTTTAGTGATGCAATAATAGTATTTAAAAAACATCTTCCAGATGGGGCACCTGGGTGGCTCAGTCAGTTAAACATCCAACTTCTGCTTAGGTCATGATCTCACAGTTCCTGAATTCAAGCCCCACATCAGGCTCTGTGGTGACAGCTCAGAGCCTGGAGCCTGCTTCTTTGGATTCTGTCTCCCTCTCTCTCTTTCTCTCCCACTCACACTCTGTCTCTGTATCTCTTTCAAAAATAAATAAAGATTTAAGAAATTTTTTAAAAAATCTTCCAGAGCACATATTTACTCTAGCTGTCTGATTGCCTAGGGTAGATTAGAACTTGTAGTAAAAATAATGTAAAGGCAAAGACTGAGTTAATATTCAATAACTGACATTCCAAATATGATTACACATGAGAATCTTAGATTTAAAAGCAAGACTATTGGCTTGGGAAAGGATTTTCAAAATCCTTTATGTGCCTTTTAGTATATGAAAAGCCAATCAGGGAAGGCTTTGCTTTGCTTATAGCATCCTCTAAGAGTGTAAAGATAGCTCTTCAGGTTAAGATAATCAGAATAGTTCTGAGATAGTAAGAAGTTTATAGACACAAAAGAAACACAACTTACTCTTCTGGCCCAAAGAATCATGGGAACAAGGGACGTACAATAGGCAGACACGAGCCTCCCTGTTTTCCTTTCCCAAGTTTCAACCAGAGAAGAAGCAATACTAGATAAGGTGAGGAGAATGCCAAGGAAAGGAAACCTGCAGGAGCCCAAGTAAGACCAATTAAATCAGGGAGTGCTGCTGGGTCCTGACCAAGCCAAGCAAGAAATATAAATTATACCAGCCACAGACTCAGCAAAAAATACTGCATCCAGGTACTCTGGCATATCATCTGAAGATCAGAGGAGGCAAAGGATGACACTTGAAGATGCCAGCACTTCTCTACTTGATAAAGATGTTTTCGGCTCACCCATCCTCCTTCTCGTCATCATCCCTACCCTCATAGATGCGGACACTGCCTTAGGAAGAAGGCAGAGAAGAGAAAGTTATATGAAGGGCTTACCATTTTTATCCGAGAGGTATTAAACACTGCTCAAGTAGTTTTAATTTATTGAACCAGATAAGCTTTACATTGGATATTAAGTTGGGTTTTTCTCCCTTCTGATTAGTTGATGAAGGTTATATGGAAAGGGCAAGTTAGTTGTAGACTACATTCAGTAACTATAATTTTTCTGTATACACATTATAACATCAGGTGAATTTTTTAGCTCACTAAACTAACATTTATTGAATTGTAACCATGTGTCTGATATTGTGTCTCCTCTGCCTACAAAGAAAAAAAAGATTAAAAACAAAAGAAAAAAAAAAGGTAGAATTGTGGAATTTTGGACTATCAGCACCTAAAAAAATAATGCAGAAACAATCTAGTTCCTCCTAAAAGAGTTAACTGACTTGTCTAAATTTATCAATGGGTCAGTGGCAGAGACAGGACCTGATCCTGGCTTCCTACCCCTAGGCCTCTGCCATTTTCCCTAGAACAACTGACTACAAAGGGGGAAATAAGATTTGAAGACTCTAGTAGGCAGAATTCTAAGATGGCTCCTAAAATTTCCACCCCTTACTGTAGAGATGCAGCCTTGTATAATCTCCTCCTCTTGAGTGTGGGTGGGATATGTGGATGTGATGGGATTTCATTCCTGTCATTAGGCTACATTAGATGAAAAAAGTAAAGGAGAGAAGGAATGTGATCTAAGTGACCTTAAGTCAATCATGTGAAAGCCTTTGGAAGAGGGACTGGGCCCTTCCTCAAGACAGAGACGTTCCCCTGCTGGCTTTGAAGAAGTAATCTGCCATGTGTGAGAGAGTCTTTGACAGGGCATGTGGCAAGGAACTGTAAAGGCCTCTGGGAACTGAGAAGGCCCTTGGCTAATAGCCAGCAAACATGGAGACCTCAGTCCCACAACTGCAAAGAACTTTATTCTACTGACAGCCACAGGAACTTGGAAGAGGATCCTAAGCTCCAGAAAGGAAGTGACATGAGTGACATGAGTGACATGAGAAAATAACAAAATTTAATTAAATGGGCATGGAGGCCCAATAATAAAATTGAGACCAAAAGAAATGACCAAGAAGGTAGCTTTTATACATTTTGGACAAAGAGGAATAAATCTGCAAGGAATTGACAAGACAAAGAAAATTTATTTTATGCTTGAGAGCTTCAGTTAGTAAGGAATTCTAAACAGAATTTAGGCTGGCACAGTAAATTAATAAAAGTAACAAGATTTGTTTATATAGGCAATGTTGGCCACGAATTCCCTATCATTGACAATAAGGATGTCTATGTACCTCCTGGTTCAAGAAGGGTGTTTTTCACATGGGAGATTTATTTCCTGCTTTCTGGAGACAAAGGGGGCTCAGAGTGTTCCTCTTTCTCTGGCTATCTCTTAAGTAACTTTAAATTAAAATAATCAATATAGCAAAGTAAATCCATCCTGAGACCCTACAGAATGCAGCCATGATGACATCTAGATTACAGTGTTCTGAAAGCCTGAGGAGAGAACTAAGCTAAGCCACACCCAGACTCCTGACCCAGGAAATTTTGAGCTAATAAATAAAACTATGAAGTTTGTGGTAATTTGTCACACAGCAATAGATTACTAATATAAACATGTATTCCTATATTTCACTTAATGTATATTAGCACCCAGATATTATTGATGATTTTTTTCAGTAGGTGTTTTGAGATTTGTTCATGAATGATTCCTAGGATTCACACTTTAATTATATTGATTAGTTAAACTTTTGCATTGAACCTATGATTGCCTATCTCTATGCAGCTTACATACTCAACATCTATGAAAAAGCCTTCTGTTACACTTTAAAAGACTTGCCAAAGAGGATAATGATGTTGTGCCTAGTTACTACAATGGAATGAAGGAGGCAAAAGGAGGAAAGTTACATATATGAATTAAAATCACAAGATGGATCCTTAGGGAATGGTGACCTAGGAGGTAAGGAGATTACAATCTAGTTCAAGTTTAGCTTTACTGAAGACAATACTTCAAGTGTGAATGAATCACATGCATCAGATTGTGGCCAGAATAAAATTACTGGGTGTAGGTGAAAACAAATACAAAATTTTGCTGCCATAGCAATCCAGGTGTATTTTTATAGGCTAGGAATGTGTTAGAATAAAGATACCAGGTGACAAATGCACAGTGATTTCATATTTATTGAACAGCTCATAGTAACATTAACTTCTGGCTATCACTGCTTATTAAGAAAACTGTCTTCTAGTTCTATCCATCCACAATATGAAAAGCTAACTGTTTCAACATCACTTTATATCTTTACTTAGACACTGACTAGAACAATCTTTAGATTAGGAAGTATTTCCCAAAATCATGTTTCATTCAATTAACACTTAATGAGTGTTAAGGCCAGTGCTAAGTGCTAAGAATAAAATGATAAAAGCCAAAGCCCTTGAGGAATCTTGACTCTAATTTATCTCCTTTAACACTCTTTTATGTCCTCAGCACATGCTAAACCCTGTTGGTAATCAATCCTAATGATATGCCAGGTTCTTTGCCTAAAGAAATTTGACTCAGGGAAATGGAAATTAACATTCTTAATACTAGTGCTAACTTGACTGAAGCAGATTATTCATGCCATAAAATGTGAGAGAAAGAGAAGTCACTGAAGGCCAGAATAACCCCCAAAACCTCAAGTGGGGAGGCGGGCTCAATCTGACCCTGAAAAGATTATAGAATTTAGAAAAGCTAAGGAGCTTTATAAGGCATTCTGGGTAAGGAGAGCATTCTAAGAGAATGGGTGGAGGTGGGAATGGAGCTGCAATAAACTTAACATGTTTCAGGAACACAAAGAAAATATAGAGCAGAGAGTATTCTCTGAGTAGAGAGAGTGAAAAATAAGAATGTCAGATAACATTCTTTTGAACAGAGTTCAAAAACATGCTTTTGAACAGAGTTTTCTCATTTAAAAGCTCTATCATGTTTGGAATAAATGTCATACTCAGCAGAATCTGTTGGTAATTTTAGTGACTTATAGAAGCAATATAATTCTTCTCTGTATAATGATACTCAGAAAATTTTATCTTCTTCCTAGCTAGTTTAGAAAGTCTTCTTGTGTAGGTATTCTGAAAGAAGATTGAGAAAAAGATGAGGCCTTCAAAAGACATGCTCATTTAACAATATATACTTGTCATCAGTTTGTGTTGCTATTTTTTGTTGGTTGGGTTGAGTTTGTTTTGGTATTTGGTTTGTTTTACTAATAAGAACGAAGATGCCCAGGGCATGGAATGTTGTAATATTACTGCATCACTTGAGAATCATCTTAGTAATAGGTATGAGAAGTAATGAAGCTCCAATGGAATGTCAATAAGATGTCTTATAAGGTAATATAAATACATTAAAATATTATAGAATAGTTGAAGAAATGCATAATCTCATCAAGATATAAAAAAAGTTTACTGCAGCCTTGGTAGGGGTACAGACATTTCCCTTGTCAAATCAAAAGAAAGAATTTAACAAGGACATAATTTTATCCTAAAAATAATAGGTTATAAAACCAAAGCCATCTAAGGTGCATGGACTTGAAGGACTCTATGTTCATGGAAATTATAAAATTATTTGTTGCTAGGGAAGAAACACCCGCACATCTGCAAAAACAGACCCCATGACCCAGCCTCAATGCTTGGCCTGTTCACAACAGCATGGAAGTGAATTGTTGATATAACTTCAATTTGTACGAGATGACAAAATTGTTCTTTCAGTGGCAAGTATCTTTTAATTCCCGTAATAGTTTTAGAGTAAAGAAATGAATAAGTAAATCAAACCACAGTATTAACACTTTTGAGTTAATGAATACTTTTTCAACTTAAAGTTCTTGTAATGTTCAAAAGAACTGGCATATTATAGAATGTAACAGATTAGTTTTGGGATTCTAATAGAAAATGTATAATTGATTTCAGATTTCTGATTCTTAAGTTGAAAGGTACAAGAGTTTAACTTAATTTCAAAGCATTTCACTCTTCATTGAGAGTATAAAATATTTTCCTATCTCTGGAACATATTAATAAATTAGTTATGAGGTCTCTTATCTTAAAGGATATCTATTCTGATTAGTTTTTACAGATAAATGGGCACTTACATAAATCAAATATTTCTAAAATTCTGAAAAAATATGGAAGTTGAATTTTTAATACTTTAAATGTGTTAGACTTCTGTCCCTTATTAGAACAATCTTCTGTGCTTTATGCTGGCTTTATTACACCTCTGATTAATTAAGGGGAAAAACCCAAAGAACAAAGGAGAGTCTCAGAGCCTCATGAAAAAAGATTCTAACAGGTACTTTAAACCACTGACACTTCAAATAATTGACTTTGGAGTGTGGTTTTTGAGTTGATATTGTTTAGACAACTACCAGTGGATTGATTTTCAGGATTTTTTTCCATGAAACAGAAGGCTTCATGAAAGCAGATTTCTAATCTAAGATCCAGTGAAACAAGAATACATAGAACTAAATAAATTAAAGTAGGAAAGATTACTGCAATTATTTGGAATATTGTCTTGTTATAAGGCTCCCTTTTCTAGGTATATGAAGTATGACTCTAGACTTGTAAAGCCAATTCAAGGAGACATATATTAACACTCTGTGGTACCTATGTAAAAAGTAGGCTAAACTCAATGAGACCCCTGTGTGTGTGTGTGTGTGTGTGTGTGTGTGTGTGTGTGTATAAGAATAATCTTTAATATTATCATGATCATCAGGTGGAAAAATCATGAAAGACATTGAAATAGGCAAAAAGGAAGATTAATGAGTATCCTCTCAAAAGAATGCTAAGCATTGTCTAGTGCATGTCTCCAGGTTATCTGGGAGTCTGCCTCTTTAATTATCTCTAACTAAGCTATTATATAATTCTGAAAATTATTTAAAAAAATTATAGCATGTAAATGATTCTTATCCATAAAGATTCAAAGGAATTTTGCGACATAAAATTGTAATCAATTTCACCACCATCAATCACCTCCACTCCAAAGAAGAACTTATTTGTATCTATTAGCAAATTCATTCACAATTCCTGATTGCCACTGATTTCTGTTTTATATATTGCTGGTTTCCTCATTAAATAAAATGCCTCACACATATTTATTTTATATTTGTACAAGATCCAAGATGCTGCCTCTTTTAAAAAATTATCCTTCAACATAAGCATGTTACATATTATTTTATTTTAAATTTTATTTCAAACTTGCTATGAGGAAGGCCTTTCTAAAAGAACCAATTCAGGGAGAATGGGTGGCTCAGTCGGTTAAGCGTCCAACTTCTGCTCAGGTCATGATCTCACAGGTTCGTGGGTTGGAGTCCCACGTCAGGCTCTGCGCTGTCACAGCTTGGAGCCTGAAGCCTGCTTTGGATTCTGTGTCTCCCTCTCTCTCTGCCCCTCCCCCACTCGTGTTCTGTCTCTCTCTTTCTCTCTCTCTCTTTCTCAAAAATAAACATTTAAAAAATTTAAAAGAACCGATTCAAAGATTTGCGTCCTGTGATAGTTCATAGGATTAAAAAAAAAAAAAAAAGAGTGGTTAGTTAGATAGTCCTTGTGAGACTACGTAAGAAGACCTAATTAAAGCTTGTTACACTCTTTGTAAGACTGGTTAAAAGTTGTCTGGGTCCTTCCATGATTGACAATCAAAGTGGGTTTCTCAGAAGAGGCTCTCAAATCTATTAGTAAAATTGCTTAAACATTTAATCAGAAATGTAAATAACTTTCCAGAAAGGTTAGTAGACCACCTTGCTCTAGACTAAGTTTGGGAGTGGTTTTTTTCACATCCTGAACATGTTTAAAGAACCTGAGATTTGCTTCATTTCTAAGTTTAATTAATTACATTTAAAAGAGTTAAGTACTTTGAAGGAGTGTTACTTAATAAAATCATCATTTGCCTAGTCAGGCATTTGAAGTACTTTAAAAGGAAAATCAAACATATTAAATTTATTAAATGCAATTTGAATGTTTCATAATATGTAATTAAACTTGTAAATGAGATTTACTGCTCAAGCAAGTTTAATCTTTACAACTGGATTAAGTAATCATAAATCAAGTCTTCCAAAAGATGTTTGTTTTATTTTACATAAATTTAATTTAGAAATTTTAAGAAGCAAATTATAAGAAATTTTAAGAAGTAAATTTAAAAAAAGTTTTAGAAACATTTAGAATACTTTTACAATATATTAAATATAAATATTTTAAAAATATATAATCCTTCTCACAGTCAAAAACCAATCTTAGACAGCCAAAACTCAAATTGACAGTCCAAAGCCAAGGTGTACTACCTAACAGATGTCATGATTTTCATTATTAAAAATGAAATTAAAGAGAAGAAAAAGCATTAATATTTCCCTTGTAGTAGGGGAAGTAGTATTGATTTTTGAAACTTCTAAGTTATGTGTGTTTATGCCTTTGTGTATTCAACACAATATAAAATTTATTATTTATTGAGGTTAGGGTCAGAAAACTTTGTTTTCTTTCTTTTTTTTTTTTTTTAGAGAGAAGAGAGAGAGCATGTGCAAGTGGGGGAAGGGATGGAGAGGGGAGGGTTGGGGAGGGGAGAACTTCAAGCCGACTCCACATTCAGCAAGGAGTCCAATGTAGGCTAGATCCCATATACTGGGTTCATGACCTGAGCTGAAACCAATAGTCGAATGCCCAACCAGTTGAGGTGTCCAGGTGCCCAGGTGTCCCTAGAGTCTGAAAACTTTGAAAGTCACTGATACAGACACACTAGTACCTCCAAGTGCCTCAAATTCCCCCATCAACTGTTTTCCTTTAATTCTTCAGCCATTAATAATTCCTTAATCTAGCACTTAAAACCACAGGCTCCCTACTAAACAATCTAAGACATCAAATGCAGAACACATAATATCTCTTCATATATTTGCTATGTTTTTTTCTATTGATTGTGTATTGGTTTAATATGACTTCAAATCCACCTGCTTACGACCTAAGTGAAGTTGTTTTAATCCATTTGATTCTGACAAAAACTGTTCTCACCAATAAGAACTCAGTAGCTCATCTGTCAAGGGGACTCACTGGGGCTTATCAAAAAACATGAAGAAACAACTATGGCAAGGGGACATTTAAACAATAAAGACCCGAAATTTATAAGGACTGTTTATGTGAGTGTGTTCCATCTGGGCAGGGCACCTCTTTGCTGATCTAAATAGCTCTTCAAAGACTTTGGGCTATTAGATCCTGCCACAGTAAGCGGACTCCTACCAGCATCATAGATGGTGTTTACCTCATGTATAGGTTGAACAGTACCCCTAAAGATTAATGTCTACTAGAATCTCAGAATGTGACCTTATTTGGAAATAAAGTCTTTGCAGATGTAATTAGAGTAAGGATCCAGATGACATAATACTGGATGAGGGGGGTGGGGGGGTTAAATTCAATTAGTATCCTTATGAAAGGCAGAAAAAAAAACACCTAAAGATAGATGGAAAGAAGGCCATGTGAAGATAGAGGCTGAGACTGGAATTATGCTGCCACAAGCCAAGAAATGCCAGGAACCACCATAAACTGGAAGAGGCAAAGATGGATTCCCCTAGAGCCTTTGGTGGGAGGACAGCTCTATTGACACCTGCCCTCCAGAACTGTGAGAGAATACATTTTTGTTGCTTTAAGAAACAAAGGTGGTGACCTGTTAGAGCAAGCCTAGGAAACTAATACACCACTTATTAATTATTCCTTACACTTAGATAATGAGTACTTCTTACATATGCTTTAGTGAAATAATCATTTTGCCCTCTGAAGTTTCCTTTCATACTTATCTTTAGAAATTAAACAATTTCAGAAATCAAATGAGAAAATGCCTGAAACTTGACAGGGTTTCCATTTTACTCCTAAACAGTCCAAAGAGGAACAAAAATCACTGTGTATTATATCCAACATCTATAAAAATATACCTCACAAACTTGAACTAGAAAAGGAGTTTTAACTTGTATTTTAGTAGTAATTTTCTTTTTAAATTTTTCTTAAATCATGTATTTCCAAAATTCAATTGGGTTATTAAATTTGTTATATAATTGCTTCAAAATTGTCACTTATAGTTTGAACTTTTTCAAAACTGTTCAAACTGAACGGTTCGAACTGAATTTCTTTCACTTTTGCCTCTTCAATTACTTTTAGTCTACTGACTTTTAATTGCTCTCAACTTTCTCTGCAAATTAGAAAAACCTAGCATTTAAAAAATATCTAGGCCTTGTCCCCATGTCTAGAGAATCTGATTTAATTATTTAAAATGTAGCCTAGCCGCAATAAATTTGGCAAATATATTTATACTTTCTTTTCTAACTCTATAATTCATTCTCATGAGCATGGAAAATTGAGGGCCACTGCTTTAAAGTGAACATCCATGCCAACTGCTAACCCAGGAGGATAATAGTTTGCTTTTTTCATACTACCTATTATTTATCTGCAGAATTTTATAAGACTGTTCATCAATGGTAGATAAGGATTTCACACCAGTAAGACCTTAGGAATGTACTTAAAATAAGTTATTGAAAGCTCTGTGTCATTGTAGTCATAAAATCACAAAGTAGAAAGGAACCTAATGGAAAAGAATAGAGAGCCCAGAATAAAACACATATGTATATCATCAATTAATTTTTGACAAAGGAGCCAAGAATACACAATAGGGAAATCAATAAATGGTGGTGGAAAGACTGGGTAGCTACATGCAAATGAATGAAGTTGGACCTCTCTCTTTTATCATACACAATAATAAACTCACAATGGATTAAATAATTGAATGTAAGACCTGAAACCATAAGACTTGTAGAAGGAAACATAGGGAGTAAGCTCCAAAAAATCACAATGATTTTTTTTGGATTTGATACCAAAAACAAAGGCAAACAGAGCAAAAATAAACACATAGTACTACATCAAACTAAGAAGCTTCTGCATTGCAAAGGAAATTATCAGCAAAATAAAAAGCAAAATATGGAATGGAAGAAAATACAGGCAAACCACGTACCAATAAGGGATTAATATCCAAAATATATAAGAAACTCCTATAACCCAATAGCAGAAGAATAAATAACCCAATTTAAAAAATGGGCAAAAGACCTAAATAGACTTTTTCCAAAGAAAACATATGAATGGCCAACCGGCTCATGAAAAGGTGTTCAACATCACTATTAGGGAAAGGCAAATCAAAACCAAAATGAGGTATCACCTCACACTGGTTAGAATGGCTATTATCAAAAAACACAAGAGATAACAAATGCTGGCAAGGATGTGGAGAGAAGGGAACCACCACATACTGTTAGTGGGAATGTAAACGGTACAGTCACTATGGAAGTTCCTCAAAATATAAAAGTAGAACAACCATATGATCCAGCAATTCTACTTCTATCCAAAGGAAATAAAATCATAAATCTTGAAAAGATATCTGCACTCCCATGTTCACTGCAGCATTAGTCACGATAGCCAAGACATGGAAACAATTTAAGTGTCTGTCAAAGGATGAATGAATGAATGGATAAAGATGTGAGATACATAGACATATAGATTCATATATCGTGTGTGTGTGTGTGTGTGTGTGTGTGTGTGTGTATGTGTGTATACATACATATATATATAATTCAACCTTAAAAAGAAGGAAATCCTGCCATTTGCCACAACTTGGATCCCATTTGCCACAACATGGATAAACCTGGAGGTTTTATGCTAAGTGAAACAAGCCAGAGAGAGAAAGAAAAATACTACATGGTATCACTTACATGTGGAATAAGAAAAATAAAAAATAAAAAATAAACTCATAGAAATAGTAGATTGGTGGCTGCTGGGAAGTTGGGAAAATAGGAAGAAGTTGGTAAACGGTACAAATTTTCAGCTATAAGATGAATAAAATCTGAGAATCTAATGAATAACATGGTGACTATAGTTGCTAATACTGTATTATAACTGAAATGTGCTATGAAAGTAGAACTTAAATGTTTTCATCAAAAAAAGGTAAATAGGTAAGATAATGGATGTGTTAATTAACTCAATGGGGGTAATTTTTTCACAGTGTATACATATATTAAGTCATCATGTTGTATATTTTAAACATCTTATAATTTTAGTCGTAAATTATACCTCAATAAAGCTTAAAAAAAGAAAAAAAAGGATGAAATGGGTCATGAACTCCAATCCTTTCAACTTGTAGATGAGATATTCCAGTTCTAGAAGTTTAAAGAATCTGTCCAAAATTTAACTAGAACATGACAGCATGAGACATTAAACCTGGTTTTCCGATTAACTGTCCAGTATGTATAAAAAGTTATAATGATTCGGGGCGCCTGGGTGGCGCAGTCAGTTAGGCGTCCGACTTCAGCCAGGTCACGATCTCGCGGTCCGGGAGTTCGAGCCTCGCGTCGGGCTCTGGGCTGATGGCTCAGAGCCTGGAGCCTGTTTCGGATTCTGTGTCTCCCTCTCTCTCTGCCCCTCCCCCGTTCATGCTCTGTCTCTCTCTGTCCCAAAAAATAAATAACGTTGAAAAAAAAAAAGTTATAATGATTCAAAAAGACTGACATTTGTCTTCATAAAAGCAAGGAAACAGAGAGGAAGGGGTGTTTCACAAGCTGGTAAATAAATTTTCTCCTATGCTTTTTAAGCTTCACTAAGTTTTTGTGTTAACTATTTCCTAGGTCAAAGACAGAAGCATAAAAAAGGCTCACTGTTATTTTTTTTTTTTTTGAAGAATGACTGAAATTATTCAAGATTTGTGTGAGAGTAAGTGAGTTTTAACCCTATTAAATTTAAATTACATTTTCAATATGGCAAATTAGCATGGGCTGCTGGCTGTCTTAACCAGAATCAACCCTGGAGAAACTATAAAAGCAAGAGGAAAACACAGGATTCCAGGTATTAACAGCAATGATGGCTGCAGGAGGCATCCATGCAGAAATTAAAGACTGTCTTGAACAGGTGTTGGAGGTATGGCTACAGCCCGGGACAGAGAGGAGCAGAAAAGACTGCAGTGAAAAGACAGGCTGGGGAAAAATATTTAGGCTGTATTCTTGTCCATCCCTACAATTGTCTTAGGCTAGTTACTATTTGCCCCTTCACTGCAGAATTCAACTAGCAATAGCCCACCTCTTGGGTGACTATGTATGCATGATAATGTCAAGTCAGGGCAAAACCTTGCTGGAGGCTGTGATTGAAATAGGGCTGGAGCTGATCAGAGAATTGTGGCATTTTCTCCACTCCTCTTCAATAAGGTCAAGGCTGGGGAATGACACATAGTGAGACACCTCTTCCTGAAGTGCTTCTCCATAGGCACTTACAGGTGGAATTCTGACAAGAGAGGTCACTGAGTGATGGAATAACCTAAAGTAATGTTGCAAATGGAGTAAAAATTGGTGAGCCAGTGGTGCCTTGGGCTTTGTCTGCCCCTCCCTTTAAAATCATCTCTAATGAACTAGGCCAGGGATTTATATCCTTCCCAGAAAAACAGTATCCTTCAGTCACTGGTATTGCTAGAGAGTCATAAGCTCACAATCCAAATAATTAGACAATGTATTAGAGAAATACATTTTCTATAAAAGAAAATACAATCTAAACACTGTCTAAAGCATAATTTTGAGATTAGTCAGACCAAGAATTTAAGCCAAACATAATACACATACTTAGGGAGATAAAGGAAGATATCAGAGCATAAAACAAGAATAAGAAAAGATAAAAAGAAAGAACTATATGGAAAAATTAAAAAATATAACAGTTGAAATAAAGAACATGATAGAATAAGATGGTATTTTTAAAAAATAAGATCAAATTTAGAAACTCTCTCAAAAGGCTAGAGGAAAAAATAAAGAAATAGAAAATGTTTTAAAAAGCTAAGAATATATAAGTACAAATGCTAAAATTTGGTCACAGGATTCTTAGAGGGAGACAACAGTAAAATTAGAGAAAAAGAAATATTTGAAGAAATAATGAAGATAAATTTCCAGGAATTCAAGAAAGATGACAAATCTCAAGTAGAAAATGTTCATAAAGTAACAGAGAAGTATGACTCCATGCCAAAACACATTATAGTATATTTCAAAGAGAAAATTCTAAAAAGTTTCCAGAGTAAAAGAGCTTGTCACCTACAATTAAGAAAAAAAAAAAAGGATCAAATTGTCCTCAGACGTCTCAGCACCCATAAATAAATACAAGTAGTCAATGAAGTAATATTTTTAAAGCATTGAAGGAAAATAACTCTGAACCTAGAATTTCCTATAAAGCAAAATTAAAATGTGAGGATATAATAAAAATAATTTTAGGCATACAGGGTCTCAGAAGGTCTGCCACACAGAAATCCATGTTAAATACTACTTGCCAAAATATAAGAAAAAAAGAAAAAGAGAGAAAGAAACAAATAAAGGTAGGGAAGAAAGAAGGAAGGTAGGATTTTAATTCAGGATATACTAGAAGGACATGCAAAGTAAGAGTAATTATATATCTTGGCAAAGTTTCTATTTGTCTAAAAGATGAATTAAAAAAATTTAAAACAGGGAAAGATACATTATATCTATTACCCAGAACTAATACTCTGGATAATATTTCTATGATAGGCGTAGAGAGAGAAACCGAAAAAAAAGGCATAAGAGTATATTAAAGTACTTGTCTTATTAAGAGAAAGAGAAATGTATACATTAATAAAATAAATTAGTTGGGATACATAAACATCAGTACCAGTCTTAAGGGCAACAAGCATTACAAAGGCAACCAGCATGAAGACAAAATAGAATACAGTAAAACCTTGGTTTGTGAGCATAATTAGTTCTGGAAACATGTTTGTAATCCAAAGCACTTACATATCAAAGTGAATTTCCCCATAAGAAATAATGGAAACTCAGATGATTCGTTCCACACCCAAAAATATTCATATAAAAATTATTACAGTACTGTAATATAATACAAAATAATAAAGAAAATACAAAATATAAAGAAAAATAAACAAATTAATCTGCACTAATTTGGAAAATCGCCATGAGGGAGACAAGAGAGAGTAGGGTTATTGAGTAAGATAACTTTCACTAACATTAATGGAATCCCTGCTATCTATGGGCTCAATGGAATCTTTTTCTTTTTGTGCAACTTTAACAAGGAGCCTATCCAATGACCTAGAATGAAGCAAAGCATTCCTAAGATTACTCTTGTATGGAAAAGCAAAGGACTGTCTACAGAGGTTTTGAAGTGACAAAAAATACACTAATGCCAGTTGTGGGCACCTTACAATGTTCTGAAAAATGAGATGTTCTGCCAAACACCACGGTCTGAAACCAAGCATCCTAGCATGGGAGATGATCACCCACAATCCTGAAGCGAGAGAGAGAGAGAAAGAGAAAAGAACCAATGGCTCAGGGGCACCTGAGTGGCTCAGTCAGTTAAGTGTCCAACTTCAGCTCATGTCATGATCTCACAGTTCATGAGTTTGAGCCCCGCATTGGGCTCTGTGCTGACCACTCAGAGCCTGGAGCCTGCTTCAGATTCTGTTTCTCCCTCTCTCTCTCTGCCCCTCCCCAGCTCACACTCTGTTTCTCTCTCTCTCACAAAAATAAATAAACATTTAAGCAAAAAAAGAACCATTGGCTCAGTTTTGATCATGTGACATTCGGCATCACATACTACTCATATTGCAAGACATCACTCATCTATCAAGTTAAAATTTATTAGACATGTTTGCTCATCTTGCAGAACACTTACTTAACAAGTTACTTGCAATCTAAGCCAAGGTTTTATTGTATATACCTTTAAGCCAAAAGAAATAAATTTGATCTTTGTAATGGGGGGGGGGGAAAGAGTGAAAATATACAGTAAGTAGAAAAATATGCTGGGAATGCAAGCTGGTGCAGCCACTCTGGAAAACACTATGGAGGTTCCTCAAAAAACTAAAAATAGAACTACCCTATGACCCAGCAATTGCACTACTAGGCATTTATCCACGGGATACAGGTGTGCTGTTTTGAAGGGACACATGCACCCCCATGTTTATAGCAGCACTATCAACAATAGCCAAAGTATGGAAAAAGCCCAAATTTCCATCAATGGATGAATGGATAAAGAAGATGTGGTGTATATATATACAATGGAGTATTACTCGGCAATCAAAAAGAATGAAATCTTGCCATTTGCCACTGTGTGGATGGAACTGGAGGGTATTATGCTAAGTGAAATTAGTCAGAGAATGTGGGGGGCCGGGCCACGGTGCCAGGCTGAGACCGGGTGGAGCAATGTTCCCCGTTGACTCAAGCCAACCCGGTGGTTCCCCCTCCCATTCATGTGGGAGGCCGGACCCGGCGCCAGGCTGAGACCGGGTCCAGCAAGGTTCCCTGTTGACTCACGCCAACCCGGTGGTTCCCCCTCCCATTCCCCCACTTTCAAGGGCATACGAAAGCCTTGTCAAGGCTGAGAAAGTTAATTCCTGAAGACTATGGTCTGCAGGTGTTGGCAGTAATGCTACCTCCCTTTTTCTACCCCGAGTCAGATAGAAACAAACATGGGAATTGTGTTTTGCTAGCAATCTTATCAACAAGGTCTTGTGACCCGTCTAGAAAATGCACAAGAAACACAGGACTAAATGTTTTGGTTGGCAGCGATTATGTGAAACCTGTTTATTCTTAGAATGACCTAACCCATAAGAGTCTGGTTATAAAAGATTGTGTACAGCCACAATAAAGCCATCACTTGGGCCATCAGCCCAGGGGACCCTCCTGTTCCCAAACTTTCTCTTCTCTCTTTTTTTCTTGCATTCCCCTACCCTCAGGACACTGACCTCGGTGTTTGTCGCGCCGGCTGCGACAGAGAAAGACAAAAATCATATGACTTCACTCATATGAGGACTTTAAGAGACATAACAGATGAACATAAGGGAAGGGAAACAAGTATAATATAAAAACAGGGAGGGAGACAAAACATAAGAGACTCATAAATATGGAGAAAAAACTGAGGGTTGCTGGTGGGGTTGTGGGAGGGGGGATGGGCTAAATGGGTAAGGGGCATTAAGGAATCTACTCCTGAAATCACTGCTTCACTATATGCTAACTAATTTGGATGTAAATATTAAAAATAAATAAAAATTTTAAAAATGTAAAAAAAAAATCTTCTTCTCCAAAAACAATAAGATACCTAGGAACAAACCTAACTAAAGAGGTAAATGTTCTGTACTTTCAGAACTATAGAGCACTTATGGAAGAAATTGAAGAGGACACAAAGAAATGGAAAAGCATTCCATGCTCATGGATTGGACGAACAAACTGTTAAATATCTATACTGCCCACAGCAATTAATGCAATCCTTATCAAAATAAAACCAGCATTTTTTCACAGAGCTAGGACAAACAATACTAAAATTTGTATAGAACCGCAGAAGACCCCAAATAGCCAAAAAAATCCTGAAAAAAGAAAAACAAAATTGGAGGCATCATGATTCCAAGCTTCAAGCTAGATTACAAAGCTGTAGTCATCAAGACAGTAAGAAACTGGCACAAAAACAGACACACAGATCAAAGGGACAGAATACAAAACCCAGAAACAGACCCACAACTATATGGTCAACTAATCTTTGACAATGCAGGAAAGAATATCCAATGGAAAAAAGTTTCATCAACAAATGGTGTTAGGAAAACTGGACAGCAACAAGCAGAAAAATTAAACTGGGAAACATTCTTATACCATACACAAAATAAATTCAAAATGGATGAAAGACCTAAATGTGAAATAGGAACCCATCAAAATCCTAGAGGAGAACATAGGCAGCATCCTCTTTGACCTCGACCACAGCAACTTCTTACGAGATACGTCTCTGGAGGCAAGGGAAACAAAAGCAAACATGAACTATTGGGACTTGATCAAGATAAAAGTCTTCAGCACAGCGAAGGAAACAATCAACCAAACTAAAAGCAGATATTTGCAAATGACAAATCTGATAAAGGATTAGTATCCAAAATCTATAAAGAACTTGTCAAACCAAACACCCAAAAACAAATAAGCCAGTTAATAAATGGGCAGAAGATATGAATAGACACTTTTCCAAAGAAGACATCCAGATGGCCAACCAACACATGAAAAGATACTCAACATCGCTCATCATCAGGGAAATACAAACCAAAACCATAAATATATACCACTTCCCACCTGTTCAGAATGGCTAAAATTAACAACACAAGAAACAACAGGTGTTGGAGAGGACGCAGAAATCCCTCTCGCAGTGCTAGTGGGAATGCAAACTGGTGCAGTCACTCTGGAGAACAGTATGGAGGTTCCTCAAGAAACTAAAAATACAAATACTCTATGATCTAGCAATGGCACTATGAGGTATTTACTCAAAGGTTACAAAAATACAGATTCTAAGGGGTATATGCACCCCAATGTTACAGCAGCATTATAAACAATAGCCAAACTATGGAGAGAGCCCAAATATCCATCAACTGATGAAAGGATAAAGAATATGTGGTATATTTACATACAGCGGAATATTACTTAGCCACCAGAAAGAATGAAATCTTACCATTTTCAATGATGTGGATGGAGCTAGAATATATTATGCTAAGTGAAATAAGTCAATCAGAGAAAGAAATATCATATGATTTCATTCATTTTTGGAATTTAAGAAACAAAACAGATGAACATATGGGAAGGGGGAGAAAAAGAGGGAAATAAACCACAAAAGACTCTTAATGATATCTCTATCATCAAACTGAAGATTGACAGAGGGAGGTGGGTGGGAGATGGGCTAGATGGGTGATGGGTATTATGGAGGGCATTTTTTTGTGACGAGCAATGCATGTTGTATGTAAGTGATGGACTACTGAATTCTACTCCTGAAACCAGTACTGCACTACATGTTAAGTAACTAAAATGTAAGTAAAAAAATATTTTTGCATAAAAAAAAAGAAAAAATAGTAAAAAGCAGTATGTAGTAATGCTCCAAATTGGATAGAATTTAGGATAAAGTTCTATGCATGTACATACAAGTAATATCATGCCTTGTTTTAAATAAACATGGCTGTATTATGTCAATAAAAAAAGAAAGAAAAATATGCAATGTTATGGAGCAATAAATCTGAGTAGAACTATATAGCATGATACCTACAAATAACATAAATATATTAATTAAAATAAAAGATACTCAAAATTGATTTTTAAAATGGCTCAGCAAAATGTTGTCTAGTAGAGCACACTTAAAACAAAAAGACAAAGAAGGGTTTAAAATAAAGATTGAATATGAGGTAAATATGAAACAAAATAAATCTGAACTAACAAATTTAGCCAAGGTGATAAATATAATTTAGGCCAAAAGTTATAGATACTGTTAAAAAAGGAGGTTCCCAAAATGGAGTCACTTGTGCTAAACCCCATGTCAGCAAATCAAGACTTTATACCTAATCTAACTGCAGTTTCAACCACCCAGGAATGTAAACTTTCACCACTCAATCTGGAATTACCTGATCAGCACTAAGGAGGTAACCCACCTAATAGACCCTTCATTCCTCTTGGGAGGGTGTCCTTGCCTGAAACAATGCATTCTTTACTAACGATTTCCTCTTTCTGCCCCTTTTCTGCCTTTAAAAACCTTTTCTACAGCTTAATGGAGCTCCTTTCTATTGCTAACGGGGATGCTGCCTGATTCATAAATCATTGAATAAAGCCAGTTTGGTCTTTAAATTTACTCAGTTGAATTTCTGTTGTTTAACAATAGATGGACACATGTATATGTAAATACACATAGGTATATATTTATTATATATTTGCATGCCACATATATATGTATGTGTGTATATATATATATATATATAATGAGAAAAAAACACAATAATATATTGGCAGAGAGAAAAATAGAAAAAGACATATTTATTATAAATGTAAATGTACCTAACAAGACATCCTCAGAATTAGGTGGTAGCCAAATTGATGAAGGTACAGCAGAATCACTTGAATTTGGGATATATTTTGAAGGTAAAGCTGAGAGGACTTGCTAATTGACTAGATTTGGGGAATGAAGGAGAAAAAAGAATCAAGAATTCATTGAGAAGGGGAAGATAAGAAGAGCCAGGTGGCAGTTGTGGATGTTGGAGATTAAAGTGCTCAGTTTTGGACTTGTTAAATTTGGGATGCTCATTTGACATACTATTTGAGACAACAAGCAGGCAGTTGGATATGTAAGTCTGTAGCTCATGGAGAGTACAGGAATGTAAATAGAAATTTGGGAGTCATCACAAATAGCATTTAAAGTAATGAGTCTAGATTAGATTGCCTAGTCTAGTCTAGATTAGAGCAAACATACAGAAGACAGTGAGCTAAGGACTGAACCCTGAACACCCTACCATGAATAAACCAAACAGAAAATGCCATTCAAGCCAAGGAGACTAAAAAAAAGCCAGTGATGTCTGAAGAAGCCAGGATGGTTGCTTAGATGCCAAATACAGTAAGTTTTAAGAAGAGAGCAGTCAACTGAGTAAAATATTGCTGAGAATGTGAGTATCGTAAGGGGAGGAAATTAGCCATCAGATTTGGCAAGAAGGGGCTGGTGGTTGACCTAAATAAGAGTAGTCTCAACTAAATGGTGGAGAAATCAATATCTTGTAAGCTAGTTGAGCATGAGGCTTATCACCTGTAAGTAAATAAATCAAAATCAGTTTTTGAACCAGTAAAACTGAATTCAGTGATCTGTTGAGATGCTGCCACCTGCTGACACTCCACTGAGAGAATCAGTTACCAACCCTTATCCTTCTGTCATGTTTGATGACCTTTTTAGAGTACAAATAGAAGTTTTAATATGATATTTTAATTGCACTGTGAGACTCTATGCTGACAGTAATCTAATGGTTAATTCCTCTGTCAAGTGAAGAATCTGCTTAAAAACTAACTGATGTCTCTTTTTAAATACATGAAAAATCTTAAATATTTCACTTTCATGAAGGATGCACTTAGAGAGAGAAAAAGACAGCCCACATCACAGGGCACTTGTGCAGAAATTCCAGGCTTGTAATAGAGAGCAGAGGGGGAAAATGGAAAATTTAAGAGCAGAGTAGGTTTGCTTTCAAACTCTTCAAGATATGGCTTATTCAGGATTAAAAACCTATAGGAATGTAATCACAAAGAATGACACATCCTACTTACTGTAGTGCTGAATCAAGTTGGTTGGGAAACAGGAATGTTCTATAATTCAATAAAGGCCCTTCTTCTCTCTAGGACCCTTGAGCCAGAATGGGGATGGGGGAGAAAAAGTGAATAAGAAAAAATATCTAACCTATATCCATAATTTTTGGCTCTCCTCCATTAGCTTCTATAACCCCACCCCTCATCTCTTATTCTTCAAAACCCATATATACATTCTCTTTCTTTTTCTCATCTTTTCTGACCTGGACACACCTGTGAAAAAAACTAAGAAAATCTCCCAACATTACCAGTATGAGAGAAAAGATAAATAAAATTCAGTAACAATGAACACAAATCAAAATGAACTTTGCATATATGAAAGCTTCCAGTGCCTATTTCTCCTCTACTACTTTAAAATAGATAATGACTTTTTCAAAGATTCATAAGTACCTCATAAATGACTAACATTTCAAAGTGAATGTTGAGTAAGAAAAGCAAGAAAACAGGGGCACCTGAGTGGTTCAGTCAGTTGAGTGTCCAACTTTGGCTCAGGTCATCATCTCACGGGCTCGTGGGTTACAGCCCTGCATTGGGCTCTATGCTGACAGCTTAGACCCTGGAGCCTGCCTCACATTCTCTCTCTCTCTCTCTCTCTCTCTCTCTCTTTCTGCTCCTCCCCACTTGTGCTCCCTGCCCCCTCTCAAAAATAAAATAAACATTAAAAAAAAAGAAAATACATGTGACTCTGAGAAGCAGCAGTTAAATTGGAAAATAAAATACTAGTTAAATTAACCTAAGGATGTGAGATTTGTGCCTTATTCTGCATTCCTATTACTATTTTCGACCATATTTTCATGATCTCACACTTGGATTATTATAATGAGATCCTGTGTGTGTATGAATCTGTGTGTTAATATCTGACTCTCCTTCTCTATATAGTCTTTCTCTACGTATATTGCCAAATCAACCTTAGCAGTAGCAATATACTGCTTTACTCATACCAATTCCCCAGTGAAAAATGTATAACTCTCTTTAACCCAACACAAAAAGCATGACAGTCTATAGCCATTTACAATAGGCACAGAGTCCAGTGTTCCAATAACTTTTCCCTCGTTCAATTCTTTTCATAAACTGACTTCATATCCTACCATCCTAATCTTATTTCTCATCATTCTAAAACGGATAATCACATCTCTAAGGCCTGTCTCTTCCCAGCTCCACACTTGTATTCCCAACTTTTTAGAAAATAGCTACATTTCAAAAATGTTAATAAATTTGACAACATATATTTATTTAGCATTTTCTGTATACCAAGGACACACTGAGTTCAGAATGAGAGGGAGAGATAACTCAGAAATACCATGGTTCCTGAAAACAACAGATTTTCTCAGATAAAAACAGTGATTTGGGGAGCTAGCTAATCAATTTAGGAAAGTCCATGCTGATCAAGAATATGTTCATGTTCTTCTAAGCAGGTCAGCTACAGTTACCCTAATCAGCACTGGAGAATACCCTGCCCAATTAAAAGTTAGGCCTAAAATTCAGAGATTTTGGGATGAGAGAACACACTGGTATAGTGAACTGGTGAGTAAATACTCTGGTTTTGTGCTTACTCTACAATTAACTACCTGTGTTACCTTAGGCAGTCCCTTAAATCTGAGTCTTTTCAATCAGCTGGATAAAAAGTATTGATCTGATTGACTCAAATGTCTTTTCTAATTCTGAATTTTTATGACTTTAACAGGCATTTCTGGGGGCACCTGGGTGGCTCAGTCAGTTAAGCATCCAACGTCAGCTCAGGTCATGTTCTCATGGTTCATGAGTTTGAGCCCCACATTGGGCTTGCTGCTGTCAGCATGGAGCCCACTTTGGATCTTCAGTCTCCCTCTCTCTCTGCCCCTCCCCCACTTGCACTCTCTCAAAAATAAATAAAACATTCAAAAAAACAGGTATTTCTGGCACTCCAGATGTTTACAAAGCAATTGTAGTAATTTCTAACTTCATCATAATTCATGTATGACAAACTATCACAGCATGTATTCATGTATTTAACAAAGATATTAGGTATCTATCATATATGAAGTACATGCTAGATCCAGAAAATGCAAAGATAAATCATTGTTTGTTCTTGAGATCATAACTGAAGTGACATATGTCCAACAAATAATTCAAATATTCCATACACACTGTTTCAAGGTGCTATACCAAGAAAGCAACTAACTTTTCGGGAAGGAGGGAAGCAGGTCAGGAAGTACTTGAAAAAAAGGCTTGAGATGAACCTGGAATCTCTTGACTGATAAGACTTCCCCACCCATAAATATAATTTCCATTCATGGCCCATTAGGTGTGGTGATACAGCAGTTATAGACGCCTGACTATCTACGGGGGCCTCTCTGAATTGTTAAAAACAAACAAAAACAAAAAGTAAACAAAAGACCTCACCATTTAAAACAAAGAAAACAACAAGCCCTAGATTTTGTCTTTTTTTTTTTGAGAAAAATAAATCTTTGCTTGTTCTTTATTAATTTATGTGGTCTTGGAACCAAGCTATTCTGAAAATGAAGTTAGAAAAATTCATTCACAGAAAGGCATTGTTCATCTTGACATTTTATTCAGCTTTTATAACTTCTGTTTGCAACTGACTGGCTCCACTGAATCATAATTCATAAGTTTTTCACAATGATAATACATTTAAAACTCAAGAAAGCAAAAGTCATAATAAAGCTCTCAGAATTTTGCAATTTTAAAAGAACTTTTTAATTTTATCAGTTTCCCAAGTAAGATCTTTGCATCTCCAATGCTCATCACAATGCCTAATATGTATTTGGTATCCCACAAATACTTGTTAAATTGACATTTAATAAGTAAGTATAGGTGAATAAAGAATAATATAAAGACTATAACATGAGGTATAAGTATAAAGAATAAGTGAAAAAAGAAGTGAATAAAAAAATGGATGAATATTAGAGACATTTTCTGGAGATGGTATCAAAAGAGAGATAACCAAGACTGTTTTAAAATGCAAATATTGAATTTGATCAAATTTCTCTCATCAAGAAGTACAGTCTATTTCCCAGTTCCCTGAATCAGACTTGGGCTTTGAGTTTCTTTAACCAGTAGAATGTGGCAATGTAATGCTACGTGACTTCTAGAAATTGGACCCAAACTTTAGAATTCTTTTCTCACCCTCTTGAATATTTGCAATGGTTGTATTGAAAAATTAAGGTTATCCTAGCAGAGAAGACCTAAAACTAAAAAAAGCCCTCAGCCAACAGCACCAGTAAAAAGCCACACATAACCCAGTGGAGCAGCCAGATTACTGCAGCCACATTGGTGACTCCAAGAAAGACTAGCAGAAGAAACACCCAGCTGAAAATGGTCAAATTGCAAAATCAAGAGTAAATAAGTAGGTTGTTGTGTAAAGCCACTAAGTTTTGGGGTGCTTTGTTAATGCAGTAATAAATAATTGATACAGAAATTGCTAGCTAGAAGTAGGATGCTGACTTAACAAACAACACGCATCATTGTATTTGGGATCCTGTAGTGAGCTGGAAACAAAGCAAGGATGGCTGGGAGAATGGTAAACAAACTGTTGGTAAACCTCATGAGTGGTGATGATTGTTATTGGAGTCTGAAAAAATGGAAACTCATGGTATGTAATGGAGTAATAACTGACGATACTGTTGGCTGAAGTAACCTGAAAGCTAGATAATATACCTAATGAATTTGTGGATCTAGCTAATGAGTTAATCAGAATGTTGAAAATGCACTTATCTTCCTTGAGCTGTGTATGATAAACACAGGGGCAGCAATTAATCTTTATAAGAAGATGGAGATTACAACGAAAAAAAATAATCAGTTTGCAAGCAGTATACAGGAAATACAGAGGTCCCTGGACTTGCTGGGCTGCAATATAAAACTATTTCTCAAAACATCTCTCCAGCAAAAAACTCTTAAAGTAAGAAATGGGCTCAAAGTAAAGGTCAACTGAAGGATATCGTTGTAAGACCTTTGCTAAGACCTTAGAATATTTGAGACGGTGCCCAGTAGACTCTCAATTAGACAAATGGCTACTAAGAAACTTAACGGTGTTTTCCTGCAGCGTATGAAGATGCTTCACCCGGAAGGAGGTCTGTCTCAAATTATGGAGGTGGTTTAAAAGATTAAAAGGATTAAAAGAGACTAAGATTGTGCAGATTGAAAAAAGTCCTCCAACTTTCGACAGCAGTGGATACTTTATTGTGCCATCCAGTATCCTTTCCAGAAATGAAGGACTTATTATCCCATTTTTAGTTACTCTGGCAGACATCTCTAGGCCACAGTATCCTCTAAGAATTGTCATAGCTAAAGAAAGCCAGCTTGGTCAAAGTCATGTCTCTGTTCTAACAGTCCTATATCCAGTAACTGATAAATTGTGTGTATAAATGCCCAGCCCTTTCTCCTCAGCACATTTGATCTTTATAACCCCCCCTATGGTCAGCTGAGGCCTCCATTCAGACTTCATTACAGCAGCATAGCATTTCATTCTGCCCTATCCTGTTTCTTCCATCCACATCCATCCACAGGCATTGTTCCCACAAACATTCCTAATGAATCTCCCACACACTAATTCCATCTAGAAATCTACTTCCTGGAGAAGCCAACCTGCAAAAATTGGTACCAAAAGTAGAGAAAAGTAGAGGTATGTGAATGGATATATATGAGTGGGCATGAAGTGTGAAAATTCTCGCTTTACATTTAATAGCCACCAGAAAGCAACCACCACAGAATAGTCACTAAATAGCCAGGTAAACAAAATGACTCAATCAGATAATGTCAACATTCTCTGTCGTTGGCCATCCCAGTGCTGGTGTAATGGACACATGAACAGAGTATCTCTGGTGTCAGGGATAGGGACCATGCATGAGTGTAGTAGCATAAGCTCCCACTTACCAAAACTCATTAAGCTATTACACAAATGAATGTCCATTCTGCCAACAACAATAATGCTGAGTCCTCCATATAACAAGCACCATCCCTTGAAAAGACCAACGAGCCATATGATGGCAAACTGATTGCATTGGAACACTTTTACTCAGAAAGGGGCAGCAATTAATCTTTATAAGAATTCTGGGTATTGGTTTGCCTTTTCTGCCTCAATACATCAGACTTCCCCTCTCTCAGAGGGTTGATTGAATGATCCACCAACATGTAGGAGTGAGATATAGCACCACCATGATGAGATATAGCATCTCATCAGACTAAAGGACCCACTTAATAGCAAAGAAGGTGTAAGTACAGGTACCTATACTTGGGTAAAGGCCATGAGATCCACAGTAATATCACCTACTATACCATCCTGAAGCTACTGGTCTCATAAAGCAAGGGGACAGACTGCTGAAAGCATAGCAGCAGCATATTTGAATGTGATAATTTCTTAATATAGGGCTCTGCCCTCCAGAATGCAGTGTACATTTCAAATCAACAAATATTAGATAATGCCAGGTCCCCAACAGGAATAATACTTTTGCCTGGGACCCAAGGGGCTCCTGCTTCTCATCACTTCCACTGACCCAGTAGGGAATGTAAACTTCCCATACCATCAGTTCTAAGTTCTAGGATTCAGAGTTCCTGTTTCGCCATAGAAGAATGCTTGCACTAGGGTTTACAGCAAGAGTCCCATTGAACTATAAGATGTGGCTGTCTATGTATTTCGGGCAATTTGTTTTAAAGGACAAGCAGGAAAGAAGTCACCATCTTTCAGGGATAATTGTCAAGAGGAAGTAGGACTGCTGTTATACAATAGGGGCAAGAGATAATATGACTGATACCAGGTGATCCTGCTAGGTACCAGGTATGTCATGATACCCTTTGCCCAATTTTAACGGTAAATAGAGAAATGCATTGACTCCATAGATCAAGGGCTCAAATCCCTCAGGGATGAGAGCCTGGGCCATGTTACCAAATAAGTCACTGAGACCACAAGGTCTAGCTGAAAGTGATGGCAATACAAGATAATAAAGGGGGTAGAGGATGAGACTCAATTGCAAGGCCAGCAATAGTGGAGGTTATAGTTCCTCCCAGTAATTTTTCTCTTCTAAGTTTTAGCTAACAGAATCCTGATGAAACTACTTTCAAAACTTTTGAGAAGAAACTGATCTGAGCTGTATAAGGAGTAGACTGTGGTGGATTCTGTGATGCACCACTCAGACTCTCCTTCAAGAATGAGGAATCCATTATCCCGGTCTCTGGGATTGCTACCAGCAGACAATCCTGAGTCATCAATTTCCTTCTTCAATTCAGCCAAAGAAAACAACCTCATCCAAAGTTATATCCACTTTCAGGGTAGCTTACATATAATGATGGATCAATACAATGGTTTAAAGGCCCAGTCCTCTAACTCCAACTTGGTACAGCTTTGAGGAGTCATCCTACCTGTGGAATATATTGGAGGGACAGTGCAGGCTTCCACTGAGACTGCATCACAGCTCTAATTCACCCCTGCCCAATCTTACTCCCTTTCCTTCCCTTCAGCAAGTGTTGATCCCAAGAATACTCACCAATAAACCTCCTGCATACTAATCTCCTTCAAGGAGTGTGCTTCCTAATAAAGTCAATCTAATGGCAGACAAGACACAGTTTGCAGCCACTGAGCTGCAAACACCAGTCATTTCTTCTGGAAAATATTTGATTCCATTCCAAACTGAGTGTTCTTCAATTGAATTCTGGCACTAAGCACCTGAAGTTAGCATAGACCCCACAAGTTAAGGGCTCAGTCCTCTGCAAGACTGCCCTCACTTCCAGTGCCAGCTGCAAGTTCAGGGGGTCCCCAAGACACCCACATTTCTAACAAACTGGCTACAAATCCAAAGGTTACTACAACCCTCAGGTTCAATAATTCACTAGTATAGAACTCAGGAAAGCACTATACTTACCATTATAGTTTTATAATAAAGTATACAACTCAGACTCCTCCCAGACTTGCAAAGTTCAGTCAGAAACACTTATCATTTTATATTCTAAAATGTCATTGTGCTTCCTACTATATATTATGTCCCTTTCAGTTCCAGAAAATAGTTTGGCAAAAGTATGGGCATTTTAGAAATTAATTTCAACTTGAATAATAAAATCAAAGCTCATGTTTCCATTTGTTTGTTTGCGTACACACTCTCCCACTTTCAAATTGGGAATGATTGTGTCTTTTTGGAACACGAAAATTTTTTTACATTAGGTTCTATGTTTTATCTTTTAAACCTATAGATACCAATGGAAATGAGTATAAAAACTTCTATACCTTTCTTTTATAAAAAAAAGTTTACTTATTTATTTTGAGAGAGAGATGACACTTGAGCAGGGGAGGGGCAGAGAGAAAGAGGGAGAGAAAGAATCCCAAGCAGGCTCCATGCTGCCAGTGCAGAGCCCTACTTGGGCTCTATCCCATGAACTGAAAGATCATGACTGAACCAAGATCAAGAGTCTGACACTTGGGACACCTGGGTAGCTCAGAGTCAGTTAAGCATCTGACTTCAGAGATTCAGGTCATGACCTTGCGGTTTGTGAGTTCCAGCCCCAGGTCGGGCTCTGTGCTGACAGCTCAGAGCCTGGAGTCTGCTTCAGATTCTGTGTCTCCTTCTCTCTCCCTGCCCCTCCCCTGCTTGTACTCTGTCTTTCTCTCTCTCAAAAATAAATAAACATTTTAAAAAATTATAATAAAAAGATTTTAAAAAAAGGACTTAGCCAACTGAGTCACCCAGGTGCCCCTATGTCTTTCTTGACTTGTGTTTTTAAATATTCTTGGTGAGATCATGTATGATACTTCCTACAGGAAATATCTTTCACATTCATTTATTTCTTCAATGATATTTTTAATAATTCATTCAACATGCATTCATAGGGCATACCTAATATACACCAGGTATTCAGTGAGCATTGTGGATGAAAAGATCCTGAACTTTCCCTAGTTTGGAAACTTCTACAATTATAAAGTTCTAAGAATCCCACTATAACTTCTTGTGTTGAAAGAAATAAAGATTTAGCATTATAAATAACTTACAACTTATCATTCATTCATTCAAAGTATTAAGTTGCAAACAAATGTTTTTTTCCCCATCATTATCTAGGTTATGTCCTCCTAACATTATTTTATAACAAAAATTTCCATCTAACAATCTGAGCTTCTTTTGGTATCATTTAGGATTGTGTTCACCTCTAAACTAAAAGCTTGACTGATAGTTGTTCATACCACAGGAACCTATTTAGCTCATGAAACAGGATGTCTGGGCATAGGGGATCCAAAGCCTCAGTGGTGTTATCAAGCAAACTGACTCCTTCATCTCCTGTGCCAGCATCCTCGGCAGGGCAGGGAGTTTTCCTGTCCATGCATGCAATATGGCTGTTGCATTTGCAGGCACCTGCTAGGAACCATCTCATCCAGAAAAAAAAAAAAGGAAAAAATGTTTCTATTTATTTACCTCAACTGTCACATGGCTCACCTTAGCTTCAAGGGAGTCTAAAGAACATGAATCTTTAAGATTTTTAACCACCCTAGAAGGAAAAAAAAAAGGGGGAGAAGGGGATTACAGAAGAATTTGATGTAGCCAATCTATTACATCTGCCACACTCTTCCAAAGCAGTTATTCTCAATAGATTTCATCCCTCCACAACTCCTTCTCACTTCAAATAAGAATCACTCTAAAGTGTTGTATTTCTCAGATTGGTTGGAGTGAGAAAAGTTTGAAAGACATATATTATTCTGGAGAGAGTGGAAAATCTAACTTCTTTTGAAATATAGTTGGAATACCTGATTTTTAATGTTGGAAGTTCAGAGAACTTCAACTCACCTCCGTGGGTTCTAAATTGTAAATACTCTTACAAAGAACTTCCAAAAATAGAATCTATTTTATTCAATCAAGACAAATGCACAATCATTTTAAAATTCAAGTCTATTAACAGCTGGATTTGAGAACATGGATTGAGACCTAAGTGGGCATCCTACTAACACCGAGTCTGGAACTTAAGACCCACTCCTGGAGAGAAACAGATTCACAGAGTAGACTCTAACGCTACTTGCCAGGCAGCCAGCTGCTAGATGGCACAACTCTAAGGGCCTCCAGCCACATAGAGCAAAATGCAGTATATAACATGCAAAGATAGGCAAAAGCCTTGTAAGGACAGTGGCAAGCTCAGAAGAAAACACTGCCTACTTTCTTTCAATTCTATCACATAGTCAGAAATGCAAGGAAGTAATGAGAATAAGAGCCCAAGTTAACTTAGCTCAGAGTGCAGCCTATCTCCCTATCTCCTTCAACTAACAAGGTAGAGAGAGGAATAGAAGACTCCCCACCAACCTCTTCCCCTAGAGCAGGGGTCAGCAAACTATGACCTCTAGGTCAAATTCATCTAGCCTTTATTTTTGTAAAGTTGTATTGGAAACAGCTATGTCCAGTCATTCACTTATTTTTCATGGCTGTTTTAATTCTACAATGGCAGAGTTGAGTAGTTGCCACAAACACCATATGAACCACAAAACTGAAAATATTTACTAGCTAGCCCTTCACCAAAAGTTTGTCAATCTCTTTCCTAGAGCAACTGACTTGGCAAGACTTTTTTTAATCATACTCACACTAAAAAATATTATTTATTATAATGTGATCCACTTCACAAAATAATATAGGTGTATTACAGATATAGACATGTAGATAAAATTTGGAAGAAGTATTTCATGAGATGATACCCCCTTATTATATGTGATATACTCTGATATTTTCCCTTCTCTTACATTTTTTAAAAACTGGTCCTAACCCACTAAATTGACTCTGCAACCCATTTATTAACCCATTAATGGGCTGCAAACTAAACCTTCCCTGGCACAGACATATAGGAACAATAGTTTTTCCCTGTACTTAGGTGCATAAGAAACACAGAAAAAATAATTGTAGTTGCTGTTTGTTATTTACTAACTTTCTATTAAAATATATCATTTTAGTAAAGAAAAAACATATATTTAGACTTGTCTGTGCTCAATATTCATTTATTCAACTAATATTTCATCAAATATTTATATACTACCTATGTTCCAAATATTTGCTACAGGTATAAATGCAAGCAAAACAGACATGGAACACAGACTTCAACAGGGAAAACAGATTTGAAACAAATACTTACAAAAACATATAATTACCAACTTTGATAGGAGGGAAAATTACTAAGTCCCACAAGTTTACTATGAGAGGGAGATAGAAACATTTAGTTTTGGGGAAAGTAAGCCTCTGTCTAGTTGGATGGTTTTACTAGGGAACTGAAACTGGAGGTGATAACTTTAAGAATGAGAAGTTAATTAAGCAAATACAGTGAGAGAGGAGGAGAGCAAGACCCAGAAAAGTCCAGTTGAAAATCAATTTTAATATTTACAATAGCTAGCATTATACAGTATCTGTTATACTTCTCTAAGTACTTTACACACAGTAAGTCATAATACAGCTAGTAAGAGGCAGATGTGAAACCAGGAGCCATTCCCCTAAAAACTACAATACCAAACTGCTAACTGAGATCAAATAAGATGTTATTGGTATCCCTGGAAGGCAACCTAAGAGAATGAGAAAAACAAGGACTACAGCTATACGTGTATTTAAAACTTCAACTGAGCGACCCTGGGTACTTAACTTCTCCAAACCTCAGTTGCTTTGGTATAAAGTTAAATTTTATGAAGACTAAACCAGATAATATATTATACTATTGCCGGACATAAGGTAAATATACAAATATTAACCCTTTCTTTCTATATTCTACCCATTCTCCAGACTCTGAGTTCCTTGAAGTCATGCAACTAAACCTAAGTTCTTTATTTATTCATTCATCATATGAATTGTTGGGGAAAAGCAAAAGGATAAAAAAAGGAATTCCTTCAACATTTTGAGGGAAAATTATTTTCTACCTAAAATGCTATACCCAGCCCCTCTATTAAATGAGTGTGAGAGCAGAAAAGATATTTCATGATATGCAAGATCTCAATAACTTACTCCAGTGCACCATTTCTTGGGTAGTTGACGGAGAATAAACTCCACTAAAATGAAGAGATAAACCAAAAAGGGAGAACATTCTCAGCATTTGGTGAAGGGGAGTCCCACCAAGCCTACTGAGCTATTAATCCCATCTGTGGTCTAACAAGGGCTCTGAGAGCCCTGGCTCCAGAAAAAGAACGTAAAAATAACAAATCATCAATGTATTTTACTATGTCGAGAAGCATGTCAAAGTTCCATAGGAAATTTAGAGGCTAAATTAATAAAATAAATGTAAGAACAGAATACAGAGCCCAGAAATAAATCCAGGATTATATGGTCGATTAATCTATATCAAAGGAGGTAAGAATATACAATGGAAAAAAGACAGTCTCATCAATAAACAGTGCTGGGAAAACTGGATAAATACATGTAAAAGAATGGAACTGGACCTCTTTCAACACCATACACATAGCTAATCTCAAAGTGGATTAGAGACCTAAATGTGAGACCTGAAACCATTAAAATCCTAGAAGAGAATACAAGCAGTAATTTATCTGATATTGGCATAGCAACATTCTTCTAGATATGTCTCCTAAGGAAAGAGAAACAAAAGCAAAAATAAACTGTTGGGACTATACCAAAATAGAAAGCTTTTGCATAGTGAGGGAAACCATTAACAAAACAAAAAGGCAGGGGCCCCTCGTGGCTTAGTTGCTTGCACATCTCAGATCGTGATCTCATGGTTCTTGAGTTTGAGCCCTCCATCGAGCTCTGTGTTGACAACTCAGAGCCTGGAGCCTGCTTCACATTCTGTGTCTACCCCTTTCTCTGTACCTCTCTCCTGCTCATGTTCTCTCTCCTTTTCTCTCTCAAAACTAAATAAACATTTAAAAAAAGTCAGCCTACTAAGTGGGAGGAGATATTCAATAGGAGTTAGTATCCAAAATATATAAAGAGTTTATACAATGAAACACCAAAAAGAATAATTTGATTAAAAAATCGGCAGAAGACCTGAATAGACATTTTTTCAAAGAAGACATACAGATGGCCAACAGACACATGAAAAGATGCTCAAGACCACTAATCATTAGGGAAATGCAAATCAAAACTACAGTGAGATATCACCTTATATCTGTCAGAATGGCTAAACTGAAAAAGATAAGAAATAACAAGTGTTGGTGAGGATGTGGAAAAAGAGGAAACTACACGCACTATTGGTACAAATGTAAATTGATATAGCCCACTGTGAAAAACAGTACTGAGTTTCGTCAAAAAATTAAAAATAGAAATACCATATTATCCAATAACTCCATTACTGGGTATAGATACCAAAAACACTAATTTGAAAACAATATATGCACCCCAAGGTTTATTGCAGCATTATTTATAATAGCCAAATTATGGAAGCAATCTGAGTCCATGGATAGACAAACGGGCAAGTAAGATGTGATGTGTACATACACACACACGCACACACACACACACACGTGCCCGCACAGAGGAATATTATGCAGCCATAAAAAAGAATAAGATTGTGCCATTTGCAACAACATGTATAGACCTAGAGGGTAATATGCTAAGTGAAATAGGTCAGATTGAGAAAGACAAATAAACACATTATTTCACTCATGTGGAATCTAAAAAACAAAAATGAATAAATAAACAAATTAAAGGAGAATCAGACCTGTGGTACAAACTAACAGTTTTAAAAGGGAAGAGGGATGCATGGGAGGGATGGGCAAAATAGGTGAAGGGGAGTGAGAGACACAAACTTTCAGTTATGAAGTGAATAAGTCACAAGAATAAAAGCATAAGTAATATAGTCAATGATGTTATAATAGCATTGTATGATGACAGATGCTAGCTACATTTGTGGTAAGCAAAGCATAATGTTTAAACTTGTCCAATCACTATGTTGTACACCTGAAACTGATGTAACACTGTATCAACTACACTTAAATAAAAAATAACAATAATTAAAAAGAAGAAACATAGATAACAAAGCAAATTTTTAATTTTTTTTTTAATTTTTTTTCAACGTTTTTTATTTATTTTTGGGACAGAGAGAGACAGAGCATGAACGGGGGAGGGGCAGAGAGAGAGGGAGACACAGAATCGGAAACAGGCTCCAGGCTCTGAGCCATCAGCCCAGAGCCCGACGCGGGGCTCGAACTCACAGACCATGAGATCGTGACCCGGCTGAAGTCGGACGCTTAACCGACTGCGCCACCCAGGTGCCCCACAAAGCAAATTTTTTAAATGAAATAATTGTTAACTCTATGAAAGATAAAAATTGTATAAGAAAGGAAATACAAACTAGGCTTAGCTATGAACAATATTTACATATTTATAGCTATATGTACAAATATCATTCATTTAAACAAAAATTATGACACAGTTACATGGAGAGGAAAGAGGGTAAAGGAATGTGTTGGTCTGTGGCTGGTTATGCAATGGGTAGCACAGAGGGAAATACAAAAGCTATATGTTCATCTTCCATAGTAGGAAGTCAATAGAAACAGAGTTTAAAATTTAAAAATTATTATCTCATCATTGTCTAATTTCCTTTTTTTTTTGTTTTATAATAATTATTTCTGAATTTTAAAAATAGTGAAATTTAAAAACCAAGAAAGACTAGAATACTAGAAATATGGTAGAAATAACAGAAGAAACGAGCTACAATAGTACTGAAAGCAGCAGAGACAGGACAGGGGGTAGGCAGGGGGGACAAAAGAACTGCTGCTTTTGTTTCAAGCCTTATAGTAGTTTTGTGTATTTGTGTGTGATAAATAAAAACTTAAAAATTATATTCAAATTCAATGTTTGCAGAACCCTTCAAGTACCTCTGCACACTTCCATAATAAGTGTTTCAAGATTATTTAGATATCCCTCGGGAATCTCTTAGAATACTGGACAAGGTGCTGGTGCTTGCACAGTAGATAACAAAAGCATAGTGAGTTTATATAAATATTTTATTTGGGTTACTTGAATTATACCTATGACAACGCTATAATGTATCATTATCCCATCTGACAAATGGAAAACCAGTTTAAATAACTCACTCAAAAGAGCACTGTTAGTACAAACAAGGTGTGTGTATAGCTCTACATAGCACCAAAAAAGACATTCACTTTCCCTTGAATGTGAAAATCACAATGCTAGGAGTCAAAGCATTTTTTCAAGCGGTTAATACACATTTCTTTTCCTGAAATTTAATCATGTTCAAAGAGAAATTGGAAAAGTTGTTGATCATATTTCTACCTGCTATTCATTCCACTAACCTATTTTTATTACTGTTCTATTATTTATTGTCAATAATAAAATTTACTACAAATTCACAATGTGTGAAAAGTTATAAACAGCAAAAAAATATATGAGCTGTAAAACTCCATAAAATCATGAAAACTCATTTATGGGGAATGACAGACAACAAATGATAATTGCATACTGATAAATACATAACAATAACCTGTGTGAATACCATATGTCCTGGAGTCAGATTCTATTTTTGATAAGCTAGTCATTTAAGTGTGAAATTATGGAGAATGCCTATAGTACATTAGGACCCACAAATTTAACTGGAAAGTGTCCTAAATAGTGTGAATAATCTATGATGAAGAATTTGGCTGAGGATTAAGACTTCATTCAGCATTTAAATAACCCCAAGCAAATAAAACATTATTTTTGCCCTTCGACCATCTGTAATGTAAAAATTCTTTAAAGGTGCTTATTTTTTTATAAATAAAAAGAAATTTGCCTCAAAAACTATTCCTATTAGATTACCTACTAAACAAAAGTGACTCTAAAAAGTTAATATAATTATTCTGGGTGAAATATCTCCTTACTCTCTACATTCCATTTTCTATTATAGGTTGGAGTGATGGAAACAAACAAAAAGCAATTACAAATGAAAGGAATAGTTTCCTGGTAGGACCTCAGTGTTTCTAGGCAATTCTTTTATCTGTCTCTAGAGTAATCCCCCCTTATCCACTGGGGGTTCAAAGACCCCCAGTGGATGCATGAAACCATGGATAGTACCAAACCCTGTATATACTGTTTTTTCCTATACATGCATACTTATAAGAGAGTTTAATTTATGAATTAGGCACAGTAAGAGATTAACAACAATAACAACAAAATAGAACAATTATGATAATATTTTGTAATAACAGTTATGTGGAGGAGACTCTCGGAAGATGGCAGCGTAGGAGGACACTGGGCTCACCGCGCCCTGCTGATCACTTAGATTCCACCCACATCTGCCTAAATAACCCAGAAAACCACCAGAAGACTAGCAGAATGGACTCTCCAGAGCCAAGCGTAGACAAGAGGCCCACGGAAGAGGGTAGGAAGGGCAGAGAGGCAGTGCGTGCTACACAGACTGGCAGGAGTGAGCCAGGGCGGTGGAGGGGCAGCCTGCCTGGCAAGGCAGAACCGCTGAAGTCTGGCTTGCAAAAGCTGAGGGGCCAAACTCCATGAGTTCTGACAGCCAGCAGGACTTCACATCTGGAATATTAGAAGTCAACAGCTCTGCTCAGAGAGCGGGAGGGCGAGAGGACACCGGGAGGGAGAGGTGTTGAGCCCTAGAAGACAGAGCTCAGCTCGGCGGGGAACAAAGGCACTGGCAAGTGCCATCACCCTCTCCCATCCCCCAGTAGAAATTCCAAAGGGAACCAGTTCCCGTCAACAAACTTGCTTGCACGGTGCAAACACCCAACACTGTGCTTCTGTGCTTCTGTGGATCCATCCCTCTGACAGGTCTGCCTCCCTCCCGGTGCTGCAGGGCCCCTCCCGCAGGGAACCACCCATGGCAAAGCAAGCTAAGCCTGCCCCTCCTGCCCCTGTGCACCTTGCGAATCCACCCCAGCTAATACGCCAGATCCCATTGAAGCACACCATAAGCCTGGCAGTGTGCAAGCAGCCCAGACAGGGACTACACCACTCCACAGTGAGTCCTGCCCCTGGGAGAGGGGAAGATAAGGTACACACCAGTCTGACTGTGGCCCCAGCCATGGACTGGGGGCAGACATCGGGTCTGACTACGGCCCCCTCCCACTAACACAAGTTACTCCAACAGCACAGGGGAAGTGCCCTGCACTGCACTTTGGAGCCACTGCAGGGACTACCAAAATGACAAAACAGAAGAATTCTCCTCAAAACAAATTCCAGGAAGTAGCAACAGCTAATGAATTGATCAAAAACGATTTAAGCAATATAATGGAACAAGAATTTAGAATAGTAGTCATAAAATTAATCGCTGAGCTTGAAAAAAGCATAAAGGAAAGCAAAGAATCTATTGCTACAGAGATCAAGGGACTAAGAAATGTCATGAGAAGCTAAAAAAAAAATGCTATACATGAGGTACAAAATAAAATGGAGGCAGCCATAGCACAGATTGAAGAGGCAGAGGAGAGAATAGGTGAATTAGAAGATAAAATTATAGAAAAAGAGGAAGCTGAGAAAAAGAGAGATAAAAAAAAATCCAGGAGTATGTGGGGAGAATTAGAGAACTAAGTGATGCAATCAAACAGAACAATATCCGTATCATAGGAATTCCAGAAGAAGAAGAGAGAGAGAAAGGGGCTGATGGTGTACTTGAACAAGTCATAGCTGAGAACTTCCCTGATCTGGGGAAGGAAAAAGGCATTGAAATCCAGGAAGCACAGAGAACTCCCTTCAGAGGTAACTTGAATCAATCTTCTGCATGACATATCATAGTGAAACTGGCAAAATACAAGGATAAAGAGTGAATTCTGAAAAGCAGCTAGGGATAAACAGGCTCTGACTTACAAAGGTAGACCCATAAGAGTAGTCGCAGACCTATCTACTGAAACTTGGCAGGCCAGAAAGGAATGGCAGGAAATCTTCAATGTGATGAACAGAAAAAATATGCAGCCGAGAATCCTTTATTCAGCAAGTCTGTCATTCAGAAGAGAAGGAGAGATAAAGGTTTACCCAAAAAAACAAAAACTGAAGGAATTCATTACCACTAAACCAACCCTACAAGAGATCCTAAGAGGGACTCTATGAGTGAAATTTTGCAAGGAACACAAAGTACCAGAGACATCACTACAAGCATGAAACCTACAGACATCACAATGACTCTAAACACATATCTTTCAATAATAACACTGAATGTAAATGGACTAAATGCTCCAACTAAAAGACATAGGGTATCAGAATGGATGAAAAAAAACAAGACCCACCTATTTTCTGTCTACAAGAGACTCATTTTAGGCCTGAGGACACCCTCAGATTGAAAGAAAGAGGATGGAGAACTATCTATCATGCTACTGGAAGCCAAAAGAAAGCTGGAGTAGCCATACTTATATCAGACAAACTAGACTTTAAATTAAAGGCTGTAACAACAGATAAAGAAGGGCATTATATAATAATTGCAGGGTCTATCCATCAGGAAGAGCTAACAATAATAAATGTCTATGTGCCGAATATGGGAGCCCCAAATATATAAAACAATTAATCACAAACATAAGCAACCTTATTGATAAGAATGTGGTAATTTCAGGGGACTTTAATACCCCACTTACAACAGTGGATAGATCATCTAGAAAAAGGATCAATAAAGAAACAAGGGCCCTGAATGATACATTGGATCAGATGGACTTGACAGATACATTTAGAACTCTGCATCCCAAAGCAACAGAATACACTTTCTTCTCGAGTGCACATGGAATATTCTCCAAGATAGATCACATACTGGGTCACAAAACAGCCCTTCATAAGTATACAAGAATTGAGATCATACCATGCACACTTTCAGACCACAATGCTATGAAACTTGAAATCAACCACAGAAAAAAGTCTGGAAAACCTCCAAAAGCATGGAGGTTAAAGAACACCCTACTAAAGAATGAATGGGTCAACCAGGCAACTAGAGAAGAAATTAAAAAATATATGGAAACAAATGAAAATTAAAATACAACAATCCAAACGCTTTGGGATGCAGTGAAGGCAGTCCTGAGAGGAAAATACATTGCAATCCAGGCCTATCTCAAGAAACAAGAAAAATCCCAAATACAAACTCTAACAGCACAGCTAAAAGAAATAGAAGCAGAACAGCAAAGACACCCCAAACCCAGCAGAAGAAGAGAAATAATAAAGATCAGAGCAGAAATAAACAATATAGAATCTTAAAAAACTGTAAAGCAGATCAATGAAACCAAGAGTTGGTTTTTTGAAAAAATAAACAAAATTGATAAACCTCTAGCCAGGCTTCTCAAAAAGAAAAGGGAGATGACCCAAATAGATAAAATCATGAATGAAAATGGAATTATTACAACCAATCCCTCAGAAATACAAGCAATTATCAGGGAATACTATGAAAAATTATATGCCAACAAACTGGACAACCTGGAAGAAATGGACAAACTCCTAAGCACTCACACACTTCCAAAACTCAAACAGGAAGAAATGGAAAATTTGAACAGACCCATAACCAACGAAGAAATTGAATCAGTTATCAAAAATCTCCCAACAAATAAGAGTCCAGGACCAGATGGCTTCCCTGGGGAATTCTACCAGACATTTAAAGCAGAGATAATACCTATCCTTCTCAAGCTGTTCCAAAAAATAGAAAGGGAAGGAAAACTTCCAGACTCATTCTATGAAGCCAGCATTACTTTGATTCCCAAACCAGACAGAGACCCAGCAAAAAAAGAGAACTACAGGCCAATATCCCTGATGAATATGGATGCAAAAATTCTCAACAAGATACTAGCAAATCGAATTCAACAGCATATAAAAAGAATTATTCACCATGATCAAGTGGGATTCATTCCTGGGCTACAGGGCTGGTTCAACATTTGCAAATCAATCAATATGATACATCACATTAATAAAAGAAAAGAACCATGTGATCCTGTCAATCGATGCAGAAAAAGCATTTGACAAAATTCATCATCCTTTCTTAATAAAAACCCTCGAGAAAGTCGGGATAGAAGGAACATAATTAAACATCATAAAAGCCATTTATGAAAAGCTCACAGCTAATATCATCCTCAATGGGAAAAACTGAGAGCTTCCCCCCTGAGATCAGGAACACGGCAGGGATGTCCACTCTCCCTGCTGTTGTTTACCATAGTGTTGGAAGTTCTAGCATCAGCAATCAGACAACAAAAGGAAATCAAAGGCATCAAAATTGGCAAAGATGAAGTCAAGCTTTCACTTTTTGCAGATGACATGATATTATACATGGAAAATCCGATAGACTCCACCAAAAGTCTGCTAGAACTGATACATGAATTCAGCAAAGTTGCAGGATACAAAATCAATGTACAAAAATCAGTTGCATTCTTATACACTAATAATGAAGCAACAGAAAGACAAATAGATAAACTGATCCCATTCACAATTGCACCAACAATCATAAAATACCTAGGAATAAACCTAACCAAGATGTAAGGAAGAAGAAAACCAAAGTGGGAGGCATCACAATCCCAGACTTTAGCCTCTACTTCAAAGCTGTAATCATCAACACTACATGGTATTGGCACAAAAACAAAACACATAGACCAATGGAATAGAGACTCCAGAATTGGACCCACAAATGTATGGCCAACTAATCCTTGACAAACAGGAAAGAATATCCAATGGAAAAAAGACAGTCTCTTTAACAAATGGTGCTGGGAGAACTGGACAGCAACATGCAGAAGAATGAAACTAGACCACTTTCTTACACCATTCACAAGGATAAACTCAAAATGGATAAAGGACCTGAATGTGAGACAGGAAACCATCAAAAACTCTAGAGAAGAAAGCAGGAAAAAACCTCTCTGACCTCAGCCGCAGCAATTTCTTACTTGACACATCTCCAAAGGCAAGGGAATTAAAAGCAAAAATGAACTATTGGGACCTCATCAAGATAAAAAGCTTCTGCACTGCAAAGGAAAGAATCAACAAAACTAAAAGGCAACCAACGGAATGGGAAAAGAATTTTGCAAATAACATATCAGAGAAAGGGCTAGTATCCAAAATCTATAAAGAACTCACCAAACTCCACACCTGAAAAACAAATAATCCAGTGAAGAAATGGGCAGAAGACATGAATAGACACTTCTCTAAAGAAGACATCCACATGGCCAACAGGCACATGAAAAGATGCTCAATGTGTCTCCTCATCAGAGAAATACAAATCAAATCCACACTGAGATACCACCTAATGCCGGTCAGAGTGACTAAAATAAATGAATCAGGAGACTATAGATGCTAGAGAGGATGTGGAGAAATGAGAACCCTCTTGCACTGTTGGTGGGGATGCAAACTGGTGCAGCCGTTCTGGAAAACAGTGTGGAGGTTCCTCAAAAAATTAAAAATAGATCTACCCTATGACCCAGCAATAGCACTGCTAGGAATTTACCCAAGGGATACAGGAGTGCTGATGCATAGGGGCACTTGTGCCCCAATGTTTATAGCAGCACTTTCAACAATAGCCAAATTATGGGAAGAGCCTAAATGTCCATCAACTGACGAATGGATAAAGAAGATGTGGTTTATATATACAATGGAATACTACTTGGTAATGAGAAAGAATGAAATCTGGCCATTTGTAGCAACATGGATGGAACTGAAAAGTGTTATGCCAAGTGAAATAAGTCAGGCAGAGAAGACAGATACCATATGTTTTCACTCATATGTGGATCCTGAGAAACAACAGAAGACCGTGGGGGAGGGGAAGGGGTAAAAAAAGTTACAGAGAGGGAAGGAGGCAACCATAAGAGACCCTTAAATACTGATAAGAAATTGAGGGTTGATGGGGGGTTGGAGGGGATGGGAGAGTGGGTGATGGGCATTGAGGAGGGCACCTGTTGGGATGAGCATTGGGTGTTATATGGAAACCAATTTGACAATAAATTTCATACAAAAAAAAATAAAAAATAAAACAAATTAGCATAAAATAGAAGTACAGTACACTATAAAGTGAACAGTTCATAGTCTCTTAATTAATAATGTATGGAGAAAAAAAAGTCTCCACATATTGGAACCACCTGAAAATTAGCAGGTAGACTTATAATCAACTCTCAGACAGAAATTGTGTTTCCAAAATATTAGCAAACTTTCCTTCACAGCAAATACTATTATATCCAGTAAGCTTGGCCTAACCAAAACACGTGGTTAAGCTCATTTATCACAAGACTCTAGTTCTTGGTTCTTTGTTGATTGTTCAAAACATAAAGGAAGTGAATGTTTATAACTATCTTCAATACCCAGGGAAGTCCACCAGTAAGAGTAGCTGGGTAGTATTGAAGTTTTGAAAAGCAGTTTTAAAACTCTTAATTGTCTTTAAAATATTGTTTTAAATAAATAAATGAATAAAACTTAATTGTCAACAACCTGAAGAACTTTGGGTATTGAAAGAGATGCAGGGTGAAAAGATTTACTCGGAATTTTTTAGTTTAACATAAGAATTTAACCATAAAAAGTTTGGGCAATGGTAAAATAGTTATCACTTGATATATTATGGAAATCTTATTAAAGAGAAAAATTATACCACTGAATTTTGTGTTCCAATTCTAAAGTGGGAGAGACCTTACAGCAAATTTGAGAGAATTACTCTTTACCTGATAGGCTGGAACAGGCTAATATCATTTGTATCCATAAATACTGATCTATTAGATATATAAGCCTACCTCTTATTGTCTATGATCAGTAACATTTTGTCTTGTCTTGATTGGAATATAATAAACTTGCCCCATCTATATCTAATTCTCCTTAAGAAAGGTTTGGTTTGGGGGCGCCTGGGTGGCGCAGTCGGTTAAGCGTCTGACCTCAGCCAGGTCACGATCTCGCGGTCCGGGAGTTCGAGCCCCGCGTCAGGCTCTGGGCTGATGGCTCAGAGCCTGGAGCCTGTTTCCGATTCTGTGTCTCCCTCTCTCTCTGCCCCTCCCCCGTTCATGCTCTGTCTCTCTCTGTCCCAAAATAAATAAATGTTAAAAAAAAAAAAAAATTAAAAAAAAAAAAAAAAGAAAGGTTTGGTTTGGTTTGGCTTAACAAAGCAAAAGAATTAACCTGAAAGTGTGCAAATAACTAGGAGTATTTAATTGATCTTTTTACTATGTTCTGAAAAAAAATTGCATAAATGCCATTTTTTCCATTATTTATCTAATCACATATTTAGTCAAACATACACAAAATTAATACTGTTCACTCATTAAATAAACAAGACAATGTTATAGTCCTGATTCTCAACTCAAAAGAGTCAGACAAAGAAATATTCAGAACACCTATTTTTCATTGTTGAGTAAGCTCTGCTTTGAAACCTTCCAGAAGAGTTAATATCTTAATTACTGCTTTCTTTGGAAATAATTTGCACTGTAATATAATCCCATCTTGAGCTATGTCATTAAAAAGTTATAAAAGGTAGAGATTGGAAGATCAAGATTAGTTCCTTCACAGATGACACCACAAAATCAATGAAGCAGCATTATTCACAGAAAGAAAAAGGAAATGTACAATTTTTACTGCCATTAGGGGGAAAAAAGTTAAAAGGCAGAGTTTCCATACCATCATACAACAAATCTTGGTCACAAATTTATGTCATTGTGTGTATATGCATTTGAAGAGTTGGGAAGGGAAATTGTTCAAATTTTTTTTTAATGGATAAAGAGTAGAGGCAATTCTAAAGAGAAAAGCATTTTTCAAAATCCTGCCTTACTCCAGTATACAAAAATATTATTTCAAAAAAAATTATTGGTAAATAATGCATTGGATTCTTTCTAAAATATTTGGAGCCCGAATTTATACCTTCCTTAGTTCCGTCTAGAATAAATAAATGCACAAATCTAAAAATGTATTTTGTTTGTTTTTAGTACATATGAAAAAAACTGGTATTTAACTCAAATTAATCTAAACACTGAATATGACTAATAATATATTTAACTTCTGTTTTAACAACAGCAGTTCCCATAGGAGATAATAGAGGAAAAATAGTGAACGTAATGTGATGAAAGAAATATACGTAATCCATTCCAGTTTCCTCTATAAAATTTGATGAAATTAACAATTCCCTACAAGACCAATTCCCTACTGTTGAAGCTTTCTGAAAGCTTCATAAATCATTCTGAACATTTCAGTTTTGGACTGTCACTATTACATTCTTAAAATCTTTAGGAATAATCAACATTTTCATCTTATTGAGAAAAGAAACTGCAAGAACAGTTCATCTTTCATTTGATGTACCAAGTCTATTTCAAATATACACTCAATCTCTAGAGATAAATTCAATGGCATGTTCTCAAGAATAGCCTCTCAGTCAATACTATCTTCAAACCAAATATAGATGTGTTGCCAATATATTGTTGCTATGTTTTGATAAATGGCTACGGTAACATATCGTTCCAGTTAAACAGGCTCTATTCACCCAGTATCTAACTCTTTGTATCAGTCACCAACATTCATTTCTTAGATTAAACTTTGTTTCCTTCACGTTTTGTACAATATGTGCTTGAGAATAAACATTCAATTTTCAACACCATCATTATCATCCCTAACTAACAATATCCTACAAGGGTAGTGTGGTACAGTAGAAATTAGATGACTTTGAAATAAGACAGACATTGGTTAGAATCCCAAGATCAACACTCACTCAATATAGGACCTTGAGAAACCTGAGTCTGTTTCATTATCCATAAAATAGGAAGAATAATACTTCATTTGCAAATTTATTATAAAAATTAGATGTAGTACATATAGAAAGTACCTCTCCTCACCAAATACAAAGGCTTACATTAAAGCAACAAGTTCTCATTCTCTTTTTTTGATCTCTTTCTGCACAGAAAGATATGCTTTTATTACTATTGCTATTTAGTAATGCTAAGAAAGCTTCCATGAATTATTTAATCTCATTCCTCACTCCCCATATTATCATTGATACATTTTCCACCTCTGTTGCTTTCATTCCCACCCAGGTGATCCTATGAGAACTGGACCCACCTCTAGAATTTCTATATAGAAGGGACTTGGAACAATGATCTGGTAAGAAGGAGACCTTGGGAAAATTGTCTTAAAGTTCAATTTGTACAGCAAGGACATTATTTTAGTTCCAGTGTAAATAGAGGGATTTCTGCATTGATGCTATACTTACAAGCAAGGACCCTGTTCCACATGTTATATGTTTGAGGGGTAGTTTTTCAGGGTGCTGGTGTAGACACACAAGACCCAAAAATCCCCTTCTACTTACTGTGCCATGCCATCATTTAGCCTATCATCAACCACTAGCTTCCATGACACTTTTCAAAATTGCATTCTTAGATCACGTTTGTATCTATATCCGGAACACTTCTTATAACCTATCTCCTCTCCCGTGTCCATGCCTATCCTAAGAGATATTCAAAGTTATAAACTGTTCATTTCCTACCATCTCATCTTTTAAAAGTGTATATTTATTTTGAAAGAGAGAGTTCAAGCAGGGGAGGGGCAGAGAAAGAGGGAGGAAGAGAATCCCAAGCAGGCTCTGAGCTGTCAGTGCACAGCCTGACACAGGGCTCATTCTCACAAACCCTGTGAGGTCATTACCTGAACCAAAATCAAGAGTAGAATGCTTAACCAACTTAGCCACCCAGGTACCCCCCACCTTCCTAAAGTTTGAATATATAAACGTTAGCTATTATTAACTTTTATCTAAGTTAAAATGGTACCATCTTATATATATGCAGCATTCATGTAGGCACTTAACCTATAAGCAACTGCCACATAAGCAGGTCCTTCGGATATTTAATAATTAAGTCCCATCAAGCTGTGCCACAAATCCATTCTTTTTCCATTTTTTGATTTGTGTTATTTTTTTCATTCATTCTACATATATTTATTGAGTACTAACTATGTGCCACACACTGCGCTGGAAGTTGAGAATATAAGTGAATAAAAACAGATTGTTTCCCCTTGTGTTGCTTTTGTACAGTGGAGGAGAGAACCACAGTTCCAATAATCATAAACCAATAGAAAACATTAACTATGAAAACTGGTACAAGGTGAGGAACATGATGCTGTAAGGTGGCCAATTTGCCAAAAATCAATTTGCAGAAAGTCAATTTGCCAAAAGTCAATTTTCCAAATGACTGATTCACTGAATTCCCTAACAGACTATTCACTGAAAGTGAGTTCGCCAAAAGCCAATTTCTAGAAAATCAATTTGATGAAAAGTAGTCTGCCAAATCATCACTTCACCAAATGACCAATTCACTGAATTAGTGAGGATTTTTTTGAAGTCTTCATTTCACAGAAGTTTCAATTCAGTCCTTTTATGACAGATCTTCAGCCCGAAATTCGACAGTCTATCTGGGCTGAATATCAATTTCATGCTTTCACATTTCAGATGCCAAGCCCTTTTCTAATGTCCAATGATCTACTGTAAGCAAATGGTGGGCTTCTCTTTAAATGCAGTTTACTGTCTTCACAGTTAAGCTTCTGCCTGTCTCTACCTCTTCCAGAAAGACAGCTGCAGAGAACCATCCAAGACCAGGATGATGAAATGGTCATCTGCAAATTGGCTTTTGCCAAATTTGTTCTAAGTAAATTGTTGATTCATGGAATTGAGTCTCACTTAACTGTTTCTCAATGAAATTGAGAGTCCATAACTTGAGAGGCTATAAACTGAGGAATTTGACCTTGTCAGACAGGTGGAGGAAGGCTTCATTGAGTAAAAAATAACTGATGTCAGAAGGATAACTTTAAAAACATCCAAACAACAGGAAGAGGAACAAAGAGAACAGCATATACAAAAACTATTTGGAAGGAAAAAGCACCAAAATCACAACAGTTTGCAAAATGACCAGAGTGGCTGGAATACAGAGAGCAAGGAGGAGCATAGTGTGAATCGAAGCTAGAAAAAGAGTTGGGAGCTAGACCAGGTTGTGCCTCACAGACCATAATAAAGACTTCCATAAGTATGATAAGAATGAGGATCCTTAATATATTTTAAGTAGAGAATGACATGATAAGATTTTCATTTTGAAAGATCATTTTGCAAGTGATGTAGAGACTATTTTTTAAAAGTGTGCTGGCATAGGCTATTTTCTTACCTGGAAATTTATTATTGCAGTAGTTCAGGAGAGTACAGATAGTACTTAGACGAGAGGTATAGGAAAAGTGGAGTAAAACACATCACTTACAGAAGTTTGTTAAATGTAAAAACAACAGAATATTGGATATGGGGATGAAGAAGTTAAAAGTACCATGGACAACTCCTACATTTCTGATTTGCAGAAGCAGATGGTGTTGCCATTGCTGAGAAAGAAAAAACTAGACTAAGTTTGTATAGTATTCTCTCTCAATGTATTGCTATACATGTGTATATTTTATATACCTATAAGAATATCTTCTTTCAAATTTTAAGCTATTGAGAAATTAAATGTGAATTTGGTTGAGGATTTATATGCAATTTAGTGCCTCATGTATGTAGGTATTTAATAAACCACAATCATTATGATCCAGGCTCGTTTGTTTACTAGCTGGTTGACTTTATGCCTAACTTAAACTTATTGTGCCCCAATTCTTCAACCTCCAAATAGGAATAATACCAGTGCCTGCCTGGGAAGAAACCAGCTAGCAATATTCCTGCAATCCATTCTCTCCCTTGACAGGAAGGCCCCTAGAAAAGAGGGAAGTTGATCAAGTCAAATCTCCTTATGAACATACTAATGACAAAACTGGCAAACACATTAATTATGCCAAATCATCATTTTACCAAATGATACTAGTGAGAGAGTCCTTGTTATGGACTGGATGTGTCTCCCCCCCCCCCTCCAAATTCAATTAGGTTAAAGCCCTAACTTCTAATATGACTATATTTGGAGACAAGACCTATAAAAAGGTAATAAAGATTAAATCAGGTCATAAGGGTGGGCCTTAATCCAATAGAACTGGTGTCATTATAAGAACAGGAGGAGAGGGGTGCTTGGGTGGCTCAATCGGTTAAGTGTCTGACTTTGGCTCAGATCATGATCTTACAGTTTGTGGGTTCAAGCCCCACATCAGGCTCTGTGCTGACAGTGTGGAACCTGCTTGGGATCCTCTCTCACTCTCCCTTCTGTCTGACCCTCTCTGAATTGCACTCTCTAAATAAATAAACAAACAACAAACAAACAAACAAAAAACAGGAAGAGACACAAAAGACCTCTGTACCTCTCCATATTGCACAAAGGAAAGACCATGTGAGGATAGAGCGAGAAGCCTACTACCTAGGACTAGGAAAAGAGACCTCATCAGAAACAAACTTTGATGGCACCTTGATATTGTATTGTTAGCCTCTAACTCTGAGAAAATAAATTTCTGTTTTTAAGCCACCCAGTTTGTGGTGTTTTGTTATGGAAGTTATAGCAAACTAATACAGTCCTTATCTATGGAAAGCCTGCAACAAAACGTACCTCATCTGTTTTGATTGCTTATAGTACACGAATCTAGAATCTAGGGATTTGGGGTTCAGGTACCAAAAACTACCTAAGTATAAAATGGAAATGTGTCATTATTAAAAAATCTACCTTTTGGGGCGCCTGGGTGGCGCAGTCGGTTAAGCGTCCGACTTCAGCCAGGTCACGATCTCGCAGTTCCTGAGTTCGAGCCCCGCATCAGGCTCTGGGCTGATGGCTCAGAGCCTGGAGCCTGTTTCCGATTCTGTGTCTCCCTCTCTCTCTGCCCCTCCCCCGTTCATGCTCTGACTCTCTCTGTCCCAAAAATAAATAAACGTTGAAAAAAAATAAAAAAAAAAAATCTACCTTTTGTGAGGGCGCCTGAGTGGCTGAATGGGTTAGGCATCTGACTTCAGCTCAAGTCATGACCTCACAGTTCATGGGTCCAAATCCCATGTTGGGCTCTGTGCTGACAGCTCAGAGCCTGGAGCCTGCTTCGGAATCTGTCTCCCTCTCTCTCAGCCTGTTGCCTGCTTGCTCTCTCTCGCTCTCTCGCTCTCTCTCAAAAATGAATAAACATTAAAAAAAATTTTAATGTTAGTGCAGTTTCTAAATAAATGTGACTTCAATCCAGGGAGCTACTAACATCAGGAGAAGTAAAAAATAATAATCATCGAGAAAACTAGTGTTTTTACTCCATTTCTCAAAATGTAATTGCTACCAGGTCACGTAGTTCTTGTCCCAGATGCACCAAAGAATTAGAGACCTAAGACCAAAATGGGCAGATAGAGTTTATTGAGTAGGTAAGTATAGCACATTTTCAAGAGTGAAAGCAGGCCACTGCCTGAGCAAGAGTGGCAATGGCCCAGAGAAGCTCTTGCTGCATGCATCCTTTTAAGACTGCTTTGTGTACATGTAAACTTGGCTTTGATCAACATTTATGATTCACAGCTGGTGATTATATTACATTTTGGTGTCTGCGCATGTACCTACTACCCATGATGCATTCTGTTATAATTGTATTTATGTATTGCATATTTACAGACTTTTAATGAGCTCTATTGTGACCTTAAAATTACTTGAGGATGAGTTGCACCCTCCGTGCACTTGTTCAGCTCTTAGAAGTCCCCTTGTGGCTTATCAGTCAGCTCTGTAGCTAGGCCTTTCCTGATCTGTTAGCCTTTATAGGTGACTCTGAAGATGTGGCTGTTAATCCTTGGAGGGGGTACACCAAGTGTGTGGCCAGCACCTGCTTTATCCCTCCTCAGTCATATCTAACTAAACCTGTAACATAATGAGCCTTTGATAGTCCACTGAGCATAACCCTCACCCTTCCCTTATGGTACCCCAAAAAGAAACATGGGCCAGTCAATTCTGAAACAATAAAATAAAACTGGAGTTTTAAGAAAATTAACAAGAGGTTTAAGTGAGTTTATTTTTCCTCTCTGTATTCATAGATTATGCAAGCTGTTTCATCTCCCCATTGCTTTCTCATATACCACAGTAGGGATAAGCAAAGAAGAGATACAAGCAACTCTCTCAACTTTGTTAAAAGTAATAATTAGATCAACATGTATGACTAAATATTATTTTGAAGGATAAAAGAATGTTGATTTGATTTGAAATTACATTTAGAAATGACATAGGCATCCCACAACCTTTATTACATAAATGATACTTATAAACTACAGGTACTCAATTTAGTCTTATTCCATTTTACTCATTAAGGACATTTATTTTTTTTAAAAACACCTGTAGATTGGATATTGAATCCTATTTCCACAGATTTTTATCAACCTACATAAAATTGAAAATAAAATAATTAAACAACAATTTTCCTGGAACTGATGCAAGTAACTGGGAGGAGATTATTTTAAAATGTTACCCAGGAAGGATTATGGTAGCCATGTTTCTGCCCATTGTGGTCCTGTTTTCAGCCTTGGTATCAAACAAGAAGGAATTTTTCCCACCAAAGGAAGTAGACCATAGCCTTTTTCATTGCAGAAACCAGGGTATAATAATGAAAACAAGGTGTATAGCAGTCATATTAGGAAAAGACCACATTTAAAGTAAGGTCTAGAAACTACAAAATGCATAGAAGAAGAAATTTCTGCAAATAATAAAGGCTCTGCTACAAAAAGAAAAGTCACCATTCCATGGAAAGTGTGCATGGAAACTTCCAAAGCAAGATTAGGAAGACCAAAAAGAAAATAAATCTAGATTGGACCAGAACAGAGAAAAATGCTTATTAAGAATAAATATAAATTGACAACATATCCCATTTGTGAAGAATTTATACTTTATTTTATTTATTTATTTTTATTTATATATGAAATTTATTGTCAAATTGGTTTCCATACAACACCCAGTGCTCATCCCAAAAGGTGCCCTCCTCAATACCCATCACCCACCCTCTCCTCCCTCCCAACCCACGTCAACCCTCAGTTTGCTCTCAGTTCTCAACAGTCTCTTATGCTTTGGCTCTCTCCCACTCTAACCTCTTTTTTTTTTTTTCCTTCCCCTCCCCTATGGGTTCCTGTTAAGTTTCTCAGGATCCACATAAGAGTGAAACCATATGGTATCTGTCTTTCTCTGTATGGCTTATTTCACTTAGCATCACACTCTCCAGTTCCATCCACGTTGCTACAAAAGGCCATATTTCATTTTTTCTCATTGCCATGTAGTATTCCATTGTGTATATAAACCACAATTTCTTTATCCATTCATCCGTTGATGGACATTTAGACTCTTTCCATAATTTGGCTATTGTTGAGAGTGCTGCTATGAACATTGGGGTACAAGTGCCCCTATGCATCAGTACTCCTGTGTCCCTTGGATAAATTCCTAGCAGTGCTATTGCTGGGTCATAGGGTAGGTCTATTTTTAATTTTCTGAGGAACCTCCACACTGCTTTCCAGAGCGGCTGCACCAATTTGCATTCCCACCAACAGTGCAAGAGGGTTCCTGTTTCTCCACATCCTCTCCAGCATCTGTAGTCTCCTGATTTGTTCATTTTGGCCACTCTGACTGGCGTGAGGTGATACCTGAGTGTGGTTTTGATTTGTATTTCCCTGATAAGGAG
>NW_024412376.1:45463751-45665826 GCF_014898765.1 Herpailurus yagouaroundi | reverse complement strand
ATCAACAAGGTCTTGTGACCCGTCTAGAAAATGCACAAGAAACACAGGACTAAATGTTTTGGTTGGCAGCGATTATGTGAAACCTGTTTATTCTTAGAATGACCTAACCCATAAGAGTCTGGTTATAAAAGATTGTGTACAGCCACAATAAAGCCATCACTTGGGCCATCAGCCCAGGGGACCCTCCTGTTCCCAAACTTTCTCTTCTCTCTTTTTTTCTTGCATTCCCCTACCCTCAGGACCCTGACCTCGGTGTTTGTCGCGCCGGCTGCGACAGAGAAAGACAAAAATCATATGACTTCACTCATATGAGGACTTTAAGAGACATAACAGATGAACATAAGGGAAGGGAAACAAGTATAATATAAAAACAGGGAGGGAGACAAAACATAAGAGACTCATAAATATGGAGAAAAAACTGAGGGTTGCTGGTGGGGTTGTGGGAGGGGGGATGGGCTAAATGGGTAAGGGGCATTAAGGAATCTACTCCTGAAATCACTGCTTCACTATATGCTAACTAATTTGGATGTAAATATTAAAAATAAATAAAAATTTAAAAAATGTAAAAAAAAAAAATCTTCTTCTCCAAAAACAATAAGATACCTAGGAACAAACCTAACTAAAGAGGTAAATGTTCTGTACTTTCAGAACTATAGAGCACTTATGGAAGAAATTGAAGAGGACACAAAGAAATGGAAAAGCATTCCATGCTCATGGATTGGACGAACAAACTGTTAAATATCTATACTGCCCACAGCAATTAATGCAACCCTTATCAAAATAAAACCAGCATTTTTTCACAGAGCTAGGACAAACAATACTAAAATTTGTATAGAACCGCAGAAGACCCCAAATAGCCAAAAAAATCCTGAAAAAAGAAAAACAAAATTGGAGGCATCATGATTCCAAGCTTCAAGCTAGATTACAAAGCTGTAGTCATCAAGACAGTAAGAAACTGGCACAAAAACAGACACACAGATCAAAGGGACAGAATACAAAACCCAGAAACAGACCCACAACTATATGGTCAACTAATCTTTGACAATGCAGGAAAGAATATCCAATGGAAAAAAGTTTCATCAACAAATGGTGTTAGGAAAACTGGACAGCAACAAGCAGAAAAATTAAACTGGGAAACATTCTTATACCATACACAAAATAAATTCAAAATGGATGAAAGACCTAAATGTGAAATAGGAACCCATCAAAATCCTAGAGGAGAACATAGGCAGCATCCTCTTTGACCTCGACCACAGCTACTTCTTACGAGATACATCTCTGGAGGCAAGGGAAACAAAAGCAAACATGAACTATTGGGACTTGATCAAGATAAAAGTCTTCAGCACAGCGAAGGAAACAATCAACCAAACTAAAAGCAGATATTTGCAAATGACAAATCTGATAAAGGATTAGTATCCAAAATCTATAAAGAACTTGTCAAACCAAACACCCAAAAACAAATAAGCCAGTTAATAAATGGGCAGAAGATATGAATAGACACTTTTCCAAAGAAGACATCCAGATGGCCAACCAACACATGAAAAGATACTCAACATCGCTCATCATCAGGGAAATACAAACCAAAACCATAAATATATACCACTTCCCACCTGTTCAGAATGGCTAAAATTAACAACACAAGAAACAACAGGTGTTGGAGAGGATGCAGAAATCCCTCTCGCAGTGCTAGTGGGAATGCAAACTGGTGCAGTCACTCTGGAGAACAGTATGGAGGTTCCTCAAGAAACTAAAAATACAAATACTCTATGATCTAGCAATGGCACTATGAGGTATTTACTCAAAGGTTACAAAAATACAGATTCTAAGGGGTATATGCACCCCAATGTTACAGCAGCATTATAAACAATAGCCAAACTATGGAGAGAGCCCAAATGTCCATCAACTGATGAAAGGATAAAGAATATGTGGTATATTTACATACAGTGGAATATTACTTAGCCACCAGAAAGAATGAAATCTTACCATTTTCAATGATGTGGATGGAGCTAGAATATATTATGCTAAGTGAAATAAGTCAATCAGAGAAAGAAATATCATATGATTTCATTCATTTTTGGAATTTAAGAAACAAAACAGATGAACATATGGGAAGGGGGAGAAAAAGAGGGAAATAAACCACAAAAGACTCTTAATGATATCTCTATCATCAAACTGAAGATTGACAGAGGGAGGTGGGTGGGAGATGGGCTAGATGGGTGATGGGTATTATGGAGGGCATTTTTTTGTGACGAGCAATGCATGTTGTATGTAAGTGATGGACTACTGAATTCTACTCCTGAAACCAGTACTGCACTACATGTTAAGTAACTAAAATGTAAGTAAAAAAATATTTTTGCATAAAAAAAAAAGAAAAAGAAAATAGTAAAAAGCAGTATGTAGTAATGCTCCAAATTGGATAGAATTTAGGATAAAGTTCTATGCATGTACATACAAGTAATATCATGCCTTGTTTTAAATAAACATGGCTGTATTATGTCAATAAAAAAAGAAAGAAAAATATGCAATGTTATGGAGCAATAAATCTGAGTAGAACTATATAGCATGATACCTACAAATAACATAAATATATTAATTAAAATAAAAGATACTCAAAATTGATTTTTAAAATGGCTCAGCAAAATGTTGTCTAGTAGAGCACACTTAAAACAAAAAGACAAAGAAGGGTTTAAAATAAAGATTGAATATGAGGTAAATATGAAACAAAATAAATCTGAACTAACAAATTTAGCCAAGGTGATAAATATAATTTAGGCCAAAAGTTATAGATACTGTTAAAAAAGGAGGTTCCCAAAATGGAGTCACTTGTGCTAAACCCCATGTCAGCAAATCAAGACTTTATACCTAATCTAACTGCAGTTTCAACCACCCAGGAATGTAAACTTTCACCACTCAATCTGGAATTACCTGATCAGCACTAAGGAGGTAACCCACCTAATAAACCCTTCATTCCTCTTGGGAAGGTGTCCTTGCCTGAAACAATGCATTCTTTACTAACGATTTCCTCTTTCTGCCCCTTTTCTGCCTTTAAAAACCTTTTCTACAGCTTAATGGAGCTCCTTTCTATTGCTAACGGGGATGCTGCCTGATTCATAAATCATTGAATAAAGCCAGTTTGGTCTTTAAATTTACTCAGTGCTGGATTTTGTCAAAGGCCTTTTCTGCATCGATTGACAGGATCATATGGTTCTTCTCTTTTTTTGTGTTAATGTGATGTATCACGTTGATTGATTTGCGAATGTTGAACCAGCCCTGCATCCCAGGAATGAATCCCACTTGATCATGGTGAATAATTCTTTTTATATGCCGTTGAATTCGATTTGCTAGTATCTTATTGAGAATTTTTGCATCCATATTCATCAGGGATATTGGCCTGTAGTTCTCTTTTTTTACTGGGTCTCTGTCTGGTTTAGGAATCAAAGTAATACTGGCTTCATAGAATGAGTCTGGAAGTTTTCCTTCCCTTTCTATTTCTTGGAATAGCTTCAGAAGGATAGGTATTATCTCTGCTTTAAACGTCTGGTAGAACTCCCCTGGGAAGCCATCTGGTCCTGGACTCTTATTTGTTGGGAGATTTTTGATAACCGATTCAATTTCTTCACTGGTGATGGGTCTGTTCAAGCTTTCTATTTCCTCCTGATTGAGTTTTGGAAGAGTGTGGGTGTTCAGGAATTTGTCCATTTCTTCCAGGTTGTCCAATTTGTTGGCATATAATTTTTCATAGTATTCCCTGATAATTGCTTGTATCTCTGAGGGATTGGTTGTAATCATTCCATTTTCATTCATGATTTTATCTATTTGGGTCATCTCCCGTTTCTTTTTGAGAAGCCTGGCTAGAGGTTTGTCAATTTTGTTTATTTTTTCAAAAAACCAACTCTTGGTTTCGTTGATCTGCTCTACAGTTTTTTTAGATTCTATATTGTTTATTTCTGCTCTGATCTTTATTATTTCTCTTCTTCTGCTGGGTTTAGGCTGCCTTTGCTGTTCTGCTTCTATTTCCTTTAGGTGTGCTGTTAGATTTTGTATTTGGGATTTTTCTTGTTTCTTGAGATAGGCCTGGATTGCAATGTATTTTCCTCTCAGGACTGCCTTCGCTGCATCCCAAAGCGTTTGGATGGTTGTATTTTCATTTTCGTTTGTTTCCATCTATTGTTTAATTTCTTCTCTAATTGCCTGGTTGACCCACTCATTCGTTAGTAGGGTGTTCTTTAGCCTCCATGCTTTTGGAGGTTTTCCAGACTTTTTTCTGTGGTTGATTTCAAGCTTCATAGCATTGTGGTCTGAAAGTATGCATGGTATGATTTCAATTCTTGTAAACTTATGAAGGGCTGTTTTGTGACCCAGTATATGATCTATCTTGGAGAATGTTCCATGTGCACTCGAGAAGAAAGTATATTCTGTTGCTTTGGGATGCAGAGTTCTAAATGTATCTGTCAAGTCCATCTGATCCAATGTCTCATTCAGGGTCCTTGTTTCTTTATTGACCGTGCATCTAGATGATCTATCCATTTCTGTAAGTGGGGTGTTAAAGTCCCCTGCAATTACCACATTCTTATCAAGAAGGTTGCTTATGTTTATGAGTAATTGTTTTATATATTTGGGGGCTCCGGTATTCGGCGCATAGACATTTATAATTGTTAGCTCTTCCTGATGGATAGACCCTGTCACTATTATATAATGTCCTTCTTCATCTCTTGTTACAGCCTTTAATTTAAAGTCTAGTTTGTCTGATATAAGTATGGCTATTCCAGCTTTCTTTTGGCTTCCAGTAGCATGATAAATAGTTCTCCATCCCCTCACTCTCAATCTAAAGGTGTCCTCAGGTCTAAAATGAGTCTCTTGTAGACAGCAAATAGATGGGTCTTGTTTTTTTATCCATTCTGATACCCTATGTCTTTTGGTTGGCGCATTTAATCCATTTACATTCAGTGTGATTATAGAAAGATATGGGTTTAGAGTCATTGTGATGTCTGTATGTTTTATGCTTGTAGTGATGTCTCTGGTACTTTGTCTCACAGGGTCCCCCTTAGGATCTCTTGGAGGGCTGGTTTAGTGGTGACAAATTCCTTCCGTTTTTGTTTGTTTGGGAAGACCTTTATCTCTCCTTCTATTCTAAATGACAGGCTTGCTGGATAAAGGATTCTCGGCTGCATATTTTTTCTGTCTAGCACCCTGAAAATCTCGTGCCAATTCTTTCTGGCCTGCCAAGTTTCAAAAGAGAGATCGGTCACGAGTCTTATAGGTCTCCCTTTATATGTGAGGGCACGTTTACCCCTTGCTGCTTTCAGAATTTTCTCTTTATCCTTGTATTTTGCCAGTTTCACTATGATATGTCGTGCAGAAGATCGATTCAAGTTACGTCTGAAGGGAGTTCTCTGTGCCTCTTGAATTTCAATGCCTTTTTCCTTCCCCACTTCAGGGAAGTTCTCAGCTATTATTTCTTCAAGTACCCCTTCAGCACCTTTCCCTCTCTCTTCCTCCTCTGGGATACCATTTATGCGTAGATTATTTCTTTTTAGTGTATCACTTAGTTCTTTAATTTTCCCCTCATACTCCTGGATTTTTTTATCTCTCTTTTTCTCAGCTTCCTCTTTTTCCATAACTTTATCTTCTAGTTCACCTATTCTCTCCTCTGCCTCTTCAATCCGAGCCGTGGTGGTTTCCATTTTGTTATGCATTTCGTTTAAAGCGTTTTTCAGCTCCTCGTGACTGTTCCTTAGTCCCTTGATCTCTGTAGCAAGAGATTCTCTGCTGTCAGCTATACTGTTTTCAAGCCCAGCGATTAATTTTATGACTATTATTCTAAATTCACTTTCTGTTATATTATTTAAATCCTTCTTGATCAGCTCATTAGCTGTTGTTATTTCCTGGAGATTCTTCTGAGGGGAATTCTTCCGCTTGGTCATTTTGGATAGTCCCTGGCGTGGTGAGGACCTGCAGGGCACTTCCCCTGTGCTGTGGTGTATAAGTGGAGTTGGTGGGCGGAGCCGCAGTCAGACCTGATGTCTGCCCCCAGCCCACCGCTGGGGCCACAGTCAGACTGGTGCGTGCCTTCTCTTCCCCTCTCCTAGGGGTGGGATTCACCGTGGGGTGGGGTGGCCTGTCTGGGCTACTTGCACACTGCCAGGCTTGTGATGCTGGGGATCTGGCGTCTTAGCTGGGGTGGGTAGGCAAGGTGCACAGGGGCAGGAGGGGCAGGCTTAGCTTGCTTCTCCTTAGGTGATCCACTTCAGGAGGGGCCCTGTGGCAGCAGGAGGGAGTCAGATCCGCTGCCGGAGGTTTGGCTCCGCAGAAGCGCAGAGTTGGGTGTTTGCGCTGAGTGAGCAAGTTCCCTGGCAGGAACTGGTTCTCTTTGGGATTTTGGCTGGGGGATGGGCGGGGGAGATGGCGCTTGCGAGCGCCTTTGTTCCCCACCAAACTGAGCTCTGTCGTCCAGGGGCTCAGCAGCTCTCCTTCCCTTTGTCCTCCAGCCTTCCCGCTTTCTGAGCAGAGCTGTTAACTTATGACCTCCCAGACGCTAAGTCGTGTTTGCTGTCGGAACACAGTCCCTCAGGCCCCTCCGCTTTTTGCAAGCCAGACTTGGGGGCTCTGCTTGGCCGGCGAGCCGCCCCTCCGCCCCGGCTCCCTCCCGCCAGTCCGTGGAGCGCGCACCGCCTCGCCGCCCTTCCTACCCTCTTCTGTGGGCCTCTCGTCTGCGCTTGGCTCCGGCGACTCCGTTCTCTATACTTTATTTTATATACCTATATATAGATATACCTTTCAACTGCACATGAAAATGCATATTTGTTGTTTTTAAAAATCCTAATGTGAAGCATTTCTTTCTCTAAGCATTGTTAGAAAGAGATACCATAACTGAAAGGACCTATTGAGAGAGGTGATGCACCATGAGTAGTTAGGATCCTGCACATTCTTGCAGAGTGTGCCAAGAATGCAAAGCCCTGACCACTCTTTGCCTAGGCCTTTTCTAAAGGTTGTGTTTACAGTGAGCAATCTTGAGAGAGAGGGTAATGCACTCATCCCAAAGAGCGGGCTTGCTCACTGCCTGCTATAAAAGCCGTGGATTCTCACATGTGGTATTCTTCTCTCATAACACAATCAACTGCATGAGTAGGCGTGTAGTCCTCTGTGCCACCTTCATGTGGATGAAAGGCAAGGAGAACTGATGTAAACATACTGATGCTCATGCATTGATGAAACAGTTACCAGGCTAACTTATTAGCTTGCAAGCATACTAAAATCAAGTCACAAAACCAACAAACCCTGCTTCACTCTGTAATAAAAATTTCAGGGCCCAGAATAGACAAATGAGATAAATAGCATCTTTCATAATGTGTTTTTAATGGATTTTATTTTTTAGAGCAGTTTTAGATTTAAAGAAAAATTCCCCCAGAAAGTTTAAAGTTTTCATACACCTTGAGCCCCCAATTTTATTATTAACAACTTGTGTTCATGTGGTACATTTGTTACAATTGACAAATATTAATACTTTGTTATTAACTAAATCCCATAGTTTACATTGGAGTTTACTCTATGTTGTACATATTCTATGGGTTTGACAGATGCATAATGTTATGTACCCATCCTGACAGTATCACATAGATTAGAATAGTTTTAATACCATAGAAATTCCCTACACTCTACCTTTTCATCTCTTTATTCCCCCTAATCTCTGGCAAATATTGATCTTTTAACTCTCTGCTTAGTTTTATCTTTTCCAGAATGTCATATAATTGAGATCATAAAATATTTAGCCTTTTCAGACTGGCTTCTTTCACTTAGCAACATGCATTTAAGGTTCTTCCATGTCCTTTTATGGTTCAATACTTCATTTCTTTTTAATTTCTTCCCCTTGTGGTCAGAGAAGATACTTGCATAATATCTGTCTTTTCTAAACTACTGAGACATAATATGTCACCTAACATATGACCTATCCTAGAAAATGTCCCATGTATACTTAAGAATATGTATGCTGTTGTTGGGTAGAGTATTCTGTATATATCTGTTAGATCCACTTATTGCATTGCATTCTTAAAGTCTTCTAGTTCCTTGTCTTTTGTCTGTTTGTTCTACCCTATATTGAGAGTATAATGAAGTCTTTGAAATATTACTGTAGAATTGTTTATTTCTGCCTTATTTTTCCAGTTTTATTGAGACATAATTGATATATTGTGCTAGTGTAAGGTATTGATTTAATTGTAAGTGTAATGATTTAATATATGTATAGTTGCGAAATGATCACTTGGTCTTTTTTTTTTATTCAAGTTCGTTAACACATTCATTTGTTAACACATTCGTTAACGTATTTATTTCAGAAGTAGAACCCAGTGATTCATCTCTTACATATGACATCCAGTGCTCATCCCAACAAGTGCTCTCCTTAATGCCCATCACCCATGTAGCCCATCCCCTACCCACCTCCCTTCTAGCAACTTCCAGTCTGTTCTCTCTATTTAAGAGTCTCTTATGGTTTGCCTCTCTCTTTGTTTTTATCTTATTTTTCCTTCCCTTCTCCTATGTTCATCTGTTGTTTCGTAAATTCCACATGGGTGAAATCATATATTTGTCTCTCTGACTTATTTCACCTAGCATAATACACTCAAGCTCCATTCATGTTGTTGCAAATGGCAAGACTTCATTCTTTTTCATAGCTGAGTAATATTCTATTGTATATATATACTGCATCTTCTTTATCCATTCATCACTTAATGGACATTTGTCTCTATAATTTGGCTATTGTTGATAGCGCTGCTATAAATATTGGGGTCCATGTGCCCTTCAAATCGGTATTTTTGTATCTTTTGGATAAATGCCTAGTATTGCAATTGCTGGGTTGTAGGGTATTTCTTTTAATTTTTTGAGGAAACTCCATACAGAGTGGCTGCACCAGTTTGCCTTCCCACCAGCAATGCAAAAGTGTTCCTCTTTCTCTGCATCCTTGCCAACATCTGTTGTTTCATGGGTTGTTAATTTTAACCATTCTGACAGGTGTGAGGTGGTATCTCATTGTGGTTTTGATTTGTTTTTCTCTGATGATTATGATGTTGAGCATCTTTTCATGTGTCTGTTAGCTACCTGCATGTCTTCTTTGGTGTCTTCTGCCCATTTCTTCACTGGATTATCTGTTTTTTGGGTGTTCTTTATAGATTTTAGATACTAGTCCTTTATCCAATATGTCATTTGCAAAAATCTTCTCCCATTCCATCAGTTGCCTTTTAGTTTTGTTGTTTTCTTTGTTTATTTCCTTTGTTGTGTAGTAGATTTTTATTTTGATGAGGTCCCAACAGTTTATTTTTGTTTTTATATTCCTTGCCTCCAGAGACATGTCTAGTAAGAAGATGCTCTGGCTGAGGTCAAAGAGATGGCTGCCTGTTTTCTCCTCTATGACTATGATGGTTTTCCTGTCTCACATTTAGGTTTTTCATCCATTTTGAATTTATTTTTGTGGATGGTATACGAAAGTGGTCCAGTTTCATTCTTCTGCATGTTGCTGTACAGTTTTCCCAGCACCATTTGTTGAAGGGACTGTCTTTTTTCCATTAGATATTTTTTCCTGATTTTTGAAGATTAGTTAGCCATACATTTGTGGGCCCACTTCTGGGTTTTCTATTCTGTTCCATTGATCTATGTTTTTTGTTTTTGTGCCAGTACCATACTGTCTTGATGATCACAGGTTTTTAATACAGCTTAAAGTCTGGAATTGTGGTGCCTCCAGCTTTGGTTTTCTTTTTCAACATTACTTTGGCTATTTGGGGTCTTTTCTGGTTCCATACAAATTTTAGGATTTGTTTGTTCTAGTTCTGTGGAAGAATGCTGGTGCTATTTTGATAGGGATTGCACTAAATGTGCAGATTGCTTTGGGTAGTACAGACATCTTAACAATATTTGTTCTTCCGATCCATGAGTATGGAATGTTTTTCCATTTCTTTGTGTCTTCTTTAATTTCTTTGATAAGCTTTCTATAGTTTACAGCATACAGATGTTTTACCTCTTTGGTTACATTTATTCCTAGGTATCTCATGGTTTTTGGTGCAATTGTAAATGTGATCAATTCCCTGATTTCTCTTTCTGGTGCTTCATTACTGGTGTTTAGAAATGCAACTGATTTCTGTACATTGATTTTATATCCCGTGACTTTGCTGAATTCATGTATCAGTTCTAGCAGTTTTTTGATGTAGAGTATCCTGTCATCTGAGAAGAGTGAAAGTTTGACTTCTTTGCCAATTTTATGCTTTTTATTTCTTTTTGTTGTCCGGTTTGTGAGCCTAGGGCTTTCAATACTATGTTAAACAACAGTGGTGAGAGTGGACATCCCTGTCGTGTTTGTGACCTTAGGGGGAAACTTGCAGTTTTTCCCCATTGAGGATGATATTAGCTGTGGGACTTTCATATAAGGCTTTTCTTGAGAGCTTTTATCAAGAAAGGATGCTGTATTTTGTCAAATGCTCTTTCTGCATCTTTTGAAAGGATCATATGGTTCTTATCCTTTCTTTTATTAATGTAGTCTATCACATTGATTGATTTGCAAATATTGAACCAGCCCTGCAGCTCAGGAATAAACCCCACTTAATCATAGTGAATAATTCTTTTAATATACTTTTGAATTCGATTTGCTAGTATCTTGTTGAGAATTTTTGCATCCAGTTTTATCAGGGATATTGGCCTGTAATTCTCCTTTTTGTTGGGGTCTTTGGTTTTGGAATCAAGGTAAGTTGGCTTCATAGAATGAGTTTGGAAGCTTTTCTTCCATTTCCAGTTTTTGGTGTAACAAGAACTTCTAAGATTTAGTCTTAGCAACTTTAAAATATACAACACAGTAATGTTAACTGCAGTTATCATGCTGTATGTACATTACATTCCCCAAATTTCTTTGTCTTCTAACTGGAAGTTTGTACTTTTTGATCACTTTCACCCATTTCCCCTATCCTTTCCCTTGCCTTTGACAGCTACCAATTTGTTCTCTATTCCTGAGTATTGTGGGGGTTTTAGACTTTAAAAAACGCATACAAGTTAAACCATATAGTATTTGTCTTTGTCTACTTGACATTCCACTTGGTATAATGTATTCCTCCCTTTAATTCTGTCAGTTTTTGCTAATGTCAGTGGGTGTGTAAATGTTTATAATAGTTATATCTTCTTGCTGTACTGAACCTTTTATAATATGTAATCTCCTTTTTTGTCTCTTGTAAGCTTTTTTTGTTTAATATCTATTCTGTCTGATATTAGTATAAACTACTTCTGCTCTCTTTTGGTTACTATTTTCATGGAGTATACTTTTCAATTCCTTCACTTTTAATCTATTTGTGTCTCTGAATCTAAAGTGGGTCTTTCGTAGACAGCATATAGTTGAATCATGTGTTTTATCCATTCTGTCAATCTCCATGTTCTGGTTATCATTTACATATAAAATAATCACAAGTAAGGAAGGACTTCTGTCATTTTTCCCAGTTTTATTAAGATATAATTAACATTTAACATTGTGTAAGTTTAAGGTATACAATGTGATGGCCTGATACATCTATATATTGTGAAATATATAATACAATAAGATTAGTCAACACATCCTTCACCTCACATAATTAACATTTTGTTGTTGTTATGGTGACATTAAAGCCCTATTCTTTTTATTTTTATCTTCATAATATAATGTTTCTTTTTAATTTTTATTAAATTCCATTTAGTTAACATACAGTGTAATATTAGTTTCAGGTGTAGAATTTAGCGATTCATCACTTACATACAACACTCAGTGCTGATCACAATAAGTGCCCTCCTTAATAATCCCCATCTATTTAACCCAAACCTCGGCCCACCTCCCCTCAAGTATCCCTCAGTTTTTTCTCTACAGTTAAGAGTCTTTTTCCTGGTTTGCCTCTTTTTTCCCCCCACTGTGTTCATCTGTTTTGTTTCTTAAATTCCACATATGAGTGAAATCATATGGTATTTGTTTTTCTCTGACTGACTTACTTCTCTTAGCATAATATTCTCTAGCTCCATCCACATCATTGCCAAAGGCAAGATTTCATTCTTCTTTATGGTTGGGCAATATTCCATTGTATATATAAACCACATCTTCTTTATCCATTCATCAGTCAGTGGACACTTAGGCTCTTTCCATAATTTGGTTATTGTTGATAGTGTTGCTATAAACATCAAGGTAAAAGCTCTACTCTCATAGCAATTTCCTAGTATAAAATACACTATTGTTAACTACAGTCACCATGCTATACCTTAGATCTCTAGAAATTATCTTCTAACTGAAAGTTTGTACCATGTGACCAACATCTCTCTATTTCTGTCCCCCTCAGCCCCCAGCAAACATGATTCTACTCTTTGTTTCTGTGAGTTTCATGTTTTTAGATTCTACATGAGATCATAAAGTACTTGTCTTTGTCTGCTTTATTTCACTTAGCAAAATGCCCTCAAGATCCATCCCTATTGTTACAAGTGGCAAGATTTCCCTCCTTTTTATGGATTATTTTATTTCCATTCCATACATATACAGTTGATGCGTGAACAACACGAGTTTAAACTGCATGAGTCCATATATATGTGGATTTCTTTCAATAAGTATGTTGAAAATTTTTTTGGAGATTTGTGACAATTTGAAAAAAATCCATAAATGGGTAACCTAGATATACTGAAAAATTTTAATTAGGTATTATTGTAAGAATACAGTACATACAACATACAAAACATGTGTCAATCAACTGTATGTTAGACTTCCAGTCAACAGTAGGCTATTAGTAGTTACCTTTGGGTGGGGAGTCAAAAGTTACACATGGATTTTCAACTGCATGGGGAAGGGGGAAGGTTAGCAACCCTAATCTCCATGTTGTTCAAAATTCACTTATATACCTAATTTTCTTTATCCATTCATCCTAATACATCATTTGACCAAGATGAACTCTTAGGTTGTTCCCCTGTCCTGGCTATTGTGAATAATGCTACAGTGAACAGGCAAATGCAGCTATCTCTTGGAGATAATGATTTCATTTCTTTTGGATATACACCTGTAAGTGGGATTGTTGGATCATATGGTAGTTGTATACTTAATTTGTTGAGGAACCTCCATACTTTTTGCATACTGGCAGTGACAATTTACATTCCCACAAACGGAGCACTGTTTCCTTTTCTCCACATCCTTGCCAGCATCTGTTACCCTTTGTGTTTTTGAGACTAGTCATCCTAACATGTGAGGTGATATCTCACTGTGCTTTTGATTTGCATTTCCCTGTTGATCAGTGATGTTGAGCACCTTTCTTGTTCTTGTTGGCCATTGGTATGTCTTCTTTGGAAAAATGTCTATTAAAGTCCTCTACCTAATTTTAATTGGATTTTTTGTTTTCTTCTATTGAGTTGTATGAGTTCCTTATATATTTTAGATATTAATCCCTTATCAGATATACAGTTTGCAAATATTTTCTCCTATTCCATAGGTTGTCTTTTTATTTGGTTGATTGTTTCTTTTATTGTGTTGAAGCTTTTCAGTTTGGTCTCACTTGTTGTTTTTGCTTTATTGCTTGTGTTTTTAGTATCATATCCAAAAAAATATCATTGCCTAGACCAATGCCAACAGGCTCTTTCTCTATGTTTTCTTCCAGGAGTTTTACAATTTCTGGTCTTACATTGAAACCCTTAATCCATTTTGAGTTCATTTTTGTGAGTGGTGTAAGACAGTGAAAAATACTCACTTTTGCATGTGAATATCCAATTTTCCCAGCATCATTTATTGAAAAAAATTATCCTTTCCTTATTGATCCTCTTGACAAAGATAAGTTGATCATATATGCATGGGCTTATTTCTGGGCTCTCAATTCCGTTCCATTTGTTCTATGTGTCTGTTTTATGCCAGTACCATACTGCTTTTATGATTAGCTTTTTTTTTTAATGTTGTGGTTTGTTTTGTTTTGTTTTGTTTGTTTGAGAGAGAGAGACAGACAGACAGACAGCACAAGGGGAGGTGAGGGGCAGAGGCAGCGAGAGAGAGAAAGAGAGAGAGAATCCCCAGCAGGCTCCACACTCAGCACAGAGCCCAATACAGGGCTCATTCCCACAACCCTGGGATCATGACCTGAGCTGATATCAAGAGTCAGATGTTCAAGTGACTGAGCCACCCAGGCTCCCCATTTATTATTAACTTTGTAACATAATTTGAAATCAAGAAGTGTAATGTCTCCAGCTTTCTCAACACTGCTTTGGAATTTGGGGGTCTTTTGTGATTTCTATCAAGTTCTAGGACAGTTATTTCTATTTCTATAGAAAATGTCATTGGAATTTGAGTAGAGATTGCGTTGAATCTATAGATGCTCTTGAGTATGGACATTTTAATAATATTAACTATTCTGATCCATGAACACAAGCTTTCTTTCCATTTATCTGTGTCTTCTTCAATTTCTTCCATCAACACTATAGTTTTTAGTGTTCAAATATTTTACTTCCTTGATTAAATTTATTCCTAAGTATTTTATTGTTTTTGATGCTATTGTAAATGGGGTTGTTTTATTTCTTTTCCAGATAGTTTATAGTTAGTGTATGAAAATGCAACTAATTTTTGTATGTTGATTTTGTATCTTGAAATTTTACTGAATTTGTTTATTAGTTCTAACAGTGTTTTGTCACCAGCAAACAGAGGCAGTTTTATTTCTTTCTTTCCAATTTGGATGCCTTTTATTTCTGTTTCTTGCCTAATTGCTCTGGCTCAGACTTCCAGTACTATGTTGAATAGGAATAGGAATAGTGTGCACTCTTGTCTTGTTCCTAATCTTAGAGAGAAAGATTTGAATACTTTGAGAATTATGTTAGGTGTGTGCTGGTTATATGCAGCCTATGCTATGTTCTAGCATGTTACTTCTATACTTAATTTGTTGAGAGTTTTTTTATCATTAAAGGATGTTGAATATTGTCAAATGCTCTTTCTACATCTGTTAAGACATCATATTATTTTTGTCTCTTTCATGCTATTAATGTGCTATATCACATTTATTAATTTGTGTATGTTGTGCCACTTGCATCCCAGAAATAAAGTCCACTTGATCATGGTGTATGATCCATTTAATGCATGGTTGAATTCAATTTGGTAGAATTTTTTTTTTTTTTTTTTTTTTTTAGAATTTTTGCATCTATATTCATCAGGGATACTGGCTGGTAGTTTTCTTTTTTTGAAGTATCAGGGTAATACTGGCCTCATAAAATGAGTTTGAGAGTGTTCCCTCCTCTTCAATTTCTTGGAAGAATTTGAGAAGTACAGGCATTAATTCTTTAAATGTTTGATAAAATTCACCCATGAAGACATCTGGTCCTGGACTTTTCTTTGTTTGGGAGGTTTTTGATTACTTATTCAATCTCCTTACTTGTTATTGACCTGTTCAATTTTTTTTCTTCATGATCCAGACTTGTTAGGTTGTACTTCTGTCATTTTGCTATGTTTTCTGTATACCTTATAGCTTTTTTTATCCCTTATTCCTGCATCACTACTCTCTTCTTTTGTATTTAATTTTTTGTAGTGATGTGTTTAAATTCCTTTCTCATTTCCTTTTGTGTATATTCTGTAGTTATTTTCTTTGTGATTACCATAGGAATTACATTTAATATCCTAAAATTATAGTATTCTAATTTGAATTTATGCCAACTTAACTTTAATAATGTACAAAATTCTGTTTGTCTAAAGTTCATGCTCATTAATTTCAGTTATTGCCACAGAATTATATTCATACATCATGTGCCCCCAAAATAAATTAATAATTCTTTTAAATGCATTAGGGTCTGAAATTATGTAAAAAAATATGTTATAATAATACTGGTTTTTAGCATAATTAGGCTTTTAATCATTAGTTTCTTAAATCATATAGAAAACAAAAAGTTACAAACTATTATAATAATCTTAGTTATTATAATTGCCCATGTATTTACCTTTATTGAGATCATTATTTCTTCATATAGCTTCAAGTTACTATCTAGAATCCTTTCATTTCACCCTGCAGAACTCCCTTAAGCATTTCTTGCAGGGCAGGTCTACTGGTAATTAACTCCCTTGCTTTTGTTTATCTGGGAATGTCTTAATTAATTCTTCTCTCTTGAAAGGCAGTTTTACCAGATATGGATTCTTGGCTGACAGTTTTTCTCTTTTTTTCTTTTAGCATTTGGAATATATCAGCCCACTGTCTTCTAGTCTCCAAAGTTTCTGATTAGAAATAATCTTAGTTTTTGAATCCCTTGTCTATGACAAATTGTTTCTTTCATGCTACTTTCAAGATTCTTTCACTGTCTTTGGAAATTATGATGACAAATTGTCTGAGTGAGGGTTTCTTGGAGTTCATTTTGGAGTTCACTGAGTTTCTTGGTCGTTGTATCCATTTTTTTCATCAAATTTGAGAAGTTTTCAGCCATTATTTCTTCAAATATTCTCTCAGGTGTAATTGCCACAGTGCACATGTTGATCCAGTTGATCATGTCCCATTAAGTCCCTTAGGCTCTGCTCACTTTTCTTCCATCTTTTTTCTTTCTGTCTCTCAGTCTTGATAATTTCCATTATCCTATCTTCAAGTTCGCTGATCCTTTTTTCTGCCTGTTCAAATCTGCCGTTGAATCCCTCTAGGGAATTTTTCACTTCAGTTATTTACTTTTCACTTCCGTAATTTTATTTTGTCTTTACAGACATTTTCCTTTCATTCACACATCATTTTCTTGACTTTCTCCACATCTTCCTTTAGTTCTTTTAACATCTTTAAGACATTTTTAAAAAATTGTTGTGTAGTACGCCTGCCATTAGGTGTTTTCTCTTTTTCTTCTTCTTAGTTTTTTTAATGTTTATTTTAATTTATGTTTGATAGAAAGAGCACGAGCAGGGCAAGAAACAGAGAGAGAGACACCGAATCTGAAGCAGGCTCCAGACTCTGAGCCGTCCCCACAAAGCCCAATGCAGGGTCAAACCCACAAACCATGAGATCATGACCTGAGCCAAAGTCGCACACTTAACTGACCCTCTGCCATTAGGTGTTTCTACAGAGTTTCTGTTGATGTATTTTTTTCCTTTTAATGAGTCAAACTTTCCTGTTTCCTCGTATACCTTGTGATTTTTTGTTGTTGAAAAGTAGATATTTGAGGGGCACCTAGGTGGCTCTGTCAGTTAAGCCTCTGACTTTGGCTCAGGACATGATATGATAGTTCGTGAGTTTGAGCCCCACATCAGGCTCTGTGCTGATGGCTCAGAGCCTCGAACCTGCTTTGGACACTGTGTTTCCCTCTCTTTCTGCCCCTCCCCCATTCACACTCTGTCTCTGTCTCTCTCAAAACCAAATAAACATTAAAAGAAATTTTTAAAGTAGATATTTGAATGTAATAATGTGATAACTCTGGAAATCAGATTCTCTTCTTTCTCAAGGGTTTACTATTTTTTGTTATTGTTTGTATTGTCTTTGGTGGTTGTAGTGGTTGTTGTTGCTGTTGTAGGCTATCTCTGTGCCAAGAATCAGCTGCAAATGTAAAATTAAGATCTTCCAGGTCTTGGGGCACCTGGGTGGCTCAGTACATTAAGTGTCCAGCTCGGCTCAGGTCATGATTTCACAGTTTGTGAGTTTGAGCTCTTCATCAGGCTCTGTGCTGACAGCTCAGAGCCTGGAGCCTCCTTCAGATTGTGTCTCCCTCTCTCTCTGCCCCTCCCCGCTCATACTCTGTCTCCTTCTGTCTCGCAAAAATGAATAAAAATGTAAAAAAAAAAAATTAAGGTCTTCCAGGTCTTTTCTGAGCCTTTCTCTTAGTATGCATAGTCACATTCTAATTTTCCCCATATGTGAAGTTGTTTTTTAATGTCCTAATCTTTAATGTCTTGCTCTCAAAAGGGCAGAAAGAAAAAAATGACTGGGAGAGGAAAAAGTTGTTGGCCTTTAAATCCTCTAGAAGTCACTCCATCTGGGGGGATGGGGTCATACAACAATGGGAGGAGGTACAACAATGGACACCTGGATCTCTGTGATCATACCTTGAGATGTGGAGGACAGGGTCTATTTTGCCCAGTTTGGTTCCTGCAAGCTATGTGCAGACTGATCCGGTAACATGTGCACAGCTGCCTGCCATAGTGGCTAGGAGTGGGGAATTGGTAGCTACTACTGTGCTAAGACCTGAAATTGACCCAAGTAACTGCAATTTGCCATCCAAGATATCCCCTGGAATTTGCAAGTCTTCAATAGATTCCAGAGTTCTGAAACAGTTGCAGCAGACAAATTCTGCCAGTGTATTGTTGTCTCAATGGGGAGACAGATTCTTGGTGCTTCTTACTCTGCCATCTTCCAAGAATCCTCCAGAATGTGTTTTTAACATTCAATAATTTTATAGGTTTTACCTGCAAAAAAGTGCCTCCAAATTACATTAAAAACCTAACATTTGTATATTTCATTTGAACTTTATTACTATGTATCTTCTGTGTATTTATTTCTCTAATTCTTGAAAGTACATATTTAGGTATGAATGTAAATTTGTTCTCTGGTTCTTTTTTTTTAATGTTTATTTATTTATTTTTTGAGAGACAGAGACAGAGCACAAGCAGGGGAAGGGCAGAGAGAGAGAGAGGAAGACACAGAATCCAAAGCAGGCTCCAGGCTCTGAGCTTTCAGCACAGAGCCTGATGCAGGGCTCAAACCTAAAAACCATGAGATTATAACCTAAGCTGAAGTTGGATGCTCAAGCAACTAAGCCACCCAGGCAACCCTGTTCTCTTGTTCTATATAAGATGCTATTCCCATATGCCAACAGATGGTCATAGGTAATAATGCTTTGATTGTGTTAGTGATGTGTTTTAATCACAACAGTTCTCATAATCTCATGAGACAGATATTTTTGCCATGCGATGAAAACATAGTTATTTGGCTATTTCATTATGGCATGGTGGTATTTAAGTGATATAAAGCAGCATGAGGCTTTTTTTAACTGGTTTTCAAAAGGTTATATTGCTGTTATTTCTAGGTTTGGTAGGATAGGGTTGGCCTTGATTAATTTCTGAGACAGCAAAGTATCTCAGTAGTGTATTTTATAGTATAACTACAAAACAGTCACTGAAATAATGAGTCTGATTTTCAGGGTAGAAAATCATAAGCCCAGAGAGATACAAAAGTACCCAAGAGGGGGTTCTTCCTGCAAGAATAATGACACCCATTTTTTCTGGTAAATTATATCAATTTTTGTCTAATAGATCACTCTTGGGTAAAATATGAATAGAGGAAAATAATTTGTTGTTAAATTAGTAAAATTAGAATATGCATCTAATCACATAAATAATTAACATAAACCTATTTTCAATCATTTAAATGTACATATGCCAAAATGAATCGCACGGTTAAGGTTAGTTTTACTAGTAATTCTCAGTGAGGCTCCTAAGCTACAAGAGTCAAGTGTACAATCTTTTTCATATAGTTTAGACAATGTAAGGCATATATTACTTTATAAAGTGTTGTTAAAATACCGTGAGCAAAGGCACGGAAAGTGAGGGAAAGTGAGGAGAATGGAAAGAGACTGATGATACAAGGATATAATTGATGAAGCAAAATATCACCAAAAGGTGAGAAGAGATGGCAGGCACAAGCATCAGAATTAACAAAAAGAGGAAATTTTCTTTTCTGAGATTAGAAGGAAAATGGAAAGTATGTAAAAATTCAAAAACATTTTTCCAATGAAGAGGAAAATTAATAGAATTGATGTGATAGTCCTCAATCTTTCCAATGAAAAAAGAAGGACATGATCAAAGAAAATCATGGGTGTGGTGATTGAGTGCTGGAGAAATACAAAATATTTAGAGTAAAACATAAAACTTGTTTAACGGCAATGAACACACCTATTTCATGGGTGGATAACATGAACTAGAAATGTACTCAATTAGTTCAGTTTCTTGACTTAATATTTCAGCAGTCATGGAGTAAGAGAATTGAATTATAGAGTTGACCCAGCATTTGAATCAAATTAATAAAAATTTAACTGAATTATGTAATACCTGGGGCCTGTGACTGCTGATTAGTTGAAATTGTTCCCTTTCTTAAGGAAGATCTTTTATTAGCTGTATAATAACCTACAGAGAGTTAAAGTTACTGTGGTACATATCACTGGTAAGAATCAAAAAACTCTGGAGTAGAACAAATGAAAAATATGAATAACTGGAATTTGCATCTACTGTAAGCTAAATTGAGTAGAGTGGTTAATATATCCTTGTGATCCATCACTTCCAGATGATTTGACCAGAACCAAAATATGGAATTATGAGGTAACATTAGATAGAAAAATTTTTTGTTAGATAAATAGTCATACTGACCTTACCTTATAAATGACATTAAAAGGGGACAGGCTTTGGCTTTGGAAGAACATACTTATAGATTACATTCAAAGTTCTGATTACAAGCTTAGAAACAAAGTGCATCACTATCCTTTTTATCTCAAACAAACCAATAAACAACCAAAACAAACAAACAAAAATGATTTCTAGTCTGCCAACCAATCCTACCCGTCCCTTTTCATGGGTCCCTTTGTAATATAGAAACTCTGTAATAAGCTCTTGCACCTATAGTACAGTCATGAATAATAAATATATTTAATAATCTATTAACTGTTTTCCTCAATGCTTTTATTAAACATTTTCTTCCCAGTGAACTTACTACAACCCCTCAGTTTTCTGAGCTTTCTAAACCAATCCAAGATCCAGATGTGGATAGTTGAGAATGTATCCCTCATTATTCTCATCCCCTAGTGACCTTCCTCATAAAAACAAATTACAACTCAAAGCACAACCTTTACTTTTCTGATAGAATGGGGAAAAAAGGAGGAAAGAAAGGGAGGGCGAGGAGGGGAATGGAGATGAGGGGAGGGACGGAGAACACCTGGTCTAAGTGTCAAAGGATATTGCTCAGTAAAATCCTACACTCTGTTTTTTCTCAGCCAAACTACCAACTAATAAAAGACAGGAAAGAAATATTTGTTGTGTGTTATTATGTGTCAAACACTTTATGAACACTGGATTATTTAATCCATAGAACATTCCTAGGAATAAGGTGGTAACATCCTCATTTTGCAGATGAGGAAGCTGAGGTAAAATTATGTAACTTACCCAAGGCCCACCATAAAAGAGAGGATAGAGTGAATCCACTTTGGTCTGTTTTGAAAAACAGTAATAGTTTTTCTTCACTAATCTGCAACTGAAAGTGAAAAAATATACAACATATTAAAAAACAGAAAGACAATGTGCTCTGCTTTGTTCCTAATTCCCTGGTGCTTTGTTTGCCACCACTTAGAGCTTGAAGGGATACTTCAAATAAACACTCTGGATTGCTCTTCACATGAAAGTGCTTTATAGCTAAACTTGACTTAAGTACCATTTTCCTAAAATACAAATATTTTTTTTCTACATTGGAGCCTGTAACGGAATATCACATATTGTTTTAGCTAAGAAACAAAACTAGCTGGTGATATATCTTTCAGAAACAGTATGTACAAAGCCTCAGAAATAAGACAATGAAACATTATTTTAAATATTTAATAACCTACAGACTATGTCCACATTATCTTAAGAAAACTCATAGATACATATATGTACCTATGTATACATATATAGCTATATATACATATATACAATTGTGTACATATACATGTGTATGTATGTGTGTGCATATGTGTGTGCATATATATATATATGTGCATATATATATATACATATATATATATATATATATATATGCACACACATATATTCCAGTTGTGTGGAATTCCAGCAAAGGAAGTTAAGATGCATAATTCCTAAAGATTCATAATACCACTGAAGAACTTATTTCTTGTCAAATCTCTCTTTAAAAATATTTATTTTTGGGGGCGCCTGGGTGGCGCAGTCGGTTAAGCGTCCGACTTCAGCCAGGTCACGATCTCGCGGTCTGTGAGTTCGAGCCCCGCGTCAGGTTCTGGGCTGATGGCTCAGAGCCTGGAGCCTGTTTCCGATTCTGTGTCTCCCTCTCTCTCTGCCCCTCCCCCGTTCATGCTCTGTCTCTCTCTGTCCCACAAATAAATAAACGTTGAAAAAAATATATTAAAAAAAAATTTATTTTTGTCAAATGAGCATATCCCCAAATGGATCTTGACTAAAACCAAGATTAATTATTTAATAATTGAGTGCTGAGTCCTGGGAGATACTGTGTCACGTGCTGGGTAAGGAGCAGGAACCATGATAAATATGACCCCTGTCCTCATGGGATTTACTCCTAGTGTTGAAGAAAGATATTCAAGAATTACAGAAAAAAATTATTATAATTGTGTTGAGTGCTAGACAGAGATACAGCATGCTCTGAGAATATTTTATAGTACAACATTAAAGATCTTATCTAAATAATAGAGAAGTTTGTTGCAACCAGAAGTCATTATTTTATTTCTATAATACATTCAAAAATGAATAGGAAATTTCTCGGGTAATTTTTTTTTAATTTTTTTAACGTTTTTATTTATTTTTGGGACAGAGAGAGACAGAGCATGAACGAGTGAGGGGCAGAGAGAGAGGGAGACACAGAATTGGAAACAGGCTCCAGGCTCTGAGCCATCAGCCCAGAGCCTGACGCGGGGCTCGAACTCACGGACCGCGAGATCGTGACCTGGCTGAAGTCGGACGCTTAACCTACTGCGCCACCCAGGCGCCCCATCTCGGGAAATTTTTAAGAAAGAACGTTCTACCTAAACCAAGCACCGGGCTTTGTACTTTGCACATTTTATTTAATTTACTTTTATAAAACTATGAGGTACCTATTGACAGACCCTAGTTTTATTCTTTCTAAAATGTGCCATGCCAAAGTGTGTCTTGCACATGAATTGTCAGGGCAGAAACTTAAAAAAAAACCTAAACAGTAAGTGAAAAAATTCTCAGTCCTGCTGTTCATCTAAATCTTCAAAACCTACACACAAACACTGCACAATTATCTATTCCAGCCCTCTCCCTGTTTAAACAAACACAAATTTTCAGACCATGCAAAGACCCCAATCACAAAATAAAACTACAACCATGCCACAGCTCCCTACTTCCTCACTCTCTGCTTCGCTCCTACTGTACTGTACACTTCACTTGTACTGTCCTGTGGTTACATACCTCTCTCCAAGCAAGGCAACACCTTGGTTGTCTCCAACCAGAATATTGCTTCCCTTTCAACATTTAACAGTCGCAATGGTTATTTCTGAGTTCCTGTTATAAATAAGTGAGGAAGAGGAGACACACAGGTCTAGTCTTAGGGAAGATAAGTGGGTTGACCAAAACAAGACATACACAAACTTAATACTCCCTCCCCCCACTGTTTTTTCTTGTATTATTTGTAGATGATTCTAGGAAACATAGGGGAATGTTACAGTTTTTTTATGTACCTATAAACATTTCTGTCCAATTTATAGGGCCATTTTTGGAGTCCCCCTATCATTTCTTTATTTTGAATTTATGTTCATCCAGTTATAATTGCTGTAATCTTCTGGGATTTATTTTAATCAAATTTCAAGTTGAAAATTTTGTTTGAGGGGTGACTAGGTGGCATCCAACTTAGGCTCAGATCATAACGTGGGTTAGAGCCCTGCATCGGGCTTTGTGCTGACAGTTCAGAGCCTGGAGCCTGCTTTGGATTCTCTCTCTCTCTCTCTCTCTCTCTCTCTCTCGCTCTCTCTCTCTCAAAAACAAACATTTTAAAAATTTTTAAATTTTGTTTGAACGTAACAATAGGTAAAATGTCTATAAATCAAAAAGATGCTACTGTTATACAGACTCTTCTCAGGTAAAAGGGAAAAAATTATTGCTTAGCTTTTGAGAAAAATCTCCTTATGATAATGAAAATCTTTGAGATAGCAGCAATAATTGCCATACGATGTAAACTAAAGGCAATGAATAATATGCCTTGATTACCTTCAAGGTCTTCAGATTCCTTCATAACCTCATATACTACCCTATTTCCTTTAGAGGCAGACATTTTGCCAACAGGTATTTCACTCATGAGTAAACTAAGCCCAAATTTGTCCTTGAATAGGCACCAAGGGTGCACATTTGTTTCATTATAGTTTCAATTCTGAACTTAAGGCTTCTATCAAAGACTTTCATCAAGATTAATCTCAGAATGCCCTTTATGCCTATTGATTTTAGTTTTCACAAAAAGCCAAAGTAAACTCTCATCTTCAGGACTCTAATTCCTGTAAGGCTCTGAATATCCACTTTTTTGACCCCCATTTCTTATCCTTGTCCAACACCTTAAATCTTTCAACTGTGCCTTTTGAGACTCAGTCATCAGCAAAATGGCCTTCTTTGAACATTTTCTTCACTTCTTGCTTTAAAGCTTGATCAAGCCTGTAGCCCTCTCCTCTGCAGCTCAAAGTCCTAATTCTACCATTAGGAGGCCTAGAGGTAAGAGAAGAAAACATTCTTGTTTCCTGTTGCTCCATACCATTCTTCCTCCCTCTTCCATAAACACATTCCATTTAAATTTCATGACCTTAAACTACAGCATTAATTCCCTTTTCCTTGCTGCAGTGTTCAATCTTATCCTCCTCCATCCTACTCCTTCAAGATTTTAGTTCTTAACTCTCCAACACCATCTCACACCCTATTCATGTCATAATTTTCAGTTGACTTCAGTGTCCACATAGATGATCCACCTAGTACCTTGTCATTCAGTCTTTGACCTCCTCTCCTCTGATGATTTTATCCTCCACCTTACTTCAGCTATTTACTTACATGACCATACCTCCATCTTTGTCATCCCTAATAACTACAGTTTCTCAATCATCTCAATTTGAGGCATCCCACTTTCTGGCCACCATCTCCTATATTTCTAGTTAACTATCTCTAGCTGGAATCTGAAGAATTCCCACAAGTCTCTGACCCCACCAAAATCTATAATTCATTGGTTCTAACATCTTTTCTACAATTCATTGTCTCTCACCCCCTCATATCTTAACTTCTATCCTTATTCACCTTGCATTGCATGGTCAATCATAATCACTTCCTTGCACACACCCTGAACTCCCCTGCCCTTCTCTTATTTCCTTGTATTTGGATAGACCACAACCCTGTTTTTGTCCTTTTCTCTGCCTATTCCATACTTCCACCTGTGCATGTAAACATAGCTGGAGGAAACAAATAAATAAATATACCGGTCTTTTTTTTACATTCACGATCTCCAATTTCAAATGGGCCCTTAATGCTGCCTAGGAGTCATACTGTGTTTCCTACATAGCTTCAACGATGTCTCTCCTAAAATTTCCAACTCTTCTTTTACTCTTACTTTCAACTGATGACCTTGCTTTCTATTTTACTGATAAAACAGAAGCATTCATACAAGAATTTCTGCAAACTCCCACAACCACATTCACCCACCTACCTGCAACTACTGTTTCTCTTACTACTGAGTGAACTTGTTCATGCTCCTAGCAAAGAGAAACCCCTCAACTTGTATACTAGGTCTTTTCCCATCTAGTCCAGAGCATGATCCCAGCAATTCTTCCTTCTTTCCTCAATATCAATAATTTTCCCTCTTTCCTAGATTTTTTTTCCATTTGCTAACAAGCATGCTTTTTCTATTTTTTTAAAATGAAACTTTTACTTGGTCCTGCTTCACTTTATAGCTACCACCCCATCCTTTCCCATTCGCTTTGGCAAATCTCCTTGAAAGAGTTTATTATACTTGATGTCACCAATTTCTTTCCCATTTTCTCTTGAGTCTACTATCAAGCTTTAACACTTACCACTCCATCCAACTACTCATCCTAATGTTATTAAATCCAATAGTCAGTTCTCAATCCTCATCATATCAGACTGCTTAGTAATATGAGATGCAGCTAATTGTTTTCTTCATATGATTTCCAGGGTACCACTCTCTCTTGTTTTGTTTTGTTTTTTCCCATCACACTATACCTTCTTCATAGTCTCTTTTCTTGTTTCTTTCTAGTATTCTGAATACCTTAAGTAGGATTGTCCAGATTAGAGGGATTTCTCTTCTTCTAACTATACTAATTTATTTAGCAATCTCAGTCACCCCACAGTGAGCAAATTAGAAATACCAAACCTACCTTGCTTTAATGCAGAAGAAGGGATTCAAAGGCTTAGGGAGATTGGAATGTTAAAGTGGACTTGTCATTTAATATCTACTTACCCACACCAGGAGGGTCCATAAAACATATTTTTCACTACTACTGTAAAAAACAAATTTGACAGGAGAGACTCAGCATCTTTGAAATGCTCAGTGATTGCTGATCTCTACAGGCCTGACCTTACAATGTAGACCACAGTCACCAAATTAGAAAATCTAAATGCAATGAAAGTAATTGGATCCCAAAGTAGCAGAAGTGAAGCGGCAGCCCTCAACTGACAGTCAAGATGTGGTTACCATAATGGACAGCACAGTCAAAGTAGCAATCTGAATAGCCTGATTTGCACAGATATATGACATTGGCTACTGATCACAGTATTCCTAGAAGTGAAATAGAGAAAGATAGGAAGCCTACTAAATTCTTACCTGATGTGTATAAACAGGAAGGTTCTAGGTCAGGTAAACAAAAGTCCAACCTGAATCATAAAATCATGACCCCTCAATTAGTTCTCAGACTGTGAGCTAGTTTACAGATCCAGATCCCTTTGAATGAAGGGAAGGCTGGATACCCTTGAGGAAGAACCCCAGTACATTGCCAAATATTTATATTGTTAATCTTTCTCTCAGCCTTCCTCTAAGTGACATATAGGCTTTTGCCAGGGTTAACTACATTGCAGGAAAAACAAATAATCAGAGTCTTCAGAGACTGCTAGACACTGACTCTGAACTGACACTAATTCTAGGAGATCCAAAACATCACTGTGATCTACAATCAGAGTAGGAGTTTATGAAGGAATAGAATAACAGAATTTTAGTTCAGGTCTGTCTCACAGTGAGCCCAGTGAGTTCCCTAGCCCATTCTGTAGTTATTTCCCCAGGTTCAGAATTCACAGATGTACTCAACAACTAGCAGAATCCCCATGTTGGTTCCCTGACCTGTGCGAAGTGAGGGCTATTCAGGTGGAAAAGGCCAAGTAGAACCCATTAGAACCACCTCTACCTAGGACAAGAGTAAACCAAAAGCAGTATCATACTCCTAGAAAGACTACAAAGATTAGTGCCACAACCAAGGATGTGAAAGTTACAAGAGTGTGATTCCCACCACATTCCCATGCAACTCATTTATTTAACCTGTGCAGAAGACAGATGATCTTGGAGAATGACAATGGATTATCACAAGCTTAACCAGGTGCAGACTCCAATTGCTGTTGCTCTACGAGATGTGGTTCCATTGCCTGAGCAAATTAACACATCCCCTGGTATCTGTACGCAGCTTTTGATCTGGCAAATGCTTTCTCAACATCTATTAGTAAATACCACCAAAAGAAATCTGCTTCCAGCTAGCAAGCAAACAATACATCTTCACTATCCGATCTTAGGCTATTATCTCTCCAGCCCCAACATAGAGATCATAAGGTAGTTCACACATATCCTGATCACCTTTTCCTTTCACAAGACATCACACTGGTCTACTACATTGATGTCAAAATGCTGATTGGACCTGGTGAGCAACATGGACTTATTGGTAAGACATCTGTATGTCATAAAGTAAGAAATAAATATGCCAAATGTTCACTTCTACCTCAGTGAGTTCTAGGAATCCACTGGTATGCGGTATGTTTAGATATCCCTTCTAAGGTGAAGTAAGAGTTGTTGCATCTGCCCCCTTGTACAACCAAAAAAGAGGCAGAACCGCTGGTGGACCTCTTTGCATTTGGGAGAAAACATATTCTTCATTTGGGTTTTTTAATCCATTCCATTTACTGAGTGACCTGAAAAGCTGCTAGTTTTGACTGGGGTCTAGAACAGAAGGCTCTGCCAAAGGCCCAGGTGGCTGTGCAGGCAGCTCTGCTATTTGTGCCATATGATCCGCCATATCCAATGACCTTGAAATGTCTGTAGCAGATAGAGACGGTATTTGGAGCTTTCAACAAATCTCTAGAGGTGAACCACAAAACAAGCCCCTAGGATTTTAGAGTACAATCCCGCCATCTTCTGCAGATATTGACTCTCCTTCTGAAAACCAACTCCTGGCCTACAACTGGGTCTTCGCAGATACTGAATGTGTAACCATGGGTCACCAAGATAGCATGTGACCTGAGTTGCTCATCATGAACTGGATGTTATCTGACCCACCAAGCCACAAATGTGGCATGCACCGTGGCACTCCATTATCAGGTGAAAATGGTATATATGTGATTAGACTTAAGCAGGCCCTAAAAGCACAAGTTACCTGTAAAGTGGCCCGAATGCCCATGGTCCTCACTCCTGTCGCACTGCCTTCTCTCTCCCAGTCTGCACCTATGGCCTCATGGGAAGCTCCCTACAATCAGCTGACAGGGGAAGATTCTGGCCTGGTTTACAGACAGTTTGGGGAAATAGGCAGACACCACCCAAAAATGGACAGGTGTAGCACTACAGTTCCTCTTTCTGGGACATTCCTGAAGGACAATGGTGAAGGGAAACCTCCCCCCAGTGGGCAGAACTTTGAGCAGTGAACCTGGTTGTTCACTTTGCTTGGAAGGAGAAATGGCCAGATATATGATTACATATTGATTCATAGACTGTGGGCAATCACTTTTCCCCAGCCACCCCTGGCATCATCCAATTGGCTCATGAACAAAGTGGTCATGGTGACAGGAATGGAGGTTATCATAGGCTTGGCAACATAGATTTCCACTTACCAAGACTGACCTGGCTATAGCCACTGCTGAGTGTCCAATATGGCAAGAGACAACATTAATTCCCGATACGGCACCATTCCCTGAGGTGCTATCCAGCTACCAGGCAGCAGATTGATTACATTAGACTGCTTCCATCATGGAAGGAGCAGTGTTTTGTTCTTGCTGGAATACACATTTTCTCTGGATATGGGTTTTCCTTCTCTGTATAAAATGCTTCTGCCCAAACAACAATCCATGAATGCACAGAATACCTTACCTACCATCACGGTATTCTATATAGCATTACTTCTGATCAAGGAACTCATTTCACAGCAAACAAAATGTAGCAATGGACCCATGCTTATGGAATTATCTTGCCCCCCACCCCCCGCCCCAATCCCCACATCCTGAAATAGCTGGATTGACAGATCAGTGGAATAGCCTTTTAAAGACTGTTACAGTGACAATTAGGTGACAATAACTTGCAGGGCTGAAACAAAGTTCTCCAGAAGGCTATATAGTCTCTGATTCTGCATCTGATACATGGTACTATTTCTCTCACAGACAGGATTCACAGGTCCAGAAATCAAGGGATAGAAGTAGGAGTAGCACCACTATTACCCTTGGTGACCTACTAGCAAAATTTGTTATACCTCTGTGGCCTTATGCTCTGCTGGCTCCTTCAAATGCTCCTTCAAATGGAGGAATGCTTCCATCAGGAAACACAATGATTCCACTAAACTAAGAATTAAGGATGCCACTAGGACACATTGGATTCCTCACACCTATGAATCAACAGGCAAAGAAGAGAGTTGCTGTGCTGGTTGTGGTGATTGATACTGACCATGAAAGGGAAATCAGACTGCTAGTCTATGGTAGAGATAAAGAATATACTGTCTGGAATACAAGAGATACCTTAAGATACCTTAAGGCATCTCTTAGTATATACCCTAAGTGATTAAAGTCAGTGGAAATCTATAATAGAATCCAAGCAGGACTACAATGGCCCAGACTCCTCAGGAATAAAGGTTTGAGTCACTCTACCAGGCAAAGAGCCACAACCAGATGGAGTGCTTGCTGAAAGCAAAGAGAATAAAGACAGTGAGAAAAAGTTCTTATAAGTACCAGCTATGTCCGCATGACCAGTTACAGAATTGAGGACTGTAGTTATCCTAAGTATTTTCCTGAATTTGTTAGCTTTGTGTGTGTACTATATTTGCATGGTATATATATAAAAAAGTATTTGCTTAGTATATATATTAATATATGCAGCAGGAATTTTTTCTTTCCTCTTATTCCCTTATGTAACATAAGATGGAACATATAGTGTGTAAGTACTATTAATTTTACATCAATGGTTAAAGTTTCAGGATATTTGGTAAAATTATGATCTTGTTATTGTCTTTATTTGGAGATTAAATATGGTTTAAGGAGATGTTTGTGGGTGCCAAGTTGATAAAGGGTGGACTTGTGTAGTTTATTTTGTATTACTCTAACTGAGCCACAGAGTGCCCAGATATTTGGCTGTTATTCTCTAGTGTGTCTGCAAAGATATTTCTGAATGAGATTAACATTTGATTCACTGACTGACTATATAAAGCAGATTGCTCTACCCAATGTGAGTGAGCCTCACCCAATCCAATAAAAGCCCGAAGAGAACAAAAAGGCAGAGTAAGAGAGAATTCATTCTCTCTACCTGCCTTCAGATTTAGACTAGAACTATAGCATTGACTCTCTTTGGACTCTAGCTTACCAACTTTAGATCCCAGTACGTCTCAGTGTCTGTAACTGTGAGAGAACTCCTTGTAATAAATGTCATATTGTTCTGTTTCTATCCGTTCTGTTTCTCTAGAGAGCACACACTAATACACCACAAAACTATTTCATCACCAAAAAAATCAACCTCGTCCTATCTCTTTATAGTCATACCCACCCTCCTCTTCCCCAACCCCACCATCCCTAAGCTCTGGCAACCACTAATCTGTCCCTTATGTCTAAAGTTTTCTCACTTTGACAATGGTATATAAATGGAATCATACATTATATAATCTTTGAGATTGGCTTCTTTCACTTAACATAATGTCCTTGAGTTCCAACCAAGTTGTGTGTCTATCAAGTTTACTTTTTATTTTGAGTAATATTCCATGGTATGGACATACCACAGTTTATTTAGCCATTCACCTACTGACAAACATTTTGGTTGTTTCTAGTTACTGGCTATTACAAATAAAGCTGCTATGGACATCTGTGTATATGTTTTGTATGAATAGTTATCATTTCTCTGGAATAAAAACCCAGTTTGACTGCTTAGTCATAAGGTAGTTGCATATTTGTTAAGAAACTGCCAAATAATTTTTGAGAGTAGCTGAATGATTTTGCATTCCCACCAGCATGTATGAGATCCAGTTTCTCTGCATCTTTGCCAGCATTGGTATTGTCACTATTTTTTATTTTAGCTGTTCTAATAGATGTGTAAATGATATCTTGTGGTCTTAATTTATATTTCCCTAACTACCGATGTTTAACATCTTTTCTTGTGCTGATGTGCCATCTGTATATCCTCTTCAGTAAAATGTCTTCATGTCTTTTGCTCTTTAATTGGATTGCTTAATTTTTTTACTGCTCATTTTCTAAAACTTTTTACTGTGGTAAAATACACATAAAACATTTTAATCATTTTTAAGTGTATAGTTCAATGATATTAAGTACATTCACAATGTTGTGAAATCATCACCACTCTCAAATTCCAAACACTTTTATCCTCCCAAACAGAAATCCTGTACCCACTAAATATTAATTCCCAAGCTCCTCCTTCCCCTGATCTCTGGTAACCTCTACTCAACTGTCTCTGAATTTGACTTTTCCTCACATAAGTGGAATCCTATAATTTTTGTTCTTTGGTGTCTAGCTTATTTCACTTAGCAGGTTTTCAAGGTTGATTGATATTGTAGTATTTAACTCCTTTTTAAGGTTGAATATTCTTGTGTATATATACCATATTTTGTGTATCCACTCATCTGTTAATGAATACTTGGATATTGTGAATAATGCTGCTACAAACACTGGCATTCAAGTATCTATTTGAATCCCTGCTTTCAATTCTTTTGGGAATTCCTAAATGTGGAATTCCTCGATTGGATCACATGGTAATTCCATGTTTAACTTGAGCAAATCCTCAAATTGTTTCCCACAGCAGCTACATCATTTTACATTCTCAACAGCAATGCACAATTTCTGCACATCCTCACCAATACTTGCTATCCGCTCCCCCCCTTTTAAATAATAGCCATCCTAATAGGTATAAAATGGTATCTCATTGCATCTCCCTACTGACTAGTGATGTTAAGCATCTTCTCATGTGCTTATTGGTCATTTGTATATCTGTATATCTTTTTTTTTTTTTTAATTAACCATTTTCTTTTTCTTTTTTTTTTTTTCAACGTTTATTTATTTGTGGGACAGAGAGAGACAGAGCATGAACGGGGGAGGGGCAGAGAGAGAGGGAGACACAGAATGGGAAACAGGCTCCAGGCTCCGAGCCATCAGCCCAGAGCCTGACGCAGGGCTGGAACTCACGGACCGCGAGATCGTGACCTGGCTGAAATCAGACGCTTAACCGACTGCGCCACCCAGGCGCCCCTGTACATCTTCTTTACAAATGTATCTATTCACTTCCTTTGCCCATTTTTGAATTGGGTTGCTTTGTTGTTGAATTATAGTTTTTTATATATTCTGGATATTAATCCCTTATTAGATGTACACTTTGCAAATATTTTCTCCCATTGTTTAGTCTTTTCACTCTCTTGATACTGTCATTTGATACACAAAAGTCTTTCACTATTGAATTCTGAAGGTCTTTATCCTAGATACAAGTCTTTTGTCAAATACCTGGTTTACAAATATTTTCTCCCACTCTAAGCTTATTTCCCCCCCATTCTTTTAACAGGGTCTTTCACTAATGAAAAGTTTTTAATTTTGATGAAGTCCAATTTATTGATTTGCTTTCAGTATCATGCCAAAATACTCTTACCAAGCCCTAGGTCCCAAATATTTTTTCCTATTTTCTTCTAAAAGTGTTATGATTTTATGTTTCACATTTAAATCTATGGTCCATTTTGAGTTAGTTTCTGTATAAAGTGTGAGGTTTAAGTTTTTTTTTCTTTGCCTATAGATATTCAATTGCTCCAGCACCATTTGTTGAAAAGGTTATCCTTTCTCCATTGAATGGCTATGCATCTTTGCCAAAACCCAGTTGAGCATATTTATGTGCATCTATTTCTGGATAGTCTAACCTGTTCCATTGATCTAGGTGTCTATCCCTTTGGTAGTACCACACTGTGATGGTTACTGTAGTATATAATAAGTTTCCAATTTGGGTAGAGTGATTACTCCCACTTAATTCTTCTTTTTCAAAATTGTTGTTACTATTCCAGTTTCTTTGCCTCTCGATATAAATTTTAGAATAGTTTTGTATCTACAAAAAAAAATTGCTGGGATTATAACAGGAATTATGTTAAACCTGTATATCAGTTTGGGGATAATTAACATCTTTACCATAAGTTTTACAATCCATGAACACAATACGTACCTTCATATATTTCCTTTGATATCCTTCATCAGTGTTTTACTGATTTCAGTTTAATTCCCATGTTTTATAACATTTATACCGGGGTGCCTGGGTGGCTCAGTCAGTTGAGCGTCTGACTTCAGCTCAGGTCATGATCTCGCAGTCCGTGAGTTCGAGCCCCATGTCGGGCTCTGTGCTGACAGCTGGGAGCCTGGAGCCTGCTTCAGATTCTGTGTTTCCCTCTCTCTCTGCCCCTCCCCCGCTCAAGCTCTGTCTCTCTCTTTCTCTCTGTCAAAAATAAATAAACATTAAAAAAATTAAAAAAAAAAGATTTATACCTAAATGTTTTGGGGTAATTATAAATGGTGTTATATTTTTTTATTTGGGTTCCCACATGTTCATTGCTAGTACATAAAAGTACAATTGATTTTTGTCTTTTATCTTGTATCCTGAGACCTTGCTGAACTAATTCTAGAAGTTATTTTGTAGATTTCTTGGAATTTTTTAAAATATGTGATTCATCGTGTTTAAAAATTAACAAAAAGTTGAATAAATTGTTCGATAAATTGTTAGGTTATTTACTTTGTGCCAGCTATTGTTCTAACTACTAGATACGGAGTTTACTAAGAAAATTGGGATTTCTTGACCTCATGGAGCTTAGATTTGATTCTACAGGAAATGTGGAAAGAACTGCAGGCAATTAAATAACAATTAAGTTAATTTCACATGATGGTTAAGTACTAGAACGAAATAAACAGAGTAACATAATAGAGTGGTAGATAATCTAGAACTGACTCTACGAGGAGATGACTTCTGAGCAGAGACTTAAATTACAGCAGCCAGAGCAGAACGTTTCAGTAAGTACAAAAGCCCAAAGACCTGAAAGAGTTTGACATGAAGAACATAAGAAGACCAGTGTGGCTCACATAGTAAGAAGGAAAGTGGTAGGAAAAGACTCAAGAGTCTTATTGTTAATGGAAGCACCTGAATTTTATTCTAAATAAGATGGAAAGCACCGAAGGTTTTAAAACTGAGTAGTTAGGGAAGTTTGGTGTACATTATGTAAATCATAAAAAACATTATACCACCATATCAAAGTGATTGCTATCTTTCCACCTTTTTTCTTACAATTTAAAAAATGTACATGAACATAAATTGCATAAAGTGATTAGTAATCATTCACAAGATGATTTATTAATCACAGCTCTTTCTAATCTACACAATGAATTTGCTTTTGATTCTATAGGATGATATCAACATCCTGGGGAAAAACAACCTCATAGTAGCATGGTTGCAGTTGGCCAACTCTAATCACTGCCTTTGGAAATGCTATTCCTCTTTGCCTATCACAAACATATAAACACACACACACACACACACACACACACACACACACACACACACTTTGCATCTAACAGCTATTTATTTGACCTCTCACACTTTCATTACCTTATCTATAAAATGTAGACCCTAATGTCTACCTCCAAAAGTCTGTTTGAGAACTAAGGATAAAGTATACTATATTGAGTCCCAAGCAAATAGTGGTGCCTGGTAAATGATAATTCCTTATCTTGAGCTTTTTCTCTTTTACCCCCATCACTTAGCTCCCACTCCCAGATCTAAGATATTCATAAAACCATTTAATTTGCAACTGGGGCCTTAGAGTAAATCTTTATACAAAATTTTAAAGTCTGTAGCAATAGCACCTATTAATTCAATGATCAGTGGCATAACCCACTTCCAACAAAACCTTTCCATAGACTTCTGAAAATATCTTAAGATGTTGAATAAGAACATGGTACTATTATACAACTTTTAGTTGTGGTATAAAATAAACTATACAAAGTTGACCACTTTCAAGTTAAATCTTCTAACAAGAAGAGCATATTATGTACATTTTTTTTAACCAATGGCCAAACAGGGAAACATGCATTGAATACTTTATCATAAAACCCCTAGTAAATATTTTTTGTCATGAACCTATCACTCAGGAAGTACTTTTAAAATACTGAGTCATGGTGCTTTTGGAAGCCTAAGTATAAAACTATGCTATCTGTATTATGCAGACTGAGAACAACTTGCACTACGTCCTCTCACATATTTTATTTTACAACATTCAATTTCTCAAGACATAACAGAAAAAATGAAAGGTCATTAATGACTTAAAGTTATTTGTCAAGTTTTTAACCAACCAATATTTTCCCCTATTTTGGGGGTAATTACCTCACTGTTGTTTAGCCATCTTCAGTCATCCTCAATTGGCTCCCTAGCAAATTCTCCACTAAGCTAATTCCAAATCTCTGCTACACCTTAAATTCATCATCCTACCATTCATTCCTCTTAATGTTTTACTTTCTACATGATTTTTGTCTTCCAATGTGGCACCATTCCCAGTAAAGTCAAACTTTTCTCTGTGGTTTTACCCTCTGTCTATTTGAAAAGGAAGAATTTCAAAGCTATTCCTGTGCTCTAGCATGATAAATCGTTTTGTTTCTCTTTTATCTTCAGTTTCTTCCTACCAACTAAGTCTCAAGTTTCCTCTACTTAACTCTTTTCTCATCTAAACTATTCTATTTTTGTTTGTTTAAAAGTGTGTTTATTTATTTTGAGAGAGAGAGAGAGAGAGAGAGAGCGAGCGAGCAGGGGAGGGGCAGAAAGAGAGGGAGAGAGAAAACCACAGGCAGGCTCTGTGCTGTTAGCACAGAGCCCGATGTGGGGTTCCAACTCACGAACTGTGAGATCATGACCTGAGCCGAAACCGAGAGTTGGACACTTAACTGACTGAGCCACCCAGGCGGCCCTCATCTAAACTATTCTTAAGATTACCCTACTTGACATGTTAAATATATTGGTGTAATCATTTTGTAAATTGGTAAAAGCAAAACAATATTTGGCAAAGTAAGCAATCTTAAACCATTTCTTTAAAATTTGGTCACCATTATAGGCTATTTATGCCAAATCTCACAACTACATTAGGCAAACCTGAATGGGGCTATAATGAAGCAATGTCTTCCCAATTTAAAGGCCTCTGATTAAAACCTAAATTCTTATTGTGAACCTTTGGTATTTAATTTGAAAGAGTACAAGCATGATGACTGCATCTGTTTGCTATAAACCATCTCCAATGTCAGCAAACACACATGCAGGCATACCTCAGAGATACTGTTGGTTCAGTTCCAGACCACTGTAATGAATTACCACAATGGAGTCAAATGAATTCTGAGGTTTCCTAGGGTATATAAATGCTAATTTTACACTACACTGTAGTCTATTAAGTGTGTAATAGCTTTATGTCTAAAAACATACATACCTTAATTTAAAAATACTATACTGCTAAAAGATGCCAACCATCATCTGAGCTTCCAGTGAATAATCACAGCTCACAGATTACCCTAACAAGTAATGATCAAAAAGTTTGAAATATTACAATTACCAAAATGCGACAAAGCTATGAAGTTAGCAATAACAGCTGGAAAGCCAGTGCCAAAAGACTTGCTTGACACAGGGTTGCAACAAACCTTCAATTTATAAAAATCCCAGTATCTGCGAAGCACTATTTACTTTAGGTGAAGTGCAACAAAAAGAGGTACTAAATACTCTTAACTACGACATAGGCAAATATATGCCTTTCATCCTTTCTCACCTGCCATTTTCCTTACTCTTCTATTTGGGGGACGGCTTTTAGGTTTTCCGTATGTTCCAAAAGCTCACTAAAAAGACTCAGACGCTTGACGAAGCAAACCTCTACCAATACTGACCTTCCTAAAATGTGTATGCAGCTGCCAGTACAGTCCTTACTCTAATAACCACAACATAGGAGAAAGACATTCGCGTTAAGCAGCCTTAATTCATTTCTCGATGAATGAGCCAAGACCTTAAACATTTTCTCCTCAATCCCAGTTTTGAGTTCCCTTCCTTACTTTTCACTTAAATGCTCTTCTCGCGTTTCCAAAACCTTCTTATTCACAAAATGTTACATAAATAGCACTTCCTCAGGCTTTCACGAGTACCCTGACCCGGACAGAACCTACAGAGATCAGGAAGTAGGAATCCTAAATATCCTGACCACCTCCTCAGCTTCCGCTCGCGGCCGCGCCTCCCAGAAAGCCGCCTGTGACTCGACACACGATGGCCACTGACGCAAGCGTCGCCGCGCGACTCAACAGGCAGCGGCCGCGCCTGCGCAGCAGTGGCAAGACGGGAAGGGATTCCGCGCGTAGACGGGGTGGGGGGCGGGGAGTCTGCGAGTTGGGGCGGAGGAGGGGGAGAGGGAAAGAGGGGCGGGACGGCGGAGGGGCGGAGGGGCGGAGGAGGGGCGGAGGGGCGGAGGGGCGGAGGAGGGGCGGAGAGGCGAAGGAGGGGCGGAGGGGCGGAGGGGCGGGCGGGCCTTTCCGGAGGGTCTTAGTCCTTCACTTCCTGTTTGTGGGACCTTCTGAATCCGGGTCAAGTGTGTTAGCTTCTTCTCTTCTCCGGAGCTGACCCGGCACCTTCAGTGACAGCGGCTTCTGACTCAACCCAGGGCGGGTTTCATCTTATGACCTGCTAAAGGCCGGACGCCCACACCTGCCCCAGGAAGCGAAGGCGAGCTTCCTCCACCTACTGGCTGGCAGCCCCGGGCCCTGTGTGACCGCCGCGCCGAGGGTCCCCGCCACCCCTCCGCGCTGATGCTGAGAGGGAACGCAGGCCCGGGGCGTCTGCGGAGTGCGGGCCTCTGGCTCCTTAGGCCCGCGACGGGCGGTGCTGGCTCTTACGCTACCCACGCTTGCCACCCCCCACCCGGACTTGGATGGGCTCCCCTACCCGATAAATGTGGCTGCTGAGACTGTGGTGGCGGTGGTCGGTCCCGCTACTGCTGCGCCCCAAGTTCCCCTTTGCCACGGGATTCTCGTGCCCCACGTCGGGACTGTCGGCCCCCGCTCCTAACCCCGTGGCCCTGGCCTTGCAGCTTGGCGACAATGGACAAGATCCTGGAGGGCCTGGTGAGTTCTTCGCACCCACTGCCCCTGAAACGGGTGATTGTGCGGAAGGTGGTGGAATCAGCAGAGCATTGGCTGGACGAGGCGCAGTGCGAAGCCATGTTTGACCTGACTACCCGGCTCATCCTGGAGGGCCAAGACCCCTTTCAACGGCAGGTGGGGCACCAAGTGCTGGAGGCCTATGCACGGTACCACCGGCCGGAGTTCGAGTCCTTCTTCAACAAGACGTTCGTGTTGGGCCTCCTTCAGCAGGGTTACCACTCGCTGGACAGGAAGGACGTAGCCATTCTGGACTACATTCACAACGGCCTGAAGCTGATCATGAGCTGCCCGTCGGTGCTAGACCTCTTCAGCCTGCTTCAAGTGGAGGTGTTACGTATGGTGTGTGAGAGGCCGGAGCCGCAGCTGTGTGCCCGATTGAGCGACCTGCTGAGCGACTTCGTGCAGTGCATCCCCAAGGGAAAATTGTCAATCACCTTCTGTCAACAGCTTGTTCGAACGATAGGCCATTTCCAGTGCGTGTCCACCCAGGAGAAGGAGCTGCGGGAATATGTGTCTCAGGTGACAAAAGTGAGTAACTTGCTGCAGAACATCTGGAAGGCCGAGCCCTCCACACTCCTCCCTTCCCTGCAAGAAGTTTTTGCAAGCATTTCTTCCACAGGTAAGTGTTATTATATTCCAAAAAAAATCTCTCTTGGAAATTCATTGTGTCTCTTACACACGCACACGTACACACACACACACACACACACACAAAACCATGTTTGGTTCTCTGCCCTGAAAACATTTTCAATGGAAAACAAATCTCCATACCCTCATCCAAAATTGTATTCCTATACACTACCCTTTTTATGCTGCCCCTTTGTGCCTTAAAAAAAAAAGACAGCGTTCCTATTTTAAATGTTGAGAACATTGAGGTCTAAGATCTTTGGCACTAAATAAGTTGCTTAATTGCCCAGCCTCTGCTGAAGTTATGGAATGCTTTGAGGATTGACAACTACTATATAAAGCTTCTATTCATTAGTGACTAATGACAGCATGATAATGTTTATCATGTTATTATTGTACTTTGACTCTGTCATCTTGTCGTTACGAGTTTTTCCCCTGTTTTTTTTAATTTTCCCACTTTTTTATTCATGGGCTGTGCGGTTTGTTTTATTACTGGATTATTCCAGCTAATTATGTACTTTTTAAATATTGACATTTTCTGTCTGCTGTAGTGTAGGAAAGAAAGGGTGCAGGTAGAATGAGGGAAAGGAAAGAGTATGAGGCCTTAAATAGGTGTTTTTGTGCTCAGGGTATAGCCCATGAACTACATCCTTAGAAAGTGGGAAGGAGCCAAGTAATAATTGGCAAGAATATGCTTTCTCACCAGGGATTTTACCTTGTATCTACATTCCTTTTTGGACTTGGAGCTTTCAGCTCTGTAATTTGTGAAACTAGATCCAAAACTGTGTTTACTTCCTCTCTTCTTGGTACAGTCATTCTCCCTGCCTGTTGTTTGAATCAACTTCTTAAGGAGGTGTCTTCCTTTTATCTTGAGAACCAGAGAGAAATAAGAGTAGAGTTTTAACAAGCTTCATGCATTGTGATGAATTAAATATGTTTAGGAAAGAATTACCAAGTGTATATTTGCAGCATCTTAGTTGTTTTATTCTTTTGATTGTAATTTTTCTTGTATTACCAGTGTAGCTAGAACTGTAAGATTTCCCCAGAACTTTGTCAGCTGTAGCAGTAAAGGTGCTCACCTTTAATTGTTCAATTATTATGTAGTTTAAGCAAATTCCCTCAAAATTCACCTTAATTTTCGCTTCATTAAGATACTTTTTAAATCTTCCTTAGAACAACATAATGACTACTGTAATTCATGGTTATAAGTTACATTGAAGGGTCTAAAGTGGGAATTTAAATGATACCTTTCATTGCTGACTTACAAATGAAAATTTTAGCACAACAGTAACTTAATATTAAATAATACAGGAAGACAAAGTAACTTACAGACTAAATCTGGCAATAGCGAACCATAGTTTTTATATTGTAGTAATTTTCTGTGTAATGAACAGTCATTGCTATTCACCCTCATCTCTCATTTCTGTAATTTAACATCTACCCATGAGGTAGAACATTAACAACTGCTTCCTGATTAACACCTTTGCTGCAATAACACTTTTTTTTTTTTTTTTTGGTAAATTGTTTCTCTCTAAATACTTTACTTGAATTTTCTTGCCATATTCCTTTTTCTTTTTTAATTAAAAAAATAGATGCATCATTTGAACCTTCTGTAGCATTGGCAAGCCTTGTGCAGCATATTCCTCTTCAGATGATTACAGTTCTCATCAGGAGCCTAACTACGGATCCAAATGTAAAAGATGCAAGTATGACCCAAGCTCTTTGCAGGTACTTCTTCATGACACTATAGATGGTGTTGTAGATTTGGGAGGAGGAGATATTTTGTTGTATTGTGTGGGTAATGAAAAACTTAGATTTTTAAAACTGAAATCATAGAATCAAATGCATAAAGATTCTCCAAAGTAATTGGAATGAATTATTTACCATACTATAGATTTGACAGGCATTCCAGTAATTCAAAGAACATTTTCAACTAAACTTTAATTCCAAAAATATAGACATATATGCTTACTGTATATTAGATTATCAATATATTTTACTAATTTATTTACTCATTATTGTTTCTGGAACCTATTTCTTCTCTCTGGGTTGTTTTGTTTTGTTTTGTTTTGTTTTTAAGCTAAGTATATACTTTTACTTTCTCTTTCAACTGGAATTTCTGGGTAATGCACTCGACCTTTGCTTGAAATACGTTTTTTCTTCCTTAATCTTCAGTAGAGAATTTGGCAAGATATAGAATTCTAATTGATAGTTATTTTCTCCTCGTATTTTCAAAATAATACTGCATTGTCTTCTGGCAACTATTGTTGCTGATACGGAGTCTGCTGTCAGTCAAATTGTCATTCCTTTGTCAGTAGTTAGGCTTTTCTGCTAATGTTTTTCTCCTTCTTGATGTTTTGCAGTTTATTCATATATCTGTAGGTGTAAACTTAATATTATTTATCCTTCTCAACATTTTCATGCTTTTATTAACTCAGTCATTCATTTATTTATTCAAATCACATTTATTGGACACTTACCATAAGTGCCAGGCAGTGTTTCAGAATCTCCTTGAACAAATGGATAAAATTATCTGTCTTCATGGGCTTACTTTCTAGATGGAAAGGCATACAGTAAACTAATAACATATTTTATTGATTCCAAGATGCATCCTGATTTCAGAGATGTTAAAATGTGGAAATACGCAGTCATTTGCTGTAGACGTGACTTTTCCTGCCTTAGTGATACATAAACTAATTATACATCCTAAAGTTGATTTTGTTTTAGATTTTATTAAATATGATAAGTAAGATTATAATTTAGTATGTTGAATAGTGATGAGTGCTTTGGGAAAAAAGTAGATAGGAAAGACATAAAATATGAGGAAATGGCTTGGAATTTTAAATAGGATGGATTAGGAAAGCCTCAATGAGACAGTGCTGATGAAGTAAAGATGTAAATGAAATAAGGGAGCAAACCCTGTGAAGAGCTAAGGGGAAAAACATCAGAACTGTCTTACAATTTGCTATAATTTTTTCTTCAAAGGTACCCATTTATAGAGCTTATTCCAACTATTATGTTTCTTTATTTCAATGACTCTTTCTAATTGAGCTTTTCCTCTCTACCTATTTTTGTTTCATATCTGCCTGGGGTTTCTTGTAATTGTGTGTGTGTGTGTGTGTGTGTGTGTGTGTGTGTGTGTGTGTATCTATGTGTATAGCACATCTAAATAAAATACAGGGATTTGGAACAAAATGGTTTCTGTGTACCTGCTATAAAATTACAGTCATGACATAAACTTAAGTATTTATGTTGGTTTCTCAGAAAGTTACATGTATACATATCTCACTGTCTGTAACACAAACTTTGAGGATTTTGATATTTTCTACCTTTTTCCCTTTTTTGTCTAGTGTTTAAAAAGGACTTTCTCTTCTTGCTTTCCTTCTTTCTTCCTTGTGCTCTTAAATTTAACTGAATCAATTTATCTGTAACTATTACTTTCAGATTCTCATTGCTTATTCTCTCCTTAATTTCCATAGATACGTGAATTTGCTTTGTATATTGAAGAAAAATCTATATAAATCGTTCTTGCTGTATGGCCTCTATCCCCACAATTTTTTTTTTAAGTTTATTTATTTATTTTGAGAGAGAGAGCAGGAGGGGGCAGAGAGAGAGAGGGAGAGAGAGAATCCCAAGCAGAGCCCAACACAGGGCTCAATCCCATGAACCATGAGGTCATGACCTGAGCCAAAATCAAGAGTCAGGTGCTTAATTGACTGAGCCACCCCGGTACCCCTATCCCCACTACTTTCAATTTATGGTGATCTCTTTGCCATATTTGGTGGTCTGTATTGTTGTTTTCATCTTCTTGGTATCTTTATATTCATAGTTCTTAAAGTTCTAGAAATGTGGTGACACCATTCTATTAGGATTTTCTTCATATTGTCCTTTCTATTTTTACTTCTCCATTTATTCTTATCATTTTATCAATTCTCTTCTATACGTGGTTGAATTCCAAGTCTTTATGTAAAGTTCTCATTGTTCATTTATTTTTAAGAAACACTCATATCTCATCCATCTCTCCATAATGAAATTCCTTCTGTGTCCTGCCTAGCAGTAATATTCCTTTGTCAGTGTGACTACAACTGCACTAAAATTTCTTTCTCTTTGAGATGAATATATCATAAATTATGTGGTCTTCTAAATAAAATGGGAAGATTCAGAGAATTATAGATTTCAGAGCTGAAAGTGAAATTAATTATCAATTGGTCTGTCACCTTCATTGCATAGGGAATAATATTCAATATTTTTCATTATATGCCCTAAATCATTACAACAGAACCTTCTAGTTGGTCTTTTTGCCAGCAGTTGACTTAGCTCTCTTCTCTAAATCATCCTGACCTATTTATTTTTCCCTTCTGATCAACAAATTATAATGACTTCACCACTTGCTACATCAAGTGCAAATTCCAATTCTTGGCAGTCAGCACTCTTAATCTTAATTTTTCAATGTTTTCAAACAGTCATAGTATCCAACTTATGAATTTGTTTTGTTTAAAAAAAAATTTTTTTTAATGTTTATTTATTTTTGAGAGAGAGAGAGAGAGAGCGCACGCGCGCAGGGGAGGGATAGAGAGGGAGACTCAGAATCCAAAGCAGGCTCCAGGCTCCGAGCTGTCAGCACAGAGCCCGATGCAGGGCTTGAACTCACAAACTGTGAGGTCATGACCTGAGCCGAAGCCAGCTGCTCAACCGACTGAGCCACCCAGGTGCCCCATGAATTTGTTTTGTTTTTAAAATATATTTGTGGGGCACCTGTCTGGCTCAGTAGGAAGAGTACGCAGCTCTTCATCTCGGAGTCATGAGTTTGAGCCCCACATTGGACATAGAGATTGCTTAAAATAAATAAATAAATTTTTTAAAATAAAATATAATCAATAATTAATTTTTGCCTATTTGTTTGGATGGGAAGTTGTGATCCAGTTTTTGTATTGCATTTCTGATTTATCGTACATGATCCTATTTAACCTACAGTGTATCTGGAGTACTCTTATGTTGCAAATGTAACTGAAAAGAATAGCTATGATTAGTTTATCATACTCCCACCTTATAATTCCCCATACTCCGTACTACCCCACACAGACCACTTACCATGCTTTCACAGTTATTTTCTATAATACAAAGAAATCCAAATACCATACCAGGACCAGATAAGTAACATTAAAGTATGAAATAGGCTGTATGTAACTGAAATAATAAGGGATGGGGTGCACAATCACCTTCCAAAAGGGGAAGCTGATCCTCAACTCCATTTTTCTTGAGCCACAAGGAAATTTGAGTTCAGTGTGGCTGATCTGATTTTTCAAAAGAAACCTGAAAGTTTTTTATGTGAAATTTCCCAATTTTTAAAACGGTGTAACAAATACGCAACTGAGGCTGGATCTAGCCATGAAGCTGCCTTCTAAAAGTGAAAATTGGTTTTATCCTCCACAAATTAAGAATAAATCTATTTTATGTCCTATATAATATTGCTAATTTTAATGTTAAGGGTTTTCAAGTTGCATATTTTTTAGCTCTAGAAAGAAATGGTTTTATTCCACAAATTTGAGCTTCTTCTCAGTGCCAAGCACTGTGCTAAATATTGGGGGTCCAAAGATTAAAGATAGAAAAACAAACAAACAAACAAAAACCCAATAGTAAGATCACTGCTCTTAAGCTTCTGGCCTAATGGAGGAAGAAAGACTTTAAAGTACATAAATTACAACTACAGTTAAATGTTCTTAAATGGTAAGAAATTAACTTGATATATCAAGGTTAAGTGTCCTTAAAATTCATGCAGTAACCAATGCATGGTGGACAAGATTACTGTCGTTAACCATAAAAATAACTCATCTCACAATGCCTGTGCCTGAAAGGATTTGGGCATATGCTAGTCCTGTCAGATTGAAGCACAATTGGAATATAATTAAAGTGTAGCTAAAAGTGTTCCACTACTTACCAGCAGACCTTAGTTCAAATAGCAGTACTACTTACCGTTTATTAATTGTGTAACTGTTGACAAATTTCCTAACTTTTCTTAGCAATTTGAAAGCAGAAATTGTAACTACTATTATATTTTCAGCATTTAATAGAATACCTGTTTTATAACAGGCACTCAAATATTTGTTGAGTGAATGGCTTCTAATTCATGTTACTTCTGACTTGAAGTTTCTTTAGGATGGTCAGGAGTTTGGGGACATATGGGATAAGGTAAAGAGTAGAGGCTTATGAGATGAGAAGCTAGAAATGGAGAGGCGAGGAAAAAGCTGATAGGGTGATTAGGTATAATGAAGAACCTTAGCTAAGTGGAATTTTCTACTCTGCCCCCTTAGACCTGACCTAAGGGGAGTTCTGGCCCAGGGCCCTGTGTTCCAGGGAGCCTAGTTTCTATTCCAGCAGTGCCATTCCCTACAGGGCAGAGTCCATAGAGCCCAGGAGATGTGCTCCCATATACCCCTTCTCTGAACCACATCTTTTTTTGTGTGCATATTTGCACTCAAAAAATGTACAATATGTACTCACATGATTTTCTTTTAAACAAAAACAGTTTTTAAAAGACTTACTGGCACTTTTTTTCTTCTTTAATTGAACAGTATTTCAGATCTTTCCATGTTGGACCCCCATGGATAGATTCATATACATCCATCTTATTCTTTAAAACTCTACATAATGTTCCATAGTATATTTAGCTATTTCCTTATTTATAGACATTTATATTGTTTGCATGTTTTTCATATCCTAAATACAGTGCTACAGTGAATTTACTCATTGTACACAAATGCAAGTGTCTCTCTACTCTATGTATGTAGAGTGACTATAAAATTTTATGAAAATCAGCTTAACAATGGTTGGAAGATGTGGAACAGCTGTCAGGGACTACTTAAATGATTTATAACCATCATTGTTAGAAGAAGATGGCCAGAAAAACAAGAGGAGAAATTAATATGTGTAGAGAGCATAGGGAACATACAGATAACTAGTATAGTTAATGTGCATTTGGACTTTGGACCACTCTTGATGTCGGATGGAACATTTTAATCTTAAGAGCAAAAACCTTAAAAAAGATAACACTCCAGTGTTAATGTAGGTAGTTACAACGTAACTGTTGTGAAAATGACCAAGTCAATTTAGAAGGCCATTTTTTAAACATGTTCATTGCTCTTTTGGTCATATGTTTGTATACTTAGTATTTATATTGGACATTTTGTTCAATTATTTATTGCCACATATGTTAATATTTGGTAGAAGAGAAGCATGCACATTGAGTATTTCCAGTGTCATACATTAACTCATGTAGTCTTCACATCAGCTCTGTAAAATAAGCATGTTTATCTGTAGTCTCCAGATGAGAAAACTGAGACACAGAGGTTAAATAACTTAATCAGGTATTAGAGCCCCCTCCCCCCCGCCAATTAATAAATGGTAAGTTGAGATTTTGAAACTAGATCACTCTGACTTTAAAAACTTGTTTATCCACTACTGTTTTCTTCTTATGTAATCCCCAGAATTGGATCATTGGATCAAATAATATGAACATTTGGCCCAAATGCTTTCCAAAAGAGTTGTACCACTCTTCATTGTGATTGATGTCTAACATTGGGGACAGTCTCTGTCAAACTCCATCTTACTTTGCTGTTACTTCCATTAAACTGGGTTGCTACTCAAGAAGAAAAACACTAATTCAATATAAACACTCAGTAATTCAATATATGGTATATTTACACTTCAGTACCCTTTTATCTATTTGACGTTTCCTTTTTTCTTGGTATGGTAGAATACTGAAAGGGTGAAGAGACCTGTTTCACAATTCAAAATACAGTCTTTTTTAAAAGTGCATTTCATATTTAGACTGCAGTTACCAGAAAGGAGAAATTTTGTTCCTTTGTATCAGAGAACTACATTTGAACTGTTCTTCTTAGAGTAAGTTTGCCTAATAAATTCTAGATTCCACTATGTAACTTCAACTTAAAACTTTGCATTCATGTGAAATGACCCTTTATCAGAAATTCTTTTTATTGAAATATGTGAGAAACTATCAGCTTACAAGATTGGAAACTCTTTGAGTACAAGCACCCATTATACTCATTTCTACATCTTATAATTTTATTTATTTTTTTAATGTTTATTTATTTTGAGAGAGGGAGAGTGTACAAGCAGGGGAGGGGTAAAGAGAGGAAGAGAGAGAATCCCAAGCAGGCTCCATACTGTCAGCACAGAGCCTGGCGTGGGGCTCTATCTCACCAACCATGAGATCATCACCTGAGCCGAGTAACCAACTGAGCCACTTTGGCACCCCTCATTTCTACATCTAAAACAATGCTTTTCATAAGCAAACTCAGTAAATACTGAGTCACAAAGGGAGTGGTTATCTACTCTAGCCCTTGTTATTTCCAACTAAAAGATGTTGAAAATATTTTCAAGATTAATAGTTTTGTTTTTCAATTTTCAGAATGATTGACTGGCTGTCCTGGCCATTGGCTCAGCATGTGGACACGTGGGTAATTGCACTCCTGAAAGGACTAGCAGCTGTCCAGAAGTTTACTATTTTGATAGATGTTACTTTACTGAAAATAGAACTGGTAAGTGGGAGTATTTAAATCTCTTAAAATGAATGGTCTCCTAATCAATGGTTATATCTTTGAGTTGTCCCCTGTAAAGTATCTAATGTTGAGTATGTTCTTATTTTGGGTTTTGTTTTGAATAATAATTTTGAAACAGCCTTTAGAAACTGAAAATGGTATTTAAGTATAGGTAATTAAAATAGTTTTGCTGTTTTCAAGTATTGAATATGAAAACACTTCCTCCCATTATCTTCCTTTTTTAAAAATGTTTATTATTTTGAGTGAGAGAGTGCCTGTTCAAGTGCACGCACGTGTGCGCACATGGGGGCAGTCAGAGAGAAGGGAGAGAGAATCCTAAGCAGGCTCCACACTGTCAGCACTAAAACCCTATGTGGGGATTGAACTCACAAACTGAGATCATGACCTGAGCCGAAGTCAAGAATAGGATGCGTAACTGAACCACCCAGGCGCCCCTCCTATTATCTTTTGCATCCAACTAATCAAGCTTGTGCCACCATCATTCAACCAAAACTATCTTTGACACCAGTGCTTTCCAGTATTGCTAAACTCAGAGTTATTTCTCAGGCCTCCTCTCATTTAACCTATCAACAGCATTTGACAGTTGATCACTCCCTCTTGAAATACTTTCTTCACTTAGTTTTTGTCCCAGTTCACTTCTCTTTTTGTCCTGGTTCACTAGCATCTCAGTCTCTTATAGTGGATCTTTCTAACTTTAGAGTGCTTTAGAGTTTCTTTCATCTTTGATACATTTTCTTCTCAATCCATACTCAGAGCATATATGTTCCATGGCTTTAAATAATGTTTCTAAGTTAACGACTGCCGGGTTTCTATTTCTCATTCATTATTTTCCCATAAACTCCATATTTACGTATCCACCTGTCTATACTTCGGTCTCAAATTCAACTTTTTCATGATAACCTCTGATTTTTCCCTCCCAGACTGGTCTTCCCCATCTTATATAGTTAATTCATCCTTCCACTTGCCCAGGCCAAAACCTTGAAGCTATCCTTCTCTCGTTTCATTCTCTCTCAGCTATTATCCTACAAATCCTGTTGATGCCACATTTAAAATATATCCAGAAGCCTATCACTTTTAACCAGCTACATCACTATCACTTTGGTCCAAAGCCATTATCATGCCTTGATGTACTGATTGCAGTAGTCTCCCTGCTCCTGCCCTTGGTCCCCCACAGGTGTCTTATAACTCCTACGTGATCTCGCCCACTGCTGCTTCTCTCATCAAATCTATTACTGCCTCAGTCTTTGTGCTTTGCTTACACTGCTCTCTTTGCTGTATCTCTAGTACAGCAAGCTGCAGGCCTCAGGGCCTTTGTAGTGCTTGGCATTTGCCTTGCTTATTATGCTTTTCTCCCAGGTATCTGCCAGGCTTATTCTCGTTTCCTTCAGTGTTTGATAGTCAGATGTCATCTTTTACATGAGTAATTTTTTGAATATCATAATATAATAGCAGACCCCGTTGCTACTCAGTCCCTGTTCTTCATAGCACTTGTCTCCATGTTACTTTTCATTGTCTACCCACCCTGTAGACAGTAAGCCTGATCGGATCAGAGTTTTTCTTTTAATCCACCGTTGTATCTTCAGTGTCTAGAACAATGCCGAGCAGTAAGTACTCAGTAAATATTTGTTGAATGAATTGAATGAAGCGTGGGTCAAGGAACTATCACTTTGTAAATAAGGTTTGACAGATTTTTATTTGATCAAGGGGTTTTAAGAGTTATTTAGGCCACTGCATTCCCTTGATGTCAGTCATGTTGTTATCTCCCACCTTTCTCTCTCCCAGAGTTTAATAACATGTTATGATAGAACTTTCCAGAAAGGGGGTACTCAGGTACGTATTTTTGGTCCAAGGAAAATAACCGCTGACTGGGTTAATGATTTCCCTACAAACTCTTTAAGATGGATGTCTTATCTTTTTTGAAGGTTTTTAATCGACTTTGGTTTCCTCTTGTGAGACCTGGTGCTCTTGCAGTTCTTTCACATATGCTGCTTAGTTTTCAGCATTCTCCAGAAGCGTTCCATTTGGTAAGTTGGGACACAAGCTTTCTACATTGAAAAGCTTTGTTTTAAAATTTTAGTTTAATATTGAGTCACATTTACATGTAGTCAAAAGATCGTAAGTTAGTCCTGAATCTATTTTCTTGTAGCTTTATGATTTCTTAGAAAATTGAGGTGATGGGATTTCCCTCCAAAGAATATATTTCCGGAATGTCTGAGTCTCACCAAAACTGCTCCACTTGCAACCACTACCAGCAACTGAAAGTTATTGTTCTACACGAGAGATGTCACATGTCCACATCACTGATGGTTGTCTTTTTCATGTATGAACAGTGTAGAAGAAGAAAAATGTTTTAAAACCACTGACTGCTCTAGAATTTCAGAAACGTGAAAACATCAATTGTGTTATAGCCCCAGAACTAAGACTTCATTCTCTCCCAGCGTATAACCTACAAATCCTGTTGACTCCACCTTTAAAATATATCTGGAATCCTACCACTTTTAATGAGCTACATCACTGGTTTTGATTTGATCTGATTTCAGTTATTTCGTTATCAGTTATTACAGGTGGAAATGATAAAATGTTATTCAGAGAACCTGTCCACTTATCTATCTAGCACATCACAGAAAGGCAATGCTTTATCTGGTTACTTGCTTCCTCCAGGGTCTGATCCTCAGTTTAATAGGACTAGAACCTCATTATCAATCCAGCCACAATGTAAAAATCTTAGGAATGTGGACCCACTACAAGCAGATTCAAAGGAGACTGATGAATAAGTGCTGAATCCCAGTTGTTCATTGTTAGCTAGAAATATAACTAACTAGCCTCCGAGAACCATGTACATGCATAGGCTGCTCAGTGCCTCACTGCCACTGAAGGAAAATCTGCAGGCTTTGTAGAAAGTAAACCTTACCAACAAGTAATTACATTATGCATTGTCACTTAGGTTGTGTTATTCCAAGAATTTCTACAGTTAATTGCCTAATTGGTGATGTTGACCATCAACCAGTAACCTTATATTTGTTACACAAACAAAACTCAAAACTTAAGCTAATATAGCAGGTATACTAGCAGAGTCTAGTGAGAATTTCTACAGTTAATTGTTTAATTGGTGATCTTCACCATCAACCAATAACCTTATATCTGCTGGTTATACAAGCAAAGCTCAAAACTTGAGCTAATACATCAGGTGAACTAGCAAAGTTTAACAAGGTAAAGAACATCAGTTATTCGTGTCTCTTCAGGCACAATCGTGTAGGCCAATTGAGAAAAGCTTTCTTTTCAGAATTTCTGGAAAGGAGATTCTCTAACATAACTTAGTCATCCATTCTAATGTTCATTGCTCCTCAAACTGAGGACATTTCTTAATCTGTCTGATTAGTCATTTATGCCAACTCTAAACCCATTTCTTTGTTCACAGTTTTTTAAAAGATGGAAGATACTCCGTATTGTTGTATTGCTTTTATATTCTGAAAAAAATATATAGTTTAAAAAAAATGGTTGACTGAAATATTTAGCTTATTGAAATATGAAATCATTTATTTAAGAAGTCATTAGATCTGAAATTAAAAGTTGTCATCTGGCTTAGTAAATTCTAAAAACTGATATCTAATTATTGCTTCCATACTATAAGCATGGTATATGTATATATACATACATATATATGTATATTTGTATAGCCAGACCAGCTACTCAACTAAAATGAACTTGAGCATCTAGTGGTAGTTAAATCATGTGGTAGTTAAATCAGCTGTAACTAATTCAGTGAAGGATTCAGGTTTAGAAGTTGTTGAGTATAAGCAATAATCTGGAATCACCATCACTCTTCATTACATTACCTGTTTATACTATTTTAGAGCAAACCAAGATTGATGTTATAATGTGTGTATTTATAGATCAAGTTACTTTTTCTTATGCTTTTTATAAGTGGAAAGAAATTTATACAAAAGAAAAATATCAAAGCTTCTAATAAGTTATATACATTGTCTCAAATAGTAACTTAAGTTTAATGAGTATTACAGTAATGTTGACAAATATTTAGGTTTTCTCATTCAAAAAATATCAACTTCCAAGCATTTAGAAGGTAATAGCCTGCTTGCACATATATATCTATGCCTATGAAAAACTTAGTCTCATTTCTATGTCAGTGATAATTTTAACCATATAGGATGTATAGCAGACAACTGTATTACCTGATTGCAAAGACCAGATCTACACTAGGAAGGCTTTTGAAAGATTTGGAAATAAATAATCATTTTTTTAGTTATTTTCTCTTCTTCTCTTCCACTTCTCTCTCTCTCTTTCTTTTCACCTGTGAGGAAACAAAATAATTTTGGATTTCTGACTATTTTAGCAAGAGAGTATCTGATAGAAATAGCCTTATGGAGCAAAATTATAACTCAGCTTTGCGTAGAAATGTAGAGATAATAGCAGCAGAGTGAACTCATTAGGAACTGATGGTTTCGTGGTCAAATTAATACCTTTGATGGAGGTAAGATTAAAGAAGGTAGTGCAAAAGCTAAAATGTAATTTTAAGATCTCCAGCATAGAATCAGAGCAAAAAGAGAATAGCAGCGTGAATTTAAGAATATGATTGTTCTTTTTAGGAGGAAGGAAAGAAAGTTGATTGTGATACTACTATAATTTGCCATTTGGAGACCATAAAACTTTAACTTCATTTATTACAACTAGGCAACCAAAAAATTGTTTTAGAAATAGAACATAATATTCTTAGATACCTTTTACATATGAAGTATAAAAGTATAGTAATAGATTATAATTAATAATTAGTTGGAACAAGGATACCACTGTACTAATGGAATGAACCATTTAAGCAAAACAGGGTTTATTTGTTAATATCATCTTGAATACGTAATGGCAGTGTATTGACTTTAGCCTAATTTTATAATGAATGGACACTCTTGTGCTTATTATCAGTGCTGTTTTCTGTGTGTTTTTGAGCAATGAGCATTTTAGATTTCCCTTTTATTTTTAACCCCAGTTTCTTAGAAATTTCTGATTCCCTTTTAGAACCATCTCCTATTTTTGGAGGTGGAGAATGGCAGTTGTTAATAAGGATAACCATGCTAACATAAGACATCATTTATTTGCTTATCTAAAAGAAAGGTAATCCTATAGCCTGAGCTGTAATTTTAGTTACTTTACTTTCTTGAAGTAGACTTTAATGTGCAAAGTATATACAGCATTTAATTCTTTCAAGTGAAAAATCTAAAGTTCACACTAGATGGAGCCCTTAAGCTAATTCTCAGTTTATCTTTTAAAAATTTGTTTCTATTGTAAACAATCTGGTAAATATAATAATCCTAACATTTTTCAACTTAAGGCATTTTTCAGAATGGCAGGAGTGACTAAGCCTTCTATTTTGTACCTTAGTTTGTTTTAGATGGAGCATAACGATGAGGAGAGGGGTCTCGTGGAATTAAAATTATATGTGACTTTGAAACTAGATTTACTTTGATACTCGAAATTTTTAACTTCTTGGCTTTTTTAGAAAAAGGCTGTGACTGAACATACAGAAAAGTATTTGCTGATCATGTAACATTTGCATTCCATTTGTAGGCTAGAGAATTTGTTGCCAATTTGTATAAATTGAAGAATGTTTGTCTTTTTTCTCTTCAGATTGTTCCTCATGTAGTTAATTTGGTTCACTCCTTCAAAAGCGATGGTCTGCCTTCCAGTACAGCCTTCTTAGTGCAGTTAACAGAATTGATACAGTGTATGATGTATCATTATTCTGGATTTCCAGATCTCTACGAACCTATTCTGGAAGCAATAAAGGTATGATGGTAGTTGCACCAGTATTTATGCAGCTGCAGACCATGATGTGATAGATGAATGTAGTGAAAGATTTCTATAACCAGCTATTCAATTTACTATTCTATATAATATGCATTTTGTTTGAAAAATGTAATTGGAATCAGGATTCATTAATATTTAGGAAGTAATCTCTTGCTGTAACTAATCTGAGTTAATAACCATGTTTCTTTAGCTCTACAATGCCATCAATTATGAGGCATATCTTTAAATTTGTAACAGCCTATGGGGCACCTAAGTGGCTCAGTTAGTTAAGCGTCCAACTCTTGATTTTGGCTCAGGTCATGCATGATCTCACGGGTTCGTGAGTTCAAGTCCTGCATTGGGCTCTGTGCTAACACTGCAGAGCCTGCTTGGGATTCTGTCTCTCTCCCTCTCTTTCTACTCCCGTCTCTCTCATTCTCTCTCTCTCTCTCTCTCTGTGTCTCCTCAAAATAAATAAATAAACGTAAAAAAATTTTATAACAACTCTTGGGGAAATTTGTTTAAAAAGAAATGGCACACGATCGCTTCTCAGACTTTTGGCAAAGATCAAGTGTAAAAAGAAATGCTACATTATGTAAATACATACATCACCATTGTATTCCTATATCAGAAGTGTTAAAATACATTAAGAATATCTTAGAATCCAGAAAGGCAGTTTAATAAAATATTTGACTTTGTTTCCTTACCTGTTTTTATTCCATTTTTGCTGTGGACTATTCACAAATATCCATATTTTGTAGAATCTTTACTTGAGTTATTAGTGAACTTACCCTCCTTTTTTAACTTTGTATAGTTATTAGACCTAAAAAGCACTGATTCTGTTTGTCTTAAAGAATGGGTCACAATGTGTACACTTTACTCAGTAAACTTACTGCATGATCAGGGTATAGCAAAAGAATTGGAGAACTTGCCTCAGCCAGAACTAATCAGAAGTTATTAGAAATCAGTTGTGTTAGTAATGTTTTTTTTGAAATGTTAAATTTTGAGATCTTAAATACAAGATAAATCTCAATATCTTTATTACTTCTTCTGTATCTGAAATGAATGCAAAGCTTATTCTTTTTACTATATGGGTGAAGTCAAATTGATTTTGGTTGAACCCAGAACACAAGATTCTTGCACAATTAATGTATACCGCTGGTATGGCACTTTGATATTTATATATGTCTTTGTGTAAAGGAGCTTTTTATCATAGATTCAATAGTAATGTTAATGTCTTTCTGTGATGTCTGTGTCCATAGATTAAACCTCTTGCTGTTTGTTATTTTTCAGTGGTTTACATATTGAGAATTCTGATAACTGAACTAGGCTCAGAAGAAGCAAGGTTCTCACTCTAAACCCAAGGGAAGCACTTTTCTATTAGCTGGCAACAATAGCAAGAAAATCAAGAGATTAAAATTCTTTCAGAAAATATTTGTTTTCTAAGGTCTAAGTACCAGATGGTAATAGCAGTCCAAAAAAGGTTGAATGATGTTACCAACTTTCATTATTCTCCATTGTTCTATTCGTGCTTGAATTCACTTTGATTTAAAATTGTATCTCATATGTCATAGAGCACATAAAAGAATCTGTATCTTGTAATAATTTTCTATATTGTTAAACACGACATTGAGTTTTATTTTTCAAAGTCAGCGGTCATTGTGCTTAGATGATTTTCATTTTTTATGCGCAGATTACTTTGAGCTTTTATTTCTAAGGGTTAATATTGAATAAATATTAGTGAATGAAAAAGAGATATTTTTTATTTTTACTAGAAAATTTGAAAGCAAATTATTTATTCAATTATGTGTTAAGTCCGTGTTCTGTTGCCTTTGAATAGCACTACAGTATACCTTGATCTCAAAGTTTTGAAACATTCTTCTGACAAATTGGAAACACAAATAGTTCAAATGTGATTTGAATTCCTTGTTCTTGAATATTCCTCAACTTAATAAACTCTACCCTTAGGATGTATATATTTATTTTAGGACACAGTTATTTTTTCCATGTAAAATAATGTAATTTTTTGATGACTGATCAAGTTCTATAGGTGATTTCAAAAGTAAGTAAGTGAAAGATGGGGCGCCTGGGTGGCTCAGTCAGTTAAGCATCCAACTTCGGCTCAGGTCATGATCTCGCAGTTTGTGGGCTCAAGCCCCGTGTCGGGCTCTGTGCTAACAGCTCAGAGCCTGGAGCCTGCTTCAGATTCTGTGTGTGTCTCTGTCTCTCTCTCTCTCTCTCTCTCTCTCTCTCTCTCTCTCTCTCTGCCCCTCCCCTGCTCACACTCTGTCTCTGTCTCTCAAATATAAAATAAAATTTAAAAAAATTCAAAATAAAAAGCTTCTGCCAAAAAACAAATAATCCAGTGAAGAAATGGGTAAAAGACATGAATAGACACGTCTCCAAGGAAGACATCCGGATGGCCAACCAATACATGAAAAAGTGCTCAACATCACTCATCATCTGGGAAATACAAATCAAAACCACAATGAGATACCACCTTACACCTGTCAGAATGGCTAACATTAACAACTCAGGCAACAACAGATGTTGGTGAGGATGCAGAGAAAGAGGATCTCTTTTGCATTGTTAGTGGGAATGCAAGCTGGTGCAGCCACTCTGGAAAACAGTATGGAGGTTCCTCAAAAAACTAAAAATAGAACTACCCTACGACCCAGCAATTGCACTACTAGGCATTTATCCATGGGATACAGGTGTGCTGTTTCGAAGGGACACATGCACCCCCATGTTTATAGCAGCACTATCAACAATAGCCAAACTATTGGAAAGAGCCCAGATGTCCATCAGTGGATGAATGGATAAAGAAGAGGTGGTATATCTATACAATGGAGCATTACTTGGCAATCAAAAAGAATGAAATCTTGCCATTTGCAACTACGTGGATGGCACTGGAGGGTATTATGCTAAGTGAAATTAGAGAAAGACCAAAATCCTATGACTTCACTTGTATGAGGACTTTAAGAGACATAACAGATGAACATAAGGGAAGGGAAACAAGAATATAAAAACAGGGAGAGGGGACAAAACAGACAAGACTCATAAACATGGAGAACAAACTGAGGGTTACTGGAGGGGTTGTGGAAGGGGGGATGGGCTAAATAGGTAAGGGGCATTAAGGGATCTACTCCTGAAATCATTGTTTCACTCTATGCTAACTAATTTGGATGTGAATTTTAAAAAATAAAATTAAAAAAAAATAAGTGGAAGGAAAGAAAGGTTAAATGTCAGCAGAAGAATCTTCTTTATGGTGTTAATAACAAAAATGGTTTATATTTTTAAACTATTTCTCCTCTTTATGATCTACAGGATTTTCCTAAGCCCAGTGAAGAGAAGATTAAATTAATTCTCAATCAAAGTGCCTGGACTTCTCAATCCAATTCTTTGGCATCTTGCTTGTCTAGACTTTCTGGAAAATCTGAAACTGGGAAAACTGGCCTCATTAATCTAGGAAATACATGTTATATGAACAGTGTTATACAAGCATTGTTTATGGCCACAGAGTAAGTTTAAATTTGAACATTTTGTTTTTTAACTCTAGAAATTGATACATAGTGATGAAATGTAAGATAATGGTTTTGTCTTCACATTATTTCTTATATATGGCAGAAATTTTAATATTTTTATATAATTGCCTTACTCAGAAATGAAATTGCTCTTAGTGCTCAGGAACTATTAAATGTTAACATATAAATTCTACTTTACATTTATATTATGTATTGCATTTAGAATATTCTGAATGATGATATTTTTTAGTATAACAGGGATTAAGTGAGCACATTCCAAAGAGTTTAAGTGTCCTCAAGTACTAATTTATTATTATCTTGTAAGACAGTGTATTTTTAACCTATATGTCTTTTAAGGGAGTTATGTTTAGTTTTTCCTGCTTGCAGGTATTTTGCTGTTTATCAGATTAATAACTTCTTCATTGCTGCTAAAGTTTAAGCTCTATTTCCCACCTCAAGTTGATAAATAATAAACAAATGTATAAATGTATATCTTTGTCCTCATACAGATTTACTTTCAAATTCACTTTCTTTTGCAGCCAAGCAAATAGGAAATCAGAGGTTGTTAGCTATGTGAGTGCTATCTGTAAAGGTACAAAATAATGATAAAATTTTCCAAAAGGCAAAAACTTGGTTGAATTTTTCTCTTCAGTACCAATAGAGTATTTATGGAACTTGACCACAGATCTTTACCAATTGAGTTCCAAGCCTTTGTAAGTTTTTATGCCTACCTAGAGGAATCACAAACTAAAAGATGAAGAGTTAGGTTTATTTTCTGGCCCCAGAATCTACTACCAACACTAAGGTGTTTTTTTGTTTGGCTTAGTGTTTTCTTTTATTTTTTTAATTTGTTTGTATTTGAAATTTTTAATTAAAAAAAAAAATGTATACTCTTCCTCACAAGTAATACTATGCAGGAAACTGAATTCAAATCTGTATCTCACCACCAGAGGTCATCTAGGCCTGCTGTCTCATTTTACAGAGGTTAGTGAAAGGAGAGACCCAAAGCAATTATAACCAGGAACAGCAATTCAAAGAGCTTCAAAGAGTATCATCTTTTTGTATGATACTATGATACTGTCTAAGAAAAGGCAGATAGTATATTTTATTCCTTTGGTAGTAATGTAAATTCTTTGTGGTTTAAAAAATTAAATTTGGAAGTGTATAAAATAAAAATTAAACATGAAAAAAAATTCCCATCCCCAAAGGTCATTTGTTAGCAGTTTTGTGTGCATCATTTCAGACCATTTTTTTACAGTTATAAGATTTTATCTAGAAGAAGAACAAATGCTATTTAAAAAAAGTTTTTTTAAATACTTATAATCTTATTTTTAAAATGTTTTTTAAAAAATATTCATAATCCTATTTATATGCTTTTTCCCAGCACTTGCTTTTATCTTTTAATGATTCCGGTTGGAAGTATTCCCGTGATAGGGTAGTGACAGAACTGTCATTCTGAATAAATAGACTTACTGTATATTTTATTTGACCATACTCCTATTGGTGAATATTAAGTTATTTTACTCATAATTAACATCTCTCTGCTCTTGTGCAGATGTATAGGATTTGCTTTGAATAGGGTTTGCCAAATTGCTCTCCAGAAAGACTATGGCATTTGAACTTGCATACTAATATATAATTGTACCTGTGACCCCATACCTTTAGCAGTACTTGATATAATTAGTCTTTGAAATATTTTCTAATTGGGAGAAAATGTCTTTTTGCTTTAATTTGCAACATCGCTGACCATTAACAGAGTTTTCCCTCCCTATTTTTCTTTGTTCATTTGTGTTTGTTTTCTGAATAACGTATTCTTTAATTTTGTTTACGTTTCTTTTGGGTCTTTTTCTTTTTCATATTGATTTATATGTACTCTGGATGATAGTCTTTCATTACATTCTCTCTTCGTATCAGTGTGATTCAAATTTGTAGAGTGCTTCATTTATAGTTTTTGTTTTATACAGCGAGATCAGTTATTTGTCATTTGTGGGGTCTGAATTATAAGAAGTCTTCCCCCTCTCCATTCCCCCCCCCTTTTTTTTCCTTTTAAGTACTTCCGTAGTTTTGTATTTCACATTTAGCTCATTTTTCCTCTGTGGCATTTGTAATAATGTAAAATTTTATCTATTCCACTTTTTTCAAAATGGATACCCAATTGTTTCTGTTATCTTTTTTGAATAATTTCTCCTTTTCCCACCCTGTACTTGTACCACACCCATTAAATAACTCTAACTTGGGGCGCCTGGGTGGCACAGTCGGTTAAGCGTCCGACTTCAGCCAGGTCACGATCTCGCGCTCCGTGAGTTCGAGCCCCGCGTCGGGCTCTGGGCTGATGGCTCAGAGCCTGGAGCCTGTTTCCGATTCTGTGTCTCCCTCTCTCTCTGCCCCTCCCCCGTTCATGCTCTGTCTCTCTCTGTCCCAAAAATAAATAAACGTTAGAAAAAAAAAATAAATAAATATTCTTCATAGAAAAATACATCTGACCAAGAAAAAAAAAAAAAAACTCTTAACTTTACAGTATGTTTTGTTGACAACACATTTTTTTTATTTCATGCTGGTATGAAAGAATTTAAGTTGTTAACTGATACCGTAATTCATTTCTATTTGCTAATCCAGAAAATAGGAATAATTTACAACAGTACATGGTTCATTGCCCAGTCCCATAGTAACTGTTAATTTATTGTCATTCTTCCCTTCCTTCTTCACTTCATTGTAAGTAGTAACTTTGCTAAGTGAAGGGCCATCAAATGAATCAAATTTTACTTTGAGGATAATAAGTTCTTGAACTAACTTCCTTTTAGCTTTTAATAAATGTGTGTGTGTGTACACATGTGTACAAAAATCACTATGTTTTATTCTCTTACAGTTTCAGGAGGCAAGTATTATCTTTAAATCTAAATGGGTGCAATTCATTAATGAAAAAATTACAGCATCTTTTTGCCTTTTTGGCCCATACACAGGTGAGTTGTGTGTGTAGTTATATATATGTTAACTTCCTTGCACATTGTTCCAAACTTGGTGAATCTTTTTTTTTTTTTTTTTTAATTTTTTTTTTCCAACGTTTTTATTTATTTATGGGACAGACAGAGACAGAGCATGAACGGGGGAGGGGCAGAGAGAGAGGGAGACACAGAATCGGAAACAGGCTCCAGGCTCCAAGCCATCAGCCCAGAGCCTGACGCGGGGCTCGAACTCACGGACCGTGAGATCGTGACCTGGCTGAAGTCGGACGCTTAACCGACTGCGCCACCCAGGCGCCCCTGGTGAATCTTTTTAATACATATGTGACCATTTAACATATATTAAATCCACTTAGATATACTAAAGAGATCCTGCCTAAAATCACAGTATGATCGAAGTTTTTATTTCTTCCTCCTGTTTTCCATTCTTGTAGATGAATATTATACTGACCCTTTGTTCTAATTATAGATAAAATCTGATTTTCTATCCAATAAATAAGCTTCTACATAAGTCTTTTTAAATGCATATTTAATAGGTTATAGATACTAAATGGATATATTTTTCATAATAATGAACAATTAAAATAATTTTATGGTACATTGGCTTCATTTTCTCCTGTTTCTAATAATATGTACCTTCTCACTATGTCCAAAATGTTAAGCTCTTGAATTTAATGGATAAACAACTTCATCTGTTATGTTCTAGGGCCTAAAATTTTAAGATGATCTTTTATATCCACACATTAATCCAAGGAAGTGAATTTATGCTACTGGCAAGAAAGTCACATATAGTAAACATTCATTCAATAGACATTTTTGAGAGACACAATATGGAGTCTGATAAGTATTCAAAGAGGAATCCTTATGCTCAAGGAACTTTAAGTTTTGAGCAATACATATGAATGATACATATATATCATTTATAAATGACGTATATTATTTCCTGGTGTTTCTCTGATTATGTTAGTTTCACAGAGGTCTAAAGGAGTAGGTAGGTAGAGGCAGAAAGATAGCTTCAAGATTGGTGGGACGAGTTGATAAGAATGCCTTATTTCCTATCTACAAGCTATGAAATAGCTCAAGTATAACTTTTTAAATGGAAAAAAATTAACATATGAGCGATGGCCTATAAGTAGCAATATACTCAGAAATAATTTTATTCACTTTCTGAGGGAAGTATGTTCACAAATTAAATTTAACATCTCGGGACCAAGGGAGATGAAATCTCTACCCTCCAACTGGCAAATAGTATTTTTCCAAGTAAATTGACTTATATATTTGCTTTATCACTAGTCTACATTTACTGCATATCATATATGATATATATCTGTGTATATGTAGATGTAAATACATTACATGTACTATATTGTGTACTGTATTACATTATTAAACCAGAGTTGTTAGAAAACGCCATAGGAGGGTTCCATGTTCCCTAGAAAAGAAGAAAGAACACACAAGAGAACCTAATTAAAGTTCTGTCACAGTTGAGACCCTGTCTGATAGCAAGCCAACAAGGATTATTTTAGGTAGGTAGATTGCCCTATATAATTGAAAAGGCTTTTTTTTTTTTAGTTGATAAAGCTAACATATAATGAGCATTTAAATTTGCCTAGCTTCGGGGCGCCTGGGTGGCGCAGTCGGTTAAGCGTCCGACTTCAGCCAGGTCACGATCTCGCGGTCCTTGAGTTTGAGCCCCGCGTCAGGCTCTGGGCTGATGGCTCAGAGCCTGGAGCCTGTTTCCGATTCTGTGTCTCCCTCTCTCTCTGCCCCTCCCCCGTTCATGCTCTGTCTCTCTCTGTCCCAAAAATAAATAAACGTTGAAAAAAAAAATTAAAAAAAAATAATAATAAATTTGCCTAGCTTCTGTGCAAAGTAGTTTACATGTATTATCTCTTAATCCTCAAAAACCATCTATGAGGTAATAAGATAGATAGTATCCTTATTTTATAGATGAAGGAAGTGAGTTTATGTCACATGCTTTTCAAGGTCATGCTAACAAGTGACAAGTGGGGATGTGAACTAAATGACTCTAGAACTCATGTTCAGTCAGTATGCTTAAGTTCGTTCCTTCAAAATACTATCAATACGCATACTTGGATAAGTTTTTTCTTAACTGAGGACTCTGCTATATACCACATACATTCAAAATGTCAGAATTCTAAAGTTTCAAGTTATAATCACATCTTTTCAGATGCCCTTTTAATTCCTTTTTGTTGTCGCAGAATCTAGGATTTGAACCAAGATTGCTACAAAGTCCAGGAGCAACCATTTCACTAAACTTCATGCTAAAAAAATAAAATCAACAAGGACCCTAAACATAGTGCTTACATTCTGTACATTTATGAAATGTGTACCCGGTCAAAGAAATTTTCACCCAAAGTAGATATGCATGGCCCTGTAGAGTTGTCCCCTTATTACTTTACCCAAAATATATATTGGATATATTTATATATAGATATATAATTATATATAGATATTAACATGTCTTTTTCAAATTTGGTTTTTCAAAAAATTATGGACTCAAGCACGTGACTGTCATAGGAGGGATAATGCCAGTAACATTATGTTAAGTGTTCGAGAGATCTGGGTTCTAATTGGCTCCCTCTGGCACTAATTTAGCTGTATGACCTTGGGCAAGTCACATGTTTCTTTAGATGATAATTCTTACCTGCAGAATGAGAAGTTGTGGCTGAAGATTACCTAACTTTAGTTGTAGCACTTTGTAGTAAGGTTAAGCACAGTGTAATTTTATTAAACCTGTATTAAGATTTCAGTTATTTGATTCATGGTGTGAGAATCACTTCCTTGTATTTTCTCTACTGATATCAAAAGAGAGAAGCATATGCACCTCGGGTGTTCTTTGAGGCTTCCAGACCTCCATGGTTTACCCCCAGATCCCAGCAAGACTGTTCTGAATACCTCAGGTTTCTGCTAGACAGGTAAAAAGCATTTTTAAAGTTACGATTTAAATTTTCTTTCATAACAGATTATTTCTACAGCATATTGGTTTTGCCTTTAAAAATATATTTCAAGTGTTAATCTTTAAAATACCTTGCATTCATTGTATGTATTTAAGTGTTCTTTTGTTTTTAATTTGGTTTCTTCTGTTGATTTTCTTACTTTGGAACAGCTGTTCTCATAGTGTAGTACAAAGACCTCCTGTGGGTTCGTCAAACATTTTCAGGGGTCTTCCCTTCTAACTCTGTATCTGTAGATCTGTAATTGAGGCCAGATTTTCTTCATATGCTTCATCCAGAACAACATATCACAATAGATTGAATGATACAAGGATCCAGCTGCCTTCTATTAAGCCAGATACTTGAAATATTTGCAAAATATAAAACAATGCCATTCTTCTCACTAAATTTTTTGGTTTTAGAAAATATAATTTTTTCATAATATTATTAACATTAACATGTAATGGCTTTATTATTGTTTTTAAATATTACTTTTATTCTCAGCTTTTGAATACAGTAAATACTGGTGGATATAACCACATGAATGAAAGCTCTTGGGTTCCTCAATTACTTTTAGGAGTATAAAGGGGTCCTGAGACCAAAAAATTTAATATTTGCTCCTTTAGACCAGTTCATATTTAGATGGGTTTGGTATATTTAATGGTCTTCTTACCACTTAGTTAATAAAACCTATATCTTTTTCCTTCTCTTTGTGATTGCCTCCCTTCTGTTACGTAAATGACTAGTAAAGTTAGTTGAACTCAACATATGCAATCTTCTGTTGATTCAGGTAAGGACATGTTGAGTGGTTTCTTTATTCCAGGCTTTCTGTGAGATGTCAGGCAGACAAAGATACAGAAGATAAATAATAGGCATATATAATTTACTAAAGAAAGTATGAGAATATAAGGTAGTGATAACCCCTAACTTGTAATCTACATTCTCAAACTATTCAGTGGTCCTATTGATTGAAAGAGGAGAAACTTGATTTTTTACATTAAGCATTATATTTGATGAAAATAATTTGGCTGTATATGTAAGGCCCCAATATTTTTAAATAAGTGACATTTAAACTTAAGTGAAGTAGCTATATAATGATATACTCTCCTACAGGCTACATGAAGAAGAAAAGATCTTGCAAGTTCAGTCCTCACACAAGCCTCCTTCAAGTCTGGGGTGCAATGAAACTTCTTTCCAGGAAGTGGCGAGCAAGGCAGCTGTACTAACAGAGAGCCCTTGCACAAGTGAGGGTGAGAAGACTTTAATAGAAAAAATGTTTGGAGGAAAACTACGAACTCACATATGTTGTTTGAACTGCAGGAGTACCTCACAAAAAGTGGAAGCCTTTACTGATCTTTCACTGGCCTTTTGTCCTTCCTCTTCTATCGAAAATTTATCTTTTCAAGATGCAGCATCATCACCCAATACACAAGATGGCGATCTAATGCAAGCCAGTATACCCTCAGAAGAACCAGGAGTTTATAGTCCAGCAACAGCTGCCTTTGTTTGTGATTCAGCTGTGAATGAAAGAATGTCACACAGTCCTCCTGATGAGTTTTGCTGTACTGATAACACTTCTGTCCCTCATGAATCTAGCAAGATTCTTGTTAATAAAGATGTACCTCAGAGACCAGGAGGTGGAAGCACACCTTCAGTCACCGACTTACTAAATTATTTTTTGGCTCCAGAGATTCTTACTGGCGACAACCAGTATTATTGTGAAAACTGTGCCTCTCTGCAGAATGCCGAGAAAACTATGCAAATCACAGAGGAGCCTGAATACCTTATTCTTACTCTCCTGAGATTTTCATATGATCAGAAGTATCATGTGAGAAGAAAAATCTTAGACAATGTGTCCCTGCCACTGGTTTTGGAGTTGCCAGTTAAAAGAACTACTTTCTCTTCATTGTCAGAAAGTTGGTCGATAGATGTTGACTTCACTGATATTAGTGAGAACCTAGCTAAAAAATTAAAGTCTTCTGGAACTGAAGAAGCTTGCTGCTCCAGATTGGTGCCGTATCTGTTAAGTTCTGTTGTCGTTCACTCTGGTATCTCCTCTGAAAGTGGGCATTACTATTCTTATGCCAGAAACATCACGGGTACAGAGTCCTCATACCAGATGTGCCACCAGTCTGAAACTCTGGCATTAGCGTCCTCCCAGAGTCATTTACTCGGGAGAAATAGTCCCAGTGCAGTTATTGAACAAGATTTAGAAAATAAGGAAATGTCAAAAGAATGGTTTTTATTTAATGACAGCAGAGTGACATTTACTTCATTTCAGTCAGTGCAGAAAATTACGAGTAGGTTTCCAAAGGACACAGCTTATGTGCTTTTGTATAAAAAACAGAGTAGCACTAATAGTTTAAGTGGTAACAATTCAACCAGTGGACTCTGGGTAAATGGCGACCCACCTCTACAGAAAGAACTTATGGATGCTATAACAAAAGACAATAAACTATATTTACAGGTAAGTTGGAAACATACGCTTCATCATTTGTGGTGAAGCAATTGACAGTGGTGAAATGAGTGCCCTAATTTTAAAACCCAACTTAGACATTTTCAAGGAATTTACAGAGTAGTAATTCTGAAATTTGAGTCTGGGTTTATGTGAAATGGGTTCAGCCTATATAAATTATCTTGTTTTCTAATGTTATGAATTAATTATGAATAGTTGCAATTAGATGCAGTGTGAAGGACCTCACTTGTCTTTAATTTACAAAAGATGTGGTCATTGTAAAATCATTCCATACTGAAATATAGGAAGTTCCCTCTTCCCTTCAATCCTACCTACCAGGGGGAAACAACTACTGTTTGGTATTTACTCCTTCTAGACTATTGTATAAATATTTTAAGGGTAATTATTAACATTCGGGTGAGTAAGATAAAAGACACTGCAAGGTAGAATATGTAAAAAAAGGTGTTTGTATTCTTTAAAGACTTAAGCAATAAAACCAAGAAGATAATAGAATAATTAGTGTATAAAAGCCATGGAACAAAGGTTTCATGTGAGCTGAACTTACTTACAAATATACTTTTTGCAGGAAGTTAGTGATTTTACTACTTAAAAGTTAATAAAGACCTTGCTGCAAGTGTTTTTCTTTGAAACCTGCCAACTTGTTACCAGCATAAGGACCAAAACTAAATTATCAGTGAAATTGTAGGTATATTCATTGGGTAGTCCAAGTGATTTTATGAGTCTACATAAGTAAGCTCTAAAAATCTTGTGTTTGAAACTCAGAAAGCTGAAAAATACAGATGGAGTAAGAGAAGAATTGGGTCACTATAGTATTTATTTTGAGAGGAAAGTTTTCTCAAAGGTCTTCAAATTGACTGCATTATAAAATATTCAAATAATGATACATGATACATTGTTAAACGAGTATGGCAATGTTCTAGAGTAACACAAAAATAATACATTTCACAGAAAAAAATTAGAAACTCAGAATATTTATTAAACCTGATTTACCACCAAAGATTATTACATCCAGTCAGAAGGCTTATGATCAAGGTAATAGAATGTATTCAACCCTATCCTTCTTGCTAGATTTCAAATAAGCACTAGATATTAATAGTCATGATTCTTGGGGCGCCTGGGTGGCGCAGTCGGTTAGGCGTCCGACTTCAGCCAGGTCACAATCTCGCGGTCCGTGAGTTCGAGCCCCGCGTCGGGCTCTGGGCTGATGGCTCAGAGCCTGGAGCCTGTTTCTGATTCTGTGTCTCCCTCTCTCTCTGCCCCTCCCCCGTTCATGCTCTGTCTCTCTCTGTCCCAAAAATAAATAAACATTGAAAAAAAAAAAATTTAAATAGTCATGATTCTTGAAGATTAGAGAATAGGAGTAAGGGCAAGAGGGTTAGGTTGGAATAGGAATTTTCTGTAATAAAATGTAGAAAATAAGACTCAGTGCAATCTTGATTTATAGCAATATGCAGATTATTTATCAATGATTGAGTAAAATAGCATATTTATCAAAGGGGGGACATGGGTTTTAAAAAGATGAGGAACTGCTCTGTTTCTGTGATTGGATTGCCAAAAACTCTTATAACCATAACAACTACTTCATTACAGCCTACCTCTAAGTGATTTTCTTATTCTTACTATTTACCCCATTACAATATTTACAATATCTGAGTGTGAGGAGCCATTCTTTTCATTATTGTTTTAAGGCCTTTATGTCACTATAAAGGAAACTATTATGTACTTTGTTAATTCAGTTTTTCAGTGTTTGCAATTGTTCTAAATTCCATCGTAAGTCTCAAATTGGCAAGTTGTTTAATGTAAAAATGATACTGCCAAATCTTACATTAAGATTTTTATGTTCCAGTATTAAGACAGGCTATTAAGTCAAAGCTTATTACCAAAGTACCTTTTTAAAGCAAATTATAAATACTCAACTCTTATTTAGAAACTTAAACATTTATAATTGTCTTATTTGCTTTTAAATACAATCATGTAATTGATTTGTGCTGATTTGAATTGTGATGGTTCTCACTACTCATACTATTTAACTGAATCATCCTAGTATTTTAAGTTTGTGTTAAGAGACTGTTGTTTTGAACACGTGGAACGTGTATATATATATGGTTTTGTTCTTTTTTTTTTTTTTTACATTTTTGAGATATAGTTCAAAGTCTGTGCTCATTTCATAGTAATAATGCTTTAAAATAGATTGCTGTGTCAAGAATATGTTAGTTTTAAGATACAGCTTTATACCTATTTGTAAAACAATTATAAAAATTTAATCCAGTCTAAGTAAAGTAAGGATGTGGAGTGGACATTTTGAGTTCCTTTGCTACTAAGTAGTACTGCAAATGAATTTACCAATTTAGTACATATCAGGGTAGCTACTTTTCTAGTTTTTCACATTACATTAGAAATTCATCTTGTATCATTTTAACAAGCTCTTTTTGGGATTCCATTTTTAAATTTTACTAAAATCACATCTAGATTGACATGTGTTAGAAAGAAACTTGGTGAGATGAGTAGTTTTGAAAAGCCTGGGCAAAAAATCCTGTATGACCAAACCATTTTCTGTGTGTGTCATAGCCTGTGTGTGCACATAGGATAGCAGTACAGATTGTGGATCTCGAAGTAAATTTGGGGAAGGGCTTTTTTCTTTCTTTCTTTCTTTCCCTTCAGTCCAACTTCCATAAGGAGTATCTCTATTATTTTAGTGTCTGGACTATAAAAATTATGCTTTTGTTTAGGATCCAGTGAGACAAAGATTGTGAAAGTAGCACCAGCACGGCACTGTGAAGATCACCAGCTATCCCCACATGTCCCGCATCAACTACAGACAGAGCTTCTGTCCTTTCCTGTTTGGTTTCTTTCCTGTTTCTTTAGAGGACATGGTAGCTTAATGTCTTAGTATGTTTCTTTATTGTACATACAGAAGAGTATATGTAATATATATGTGTAGTTTAAAGAAAGATCAAAGATGGATTATTGTAATGTTAACATAGTTACTTGAGTGAGAGATCTAAATATTCTGAAAGTTATTTGTCCCAAAGCAACAGTAACTAACTCCAAGCTGATAGTCCACTACTGAAATAACTGATTTTAATACCTGATGTAAAATTGGAATATAAATTCTAGATGCTATGAGAATCATATTTTTTTTACATACAATGTCACAATGTCACACAATGCTCACATCTATATTAAAAGAAAATGAAAGGCAGTTTTCCCGGCTTCTATCTATTAAGCCTATTTTCTGAAAACAGAATATCCTACATTTTTGTCTGTCAGCTATGTATTTATATAAGTAGATAAGAAAGCAAAAAAGGAATATCCCTTCCTTGGGAATCTCTGTCTTGAAATATAATAGAGTTTTCATGTGTCTCAGAAGCAATGAAGTTAATTTTGTATTATGTATGTCCTTTAACACTACTGGGGGGGTAGGATTACTTTTTAATGAAATTTGCCTTATCTTTTGGGAGCAGAACTTCTTGAACTCTACCTTGCATATTCAGTTTTATTTATTTCATTAGGGAACATGATCTATATCTGAAACCAGATCTTAGACACAGAGTCAGATTTTCATTGCTTGTTTGGATACTTCAGTAGGTTATAGAGCTAGAGCAATGAGGATTTTGTTTCTTATTTTGTATCTATTTCTTACATATCCATAGCTTTTATTTTCTATCTGTAAAACTAAAAATTTTCTTCTATTTAAAATTCTTATTTTATTTTTACAGATTAAAAAATAAACTGTCTCTTGAAAAACATTATACAGAGGAACCAGCACAGTAAATGGAAAGGAAAAAAAAAAGGTTTTTGAGAAGTATCTTACAAATTAAGTTTTAAAAGCCTGTCTAAGCCCTTCCAGAGACTGGTTAATTAGACCATTCTGTTACAAGGATTTTTTATGTAAGGTCAAATTCAGCTATAAAAGTATGTGATTCTTTATCATTTTTTCTATTGGGAATCACACAGCTGTTGCTATATGCTACTGATAAATTAGGGGTTCATAATGTGAAAAATAGATGTCCAAGTAAGCCTGGTGGTTTACTCCATAATAAAAAATTGGGCATCTTGTGAAGAGGAGAGAACAGTTAACTAAAAAAAGTAGCTAAAAACTATAACACTACCTTGCCAGTTGGAGCAAAGTAACTGGGCTTATTTGAAAATTGGAAATAGTATAGTTTTCATGATTACTGTTAAATGTATTTTTAAGTTCTTCATGATGATTATGCCTAACACATTAAGAGTGTCTTCTAGACCTTATTGACATTGACTTCATTTGAAAGTTATAGACCGTTTCCCAGAAAAATGGGCATATGCCAGAATATTTTGTGTTTTTTTCCCAAGGAGTTTGTACCAGTTATAGAATGCGGTTTGACACCTTGCCAAATGAATTTGCCATTATTTATTTACATTTGCTTCTTTTGAGGCTAAGTAGCTAATAGTGTTCTAATCTATGATCATTAATATTTACTGAGCACCTAATATGTGTCTGGCACATAAATGAGTATGACTGGTTCCTGATAAAAGTTCTGATACTGGTAGGGAAAAGTTTTAAGTAATACTGTAAGAAGATAGGCTCCATTTTCCTTAAGAATGTTATTGAAATATTACTTTTATTTACTGAGAAGTATTCTAAGGGTAGGAAACATTCAGCCATTTTTCATTATTTATACCTTTTATCACCCACTTACAAAATAGCCCCACTTTGATAAAGAGTAGATAATCCATCGTCATAACCTTTAAATTCTACATTCAGTATATTAGAAAGGAAATCTATTCCCATATGTGTTGATGAGTATTTGCAAGAACACTAATATTTCCAAAGAGGAATTTTAGGATGTGGGGCTTCAGTTTTCTCTTTTGCAAACTGAGGTATTGAACAGAATGGCCTTTAGGATCTGTCATTCTGTAGAGTTACCCCAGGATTTTGCATTCTTATTTGTTCCATCTGTGATTATGTACTTTAGTAAGATTTGACAGGGATTAATATAGTCAATATTTTTTAAAATACTGAAATTTAAGGGATGCTTATTAAGGATTAAGTCAGTTTTAAAATGTATGTAGATGATATACTCATCCACTGTGTTTAGGGTTTTAATTTTATAAAAATTCTTTTTAAATTTAGGAACAAGAGTTGAATGCTCGTGCCCGGGCCCTACAAGCTGCATCTGCCTCATGTTCATTTCGGCCCAATGGATTTGATGACAATGACCCACCAGGAAGCTGTGGACCAACTGGTGGAGGGGGTGGAGGAGGATTTAATACTGTTGGCAGACTCGTATTTTAATCCTGAGAGAATCCAAAATGCACTGGTCACAAAACATCTATTACTATGACTGTTAAAATGTCAGATTGTAACAAATATCATACCTATCTTTTATTTTTCTTTTCATTAGACCCTTTTACTTTAAGAAAACACACTCAGTGCTTGTTTTTATTTTCTTGACAATACATTTATTAACAGATGCATCATGGGAAAAAAAAACTACCTCTTAAAATTCCATTTACTTTTATGGTTAGACATGCTTGACCAAAAATTTTCAGAGGAAAGTATGTACCTGGTCCCTAATTAAGCTGCATTAAATTTAGTAGAGGCATTTAAATGATCTCATTCTCTGTTTTACTAAACAAAAAGTATAACTCATTTAGCCTCTTTTATAAAAGAATTGATGCTAGAAATGATGGAAAAAATTTTGTTTCCTGTATATTACCCCATTATTAAATTCAGATCTCTTAAAATGCTAAAGATAATACAGTCTCTAATGAAGGCAATAACATAAAATTTATCAACTATAGTACTTTTCAGGTTTTTGTTTAGTGCTGTCCTCAGCATCACTGTATCTGCATTTCAAGTACAAATGTTTTAAAAAAGGATTATTTATACATATATGCTGAATTGATTTTAAGAAAGGTGCATGATCCTGTAGAAACAACATTTTTACCTAAAAATTGCTAACTTTGTAGTATTTCTAATTGTTTAAGGATTTTAAAATTCTATTTCAGGGAGTATATCTTCTCTGTGTTTTGAAGGAGGTGAGTTCTGTATGTGCCTTGCAGTACTGTAATTCAAAAATAGGAATCTTTGGCTGCGGAAAAGTTTTTTAAAAATGAAATGTTAGGAAGTAATTTTTTGTGTTAATATTAAAATTATAACTTTTTGAAAGGTATTAGATTTTCCTGAAGTAAAATCTGATGGTTCTAAATCAATAAGTGTGATAGATTATTTTTAAATCTTAGAAGAATTCAGAGGAAATGAACCTAGTCAAGTAAAAAATCTTTGATTTTGTTAATCTTCAGATTATTAAACATCAATTGCATATTTCTAGAGTTGTACATTTGGTGGTTTTTTTTTTTTTTTTCCATTTGAATCTTGTGTTTTGCACAGTTGTTTCTGTCTCATAGTTTCAGATAAAACGGTAAAATGTCAGACCCTACTATCCCACATTTTCTTTTACCAGGGAATGGGAAACAAGTCAGTTCTCCTGGGTCTCGATTGTACATATTCAAGAGTTATCCCAGTTGTCCCCTTTCCTAAAGGTTTTTAACTTATCCATGATTGTACAATCATTGTTCTGAAATTGGTCTCATATTTATTTTGAAAACATTTTAAGGAAAGACTGTTCTTTGGTGATTTGGAGTTTATCTTTTTCCCAAGCTTTTAATGGGGTAGTTAAAAGCAGAACTCCTCATCTTCATTCCACTATGTCCCACTTCTAACTTGTTTCCAGGCACCAGGAAAATTAGGAAACCTGATTGGATTAAAATTGGACCTTCTTTGCAGCATTTGTTGAGATTTTTCTTTTCTTTTTTATTTAAAAAAAAAATTTTTTTTTAACGTTTATTATTTTTGGGACAGAGAGAGACAGAGCATGAACGGGGGAGGGGCAGAGAGAGAGGGAGACACAGAATCGGAAACAGGCTCCAGGCTCCGAGCCATCAGCCCAGAGCCTGACGCGGGGCTCGAACTCACGGAGCGCGAGATCGTGACCTGGCTGAAGTTGGACGCTTAACCGACTGCGCCACCCAGGCGCCCCGAGATTTTTCTTTTCTATAAATGAATGAAACAGACAAATTTTTATCACACTGTCTTTCCTGTGAGCTTCCTCTTATCTTAATAGTGAATTCGTAAGCTACCCTATGTGTTCAGTTATCCACTAATTAATGATTTATTAATGATTAATCAGTGTTAGTATTTATTGAAATTGGTGAGGTCATTTAATACTTGCTGTATTAATACTGGGCTCAGCTACTTCTAGGAACTTTCTTAAAGACAGACCTACACATGATTTTATTTATGAATACCAAACAATTCAAGGATTTTATGTGTCAAGGTAATATAGAATTTTCAAAATGAGAAAAAGATAGTTTTAGGGGCGGCTGGGTGGTTCAGTTGGTTAAGCGTCCGGCTTTGGCTCAGGTCATGATTTGTTTGTGAGTTCAAGCCCCGCGTCGGACTCCATGCTGACAACTCAGAGCCTGGAGTCTGCTTCAGATTGTGTGTCTCCCTCTCTTTCTGTGCTTCCCCTGCTCATTCTCTCTCTCTCCCCTCTCCCCTCTCCCTCTTTCCCTCTCTCCCTCCCTCTCCCTCCTTCTCCCTCCCTCTCTATCCCTCTCTCTCATAGATAAAACATTAAAAAAAATTTTTAAGATATAAATTTTAGTTATATAAGAATACTGGGACTATGCAGATGATAATTTCATACCAGTACCAAAGACTTGAAATTAAAGACTTTTAAGATTAAAAATGTAATAACATTAATCATTTGCTGAAATTGAAACCAGAATAACCAGAACCTCCATTTCCATTTTCCTAACCCTTGTGCTTTCTTCTTCCTCTTGCAAATTCTATCTCCACCTCTCTTCTCGCTAAATAATCAGAAACAAAGCAACATTGGGCTAGAGATCTGACTTTTGTCTCCATACCTTAAGATTCCAGAAGAATCTTTTGGATGTAGAAATAAAGATCCCTCATGACGTCTAGAGGTATTGGGAGTCCTTGTAACAGGTTCCAAAAGCCTATTATTAACTCATATCTAGAAAGAACAAAAAATATTTAAAAACTAAGTTGTAAGCTCATCTAAATCTTCTTCAATTAGTTTTGTTCTTTTTATGACAATGTTTATTTACAAAAGTAGTTGTCTTTTTGTACACTTCCTCTTTAAAAGCTTTCTGAATGCTTCTTGAGTGTGCAGGACAGTTGAAGAAAAACAAAATTGGCACAGTCTGTCTAGTATTCAAATCTTAATGGAAATTACCATTTTGATGTCATATACGTTGTTACAGTTCTTAATTCTCAGTATATCTTTTTCCTGAGATTGCACTTCACATAATATACTCTATACAAAGAGCTTTTTAAGTGATTGTTTCAGAAGAAATAATACTGCACACTTATGTATGGTATCTTTTTTCATATGAATGCTATACTTTCTATATCCTTTCATCCTCTGCTAATGAGTTTAGATTTCTAAAACTATTACTAAAGTAAAGAAGGATAAGTTATTCACATTTTATAAAAACTTACTAGGAAGTATTAGCTGACTTCTATTAACAACTCAGTAACGTCATCTGGAGAAGTAAGGTTAATAACTTGGGTAATGTAATCTAAGAAGCTAAAGTACAACAGCTAGCAAATTTAAATTAAAAATTATCTCAATGAAACTTAAAAAATAAATTTAAAATAGAAGTTGCTCCATATATATACATTCTTCAGTATTTACCAAACTGTCACTTTCCATCATAGTGTTAGCCTTATTTCATTTTACATTAATTTTTTTATAGAGTTCTTTTTAGAATCTCAAAATGAATGGGGGATTTAAAAAACAAAGATATAAAGTAAACAGGGCTTTATAAAAAAAGCTATCTTGTAAAGAAATTGCTATAGAAATAATTTTTAAAGAAATGAAATAAATATTTTTATAAAATCAACAATCTGGGTTTTATAAATTCAAAGGGATTTGTTATGTAAAACCTTTAGCCCCAATGTTATATAACCAGTGTGGATTTGACATTGAAAACAGAATCTAAGAAGTCAGCCAAGTGTGTTGCCAGCACTCCTCAGTGTCAGTTATGGCCTGCAGTTGTTTTTCTCGTAATAGATCTCATGTTTTCACATTTTGCTTTGTGCGCTAGACACACATACACACACACACAAACACACAGCCTTTGAATTTCAGAGAGATGAAAAAGTTGTCCCTAGCTAGATCAGTTTTCAACCTTGCATTCATGTTAAAATCACTTGGAGAGTTTATAAAAAATAATAGCATATCCAGTCTTCACCCCACACCAATTAAATTATGTGAGGATTGAACATCAATATTTTTTTGAAGTTCTTCATGTGATTTTGATGTGCCTCCTTGGTTGAGAACTTCTGGGCTAGAAAAGGAGTTTTTTCCTGGTGCTTTTATCCAAAAGGACTAATGTGTTGAGTTTCTACCATGTGCTGGAGACTGGTTGACATTTCTGTGTGTTTTTTCTCATAACTTTGCTCTCCCTAAGCCCTTTACACTTGAATAAATAAAGTCTTATGAAGGAATTTGCTCAAAATCACGCAGCTAAAAAATTAAAAATTGAGATTTTTAAACATCAGAATTGAGATATTAACTCAAGGCTTAAGGACTCCAAAGTCGGTATTCTAATGGAGAGATAGTAACAAGTGAGAGAAAAATGTGAGCAAAAGACTTATGCAAATTACATATTAATAAATGCTTCCAATAAATTTTATGAAGTAAAATTTGTTTCACTTCTTATACCCTTCAATTATGATTCAAAAAAAAAAAAAGAAAAAGTGAGATCTACTTTGTTAAAACTTACAGGTAATGATCTAAACAGTTGAGCAAACTCATTTCCTAAAGTAAAGGAAGTTAAATTCCACTTCCTTTACTAGCTTAATCTCTTCCATTTTTCCCTTTCTGTCCTCCCTCAATCCTATTGGATCTTGCATAGTTCTTATTCAAAATCATGTACTTGCCATCTCTAGGCATTTGTATATGCAAATGTCAGTTAGCATACCATTTCCCTTGCTCTACTCTCCCCTCCCTGCTTTCTGTTGACTCATTGCTACTCACCTTTCACTATGCTCAAGTCTTCTCATTCTAAGCTGCCAAACTGATTAGTCTCCCATTTTATCTTGGGTTGTGTCTTATGCTTCTGCTTGAAAAGACCATGGCTTAGTTGTGGAATGAAATTAGTCCTAGGGAAAAAGCTGATCATTTACAGCCAACGAAGATTAAAAGCGGGACTTGAAAGGATCAAACTCATCTGTGAGTAATTTAATGGCAGTACAAATACTAACTGCAGCACTTTACAATAAACTTCGCATTTAAGAAAGTAAGATTCCAGGGGCACCTGGGTGGCTCAGTCAGTTGAGCCTCTGATTCTTGATTTCAGCTCAGGTCATGATCCCAGGGTAATGGGATGGAGCCCTGTATCATCAGCATGGAGCCTACTTAGGATTTCTCTCTCTCTCTCTCTCTCTCTCTCTCTGCCCCTTTCCCCTGCTTGAGCATGCTTGCTGTCTCTCTAAAACTAATTAAAAAAAAAAAAAAAGTAAAATTCCAGCATCTGATAAAAAATTATCAAGCATTCAAAGGAGGAAAATATACCACCTAAAGGGGGGGAAAAAAAAGTTTCAGAAATTATGAAAGGGAATTGACAAACTAGGAGCTTGAAAGAATGTAGGGGCACCTGGGTTAAGTAATCAACTCTTGGTTTCAGCTCAGATCATGATCTTACAGTACGTGGGATTGAGCCCCACATCAGTCTCCATACTGATACTCCATACTCTCTCTCTCTCTCTCTCTCTCTCTCTCTCTCTCTCAAAATAAGTAAATGAACTTTAAAAAAAAGAATGTAAAGAAAAACGTGAACAGAATGAAGACGGTGGAAAATTCAAGAAGCTCAACCCTAGCAGAATAACATAAATCATACAATGACATCATAATCAAATTACTTAATAGCAATGATAAATTCTTAAAAGCAGCCAAAAAAAAAAAAAAAAACCCACATTACATATAAAACAGGTCAGCAAACTGTATACAACCCTCAAGCCAAATCTGTCCTGCCTCCAGTTTTCTCATAAAGTTTTATTGGAACACTGCTACACCTACTTGTTTACCTATTGTCTGTGGCTGTTTTCACACTAAAAAGGCAGAGTTGAGTAGTTTTGACAGAGACTATTATGGTCAGAATGCCAAAAATATTTACTAGAACATACTATTTTTAAAAAATAGTGACTCCTGATTAAAAAAAAAAGTCATAAGAAAATATGCAAGCTAGAAGGTAATGGGATGACTCAGATCTAAAAAATGCAGAAGGAAAAAAAAATTGTGAACCGGTAAATATTCACTGTATCAGTGAAAATGTCATTCAAAATGAAGGTGAAATAGATATTTGTAGACAACAGCAAGAATTTTTCCTTGAATATTTACACCCCATGATAATGTGAAAAAAAGAAAATCTTCAGGCTTAAGAATACCAGATGGAACCTTGGATCTACATAAATGAATGACGAGTCCTGGGAATAGATTTGGCACCATTGACTCAATTTACAGACTATCGAGGAAAGGAGGAACAGCTTTGGAATAGCTCAAGGCTCACTCTGTGCCCATGAGCAGCAATTTGGGTCTTCTGCTGCATCTACCATGCATCTAGCACACACCATAGAGACAAGAGACTCCCTGCCAGGAAAAGAAGTTTAAACATGGACTAAAACAGAATTCAGCAAACTATACGCTGTGAGAGCCACCCACTTATTTGAAAATCCAAAATAATATAAGAATGTTACATATAGCTTACATAGAAACTTTTAGAATTAATAAGTTTAAGTTCCCTGAATATAAAGCCAATATATAAAATTCAAGTGTATATCTATACAACAGGAACAAGTATTAGAAAGTACAATTTAACAACGGTATTATATACAATAATATAAAAAAAATTTTTTTTAAACCTAACGATACATGTATAAGACCTCCACACAAAATACTATGAAACATTTAGGAAATTAAGCAGACCCAAATAAATTATGGCTTAGAAAGCTCAATATTATAAAAATCTAATTTTTCTCAAACTAATCTATAGAATCAATGCATTCCCAATCTTGGGATTCTTTTTTTTTTTTTTTTCTTTTTTCTTTTGTATTAATTGAGAAGCTGGTCCTAAAATAGAAATGGAAAATTTATAAAAATTAGCCAAGATTCTTGAAAATCAAGAACAAGTTAGGATGACCTTCTTTACAGGATAATAAGTCATTATAAAGCTAAAATAAAGACAAAGTGGGCTTATTATTCTGTTCAGGAGAAAGAATTGAGAAATAGACCCATACTTACACGCACATAAGATTTATAACAAAAGTAAGATGACATACATCCCGGTTTGCCTGAGACTGAGGCTGTCTCAGAATTTCAGAGCTAAAATTAGGAAAATTTGGAATGAGTTGGTCACCCTAGACAACGGTAGTGCTTTAGAGTGGTAGGGAAAACTTTACAATAAATTATAGTGGGGCTATTGGATAATCAGGTAAAATGAAAGAAATTTAGCCTTTACCTCATACTATATACAAAAATATACTTCAGGTATATTGTAAATCTAGAAGGCAGAAAAGATAACACTTCTAAAAGATTACTTAGAATATCTTCAAAACCTAGGAATATAGAAAGATTTAAATAGGACCCAAAAAGTCTTTGTCATGAAGGAAAACAGTGATAAATGGATAACAAAATAAAAACTTATGTTCATTAAAGACACCATTAAGAATGAAAAAAAAAATGAGCCTGGTTGGCTCAGTTAAGCATCCAATTCTTGATTTTGGCTCAAGTCATGATCTCACAGTTCATGAGATCGAGCCCTGAGTCAGGCTCTACCCTGACAGTGTGGAGCCTGCTTGGGATTCTCTCCCTCCCCCTGCTGGCATGAGTTCTCTCTCTCTCTCTCTCTCTCTCTCTCTCTCTCTCTCGCTTTCTCTCTCAAAATAAATAAACTTTAAAAAAAAATAGAAAAGAATGCCATGGAATGGAAGATATTTGCAACTCATAAGTGAATATATAAATAACTGCTGCAAATCAATTTAAAAAAACAGGCAATTAATAAAAAAATGAGAAAAAGACTTCAGCAGGCAGTTCAAAAGAATGAATTTCTAATACAAAAAGGTGCTGAACTTATTAATCATCAAGAAATGTAAATAAAAGCACAACAGTAATCCTTTAAATGTTCACAGAATAAACCTAAAAAGGTTGATAAATCCAGAATGGCTATAATTAACAACACAAGAATCAACTGGTGTTGGCAAAGATGCAGAGAAAGGAGAACCCTCTTGTGCTGTTGGTGGGAATGCAAACTGGTGCAGCCACTCTGGAAAACAGTATGGAGGTTCCTCAAGTAACCAAAGATGGAGCTACCCTACGACACACACACACAATGGAATATTAGCCAGCAAAAATAATGAAATCTTGCCATTTGCCATGACGTGGATGGAGCTAGAATATTTTATGCTAAGTGAAATAAATCAGAAAAAAACAAATACCATATGATTTCACTATAATATGTGAAATTTAAGAAACAAAACAGATAACATATGGGAAGTGGGGGTGGTGGAGGAAGAGAAGAGAAGGAAACAAACCACAAGAGACTCTTAATGATAGAGAACAAACTATGGTATGGAGGGAGATGTGTGAGAGATGGTGATGGGTGCTAAGGAGGGCACTTGTGATGAGCACTAGGTGTTATACATAAGTGATGAATCACTGAATTCTACTCCTGAAACCAATATTGCATTGCATATTAACTAAGTAAAGTTTAAATTAAAAAATTAAATTAAAAAAAAATTTTAAACATGAAAAAAGCCCCACAAAAAAACTAATAAAAGGAAATTTGGGGGATATCATGTAAAAAAATAAATAAATAAAGATTGTCAAATCAGGGATGCCTCAGTGTGTCAGTCAGTTAAGCATCCGACTTCAACTCAGGTCATGATCTCACTATTCATGGATTAGAGCCCTGCGCCAGGCTCTCTGCTGTTGGCACAGAGCCCGCTTCAGATCCTCTTTCCCCCTCTCTCTCTGCCCCTCCTCCGCTCTTGCTGTCTCAAAAATAATCATTGAAAAAAAAGATTGACAAATCAAACATTGATGAGGATGTAGAATGTAAGCTCTCATATGCTATTTACAGGAATGTAAACTGATAAAAAACTACTTTGTAAACTGTTTGGCATTATCTTCCAAAACTGGGCATATGCATACTCTACTAGCCAGTAACTCACTTCTAGGAACAGATTGTACAGAAATGTGTGTACAAGGGGCGCCTGGGTGGCTGGTTGAGTGTCCAACTTCAGCTCAGGTCATGATCTCATGGGTCAACAGTTAGAGCCCTACATCGGGCTCTGTGCTGAGCTTGAAGTGTGGAGCCTGCTTCAGATTCTGTGTCTTCCTCTCTCTTTCTGCCTGTCCCCCGCTCACGCTCTGTCTCTATCTGTCTCTCTCTCTCAAAAAATAAACACTAAATTTTTTTTAAATAGAAATGTCTGCACAAAACAAAATTTTAAATGTTCTAAGTAGTATTATTCATAATAGCCTAAAACTTGAAATATCCAAAGGCTGTATGAAGAGTAGAATAGGTAAATCATGGTATATTCATATGTTAAATTCCTGCACAGCAGTGAAAATGAATGAAGTCCAGATATACATCATAATATGGATGAATTCCATAAGCATAATATTGAAGAAAATAAACCAGACATAATGGAATGCATAATCTTACAATTCCATTTATATAAAACAGGTCATTTGTGGGTGTGAGAAGTAAGGATATTACTTTTGGAGAAAAGGAAGAGGGAAGTGATCAAAAAGGATCATGGAAGGGAAGGAACTTCTGCAGTGTGATTTTATCTGGTTGTTCATTTACCAGTTGTGTTCATTTTATGATATAACATATCAAACTGTATACTTATAATTTTGTACTTTTCTGTATGCCTTTTATACCTCAAGAAAAGCTTGAAAATTTAATTATATTTGGAAGTTCTTTTGAGACTGGCCTAGCAGGGTAGAGTATAAGACCAGAGGCCAAGGGACCCTGGATGGCTCAGTTGGTTAAATGCCGACTTTGGCTCAGGTCATTATCTCAGGTTCATGAGTTTAAGCCCCACATATGGGGCTCTCTGCTGTCAGCACAGAGCCCTCTTTGGATCCTCTGTCTTCCTCTTTCTCTGCCTCTCTCCCTGTCCCCCTCACTCTCATACACTCTATCTCTCTCTCAAAAAAAACTAAACATTAAAAAAAAAAAAAACGCTAGAGGCCAGAAAGCAGTTAAGAAACTATTGCAAGAACCCCAATGATAAATGATGGGTTCGAACTAAGAGGAGAGTTGCAGAAAATTGGAGAGGATGAAAATGAATTGTTTACATATATTTAAATTGAGTATTTTTAAATTTAAATTAAATTAAAATGTCAGTTTTTCAGGTGCATTAGCCATATTTTAAGTGATGGTGGCCCCATGTGGTCATGGCTACCATAATGGACATGACTTAATGGTGGTAAACTACAGTTTGTAATTTTATGCCTCATTCCCAACCTGAATACCCATTATCTGGGTATCCTTTTAAAAAATTAAATACATATCTATTCTCTAATTATGAAATAAATCAAAATACTTAAGAAAATAACTCTGGGTACCCATCTTCCTGGAAATTTCAGGCTCAATCCTACTTAGAGAATGGACCATATATGACTTCTAAAAGAGGAACTTATAACAATATTAATGACTTCCCAAGTATTAATGCTACAAAGCAATAGACTTATTATATGCTGCTTCTGTTGACCACTTATTAACCATTCTGCACATGGCTACAAGAAAGGAAATAGCTCATAATGCTTGCTTGCCCTATTAGAACATCTTGTCCTCTTTTTAAGTTTATTTTTATTTCTTTGGGTTTGGAGTTATACTCTCTCCTCCACTTGCTAGCGCTGATCCTAGTTTCTTTAAGCAGACAAAAACAGAAGTGAATATTTTTCAGGATATCTGCTTTGTGATATCAAAATCACAGCATGACAGTAGAGAGCACTGCCACCATTCAACTTCTCTAGAATGGTCTATAGTTGACCAAGTCCAAAGCACATGATTGATTACAAATACTACTCATGCTATATTTTGACAGCTTATATTTCCAGAGAACTTCATTTTCAGGTGTGAAAGACAGGTTTGACCTTCATTTGGTTCTGTCAGGAGCAGTTTGTTTTCAAACACTATCCAGAGTTAATGAGGAAAATATTGAAATTGAGTTTCAAAACATGGAAAAGTAATTTACTATGGTAATTTTTGGTACACCTCTGTATATCTCTGTTGAATTATTTCTTGCTTTGGATAATGTCCACTCTCTTGATGTTCAGTAATAACAGAAGCAACAGCATAATCAAACTAGCCAACGGCCAGAGACAAGTTTATTATTTTCCTCACCCATAGCTAAAATGAGTACAAAACTAAAAGTGAAATAATAATAATGATAATAATACAAAACTTGCCTTTCAGTCACCACTGGCCTCCCCTAAATCCTGCCAAAATAGTAATAAAGAAAACATTCCTAGCTAAACTAAGAATCTTGCTTTGGGAAATGATTGCCATTTTGTCTATTTTGTCTTCAGCAAGGACACTGGCTACCAACATAAACAGGTCAGCAATTGTCTGACACAGTTACAGAATAGTCACTATCCCTTGTTGGAACATCATAGTTAAACACTTGTAAGTATATAAAGTATGTATGGGCTAAGTTTGTATTAGATACTAGAGACAAAATAAGAGATTGGCTGCCATTTGGCAAATTATCTTCCCAGATCTATCACTGACTCAAGATAAGTGCCTTAAACAATCCGTATCTCCATTTTCTAGGCAACCCAGTGTCGATTAACAACACCTAGTATATTGGAGGCTTGGTTTTGAGAAAGAACAATGAAAGAGTTAACAGTGTTTTTTATAAAGAGGATCTCAATAAAAAGACACATGAGCACAATTGACAAGACTTCAGTGATAGTCCCAAAATCTCACAGTCATTGGTGACTTTCCTGACTCTCTCCATAGGAACTGAACGGAGCTGCTAGCAAGGAGTTGCATGACTAACCTAAATGCACTTGAGCTTTGCTCTAACCTTCATTTCCTGTCTCCTCCTAGCCATCTTAAAGAGAGATTTTAATTAAGAAGTAAAGTATCCCAAAAATAGGCCACAGAAAAATGGAAAAATTAAGGGTCTGAATCATCTATAGATCCAATAATCAAGCACTTAGAAGAGTGAGTTGGTTTTCTTCATCACTAGGAAAATTTGTTAACAAATGAGAGTATTTTTATGGTTGTCAAATAACTTTAAACATCAATCATTAATGTATTGAGCTATTTGTAAACATTCTCTGGTACACCATTTTTAGGGGGAATTTGTTTTTAATTTTCATATTTCAAGTAAATTGAGTAATGTGATTTTTTTTGCCATTATAGGTTTTAAAAATACATATTTAACACCATCCCCATTAAAGTGTTGAGTACATGAAGACAGTCAGTCGTTAGCTCTGTTTATTTGAAAACATGACTGTCTGAACTAGATTGAATTCCCTCTGAAGGAATGCCTTCTTCATCTTTGCATCCCAATGTCTATGATTGTATCTGACATTTTGTGGGTTTTTCAAAACCAAAGAAAAATACAAATGTGAGGCAAACATTTTTTCAGAATTATTTTTCTGAGCTGGCTATGCAAATGATAGTCCAGAAATAAAAACAAGCCCTAAAAAATCACAGAGTGGGAAAAGTTAAAGACTATTCAATAATTATATTTAATTATCTACCATTTGTGATATGTAATTATATTTTCTGCAAATATATTTATATCTCAAGAAATACACAATAGACTATTAGTATTTTTTATAAATATTCTTTTTTAAAATATTTATTTATTTATTTATTTATTTATTTATTTATTTTGAGAGAGAGGGAGAGAGAGAGGATCTCAAGCAGGCTCCACACTGTCAGTGCAGAGCCCAACACAAGGCTCAAACCCACAAATCATGAGATTATAATCTGAACTGAAATCAAGAGTAAGATGATTAACTACTCAGTAGGATGATTGAGCCACCCAGGCACCCCTTAACTGTTAGTATTAATGCTTCCAGAGAGAGAACTGGGGGACTAGAGATAAAAGGGCTCAGGTCATGACCTCACGGTTTGTGAGTTTGAGCCCCGCATTGGGCTTTGTGCTGACAGCTCAGCCTAGAGCCTGCTTCAGATTCTGTGTCTCCCTCTCTCTCTTCCCCTCCCCTGCTTGAACTCTCTCTCTCTCTCTCTCACACACAAAAATAAATAAACATTAAAAAAAATTTTTAAATAAAAATAAAATAAAAATCATCATTTACCTAACTAGACAAAAAGCCTAAATAAGTTCTGATCATTGGTGTAAATGTTTTCCATCAATAGTGCCTCTCCATTCTATGACTTTTTTGGTTAGACTTCTTTAAACATTTATATTTAGGGAGATCTTCTAAATCTGCTATAGAGATGATTCTCTTCTGTTAGCCTTATGCTGTAGGAAAAACTAATAAGGTAGTGACTATAATAGCCTAGGCATAATTGGCAAAGACAGAATTAGGCTGGTGGCAGAAGGGGAAAAAAAAAGATGAATGAAGGAAGCAAATGTGGAGGCCAGTTTTAAAATCAGCCCCAAGAACCTCTGAATACTGATCTCCTCAAAGCCTTCATCATTCTCTTGTGGTCTGAAAGAGTACATTATCTGGAGGGGTTTGAAATTCACAGAAGAGGACACAAATATCCAAATCTGGCTAACGACCTCAATTGTGTGAAGAAAACTTCACTCACAAAACTTGTAAATGTACCATTCAGGGAGAATTTTTATGTCTCCTGCTGCCCTGTATACAACTTATTTTTTAGACTGGAAAATTTCAAAGACATAAAAAGTTGTATAAATGAGCCTCCATATACTTATCACCACTTTCCCTCTCCTAGGATTATTTTGAAGCAATGCTAGGCATAATTTTGTCTTTAAATATTTCCATTTGTATCACTAAGGCCTAAGAACTCTTTTTAAAATAAAATTTAGGGGCGCCTGGGTGGCGCAGTCGGTTAAGCGTCCGACTTCAGCCAGGTCACAATCTCGCGGTCCATGAGTTCGAGCCCCGCGTCAGGCTCTGGGCTGACGGCTCAGAGCCTGGAGCCTGTTTCTGATTCTGTGTCTCCCTCTCTCTCTGCCCCTCCCCCGTTCATACTCTGTCTCTCTCTGTCCCAAAAATAAATAAAAACGTTAAAAAAATAAAATAAAATAAAATAAAATTTAACTAATAAAATTTTCATATCTAAAAAATTAATAATTGCTTGTTAACATCATGAAATTTCCAGTCAGTATCATTTCCCCTAGTGTCTTAGAATGTTTTGTTATATATTACTTAGAAATGTTTTTTCTTAGAATGTTTGTTTTTGTTTGAATCAGAATCTAAATATAATCTATACATTGCAATGGACATAGATACGCCCTCTCAGACTTAAGTTTATGGGTTTCCCTCTCCATCCTTCTGCCTTTTAATTTCCTTGCAAACTTTTTGTTGTCATTGAATAAACTAGTTTCCCTGTTTTATAGTTTGTTATAGAGAGAATCCCTCTGGGATTACAATCAAATTACTATTACAAAAAGTCATTTAGAATAGTTACTTACTGTATGATTGTGCCTCTAACTTGATTCAGAGTTAGATTCATTTGTCTTTTTCTTAATTTCTATTTTTGTGAATTAAAAACATTTATTTTATACTTATGTAAAACATATACATGATTCCAAAAGCAAAACTATAAAACAAGGTGTATTCAAAGAAGATCAACTTCTACCATTTTCCCCATTCTAGGGTCTTCCCTAATAGTGACCCATTTTGTTTCATTTTATAGTTTATCTTCCTGGTTTTTTAAAGCAATTACTATATTATTAAAGATACATATATTAAAGTATTAATATATTAAAGATATAGATATTATTATTCACATATTATATTAAAGATAGATATATATATTAAAGATAGGTACATAGATGATAGATGATTGACTGATGATTGACTTAGATAAATAATAGCACACTATCCATGATTTTATCCACCTTACTTTTTAAAAAAGCATATCCTAGAGATCACTCCACAATAGTACAGAGAGACAGTGTTCCCTCCCTTTTGGAGCCAGAATCATCCTATTGTGTGAATAGACAATGGTTCATTAGACTAGTCCTCATCTGTGAACATTGGGTTGTTCGCCTGTTACCCTTTTTTTTTTTTAATTTTTTTTTTCAACGTTTATTTATTTTTGGGACAGAGAGAGACAGAGCATGAACGGGGGAGGGGCAGAGAGAGAGGAAGACACAGAATCGGAAACAGGCTCCAGGCTCTGAGCCATCAGCCCAGAGCCTGACGCGGGGCTCGAACTCACAGCTGCGAGATCGTGACCTGGCTGAAGTCGGACGCTTAACCGACTGCGCCACCCAGGCGCCCCTATTACCCTCTTTTTGAAGTGTTAACTCCTTGTGCTTATACGGACGGACTGCAGAGGGTTCAGGGCCCTGTTGCCTTATCATGAAGACCAGCCTACAGTTCCTTTGAGTTCTGTCATTCCTCCCTAGATGTCCTCCATTTCTGAGCTTTCTCCTTCCTCTGTTATGGGGAGGTTTTCACTCCCTCTCTTTTCTCCTACCCTTTCCTATCCTCCTGCATCATGTTCACTCCACTTAATGGAGGGGGGTGGGCAACTGTACTCTGCAACATTCTCAAGGATTTCATGGTTTCTTCTCCTTTGTCTCTTGGTGGAAGGTTGAAGGAGGTCTTTCTTTTCCTTCAGAAACCTTGCTATTTTGATAAAGTAAGTGGGTTGCAGGCAGCGTCACCGGAAAGAAAACCTCCTCAAAAATGAAATCCTCAAGTCCAGCACTTCCTGGTTTCTGAGAACATAAATTATTAAGTATTCTCGTGTCAAACATTTCTAGCCACAGCTGCCCAACACCATGTGCAGCGCAATCCTCGCTTGTGATGCTGGGCAGGGACAGCGGGCCACAGCTCCCAATCAGCCACGTGATCAAGGGAGTGAATAACCGGTACATTCACAACCATTCTGCACGCATGCAACCATTCTGCTTTTCACTCCAGCACAGTATTCAGTAGGCTACATGATATAGTCAACACTTATAAAAATTGGCTGTGTGTTATAGGATTTTGCCCAACTGTAGGCCAATGTAAGTGTTCTGAGCACATTTAACATAGGCTAGGCTAGGCTATAATGTTTGGTAGGTTGGGTGTATTGAATGCATTTTCGACTTAATGATATTTTTAACTTATGATAGTTTTATCAAGACATAACCTCCATCTTAAGTCAGGGAAGATCTGTGTTGTTGGGAGTAGCCCACCTCAGTCTGTTCAAAGGGTCTGAGGGTCCTGCCTTAATTCTCACCCTTATTAGAATTAGAATTTATTCAAATGCAAGAAAAGAAAGCAAGGCTGTTGAGAATCCAAAAAACAGGGCACGGTGGCTGAGATGTCACCTCATGCCCATGTCTTAGTGAACAAAATAAAGGTAAATCTACTGAAAGAGACTGAGGTGTGGCTTCTACATTACAGGTGATGTGGGTTGGAGATAAATATTCAGGAGAATGACTTACAGTACTGAGCTGGCATTTGTTCCTCTCTTCTTTAGTCTTTCATCATCTCCTCCTCTCACCTGGCCCAGCCTAAATCCAGGGGGATTAAGACAGGGCAAAATAAGAACAAAAATCAGCCACAGTGAAGGTAAGACACACACCAAGCCCTCACTCACCTCTTACCTTTTATTGCTAGTCTTCCCAAGTTACTTTTATATTGTTATGAGTCACTCTTTATATATATATATAGTAGCTAAATACTTATATATATATATATATATATACACATATATATATCTTTATGTGTATATATATATCTTTATATATATGTATAAAGATATCAATTGCTTCTTTATATCTATATCTAGATAGATAGATGGAGAGAGAGTGAGAGAGAGAGAGAACAAAGGGGTATATAGTGAAAAGTAAACTTTTTCTCCTGCCCCCACCCCACACCCTACACATGTTCAACTCCCCAGAGACAACTGCTAAAGGAAAAGTTCCCCATTCCTGATTTTTCCTTCTATGTGGGGATGTCAGTCCTGGCCTCTCTCCATTCCACCCTGGAATTTATTTTAAAATGGCTTAATCCGAGTGGTGAATTTGAGAAAGAGAAACTAGAGACCAGAGCTTCAGGGTGAAGGCATGCTCTGCTGCTGCCCAGTTGTGAGCTCTGCCCCGGTCCAGCCCTTTTATCACTGCATGGGTCAAGTTCCTCCTCCTGACATGCATTAAACAAGCCTGTTAGTTCTCCCAGCCACCAGGTACTCCAGTTCAGCCTTTACAAATAATAAAGTAACCCTGGAATTTCCCATCAACCCTACTCCTTGCCTTATTCCGCAATTTGTTCAGAAACCGGATGAGAAAGAGGAGCTCCATTGATTAGTTCTCTTCAGAAACTCCAAAGCCACTTACTTATCATAATACTACTTGTAATCTTTGTAATGTTAAAAAAAAAAAAAAAAAACAGTATCTTCTATTTCTCAACCCACCCGCTTCAGATAGTATTTCTCAACTGCCCAATATATGAGGAATTAGTTCCCTACATTTTTGCTCCAACTCTCCTTCTACACTATCCTCCAGCTTATCAGCTCTATGTTTAATTTTATAGTATTGAAGTTTAGAGTATTTTTATTTTATATAGATTTACATACATGCCCATGCGTGCAATTATTATAATTCAGTGTTCTAAACTTTGTCTGAAAGCCAAATTATGAAACTAAAAAACAACTGTAAATATTTAAAATGTGATTAAGGAAATACTATTTTCAGCAGAACGAATGAAAAAGTGAAATGTAAGCTTATGTCAGTAAACCTGTGCTACATGAAGAAACCTCTATCAATGTCAAGATCAAACAAATTTTCTTTTCTTATATTCCATTAATCACTCACTATTATGCCACATTTTTTGTTTGCTTCATATTTAGACAATGAGTTTTATACAAATGATTGTTTTCTCCTATTGTATTAGTCAGCTCAGGCTCCCATAATAAAACACCAAAGACTGGGTGGCTTAAACAACAGATACATATTTTCTCACAGTTCTGCAGGTTGGAAGTCCAAGATTAAGGTGTTAACAGAGTTGGTTTCTGATGAGATCTCTCTTCCTGGCTTGTAGATGGCCACTTTCTCACTGTATACTCACATGACCTTATCACTGGAGATCTTTCTCTTCTTATAAGGACACTAGCGCTATGGAATTAGAGCCCTACCCTTATGACTGCATTTAACCTTCATTACATGAAGGTTACATCCTTAAAGGCCCCATTTCTAAACATGGTTACATTGAGCATTAGAGTTTCAATGTATGAATTTTGGAAGGATACAATCCAGTCCATAACCTCCATGTCTGTTCAAAATCTACATATTTTGTAAATACTAGAATAGGAACCCCCTATGTCCATAAATAAAGTATCATTTACCAAATGTCTAGAAACTAACCTGAGGATGCCTTAAAACTAAATCATGGGCTTGTCTGCTCTGGAAAATATGTATAAAGTTGTATAATTCCCAGGCCAAATTACTCTTGTCCTCAGAGAAACCCAATGGGAGATTCCATCCAATGGGTCTGGCCCATTGAATGATCAAGGACCAGACACTGAGGACTATTCCCTCTGCCCCAACCTCCTTTCTCCATCTGTCCCACACCCTAATAAAGTTTAGCGATAGATACTATGACCTACATCCATGAATGAAGTGGTGATGACCCCAGCAATCACTCTCTTCATAAAATCAGAAATGAAAGGCATCTTAGATATCCACTTGTCCAAAGTCTCCATTTTATAATTGAGAAAACTGAAACCCAGAAATTTGGATGATGTTTTATGCCCAAATTACAGAGCAAGGTATATTAGAACCCAAGACCTCGACATTTTGTTCTGTTTCTTGTCCATGGAACCATTATGTTTTTCAATTCCTCTCAATGAGCAGAAGGACTCTGGAATTCAGGGAAGCTGCCCAATTGTTATGGATAAACATACATTTAGCCCAGAGTTAGAACTACAAATTGTATCTCTGTTCTAAAGTTTGAGGTCTAATTACTGTCAAGAGCTAAACTGGAAAAAACTGAGCTGACAGATGCTGAAGTGATCAACTAAGACAACAAGCCAAACCAAGAGTAACAATTAAGCCCGAATTTACTTGTTGCAATAGCATAACAAAGAGGCAAAATAATAAAAAGCACTGGCTCCCACAGTGTTCTATTTTCCTTTCATAGGTCAGCTCCAGGTGAGGTTCAAATGTAACAGCACAGCTTAGGGGATTGTCTCACTGCTGGGGAAGCTCTGGATGGGAAGGAGGACAAGGAGTGGAAAAGCACTAAACACTGAGTCAGGGTGTAGGAAAGCATCCTGAAGTCCCCTTGAGAAGGAGGCCTCTGAATAGAGGCCTTTGGACTAGGAATGTTGAAACATGTAACAGCGCGGCTGGCCTGGGGGGGCAGGTGCCAAGTGTCTGAAACTCCCTCCAGACTGTTATCAAGTATGGCAAGGACAGCTTTCCCCCAAGGAGCCTACCAGATAAAACCTTTCTAATTGCCTATGATTGGGCTTGAAAGATCATACATAGAATTCTGGTCTGGAGCCAGACTCCTCAATTACATATGCTAACATCACCTTTCCATGTCCCTAGACATGTTTACAAATAGTCTCTCACTCCATCAGCATGACTATTGCTTAATGTATATTTTGATTATCACAGTAACTATAGCCAAAATAAAACTAATTATCACCAAATTTTGGGGGTGAAGATACCAAAGATAATATAATTGGACATTTTGTGCATTATTATGAGTGCTTTTCTGTGTTCAAATACAGAGTTGGGGAAATTGCAAAATCTCACTCCATAAATACATGCATATATTTCTTGTCTTGTTTTGGTTACTCTAAAGATCTAAATATAAGCAATAGTCCATTATATTTTCATTTCCTAAAGCAGATGGCCATTAAATTTACTTTCTAATCTTATTATTCCATAAATTGTATATGGTTGTAATTTTAATTGTCTCATACCTTTCTTAGTGGAAATAATCTTGGTAGAAATAAAGAAGATATTAAAGATATATTGATTGGTATCTAAAAGATGCTGCCTGAGAAGATTTCATCATAAGAAAAGATACCCCAGATAGTATATAGGAACCTCCCTTTCCTAATCTTTTTTACTTTTTTTTTTAACATTTATTTATTTTTGAAGGAGCGAGAGACAGAGCATGAGCAGGTGAGGGGCAGAGAGAGAGGGAGACACAGAATCCGAAGCAGGCTCCAGGCTCTGAGCAGTCAGCACAGAGCCAAACACAGGGCTCGAACTCAGAAGCCTCAAGATCATGACCTGAACCAAAGTCGAGGCTCAACCAACTGAGCCACCCAAGTACCCCAGGAACCTCCCTTACCTAGTCTTGCCTCTAGATTCCACCTGCTTCCCTGCCTCAACACATTCCCTAAACTAGGACAGGAAATTTTGGAGAAAGAAGAGATGGGAACGAGAAGAAATTCACATCCTGAAACAAGCCAAAGCATGTTTCCACCCATTTTGTGGAACTTTTCAAAACTTGCTAAAGTAAACTTAGCTCTGTAAATGTTTATTTTTAAAGGTTGGATATTAAGTATGGAAGGGAAATTGAACTGCAGAGCAAGATGGAAGTGTTGTGTGAAATTTCAGTAATTGTTCCCATTAACTGAAAAAATATTTGCTTAGGATTTCTTTGCAGTACCGCCCTTTGGTTAGCCAAGGACACTGGAATGTGCCTGCCAGGAGAGATCTACTGCCATTTTACCTACCGCATTTTCAAAGCTGGCACATCTCCACCTATGCCTTCCTATGTTTAGTGTATTTACATACCTTCCCCTATTTGAATAAATAACACACAGAATGTTAATAGATCGGATTAAAGTGGAAACACACTACAAAAGAGAGAGCAATCATTAAGCCTCATCTTTCTGCTTCTTCCAGCTCTGCCACAGGCTTGGAACACTTCTTTTTCCTGAGTTTTAAAAAATTGTTGATTATGATTTTATTTATACGACACACAGTAAAATTAATTTCTCTTTTGGTATACCATCCTACAAAGTTTGTTTCAGGTTTCTTTTGTTGTTGTTGTTTTTATTTTAGTTTTTTGTTTTTTTTGTTTTTTTTTTTTTCTTGGGTTCTTTTATTGATTTAAGACCATTCATAGGCATTGATGAAAGTAGGCCTTTAGTATTTCCTTTCCTTGTATTTTTTTTTATAAATGATTTATAAGTCTTCCCAATACCTTGCTCTTTTTTTTTTTTTTCTCTGCCTACTCCCTTCTCAATTTTTTGGTCTTTCTGCTATCTAGTTCAGTCAGTTTCTATATGCAGGCAGCATGATATGCACACTATAAAAGACAGTTGTCCTGACTTGCTGTTTTCTATTTTTATGTTTGGACACAGAATAAAATTTGGGAAGCGTAGGTTTCCCACCTTCTGAAAAGCCATGCTGTACCAATTGGTTTAAATTTTTTAAATCCAAGTCCAGTTGGCCTATGTTATGACTTTCACAGGTTATTTTGAATAGAGCCAAATTCTAGCTGCCCAAATCAACCATCTTTTTGGCTGGATCCATGCTATTGCCTGGATCCCCATGGCTCTTCTGGCTCAGATCCACAGATCATACCTTGACCACTACCGGCCCTGCCCTTCTCAGCCCTCATTAGAGGATCGCGCCTTTGGTGCAAGGTAGGAACTAAAGACTCAATAAGGAAATAAAGGTAGAGACGTTATGTCAAGGACTCAGGACTCTTTAACATCCAGAAATGCTAACAGTCCCTGGTTTCCTTCTGGCCACTCTTTGAGACCACTGGGAGTATAGTGACCATGTCAGCCTCCTTTATTCATGAAAAGAAGTAAAATTAACCTAAATGATATTTGGGTGAATTCTCTTCCTCATGTATTCAATTTACTAAGAAGGATAACACATATATACATGAAGCCAATACATTTCCATCATTTACCCACAATTAAATTACTTAATATTTCAGATGTATTAGGATTAACTATAATCCTTTCCAAAGGAAATCTACTGAAGATAGTCATAAGTAATGAGTCAGTCTCATCCAAGAAATCACTCAGAAGTGGCGTACGAGCAAAGATAATGAGGACTTTTTCATGGAGACATGCCAAAAATAAGATATAGAATAAGAAACCACTCCAAACTATTTTATGTCTAAATATAAACAATAAGAGCAATATTATAAACCATAGACAAGTAAGAACTTGAGTGAGTGTTTCTGCATATTATCCATCTCAGGAGAACAACTTGCCAAGACTTGGGGAGAAACTATGCTTTACTCGCTACTAATAAAGAGGAAGAAGTTTGGATCTTCACACGGGAAAAAAATTTGTCTAGATATGCATGTGACATTGAGTAGCAAGGAAGACAGAAAGTGCCATCCCTTTATTAAGCATCCCAGGAAGATGAGTTTCACCAACAGGGCTTTGGACTCTATGCTTCTTAATATGGAGACTCTGTTTTCCATTTGGATCCCCAATCAGGACACTTGTTATCCCACCAAGAATAACTACCTTAGTCACAATGAAGCACTTAACACAAAGAAGCAAAGGAAACAACATCCTATCTCAAGTTTCAAAACTCACATCAGAGCAGTGCGTTAGATAGGTCAGGGATTTCTCCCTGTTTTGTTCCCTGATATGTTCCAAGTACTTATAACGATTCCTGACACCTAGCAGATGATCAATAAATATTTACTGAGTGAATGATATATGCAAAAAGTGAGTAAGCAATGATTCAACATTATTTGCACTGATGGATAAACTATTCCTTGGTGTAACTATCAGACATTTTGCAAAATGTTTTAGAAGTATAGTTGCCTCTTTCACTTGCTATTCAGCTACCAAATATATCTGAAATGAATTCAAAGCAAAAGCATAAGCATACTTTATCTTTTTATTTCAACAAATAAGTCATTGTGGACCTACTATGTGCAGACCATCGTAATAAATAAAAGTAAGAGCTCTTATGTGAAAAGCAAATCACAATACAGGTATAAGACAAAACAGGAGTAGAACACACAAGAGAATGAGCACAGTGGATAGCATAAGAAAAAGAATGACTCTTGTTTTAATCATCTGAGTCTTGATGAGTAGTAACTAAAATCGCATAACAAAAGTCTACCCTTTTACCCTTAATGTCTCTTCTGCTTGGTTATATAGATTGTACCAGTCAGAATTTGGTCAAGAAAACAGAAACCACTCTAGGTATTTCAAGCAGTAAGGTATTTAATACAGACAGTCAGAGCTCTTACACAAAACCACTTTAAGGGTGAAGAGAATAAAGGTCAGGGAAGCTCCTCACACCATTCAGAAAGTACAGGGATCAGAAGAAATCTCTGCCACTGATCTCAGCTTTCTGCAGCACCAAAGTGGGTGATTTCTAGAAGAATACTTAGAAACTTCTGGCAAAGCCTCATGTCTGCCTGTTACTAGAGCTCACATGCTTATCCACAGCAACTGAGTCAATGATGGCTTCTACTTCTCTTTTTTCCTTCTGTTGTGTTGTAAATCTCAAGGAGTGCCTTCTCATTTCTGGAACCTATACTGGAAGCCTGATGACAAAGCAGTTTTTAAAAAGTAGTTTCCAGGGGCGCCTGGGTGGCTTGGTCGGTTAGGCGTCCGACTTCGGCTCAGGTCATGATCTCACGGAGTTTGAGCCCCGCGTCAAGCTCTGTGCTGACAGCTCGGAGCCTGGAGCCTGTTTCAGATTCTGTGTCTCCCTCTCTCTCTGCCCCTCCCCTGTTCATGCTCTGTCTCTCTCTGTCTCAAAAATAAACGTTAAAGATTAAAAAAAAAAAAAATTAAAAAGTAGTTTCCAGGCTTCCAAACGTACAAGGCAGGGAGGAATGGAGAGGAGTTGCAATGTTGCTTAGATCCCAACAGAAAATCCAACACAAATATTTAAGTTAAGACTATAGCCAGGGCGCCTGGGTGGCGCAGTCGGTTAAGCATCCGACTTCAGCCAGGTCACGATCTCGCGGTCTGTGAGTTCGAGCCCCGCGTCAGGCTCTGGGCTGATGGCTCAGAGCCTGGAGCCTGTTTCCGATTCTGTGTCTCCCTCTCTGTCTGCCCCTCCCCCGTTCATGCTCTGTCTCTCTCTGTCCCAAAAATAAATAAACGTTGGAAAAAAAAAATTTTTTTTAAAAGACTATAGCCAACAAACAAAAAACAGAAAACAAAATAAAACAAAAACATAAACAAAATACCCAAAAGCAAAAAACCAAAACCAACCCCCCCAAAAAAAGAACATAGCTAAATATAAATTGTTTCCATTCATCATGTAGATTTAGTCATCTTCCTTTTGTAGTTCTGTTGTTTTTGTTGTCTTTCTAAAAATCTCATTTAAGAACCCCTCTAGGTACCATCACAGAAAGCAACTGGACTGGGTGGGCTTAACTTGTTCCCACTTGTCCCAGAAGGGACAAAAACCTGTTAAGCAGCTTGCCTATAGGTTGCTCAGAGAATGCTGTTTCAATAAAGCTTTATTTCCACCAGGGTAAGTCACTGGGAGGTCATAACAAGATGGAAAGGAAATGCTCTCAGGGAAGGTTTTGCAGAGTAGCAGTCGCTGAACAGACAAGAAAGCAGTGGATAGTGAAAGCAACAGAAACAGCGTGTGATAAGCCTGTCCTAGAATTTAACAGAAGGGGGAAAACATGTCTCCCCTGACCACCTTGCATGTTTTCTCATATCCGCTTAAGAAACCTACATTACAAACTCTTTAAGTTAGTGATATCTGTTGAGGAAAAAGAAAAAAAGGCATACTCTAGAGGTAGGGCTGAAGAAAAGATAAAGAATGGAATAATACAATCATATTTCTCTCATTTAAAACAACACAGAAATTATTTCCAGCAGCCCTCCCAACATAAGCTCCAAACAAAAGCCCCCTGGGCAGTGTGGGGAAGAATGAGCACAAACCACTCACCTACCCATTGCTCTGACCACTCCCTTACTCTCAGTTCATCTCTCCAGGAGGAACTTAAGGGCCACCCAGGCTGTGAGCAGTGTTCTGCTCTGGAGGAAATGCCTCTGGGAACTGGATTATGGCCTCCTAAGTGGAGAGAAACTCCCTGCCCTCCTTCTTCTGACCAGTTTCCTTGGGTTAGGGAGCCCCCAAAACAAAGCTCAAGTATCAGTTTCTTATTCTGATCTGTAAACTAAGAAAAACATTCTTTTATCTTTTTTCCCACCAGACCCTAGAGAGTTTTTCTCCTGTAAGTGCAGTGGAAGTTCAGGCTCCAAAAAGCCACCTAGGAAGCTGACCCATGGCCAACTTAAGACCCACACCCCTCAAGACCCAGCAGTAATGTACCGGAGGACTTAGCCAAAAGCAACATGGTAGGAGCCGTGCCAGGAGAGGAGCAGAGGGGTGAGAAGGTGTGTTAAGATTTTAAAGTTATTTCTTCTTCACTGGGTTCCATTACTCAAGACGGATAAAAATGAAGCACTTGGAGAACAAAAACACATTGAGAAGTAGCCAAAGCACTAGAATCCTCTTCATAAAAGAAGGAGGAAAAAGGAAGGGAGGGAGAGAGAGTGATGAGTGAATGAAGGAGAGAGAGAAGATTTTAATTTTTCTTTAGGGGAAACTAAAGTCTCTTATATGAGGAAGCCTAGATTTAGGGTTGCAAACACTTTCAAATATATCAGTGGCATACAGAAAAGACTGAAAATAAGTTGATAATACATCGCTTTTCAAGGTGTTTACTTGCTCTCAGCTCAGTGGGTGGTATGCTTCGATTTATGCTTTTCCTCATTATATAGTATAGAATGCAATTAAGGAAGGGTCATCAGTAGACTAAATCTTCCCTTATAATAATCTTCTGTAATAATGAATAATCAGTCACAGGGAAAAGAAGATTAAAATAAAAGGCTTAGTCAAATCCTAAAACTACAGGTTGAGCACATAGCTGCAGTTGTGTGATTGCCTGAATACCTTTGCGTGAAGCCAACAGATGAAGAATATGTGTTACAGAAACGTCCTTATGCTCAATCAGTTCATTAAGCAATAGTTTTTTTTCTTAACGTTTATTCATTTTTGAGAGACAGAGAATGAGCACTGGAGGGGCAGAGAGAGAGAGAGAGAGAGAGGGAGACACAGAATCCAAAGCAGGTCCAGGCTCTGAGCTGTCAGCACAGAGCCTGATGTGGGGCTTGAACCCACAAGCTGTGAGATCTGACCTGAGCCGAAGTTAGACGCTTAACTGACTGAGCCACCCAGGCGCCCCTATGTGACAGTTTTAGTTCAAAGCCTATCATGCTGCATGGCTAAACACATTAGTACAAACCCAACTTTCCCCAAATTGGAACGACAATGACAATCAATCAATCAATCAATAAATATCAGGCCAATAGACTATTGGACTTTTTTAGGTATAATTAACATACAATATTATGCTAATTTCAGGTGTACAACGTAGTGATTAAACATTTGTATACATTAGGAAATGATCACCAAGATAAATTTAGCTTCCATCTGTTACCAAAGTTGTAACAATATTATTAACTATATTCCCTGTGTTCATTACATCCCTATGACTGATTTATTCTATAACTTCAAGTTTGTACCTTTTAATTCTCTTCCCTTATTTCACCCATCCCAAGATGGCCCACCCCTCCAGCAAACCAGATTGGTCTCTGTATCTATTAGTCTGTTTCTGTTTTGTGTTGTTTTGTCGGTTCATTTGTTTTGTCTTGTTTTTTTTTACATTCCACATGTAAGTGAAATCATAGGATATTTGTCTTTCTCTGTCTGACTTATTTCACTTAGCATAATACCTTCTAGGTCCACCCATGTTACCACAAAGGGCAAGATTTTGCTCCTTTTTATGGCTGTGTAATCTTCCATTGTATATATACCACATCTTCATGCATTGGATATTCTTTATCTATTGGATTGTTTTGAGTAAGAATTAGGCTCAAAATGAAAAATGTAAATGAAAAGTATTCTTTATCTGTTTGATTGGCATTCTCTGTATTCAAATTTGCCATCCCAGAAGTCTAGATAAAATTATAAAGCCCAGAAAAAGTATAAAGGCTGATAAAAATTCCAGCAGGTATATTTTTGAAACCTGATTTTTTGTAAGCTTCTCTCTAAAATAAATTTCACAGTATTACCACTTTCAGACTCTAACTGGAGAATTCCAAAGCAGCTGGTTTCTCCCTGGATGATGTTGCATAAGGGTATCTAATAAAGCCCTTCCTAATATACGAGGTACATTCCTGCACTGTGGAATCATTACCATCAAAACAAAACTTGATATTCAGAGAAGTGTGTTTTTCTTCTGTAGTCCCCCTCCTCCTTCCATTTTTGATGATAATTTCATGATCATTCCCAGCTTTGCTCTTCTAGCGTTTTCTTATAGGGTCATTACTGGAATTCTATGGGGGATGATTCCTCATTATTCAGGACAGTCTACGACACTATAGGACAACATTAGTATTCCCAGCCCTCACTCACTACATTGAGTAACACCTCCTAGTCATTCTGACATCACACATTCTCCCCCACGTTTCCAAATGCCTACCAGGAGGTGGTACTCCTCTGGTTGAGAAGCACTAATGCCTCTAATACATGCTTCTGTACGGACAACTACTATCTCTCCCAATCCCAAAAGGCAATTTATATTTCTTGTGGCTGGGACACAAGATTTCTTCTCAGAATGTGGTGATTTCTCTCCATCGATGTATTCCTCTCTGCTGAAGACATGGTTCCTATAGAACGTGGGCCCATTTTGACCATTACACATGATCAGTGTTGTTTAGTGTTTTCCTATCTTACATAAAGACACAGACCAATGTGGAAGTAGAAGTAAATGTATTTTCTTCACCTAGGAATTCCCTCTCAAGTTCTCTCAGCGCAGCTCTGTACACATTCATCACATTATACCACTTCCTCATCCGAAAGGACAAATGAAAGTGTTCCCTACCGGCGCCTGGGTGGCTCAGTCAGTTAAGTATCCGACTTCGGCTCAGGTCATGATCTCACACTCTGTGAGTTCAAGCCCCGTGTCTGGCTATGTGCTGACAGCTCGGAGCCTGGAGCCTGCTTCAGATTCTGTGCCTCCCTCTCTCTGACCCTCCCCTGTTCACATTCTGTCTTTCTCTGTCTCAAAAATAAATAAACATTAAGAAAGATTTTTTTTAAAAAAGAAAGTGTTCCCTAGATATTGCTGTTGCACCAATTACATTCTTTTCAAGAAAAGGATTCTCAGTTCTAGTAAGGGGAACTACTTTTATTCACTGACATCTTTTCCCAGCAGCATATTTGGTGCAACCTCAGCCACATGAAAGAATTTCAGCAGGCCTAGGAAAGGGCTTTTTAGGCTCAGGAACCTTCCTAAAGATAAGAGACAAACAGCTGCCTGGTAGGAAACAGGGAGAAGTTATGGATTAGGAAGAAAGTAGGCCACTCTGATACCACCTAGATACTATCTCATCAATCATGCTAAGGCCTTGAAGAGCTTTGTGTTGAACATTTCTATCCCTTGTGATGGTGGTCTTATCAGTTCTCAGGTCTGTCCTCATCAAGAATTTTCCATTATTCAGATTATTCAGCATGAGAACATAGAAAAAGCAAATCCTTAAGTCCACATGATGTTTGGAGAGAGGTAAAACATTTATTTCGATGCATAGGTGGTGATCTTGCCATGACATAATGCTTGCCATGAACAGTAAAGCATTATGGAATAAGACCAAACAAATGAAAGAGATCACCCTCAATTCCACCTCACTCCAAAAACTATTTTTTATTTTTTTCCTGTATAGATCCTATCTATAATTGCAATCAGTTTACATGTCATTACTTATTGTGCTTTTAAAAAGCACATCACATTTTCTGTATTCTTACTTGCTTACATAACCATTACTATATTTAATGGTGGTACTAGAGTCCCTCTCATTTATAATCTGTAATTAGCTACATTCCTTTCTTATTGTTGAATATTTAATGTTTTTCTTTTTCTTTTTTTCTCTTACAGATAAAAACATCTGTCCTACATCTGTCAAAATATTTCCTTAGGAAAAATTCTCTAGCATAGGATTACTTGGTCAAATGAGATGAATGTCTTTGTAGGTTTTACTTAGGGTTACCTTATACCTTTTAAAAGGAGATATGTCCATTTGAAATGCTCATCGCTACATATTTATATCTCTACTTTACTTTCAACCCAGATGACATAAAATAATAACTCTCAATTGCATTTCTTTGGTTATTAGCAAGAGCACCTACCTTTGATTAAGCTATGCTCAAATTACCTCCCTACTCATTTGCAATTCTTTTGTTAAATGTTTTTATTATTTATTTTTGAGAGAGAGAGGGGCAGAGTGTGCAAAGGAAAGGGGCAGAGAGAGGAGACACAGAATCCGAAGCAGGCTCCAGGCTCTGAGATGTCAGCACAGAGCCGATGTGGGGCCACGAGATCATGACCTGAGCTGAAGTTGGAGGCTCAACCAACTGAGCCACCCAGGGGCCCCTCATTCGCGACTCTTACAGTGGAAAGTATAAGAGCAATAGCAGTTTATGAGCTTGTGTTGCTTTCATCCAAATTTAAATCAAATTGCAGAGGAAAACACTCAAAGGAGACAGAGGAAGTATCATTTATCCTTTGTGTTTTGATAAACCCTTTCCTGACTTTCTCCTGTGATGTAAAGAAAAAAAAAAACCAAAAACCCTCAAATATTTAGTGAAAAGCTTATATATGAGTTAATAAGCCTATATAATAAGTTAATGTTTCTTTGGCTGCACAAAATATAAATTTACATTAGTTACCCAAGTGAGAAAAAGAATTTGTAGGCAGTATACTAATGAATCTAATAAAATATAAGGAAGATTCTGGGTCATATGGTCTATCATTTAGGATATATTTTATTGCAAGTAACTGAAAATTTAAGAGTGGCTTTATAAATAAAGAGATTTAATTACCTAGCAAAATAATATTCTACATATTCCAGGGCTGGTTCTGCCACTTGACAATGTTATCAAGGAGCCAGACTCTTTCCATCCTTTTATTTCACCAGCCTCAGTATGCCAGCCATTTGGGGGCTTAGTTGTCTCATGGTCACAAGATGGTTGCCTTGACACCAGGTACTCCATTCAAAGACAGGAAGCAGTAGGTGAGGATGGTGGCTAGGGTAGAAAGGAACTTATTCTTTCTCTTTTTCTCAAGGAGTAATACGCATTTCTCAGAAGACACTTAGCACACTTCCTGTTGTGTCACAGTAGATAAAACTGAGTTTATGATTATTATTAGACTTATTAGACTGAACTTGGTTATGACCATCCCTAGCCTGGAAGTTAGGACCACTTTCTAGGAGATCAAGGAATCTTCAGCTAACACTGGAGGGAAATTGTGGTGTTTGATAATGGATAAGAATAGAAGCTATGCCTCTAGGTAGACAACCAGATTGTGTGACACATATGGGAACCAGGGAGTTTGTGGACCTTCTTTTTTTCTATAAATGGGTTTTCATTGACAGGAAACTCAAATGTCTGTTTTTTTCCTTAGATCAAACTACAAATGTCTAAGAGTCTTATTGGTTCCATTTGCCTTTCAGAGAGCACCTCAGAGTGAAAGTATGGCTTCTGATGCCTCATCTGACGATTCACAGGTGGGAAAGGGGAGAGCATCAGCCTTAAAAAAAAAAAAAAAAAGGGAATTGTCTTAAACAGCAATAAGCACAATGTATATCCCTTACATCTAAATTAAACAAAATACCATCAAAAGATATTTACTGATTCCCTAACTTGTAGAAGAAATTGTACCAGATCCTGTGGGGATGCAATGTATATCCCCTTGTCCTTGTCCCTAAAGTGACTACAATCCGTTTCAGGAGTATAGACAGCACTACAGGGAATAGATGAGAGCTAATTTTAAGATACAGACCATAAATGTTTTGTACCCTAACAACTTTGTTAAAGAGAATGGCACATAAACGATTTCAGGTGAAAGGAGAAAAGGCCTGGAAATGTTTAATTCATTCAACAACCCTCATGTAGTCAGCTGTGCCACAGCTCTTTCTTGGTCACTGGTCACCCAGGGTCTCAGCCTCTTCTTATGTTATATAGCCCACCATTTTGATGGCATGGGCCAGTGGTGTGGCCTTAGAGATTGCTTCAAGAAATCCTGCTTCTTTCAGGCAGCCTTCATCTTTTCCACCTCTTCTTGCCTTTTTCAGGACATTCATTTTAACTCCTTCCACCTCTCACTGTCATTTTCTGAGTGGTTAGTGAAAACTATATTATTAGGGACAAAATTTTTCTAATCTCTTTTATAGCCACGAAGCAAACACATAATATAGGACTCAGTTAATGATTCTGCTTTTGGTTTTCTGTGTGATAAAGAGCAAGTCTCTTAAATTTTCTGTGCTGAAGAAATCATTTAAAGGAAAAAATAATAGGATTTGTTTCTTTTTCACCTTTTCAACTGAGTTTCTGATGTAAATCAGGGAAATAGCCCACCAAAACTTGTAGTATTTTAGCAAAATATTTTATGAAAATGTGTAGTTCTTTTTTTTTTTTTTTCAACGTTTATTTATTTTTGGGACAGAGAGAGACAGAGCATGAACGGGGGAGGGGCAGAGAGAGAGAGGGAGACACAGAATCGGAAACAGCCTCCAGGCTCTGAGCCATCAGCCCAGAGCCTGACGCGGGGCTCGAACTCACAGACCGCGAGATCGTGACCCGGCTGAAGTCGGACGCTTAACCGACTGCGCCACCCAGGCGCCCCAAAAACGTGTAGTTCTTTTAAGAAAATACCAGAGTTCAAATGGACTTGTATATTCTCTCTTTTTTGAGAGAGGTAATAGCTCTTCAGCTGGAAAACCCAATTACTAAAGTCTATATATTTTATCTTGGTCATCAGAGCATTCAAGAAACACTATGAATCCAGTTAAGAAAAATAAATGTTCACACCCTTGAATGAATGATAGTAAGGAGGACTAAAATACAATTAGAAATGCTATTATCTGAAACTATTTGTGAGTCAAAAACCAATTGCTTAAACTAAAGCAGAGAGACAGACACCCAAAGGCTCTGGAATAGCATTTGGGTTGAAAATTTGGTTAATATATTCCTTCCAGACTGAAGCACCCAGATCTGGATCCATTATTGTCACACAGAGGTTCTTGTTTTTTAAATCATTAACTGCTATTCAGGACTTTCCTCAGGAAGCAGACCCTTAGTAACAGGAAGACTTTCTAAAAATTTCTCCTTTCAGGAAAAAGACTGGAAGTCCGGAAAAGGGGAATTCACTATATATTAGACTACATTATTTGCAGATGCAACTGAAAACCACTCCTTTGTAAAACCTTTTTTGATCCCATAAATTAGCAATTAACTTCCCTGTGTTGGAGACTACCAGGGCTGATAATTTTAATCTCTTCCTAGCATTTATGTTATTAACTTACACTACTGTTAGTTATTTCCTCATCAATCCTCCTCACCAAAGTTACAAGTTCTTGGGAGGAAACAACCAGTTCTTTCACATTTTTGACTCCTCCTTGCCCCCACAGTGTCTGGAATAGTTAATAATAACTTGTACTATGCGTCAGGCATTGTGTAAGCTACCAGACAGAAAATGGACAACAAAATTAGTACAGTACTCTTTGCCTCCTGCTTAAAATCTAGAATGTATAACAGATACGATTGAATAAGCAATAACAACAAAATGCCATGCATCCTGGAATAGGAGTTGAGGTGTTCAAGGAGGGCTCATTTCCGTGGCATGCCTGCATTATGAATACCTCATGGGTATGAATACCTGAAGTGTAGTTTGTTCAGTAGCATTCCATATGAGATTGAATATAAATTCATGGAAAGCTGGGTGAGTTCAGATGTCAGTTCCTTGTCTTTGAGTCTGATAAGAATCACGTGAGCCTCACACTCAGACTGTGTATGCACTAAAATGAAAAGGTCCCAACAGGCACCCTGAGGCTTTAGGATGGGGAGGAGGCAACCCTAACCCCCAATGCCCCAGCTTTGTTGATTGTTCCTTTTAATGAATGTCTTTCTACATATTTCTTAAGTCCAGTGTTTGCTTGTGCTAACACGTGTACGAGCTTCATCTTTCATGAGGAGTTCAATGAACTGCGCTGGTAGACATCCCTTGCACGAAGGAAAGTACAGGAAACTGTGGAAACACACAGAGCATACAACGTAGTTTCAACACATTCATTTGAACTATGAGTAAGTGATTATCAAAACTTGAGAAAAAAACAGCATTCAGATAACACTAAGAAAATTAAAATGGAAACAGAAATTGTGAATTATTCATTCAACTAATAATTATTGATGACCTATTGCATGTATGTTATCTTACAACGATAAAATCTGTGGTTACTTTAGAGTTTGGGGATTGTTCCTTCTCCTTCTCCTCCTTCTTCTTTTTCTCCCTCTCCTTCTCCTTCCCCTTCTTTTTTTCCCATCAAAGAAGTGAAAAGACAACCTATAAGATGGGGAAAAAATATTTCCAAACCATATACCTGATGAGGGGTTTCTATCCAACATATATAAAGAATTTATACAACTCAGTAGCAAAAATAAATAAATAACCCAATTTAAAAATGGGCAAAGGACCTGCGTAGACATTTCTCCAAAGATATATGAAAGGCCAACAGGTACATGAGAAGATGCTCGACATCACTAGTTCTCAGGGAAATGCAAATTAAAACATAATGATATATCACCTTATGCCTTTGAAACTGGCCATCATCATAAAGACAAGAGAAAACAAATGCTGGCATGGATATGGGGGAAAGGGATCCCCTGTGCACTGTTGGTGGGAATGTAAATAGGTATAACCACTATGGAAAACAGTATGGAGGTTCCTCAGAAAAATTAAAAATAGAACTATCATATGATCCAGCAATTCCAATTCTGAGAATATATCCAACATAAACAAAAATATCAACTCAAAAAGATATCTGCACCCCATGTTCATAGCAGTATTATTTAAAATAGCCAAGATACAGGAACAATCTAAGTGTCTATCGATGGACGAATGGATTAAGATATATATACAATGGAATATTATTCAGCCTTTAAAAAAGAAGGGATAGGAAACTGTTCTGGATTGTGGACTAAAGAAGTGCAACAACTAAATGCAATGAGTTATTCTTTTTTGGATCCTGGATTAAAAAAATAAAGCTATAGAGGATATCATTCAGATAATTACAGAAATTTGATAATGGGCCATATATAAGAGAATAGTTTCATACACAAGCTACTTGTACCTCCTAAGGGTTGGTGGATTATGATATTTTCAGATGGCTCAGAAAGAGAGAAATGGAGAAGCAAAGGATTAAAAATGAGCTAGCCTAGATAAATAGATAAATATATAGTTGCTCATTGCTCTCATCTTGCAAATGTTCTGGAGATTTGAAATCTCATCATCAACAATGAAAAGAAAACAATGCAAGTGCTCTGTCTCCAGAGGTGGAGATTTATTTTATTTATTTAATATTTATTCTCTAAGAGTAGAGAACAGCTTTCTCCATTCAGTCACTGTGCAGAACAGCATGGTGAAAGGCAGCATGGTGTGGTGGTAAAGAGGAAATTCCACCATTTGCAACAATATGGAGGGATTTTGAAGCATTATGCTAAGTGAAATAAGTCAGACAGAGAAAGTCAAATATTGATCTTACTTATATGTGGAATCAAAAAAGAAGAAAAAAAACAAACTCACACAAAAAGAGAGCAGACTTGAAGGAGGAAGGTTCTCAAAAGGCATAAACTTCCAGTCATACAAAAAATGCATACTAGGGATGTAATGTACAACATGATGACACAACTAACACTGATGTATGATATGTAGGAAAGTTATTAAGAGAGTAAATCCTAAGAGTTCTCATCACAAAAATAATTTTTTTCTCTTTTCTTTTTTTCTTTTTCTTTTTATTGTTATCTATATGAGAGGGTGGATGCTAACTGAACCTATTGTGGTAAAGGAATAGGCTCTGGAGCCAAACTTCCTGGGTTCCTATTGCAATTTTTTGCATAGTAACTCTGTGGCTTTGAACAAATCACTTAACTTCCTTGTTCCTTAGTTTCCTATAAAATGGGAATAAAACTAGCACCAACCACATAAAGTTTTTGTGAGGGTGAAAGTATATAAAGTGATGCTGGCAAATAAAGAAGTCAATAAACATAAGCTATTAGTATTTCACCCCAGTGGTCTCTTAAGGCAAGAGTGAATGTCCTCAAAAGATGTCAGTGAGAGAATACATCCTTTAAAATGTAATAATTGTGGATCTCACCAATAATAAAAATTATCATCTGGGAATATTTTTATTATTTCTTATTCCCTCTCTGATATTCTCAGAACTTCAGTTTAGTGGCTTATGGGTTTTTTTTAATGAACAATTTTAATAATATCTTCCTGGTAGGGTTATTGTTATGATTAGAAGTCCAAGAATACTCACAACGATTATTCTGAGTAAGCAAAAAAAGTTAAATTATGCTTGATAATCTCTATTAAATATGACAGGGAAATATTTTAGAAATATTTTCACTTAGGGTGCCTGGGTGGCTCAGTCAGTTAAGTGTCTTGACTCTTGGTTTCGGCTTAGGTCATGATCTCAGGGTTTGTGAGTTTGAGCTCCACGTCAGGCTCCATGATGACAGTGCAGAGCTTGCTTGGGATTCTCTCCCTCTCTCTCTACCTCTCTCCTTCTCATGCTTACTCTCTCTCTCTCAAAATAAATAAATAAACTAAAATTTTAAATAATTACCTTTCAACACTGCTTCTTTCAAGACTTTTCTTTCTGTTAAACCCACAATGGGGACTTGAAATAAAACCCAGGGACAAGCTAATGTATGAACCTAACAAAATATGTTCTTCCCCTTCCCCAACATGACTTTTTTCCTTTCATCACATTGACATTTTTTTTTTTTTTTTTTTTAGTCCAGGACAGACAGTTATTGTTGCAGATTGTCCCTCAGTTTAGATTCATTTTATTGCTTCCTCATGATTGGATGCAGGTAAGACATTTTGGAAAGGATAACATTCAGACAAAGTGGAGCCTTCTCAGTGAACCATATCATGGGCAAATAGGGTCAGTTTGTGTCGTTATTGATAATGCTGAATTTGATCATTTGGATAAGGTAGTTTCTGCCAGATTTCTCTGTGGTAAAAGCAATGTTTCTCTTTCAAATTAATAACTAATATGTAGTGGGGGAGCACCTGGGTGGCTCGGCCTGCTGAACGTCTGACTTGATTTCAGGTCAGGTCAGGACCTCTTGGTCTGGGATGATGCTGGAGGAAAAGGTGAGAAACACTGCCTGCTTCCCTAAACCCTTCTTTCATATGAAGCAAAAGCTCTATACCATTTGGTTAGGGGAAGCAAACCGTCGTGCTGAGACCTACTTCCTGAAGGGAGGGTAGAAATAAAAATCCTGCAGGGCACCTGGTTAAGCATCCCACTCTTGGTTTTGGTTCCAGTCATGATCTCATGGTTCGTGATTCGAGCCTTGCATTGGGCTCTGCTCTGATAATGAGGAACCTACTTGGGATTCTCTCACTCCCTCTCTCTCTACCCCTCCCCTGCTCGTTCATTCTCTCTCCCTCTCTCCTCCCCCCACTCCCTCAAAATAAATAAATTTAAAAAAAAAGAAGAAGAAGAAATAAAAGCCCTGCTCCTAGAGAAAAGACAGGAGTACCTCCTGGGCTCATATTCCTGTACTGGTATAAATTAAAGGTCTGCTGCCACTGGAGGGAGGGTAAGAATATATAAGAATGCTATTGAATTAATACATAAAGGAAAAAAAGATAAAATTTAGCAAAAGATATGTACATGTGTGTCATTAAAGAAGAAACTCAAATGACAAACATATTAAAAGTATTCAACTTTATGAATAATTAGATAAATGCAAATAAAAATCATAAAATATCATTACATATCCTTAAGGTTTGTATAATTTTAAAAATCTGGCACAACCAAATGCAAAGAAGTGAGTCAGTGGAGATTTTCATGCATTTTAGGGGGTAGAAATGGGGTATAACTGTTTTTGAAAACCAATTTTTCATCACTAGTAAATGTAAATTTGTACATACACTGCAGTTTTAGTAATTTCACTCCAACATATGTACCCTAGATCATCAATTCATGCCCATGAGCACCTGGGGACAAGTGTAAGAATAATCAAAGCAGGATGGATTGTTCACAATAGCTCCAAACTTAAAACAACACAAAGCCTATGACCAACATTTGGGTAAATAAAATATAGATACTAACCAGCAATGAAAAGGAAGGGACTACATCTACACTGTTGAATATCACAAACATAATGTAGAATAAAATAAGCAAGTATAAAAGTATATATAAACTATGGTTGTATTTGTAGAAAATACAAAGCAAGGCAAAACTAAAAAATATATTATTTAAACATGCAAACATTGGTGACAAAAATATAAAGAAATAAACTGAATTATAGACATAAAATTTTTACTCTCTCTCCATGCAAAGCGTGGAGCCTGCTTAGGATTCTCTCTTCCTCTCTGTCTCTCTCTCTCTCTCTCTCTCTGCTTTTCTCCCCACTCATGCATGCTCTCTCTCCCTCTCTCAAAGAAAAAAAGAAAAAAAAAAAAAAAAGAGAGATACCAGCTCTCAAGCCTCATCTAGACCTGCTGAATCAGAAACTCTGAGGGTGGGGCCCAGTGACTCTCATTTTTACCAATTCTCCTGGGTGATTTGGATGTGTGCAGAGTTTGAAGACACATCTCTATACCGCCCTTGGATTTACCTCAGAAAGCCACTAGTTCTCATCTGAACAAGAAAGTCTTCCTCTCTTCTCTTCTCTTCTGAGAACACATTCTCCCCTCCCCTCTTCCCCACCCCACCCCCCATTTTTTTGTCTTTTTCAGGCTCATCTCTAATGCTACTTCATGCAGGAAGCTTTCCAAGCCTGGAAGAACTAAATTTGGTTTCTCCCATCATCTGGAAAGAGTCACCTCTCTGACTCCCGTCCTGACCCAGCAGAGGATATTCACATTGTTTCTTTAAACAAAAATAAATAAATACAGAAAACCAGAATCAAAACTTCAAACCAACCACAGAAAGCATTTGGTGTGTGTTTAGATGATATGTGAGTAAACATGTGACATGTTTATTTTACTGCTTTAGAACTTAAACTTCTGGACTCAAGGAACAATAACATGTATTTACTCTTGGGCAACAGAGGAGCCAAATACATTTTTAAACACTGTATAACTGTGAAAATACTCCCAAATCATGATTCTGCCCGATTATCTGCTGTAGAATCCCAGGGCTGGATTGAATCAGTGTTCATGTAATTGCTTGCATTTAAAATTGTTCCTCAGAGGTTATGTCCCCATGGTGCTCTAACTACTGCATGGAATATATGACAGCCTGGCCCCTGTTCCCATGGCCACTTCCCTGTGGCTTTCTGTGCTTCTGGCTTAGCTTTCCCTGGGAAGAAAAACTGGATGCTTTCTTGGTACTGAGCCATGCTCTCATCTGGGATAAATATTAAGAAAGAAGGAGGGAGCTTTTGTTCAGATTATAAATGCCAGATCCTGCCACATTAATTGTCCTGCACATCCCAACGGTGCTTACTTCAAACACTTGGTTTTCAAGCCCTCCTCTCTAAAGGATGTGCTGGGAACTGTCAGGAATCACAGAGGAGTGAGTCCTACACTACTTTCATGAACACTTACTCTAAGATTGCCACTGACAGAATAAAGGGAAATCCCTGGACCATATTGTGGTTTATCAGCTTTCACGGAGCACAATGTTTCCCAGATTGGAGACTTCCATACCCCCAGGGAATCATGAGAATTGTTAAAGAGGTCACCATTTTGGCTTCAAGCCAAAAGGACATAAACCACCACCAATGAAAGGCTTTTTAGCCTTAGAGTTCGTATTGACTTATAGGAAACCACTCAGTTACTATAAATGAAAGAGCTCTTTGACCGTTTCCCTTGCAAAATCGGAGGGAGAGTAAATAGGCCATGGCTGATGGGCAGAAAGAAAGTAGCAAAAAGAAATGTGAGTGAATGATAACAGAATAAAGAGGAAAGAAAAGAATAGTCAAAGAAGAGAATGTGGAAAGAAAGAGCAAGCAGTGAAGAGGGAAAAACAGTGCAACAAGATCAACTCAATTTCTAATCCTATGTTTTTAATCATGGTGATAATTTTAGACACCGCTTTCAAGGAAAAAAAAAAAAGGGTTACAAAGGATCCTAAATAAGATTAGTAATACTGACTTTTCCTTGTGTCTTAAGTTCCAGTATGGGCTGGCAAGCACTGTTACTGATCCTGCCTTTCTTTAATATTTTAAAATTCTGTTCATCCTGGATTTTTTTATTTTTTAAATATTATTTATCCTGATTACTGTGTTTTTTGGTGTCCCCTAAATTTTGTACCTTGAGGGGGTTGCCTCTCATGCCTCACCCTAGTCCTGGCCTCATAGACCAGGCTTTTCTTCAAAATTTGATTTGGTCTTGTCAGAAAATGAGATGGAGAAAAAATACTTCTTTCGAATGGAAAGTCTAATTAAGTGTCTCAGTTGAGCTGAACACAGATTTTTAGGACTGGAAGGTCTCTTGAGAAGCTATTTTCGCAGATTATATGGTTAGAGAAACGCTTGTACCTGAAGAATCCAATGTGAAGACTTTGAGTAAAGTTTCCTCCAAGTGCTCATTGATGTCATCTAGCCAAAGCCAGGCAAGTAATCTTCTCCTGGTTCTCTCTTGCTCTGTCACAGATGTAAGGCCCAAATATGAAACCAAAGACTCTTGTCCTGCCAAATCTGATGAGAAGGGCAAAGCAGAAACACAGCAACTCCCAGGTTTAAATTGCAATTTGGGGGGCACCTGGGTGGCTCAGTCAGTTGCACATCCAACTCTTGATTTAGGCTCAGGTCATGATCTCAGAGTCGTGGGATCAAACCCCGGACTGGGCTCCGTGCTGAGTGTGGAGCTCGCTTTAGATTCTCTCTCCTGCCCTCTCCCCTGCTCTCTCACTCTCTTTAAAATAAAATTTAAAAAGTAATATAAAAAAAATGCACTATGAACCTGACAAGCTTTTCCCTAGAGCAATGTCAGAAGGTTCAGGAAAAACATGTTTTGAATGTTGTGGAAAAGGATATGTCAACCAGGCTTCATACGTATTAAGTCTGAATCTGTAGACTCTAGCAGGAGACCACAGAAATGCATTTGGATGAAGAAAATCCTTGTGGAATAAAACTAAATTGACCGACCTCAAAAATCTGATCTTATGCTACCATTCAAAGAAATGTACAATGGTATGTTCCAACTACAAATATGGGTGAAAATTTGGTATGTGTAGCTAACAATAATAGTTTTATGAAATTGTTACCAATTGTTAAGGGAGAACAGAGTACTAAGCATTTTATTTGTGTTACTTTTATTATTCTTCATTTTAACCATGAATAGAAGATTTTACTATAAAGAAACTGATGGGGCGCCTGGGTGGTGCAGTCGGTTAAGCGTCCGACTTCAGCCAGGTCACGATCTCGCGGTCCGGGAGTTCGAGCCCCGCGTCAGGCTCTGGGCTGATGGCTCGGAGCCTGGAGCCTGTTTCCGATTCTGTGTCTCCCTCTCTCTCTGCCCCTCCCCCGTTCATGCTCTGTCTCTCTCTGTCCCAAAATAAATAAATAAACGTTGAAAAAAAATTTTTTTTAAAGAAACTGAAGCTTAGAAAAATGATCTGTCCTCAGGCTAATGAAGCAGCTTTAGTCATGGGGCTGTATTTTTAACCTGAGTCTATCTTAGTCCCAAGTCACCGTTCTCTCCTCTAAACCAGGACTCTGCAGGCTACAGACCACATGCCAAGTTTACTGGGCCACCTCACAGTCTGCAGACTACTGGTTTTTACACCTTTAAATGGCTGAGAAAAATCCAAAGAAGAATACCATTTCATGACGTGTGAAAATAATTATTTTGTGGCATGTGACATTCAAATTTCAATGTCCATAAACGAAGCTTTGTTGGAACACGGCCATGCCCATTCGTTTCCTTACCTATCTATGTGGCATGCCCACCACAGTGGCAGAGTTGAGCAGCCACTACAGAGACATCACAGCCCACAGCCTAAAATATTTACTGTCGGACTCCTTATAATAACACTTGCTGACCCCTGCTCTATATCACTTTGCACCCTAATTTGGTAGTAGCAATTTCCTTAAAATTTCATTTTGAAAAATAATAATCCCAACATTGACAGGCCTTCTTTCCTCACTATAGACATAACCAATATTCCTGATCCACATCTCTTTTTCTCAATTTCCCTGCTTGCAACCTCCAGCCTGCAAAAGAAATCTCATTCCTACTTAATGTTCTACCAATCAGATCAAGTCAAACTCTTGTCTAATTCAATTCTAGTCTATGTGGAAAAGAAAACCGTAAACAAGCACATAGACATGACTGCTAGTTTCTTGATAAAACACACATTTCTGCCAACACCATGACTGATTATAGGAATCCTACACCAAGCCAAGAGAGAGACCCCACTTAAGTAGCATCAAGAGAATATTTGTTTCAAGCTACATAATCCTATGAATAAAGAATAACAAAATGATGGCAAGGTAAACATCACCATGCCACAATGCAAACAAAACAAAGAAGCTATTGCAAAATTCTGTATAAATATCTAGTCTTTAACATCTTCTTCCAATAGATTTTTGCTGCCTGCATTTCCTCTGACACTTACTCTGCTGACCTGGCATCCCAGACATCATTGTGCAAATGTTCTGGGAATCCAAGAGTCAGTTCTCAGCACCCTTCTTCTAGCCCCCAAGCATTATTCATAATGCGAATGTCATCACCATGATCCAACTGCAGTCTCATAGTCTCCTTGAAACAGTGGAAGGAAGAAAATGAGAGAAATGTCTATCCCAGGGACTTAAAAGGTAAGACTGAGAGCAGTGCTGCCTTCACAACAAATGGGTAGCCTGTTTCTGCAGCCCTTGCTTCTCAGGTCTCAGAGCAGCCTCCCTGGACACGTCCCCAATGCTTTCCAGTGGTACCCTCCAGTTCATAATATTTATGGCTCTTGCTGTCCACTAAAGGAATTCATTGAACAGCAATGAACTATTATTAATGGGCTGGTAGGAAGCTCTTCCTTGGCTGATGAGATTGAAGTTTCTATGCCAAAAGAAATTTTCTTAGGTAGAAATTCTACTTCTTTGCCTGGTCCTTAGTGGTTTAATTTCCCCCCCAATCTTCAGCCTTTAGTTAAATCATCTTTTCATAGGGAAAAATATTCCCAGCAACCTAAGTATACAACTAACTTTCCATGAAAATAAACTCCATTTCTCCATTCCCCTGACCTCCCAGATTTGACACACTTGATATTTTCTAGAGTCTGCTAAAGTCAGAGGAGTTCCAAAAATACCTCACGCACCAATCTGCTTTTCAGACCTACTTGATATGATGCAGTTGAATTTTGACAGGCTAGCAGAAAGGAAATGACTTAAATCAGAAGCAGGCTTGGTTTAAAATTGTCTTGTCTGTCTGATTGTTTTCTTTTTTCCTAGATGGTTCCAGAAAAAATAAATCCAATTCTTTGTGAGTGTCTACTTTGGAAATTTGGTTTTTTTTTGTTTTTTTTTCCCCTTCTTTGTCATTCTCTGTGTGAATTCCAAGGGGCTGCTGAAGAAAATTTTCCGGGAGCAAAAGGAAGAGAAGAGTCAGTGAAAGACTCAGTTTGCTTTTACTAACGTAACTCTTTCTTACTTGTGGGTGAGCTATCAGTCAGCCAGCAATGGGATTATCGTTGAAAGCTCACCTAGCTCCTTGACCTCAGGAAAGTAAGTATCCGTTAGTTCTTAAATGAAGACCAGTTTGAAAAGTTCTTTTTAAGGATCCTGGTAATTATGCCAGAAATGACTTAGATAATTAGGTGGTTCGAGAGCAAACTTTTAAAATATAAAGTACTTTGGGGAGAAAAACAAGATTTTTAAAAAAGTGACATTCCAAGGAGAACAAAGATAACCCTTTAAAATGTGGGAAGAGGCTGAGTCAGACCCTGTCAGCAAGCTTCACTGAGGCCTGGGGACTTGTAGCAACATGATTAAAAAAAAGAAGAGAAGAAGAAAAAAGAAAAAAAATTACACAGCAACTTTTATTCAAAGATCTCAAAGTATTCTACAAAAGTAAAATCGTCTAACATTCCATGGTGGGGGTAGATTTAGGAAATTACCATGGTCCTTCTAAATTAGAGTTTCTCAACCTCAGCATTATTGACATTTGGAGCTTGATTAATTCTTTGTTGTGGGGGGGGTGGGAGTGGGGGGGTGGGATCCCCTGCAATGCAGCATCCTTGACCTCTACCCCCTAGAGGTCTACCTCTACCCCCTCTACCCCCTTCCCTTTTGGTCATGACTACCAAAAATGTCTTCAGACATTGCCATGTGTCCTTTGGAGGGCAAAATCTTCCCCAGTTGAGAAACACTGTTCTAAATGAATAAACCAAGGACAAAGCAGTCAATAAACTTGCACAACAGCACCAGCCAGAAAACAGTGGCCAAACTGGAAGAAGAAAATGATGATTCTCGAGTCCCAAGCAGGTGACGCTTACCACCACTGCTGCCTACCTCCATGGAAAGTCGTGCAGGTCCCTAAGTTATTCCCCTGAGTCCCTAATTTATTCCTCCGGTTGGTTAGTTCTGACCACTAACCACTAGGACTCAGTGGTCAATATAAATTTTCCCTCATGATGTACTGGATGCTTGGCTGTGTTCAGTATGTCTGATTGGTGTTATTTTCCTGGGACTCACTAAGGAACTTCTGAGACCAACTCTTCTCTCGAAGGGGGCAAGTCCATGTAGTATGAAATGGACGAGCAGCAAGCCTATAACTGTATGTGCAGAATCACTGATACTATAAAGTGTTTACTAAGAGCAAGGAGGCTTGTGGGCAGGATGGGTGCAGGAGGAGCCCACAGGACGACTTAGCCAAGCAGACGGATGCTTTTCGATTTGGTTATCTGGTAAGTCCTTCCGCTACATTAATTTTTTTTTTCAGGGCATTGCTTGGAAATGATTGCAACATATACTTCTGTTAATTGATTTATTTAAAAGATGGTTTCATTTGCATACAACATTTTTGATATGTCAGTGCTTGTCTCTTGATAAATTAGAAAATGCCTGTTCCCTCCCTCTTCTTTATTCACATCGGTGTACAAACTTGTTGATCTCTCCAAGTGAGTCAGGGAAATCAGGTACAGATTAATTCAAGCGATGAGCCACCTCCAGCATTTTGGAAATCGAGACAGGTGTAGAAAAGTATTTTTAAAACATGAGCTCTGAGGGGCACAAAAGAGGAGTGGGGTGGCATGCTGGTGTAACCATTTTGCAAAGCTGGATATAAACTTATACCACTCAGCTCTATATTTATTCAATGAACATATGTTGAGTACACGCTGGGCCCAAGGCCCTGTACTGGAAAATACAAAACTGCCCAGAATCAGCCTCTGCTTTGAGATATATATTTTTTGCATAGGCTACTTTACAAATGAGTAAGTAATCAGACTGTGAGGCTAAAGGTGATCGGGAACGGACAAAGTCTGTGTTTTTGGCATTCTGCAATTTTTGGTCCTATGATACCACAAAGAATTAAGTTTTCATCATGACAGCGGTGTAGAGTAAAAGACGCCGTGAATTTAGGGTGAAAAGTCTGGGCTGAATCCTGCTTCTTCCATTTCCTAGTTGCATACCTCTAAGCACATTATTTAACTTCGAGCCTCATTCCCTCATCTACAAAAAGAGAACAGTAGGGCCTCAAAGGGTAATTGTGAAAAGAACATTAAATTTTCAGATAAGTGCTAAAATTTCTAGTGTTAGGAATCAGTCATAGCTACACTCTGTTTTTGCTTACCTATGCAAAGTCCCTTAAGATACTGTCTTTAACTTATACAATAATCCTATGAAATAGGCATCATTATTTCCCTTTCATAGACAAGGAAATTGAAGGCCAGAGAGTTTAAGTGATTTCTCTGAAGTCCTACAGCTGCATTCAACAGACTCTACTGAATCTATTGAACTTCAGCCTATTGAACTTAAAAGCATGCATAATTCCCACAGCATCACGCTGCCATTTTGCTGTGTCTCCATTTTGCATTAGAGAACAAATGTATTAATAAACAGGTTACTATGGCACTCATTAAAATATGGAGATTGATAAAACAACCATCAAGGAAAACATTGATTTACCATATTTCAAGAAAAAAAAAAAAAAGAACAAATCCAAGTTACTTTCAAGAGGAGTCTCAGAAAATGAGACGAAGTAACTTTGAACTTGAGACCAAAAAAAGCAGGTATGAGGATGCTCACAGAGGTCCTTGTCCTAGTCTTTCTTTCTTCCAACACTGGAGCAGAAGGAGGCCCTGAGAACCTTGGGAGTTTTTGTGAGTTTGTGTTTGAACTCAGACCCCAGCAGCACCTCTCTTACCTAGACTAGGCTAAAGCTGTATTCTGCAGTATGAAGAAATGAAAGAATTAGCTAGCTCTCCTCAAGAAATGAAGACGTTTTCTTTTTAGCCACAGTATGACATATCAGAGGGAAATAATGTATGTTTACGCTTCACAGATTAAAAATGTTGCTTTTCTGGGACAGAACAGGGAAACATAGAATCATGAAAACTACTCAAGGCCAACAAGGATTTAAAGAGACTCCTTTATAAAATAGTCCGTTATAAGCTGGCTGTATACAGCTATCTCATTCCATCCTTAGGACATTAATGTAAAGTACATGCTAGATCACTGTTTTGCAGATGAGAAAATTGAGCTTCAATGACCCTTGTGTTTTCCCCAAGGTGTCTCTGGAGCAGTCATTTGTGTTGAGTGAGAACCTGTGCCCTCCAACATGAAAGGCTGTCCTCTCTCACCCACCAGGCCTGCCTTGTTCCCTGAGCACAGACTTACCTCCACTCACCTGCTCTGCCCCACTCTGCTCACCCTCCATCTGGCACCCAGACACACTAGCTGGCACCTAAATGAGCACTGAAGATGTTTCCAGTAGCCTGTGACCTTTGAACCCAACAATGTTTGACAGCCAACTCTCAGTTATCTGCAAAAGGCTTATGCATCTCCTTGGCAAACTCCTGCCACTTAGGTGTATTCCCACAATACAAGGGGATGAGTCCCTTGATGTAAGAGAATTTTCCTTTCGGCATGAGCAAAGAATTAGGAATATAAATCTGTAGGCAAAAGGAAGCATATGATGCCTCCAAAGCAAAAGAGAAACTCATTCTCTTTAGATGATCTATTGCTCTCCTCCATTAAGGCAGATAATTGGGGTTACCTGGAATCTCTAACCTTACACCAGCACTGAACTAGGTATTAGTCTATTTTTATAGATGATGAAAATAAGTCTCAAAGGTTAAGCAACTTGCCCCAGGCCATACAGCTAGCAGTTGCCAGAAGTGAGGCTCTTGAACCACATTTACCTTTGGTAAGGCATTCCCTTCCCAATGAAACGAACATCAGAGTGAAATGAAGGGGAAACATTCCTTTTCTTTAAAAGCATGATTAAAAACAGTTAAAACTTTGGCTCAATTATCTGGCCTTACACCTTGTCAGCTACTTACAGTAAATGTTACATTTTATTCTGGCCTTTTCCTTATATCTAGTAAGCTTCAGGGCCCTGTCAATGTATGTGCTCATTAACAAGAATCATATTAATATTAGCCCCAAAACATAGCATTGCAAAAATAAAACCAAAATGGGAAAACAACATCAAGATATCTGATTCATTCCAAGTCAAACAGAAAAGACCCAACTTGAAAAAAGCTTGGATCTATCACTTTATTAATTCCAACAATAAAAGTTACCATTAAGTATGGATCATGTTCGCTCTATCTAGAAATTAGAAATTATTATTCCTATATCAAGTTGACAAAACTAAAACTAAGCAACTTGCTCAAGATCGCTGATCTAGTAGGTACTAGAACCTCAATTCAAACCTAGGTCTTTATATACTCTCTTCCTTCCTACTGCACTAATATCTATGCCAAAGAGCTGTTTGTATTTACAACCCTTCATGTGATGACTTCTCAGTCTCTCAAAAATATTGGATGATGGAAAGTCACAAGACTAAGAAATCTGAATGGGTCCAGTGCCCAGAACCCTTCACTGCTGGGCTGACTTAGGGCTTGAAATTTTCACACTTACAGTCATCTGACTAGAAGAACTAGTTGGTATCAGGAGCAAGCTGGGATAACTGGCATGATAGCAGATCAGCTTTGGGGGAAGAGGCCTGAGAGATACTCAGTCAAAAGAGGTCTCAGTATACAAGTGGTGACAGAAGGGCATTGGATGCCCGGGTGAAGTAGAAAACGTCCTCAGCTACAAGGTTCATCCCAACCGTTGGACCCAGGCTTGCTTTGGCTAGCAGTCCTCCCCTGTGACATGTGGAGAATGGCCTATATAAGATCTGTTGGCAAAGCAGTGGTTAAACCAGCAATGGGGCCCAGGATGCCCAGCTGCTAGTAGAGAAAATATACTTGGAAGACAGAGCTAGTGTTTAAATTGTGTCTTCAGGAAGCAAATTGAGTCAGGGGTGCCTGGGTGGCTCAGTCATTTAAGCATCTGACTTCAGCTCAGGTCATGATCTCACAGTTTGTGAGTTCCAGTCCCACATCAGGCTCTATGCTGACGGCTCAGAGCCTGGAGCCTGCTTTGGTTTCTGTGTCTCCCTCTCTCTCTGCCCCTCCTCACTCATACTCTGTCTCTCTTTCCTTCAAAATTAAATAAACATTTTAAAAAGTTTTAAAAAATTGTAAAAAAGAAGCAAATTGAGTCAAAATCCAGATTTGTCCACCAGTTACTTACTGCAGGTTCCGTAAGGGTATCTACAGAGTCATCCCATGTCCAAGTACTTCATCACTCACTGAGGTTCTGACCCCAATCCCTCTTCCACTTTTGAGCTGGGGAAGTACAGCCCCTCTAACTTAATTAAAGCTTAGCCTAGAAGTAGGCTAAACTTTCCTAGGCTAGTGGTTCTCCAACTTTAACCTGCTTTAGCATCATCTTGTAGACTTGTTAAAACATAACTCACTGGGCTCCACCCAGTTTTTGATTCAGCAGATCTGGGGCCTGAGAATTTGCATTTCTACTGGTCCTTTGGTGATATTGATTGATGTAGCTGGTCTGGGGACCACATTTTGAGAATCAGTCTTGTAGACCTACACTCAGGCCTTGACTCCAGGGTCCTACATCTCCAGAAGCAGGAAGAGACAAGACAAATTCAAGGAAAGGGCACTTCTACACCAGGGCAAGAACAGCTGGTAAATGCCTCCCTTTCTCAGAGCCCCATTCACTTCCCTCCAGGACTTCCAAAGGCCCAGGACTTCCCTGCCAATTGACAGGCTACCTCAGTTTACCTCTCTTTGAACCAGCCGCATGGAAAAAAAAAAAAAGAAATAGAAAAAATTGAAAGGACAATCTGAAGATCAAAGTAAGTCCCCCTCCCCTTCCAGAGAGTACTCCAAAGAGTAGGAAAAAATGGTTAACCTCCTTGCTTTTCCCCCAGGAACGCCACTTCTTATCACAACGACCTAATTATTGATCTTCCTTTCTCATGCGGGAACGGGGTTAAGCTTAGTCGTGCCATTAACAAGGTTTACAGCCTCGGTCTGTGTCAGGCGAACTATGTTTTGCAGAGACATTTACCATAAAGTAAAGGAATTGGCACATCTACTAAAAATATCTTTTCAGAAATTTTATCCGACCATTCCAAGAAACATGCACAAAAATGAATCTACACATCAACACATGGTAACTCTGTAATTATTTTTTCTCTTAGGCCTATGGTCTCTGCAAGTGCTTTTAATCATGCAAATTAGAGAGGCTCGAGTTAATTCTATAATGCATTAGATGGTTGCTGGGATAACTATTGATTTTTTTTCACCTCAAAAGACATTCAGTTAAGGAACATGTACAAATAAATCATCACTGCTTCCAGTTTGAATGGTAATTTATAAAGTTTTAGGGGGTGCCTGGGTGGCTCAGTCGGTTAAGCGTCCGACATCAACTCAGGCCATGATCTCACAGTCCGTGGGTTTGAGCAACCACGATGGGCTCTGTGCTGACAGCATCATGGAGCCTGCTTTGGATTCTGTGTCTTCCTCTCCCTCTCTCTGCCCCTCCCCCCACCTCTCGCCCTCCCTCTCTCTCTCTCTCTCCCCCACGCGCGCGTTCTGTCTCAAAAATGAATAAACATTAAAAAAAATTTTAAGTAAAAATACATAAAAATAAATCAATAAAGTTTTAGGGGTTAGAATATACAAAATAATTTTAGCTTGGAAGATGTCTTACAGGAATGTTTGTGGGAAATATCCTCTACATGACGAATTTCTGCTTCAAAATGCCTTGATTAATTAACATAAATAGCTCTGAAGAAAAAGGGAACAGCATCTCTGGCAGGACCCTGGCTGAGTTCTTTGGAAACTACAACACAAGCTAAACACAGTGAAGCCAGGACTCTTCCATTCATGGCTGGTCCAATTCCAGGGAAACGCCTTGGGCTTGGGACAGCTCTGGAAAGGATCTGCTCCAGTTGGCGGTTAACCAAAGTCCGTTTCTTCTTCTGCTCCCAGTTCCCCTGAGAGAATGAGTCAGCTTCAGGGCCCTAGAGGTGTGGGCTGCGGCTGAAGAGATCTGGAGGACCTATAAAGAATAACCCTAATGCCCTGCTCTTTTCACTGTGAGACTGTCCTTCCACAATTCCAAAATGAAATGAAGCATTATGGGAAAGAAGTGTAGTATTTACTCAAAGTATCCTGCTGAGCTTTTTTAACATACATTATTTTGTTCTAACATTAATGCTGCAAGTCAGGATTATTGCCTCTGCATTCAGAGAGGTTAAGTAATATGCCCAGCATCACACAGCACATTAATGACAGAACCAGGAAAAGGACCAGAGCCTGTTTCACTCAAAAGTAACCATCTTCTCCACCAGTTCCCTCTAATTAACTACAGGAAAGGGAACAATTCACAACAGCTCTACAATTAAGCCACTCAGACACTGAGTGGGAAATAAGTTTTCAGGTCTTTCCCCGCGTCAGGAATGATTCCCACCACCAGGTCCTTGAGCGACATTGTGAAGTAGGTGATGTTGGGTTTACAAACTTCCCATCTCTCAACCTCCCTCTCCTGACACCCAGGGACTACATTGTCCCTTCTAGGAGAGTTCCCATCCAGCTCCTGGAATCTTCCAGAGCCCTGATGTGGTCTCATTCAATGTCATCAAGACCATGTAGTTACACTAGCATCCACTCCACTGTACAGGAAGAAACCCACCTACCAATAGTAGGGAGGCAAGTGCCCCTTGCTTAAAAATGAACCCTTCCTCTCCCACTACCAACCTCTTAGCAACCCTTCCAATGCTTCCACATTCCTTACCTCGGCTTGCGAAATGAGAGTAAACTGTGGCTCAGTAAAGTAGTTTGTGCTATCTGAATGACAAGCAGGTTCACCTCTTCAAAGAGATATATGTATTTTACAGCTTTTAATAAGTTGCTAATGCTGCGTGGGGAATTTTACGAGCTTGGGAGGGTTTTCAAAATGTATTTCTTCTTGTCTCTATCAATTTTCACTCTTCCCTAGTCATGGGCAGTCCAAGACTTGGAGTCCCCTTGTGAAAGTTTCTTAAGGTCTTATCTAACATTACCAGGTTTTGACTGGGTGACCCTTTCTGCTGCTGTGATTTCTTCCAAATAAAGAGATTTTATCTTTCTATGAACAATCTTCTGCCTAGAAATGGAATAATGCCAAGAAAACCCTTTGGAGTCAAGGCAGTCATAAGACTTCCCCAAGTTCCAGAACTAAATGGTATAGTTTCCCCCCCCCAAAATATTCCATTGAACAATATATGTCACAAAACTTTTTATGTAAACTACTCAAAATATTCTCCGTTCAGACATACTACTTACTTAGGATTGTTGAATAGCCAGTATGTCTTGCTTAGCATCAGAGCACATACAACTGTAGTCAATGCAACTTTAAGAAACTGAAATGTTAAACTTGATATTTACATTCAAAGCAGAAGTTACATAAAGTTGTCTTTTACTTACTATGAAAGAAAAGTTGCCTGTATGTTTAAAAATCCAATGGTATGTTTCCCAAAGCAGAATGGATGTGGAGTCCCTTACCGGTAGTAAAAGCTAAGCTTGCTTCCTACTACAGTTGGAAATAGAAGGAGGGGTAAATACAAATAGTGGGGAGAGGAAAAGCGGGTGAGGTCACAGAAAACCCTACCACCTGTTTTCTATCACTACTCTGTAATCCGCCCAATCACTGGCTCTTACGGCACCTGCTATAAGGCAGCCTTTTAGTGACATCGCAAGAGTGGGCTACTGCAGATGATTGCCCTGGAGGCCCTCTTCTGTCCATAACGTGTATTTCAGTCCCACCAGCGTCCTAGCTATTTCTCTGGTGTACCTCAGGCCCATCTGTCCTTGGCCTACACTCAAGCCCTTTCCTCCTCCAGGTACACACTCAGCCCTCAATCTTCCTCTCACTCATTAAATATCAGTCATTTATCAAGGTCCATTCTTCAGAATGTCTTTCCTGGTCGTTCCCAACAGGAGCATATCTCTTCCTGTTGAGCCTTTCAAGCACTATCTTCATATTTATTGAACAGGACTCTGATATATTGTTCTTTTTGTTTCATATTGCCATATTCCCCCTACCAGAACTCCCACCAGAAGGGGAACAAAGGCTTGTCCATCCTTGTACTTTTATTTTATTGTTTTAAGTTTATTTTTGGGAGAGAGAGAGAGTGGATGTGTGTGCAGGTGAGGGAGGGACAGAGAAAGAGAGGGGGAGAGAGAATCCCAGGCAGTCTGTCAGCACAGAGCCAGACACAGGGCTCGAACCCACGAACCGTGGGATCATGACCTGAGCCGAAATCAAGAATCGGATGCTTAACTGACTGAGCCACCCAGGCACCCCACCCTTGTACCTTCATCAATGCTTGTCACACTGTCTTGAACACAAAAGATAGTCAATAAGTGTGTTTTTTAATGGAAGTGAGAAGAAAATAGTAGCAGGCTAAGGAAGAGAAATAATCCTAGAATATTCCCTTCTTTCTCCCTTGGAAAAGGGAAAGAAGGATGGTTTTTAAGCTGTTCCCATATTTCAGGGAAGTGAAAGGGCTAAAGTCCTGAATATGAAATTCAAGTTATTGTTTTTGTGCTTTCCCCTCAGTTAGTTGTGATGCTGCCCAGGGATGACCATACTCATCCGGAGGGATAAGAGTGGGCACAGGCTAGCGTTCACCATGCAGAAAAAGAAGTAACAGGAGACTAGAATTTAGATAACCAGGATTGTTTATTCGTCTCCCACACTGACTTGCTTAGTGGTTTTGTAGGTTAATCCTACAAGGCTTTATATCTGGTCCAAAAAAATTATACTTGGTGACTTTCTCACCTCTGAGGACCTTCAACAGCAGAGTCTATCATCCTGTGCTTTAGTAATCCTTGCCAGGCAATAGTACAGACCAGCTTGATTTCTTTTGACCCCAATCAAAATGTCCGATTAAACGGCAATCAGGAAAGATTCTCCACGTGAAGTTCTTAAATTTTGCCCGATTACGCTTGAGGCATTTTAATTTTACTCAGTTATTTACCAGTTCACCTTACAGCAAGAGTGGACTTCCCCACCAGCCAGCCTCACCCAAGTTCTGCTGCAGAGACTTTTCCTCCCAACCACCACTGCCCATCAGGGGTCGGGGCCAGCCTTCTGTGCACAGGGTGCTAGCACTCCCAGATGGCCTCAACTGAAGGAGGAGAAGTCCATTTGCGGCAGTGTGCACAGTTTCCAGGAGACTTTGGCCCCTGTCCAAGGGTGATGTGAGGCTAAGGAGAGGCTTGCCCTTGGCTCTCATGCTTCTATCCCGGACATTGCCTCGCAGTATTTTCCAATGCAGCCTCCTTCCTCTTCCTTCCTCTCCGTCCCGCACACACTGTCAACCTCGGCTTCAACCAGTGAACTGTCGTCTAGTCCCCCTTTGTTAAGGCATAAACTCCAGGATAATCTATTTCCATTATCTTAAGTCCAGCTTGGAAGTACACAACTGAACAGTATCTGGTTATTCTTCAGCTTTCTCACTAACTAGTCCAGATGTTGTTATTGCCCATGACCTCTTGGTTTTCCTCAGAAACAGCCTAATCAGAGGCTCAGGGAACAGACCTGGGAGATCCAGATGATATGGTTAGTGTTCTCAGACTAGAGAATGAATCTTTCTCCAATGGGATCCCCAGGGGCACGTCCTAGACAAGTCAGACCTGAGAAAAGAAGAATCAATTCATTTTAGCTAGCTTTCACGTGTGCCTCTCCTGCATACCCTGAATCCCCCGCTCCCTGCCCATAACACCCATATCAGGTTTTGAACTTCCCAGCCTCAATCATCTCTTCTGTGAGTCTCTCTTCCCAGTGGACCCCCTCCTTTGTTGCCTGGCAACGAAAGCCTGTATAGCAAACTGCTGTCGCTTTCCTATAGGCCAGTGAGAAAACACCCAAAGCCCCCACATCAGCACACTTTCCACCCGTGCAAAGAGTGGTGCTACCAAGTGATAGAAGGATGAGAGAGAAGCTGAGGGGGCCCAAGACAATGTCTGTCTGCTTTACAGTTTTTCCTGGGGTCACTCTTGAGAATCTTCAACCATTTCTCTTCAGCTCTCTCCAGTAGTACAAGCTGTTCACAAAGGTGCCATCCCATGCACATCACAGCACACTTTCAGTGGGCATGCTGGCTACTATGTACAGAAGTGTCAATTACGGGGGCGCCTGGGTGGCTCAGTCGGTTAAGCGGCGGACTTCGGCTCAGGTCATGATCTCACAGTCCGTGAGTTCGAGCCCCGCGTGGGGCTCTGTGCTGACAGCTCAGAGCCTGGAGCCTGTTTCAGATTCTGTGTCTCCCTCTCTCTGACCCTCCCCTGTTCATGCTCTGTCTCTCCCTGTCTCAAAAATAAATAAAACGTTAAAAAAAATTAAAAAAAAAAGAAGTGTCAATTACCTTGAAGCTCCTCAGACACACCTCCTGGGAACTTTTGCCTGGGATGGGAAGATGGATAATTGATCTCTTCCTCACCTGTTTCTCTAATTTGACTTGCTTTGGCACATTTACAAGTGCAAAGGAGTGCGAAGTACAAAGTGTAGTAGTTAAGTGCAAGGGTCTTGCCATAAAAAAAAATCTGGGTTCAAATTGTGACTCCGCAACTCATGAGCTTTATGGCTTTGAGCAGATTATTTTTGTTTTCTTGGCTTTTCTTTTTTCAAGTGAATAATGGAGGTAACATCTAACCTGCCAGGTGCTGTAAAGATAATACACATCTTTAGCACAGTAAGGATTCAGCAATGGTCGTCATTAACAGTACTGAGTGAGGACTCACGTCCACATGGTAACATGGGTGAGAGATGCTCCCTGGAATTGATCAGCGCCATGCCTGCAGGGAAATTTTATTCTGTAACTCTGGAGAGATGTAAGTAAAAGGGGAGACCTTTCAAAGTCCATGTGAAGCAGAAGTTGAATAGCTAGTGGGCAATTCTCAGCAGCAACAATAGCACTTTCATTTTTGCCTAAGTGTAAATTTGGTTCAGGGCAATTCTGGAGCTAGGGAGGAGGTAACCCCCTTTTACTAATTTTCCCATATCAGGGGAATATAATGATACCTTGTAGAACTCACTTAAAGGAAAAGCTTGCGCATTTAATCAAATAAACACCTTGGACTTTTCAAAAGAGGACTGTAAAAATAGAACTTTATTTTACTATAAGTTCACGTCAGGAAACACTAAGATTTTTAAGATGTAATGGGGTATTAGGCAAGAACAGGAGGAATATTATGCAGATTAGACATAATTAGATACAATGATTAGACATAATTGTTGCCATCAAGGAGCTTCCAGTATAAAGAGCAGGGATTCTTAACCTGAGGGTTACGGATGAGCCTCAGAAGATCCATGAACCTTCTGAAATTGTATACACAATTGCATGTGTATTTGTGGGCAATTTCTGTCAGAAGGTCTAGGGTTTTCTTCATAGTCTCAACGAAATAAAAAAAAGGTTAAGAACCACAGATCAGGACTAAAGAATCATTTAATTGTAGTAATTTTTCTATGGAATGCTATAAAAATAGACTATTTACAGTCATCTAATTCTGGGTTTCTCACACTGGTTTGGATAAAGGACCAGCTTAATTCTTGGCCTGCTCAATTTAAAGACAGTCTGAGTCTTTCATTCTTCTGTAAACATGTGATTTTTCAATACATTTGGATTTCTCAGAAATTATTCACAAAACCTGTGCCAAGATCTATGGCCCCCTCGGTATTACATTTGGGCTGCCTTAAGCCTCACAGTAATTTATGACCAGCCCGCTGTGTCGAGCCCTCCTCCCTGTATGACTAACAGGAAGAGAAGTTTGGCAGCAACACAGTCTTAATGAATGAAAAATGCAAACCTTGCAAATCCCTCAGCATTTAAATCCCCCAGAGTCCTGATGCAGACGCATTTCCAAAAAGCCTGCATTTCCAAGATGCAATTTACTGCCCTGACAGATTTGTTGTAGGCCACCCAAAGTAGATAGGCCTTATTAAAACAGAATTTTATCAGCCAAGCAGATATAGTGATTTTGATGATAAAATGGGAGAAATTTGTTGAAATGAGAAGCTTCAGTGAGAATGATAAGTCACATATTATCATTGCATATTTCAGCTTGATTTGCACACAACGTCAGGAGAGAGAATTGATCTCTGACTCCACATTGGTTTGCTGCATTCCACCACTGTACCTTGAGGAAGGAAGGAGACTTCCAGCTAGTTATACCCTTATGTGGAATTTTCTACATAAAAGTAAATGTGTGCCAAGGGAGAAGCTACCCCTGAATTCTCATGGGTAGTAGCCAGTAATTTCTTTTCATTTGTTGCTTTGAATTCAATGCCATGAAGACTCTGGGGAGATGCTGGTTACCGAAAGGCTGCTTCTTTGTTAGCATATGAAAAATAAGTTTTCCTGGAACGTGGGGGTACTATTCACCCTAGAAACGAGATTTTGTTACCCTATGCAGGATACAAATTATAGTACAGGTCCAGGATCCATGATTCAAAACCCTGAAGGCCAGATGTGTTTCAGAATTTGGAATCTTTCAGATTTTTAAAAGGTTAATATGGGGCATATACACTACTCTCCAGAGAGGATGGGGCAGCACCCCATAATCAAACAGACTCCATTTTTCCCCTTCTTTGAACATTAGAGTGTTGGTCATGTCTCCCCTCATGGTCCCGTGATGGGTACAACAACTACAAGAATATTATTCTCACACAATGATATTTAAGAGCAGGGAGAGAGGGACATGGGTTTCTCCTCATGTGTCTTTCTTATCATGGAGAAAAGTTCTTTCCTAGAAGCCCCAAGGAGACTTTCCTCAAATACCTTTGCACAAAACTGGGTCTGAGATGTATTCAAATATGAATTCCAGACAACATATTCCTTATACTTGGGACGGATATATCCTTCCTGAGCATGCTGCTGCCATAGCTGAACAAAAGATCCTTATTCAAGCACTAAGGAAGGAATAGTGTTGGCTAAGGCAACTAATGGTGACAACCACCCAGATTATATCAGAAAGTCAAGGCAGGGTCCTGGTTCCCAGGGGAGGAATGGCAGAAATGGCCTAACTGGCACCTAATTAAAGCATTAACTGTCTAGGATCCTAATCTCTGTGCTTGCTCTAAGAAGCCCCTGTAGACACGTGTTACTCAGGTACATAGATTGGTATAACCAGTGGTAATTAATGCCCTATCTTGGATTTGATGCTAAGGAATGGTGTTTGACTCTAAGCAATATAATAGGAGGGGATGACAATGGAGGAGATCAAAGTAAATGAGTAGAAAATGAAGCAATAAAGGCACAAGTTATAAACAAATCAGGGGGTCAGCGAACTATGGCTGCTGAGCCAAATCTAGCCTGTTACCTGTTTTATAAATAAAGATATATAGGTACACAATCATGCCCATTGGTTTACACATTGTCTGTGGTTGACTGTATGCCACAACAGTCGAGTTGAATAATTGTAATAGAGATCATATGGCCTGCAAAGCCTAAACATTTGTAATGTAGTCTTTTACAGGAAAAGTGTGCTGATCCCTGAGTTAGACCAACTCGCCAAAGCAAGGAAATAAAAGAACAAGCATAAGATGACATTCTCCATTCTCAGATCAAGGAAGGGTCCCGGAGGAATTAACAGGGATTACAATAGATGGCCTGCGTGGCAACAGGGAATCTAGGTTAAATGTCCTAAAATCTGGGCACAAGGCCATAAGCATGTGGGAACTTGGAAGAAGGAATAGCTAGATCCCAGAGCTCATTGCAGGACTGGAGGATTAAACAGATGACTTGGGTGGGAATTTAAAATGAAAGCCAAAGTAGATGCATGGTTCTTCCAAATGGGCTTTTGCACCAGGGAGTGGGGAAGGGTGTGTGTGTGTGTGTGTGTGTGTGTGTGTGTGTGTGTGTGTAAATTCAAAAATTTGAAAACAACAACCCCATAATTAGGGTGAGAGTCCCACAGACGAGCAAGCTACAAATCAGGAAATTTGGTGGTTAGTAAAGATTTGCAGCATAGAGTCAGCACTTGGATATTATGTTTGGGATAAACCTGTAAGAGAACTAAAAAGTAATCCTTTACTGGTTTGAGGGGAACCTGAGGCCCTTGAAATAATTCCTGCCTCAAGCCAGAATTGTTCTGGGAACTGACCAGAACACAGCCAGATGGCAAGAGACCAGTAGCTCACCGGAGGGTCACTGGGGGCACTATAGACAGGGACACTGGGTGGCTGAATAAATCTAATTGTTTTCATTGGGAGTAATTACCTGAAATTGTTGATCTAGAATCACCACCCTCTGCCTTAGATAGCACTAAAGAAAAAACAATTATTTCCCAATTCTCTTTTTTCAAGATTCCCTTCAATTTAAGTACAACATCAGCTACATCCCACTTCCCCACTCTGTACTCTAATGATGTTGTTGTAATGTGTTGTTGCAAGATTATATTTTAGGTTAATGTTTCCTGGTGGCAGCTGGAAAGGCACCTTAATACCGATATTAAAAATACTTGGAAATGGCATTGTAAGATGGGCTTCCTGTAGACAGTGAATCCACCCCACGGTGCAAGGATCATTACAGCTCCATCAAAGAGGGTGTTCCCTTCCGGGAGGCAGTGTCCTTGCCTCTTCCTGTTCTTCTGCAGCCCAGATCTCATAGGAAAGCCTCCATATCCCCTGGAGATTTAGGCAGACTTGGTTTGAACTCCCAGCTTGTGTGAATCCAGGGCCTCCTAATTTTTTCCCAAGAACTCCTGGCCTTTTAACCTCCTGGTTCCCTCTCTATCTTTGCTCCTACATCTGTTTGTATAATCTGGGTCTCATCTTGAATGAGTTGAATTACATCCCCCAAGAAAGATATGTCCCCCCAGAACCTCAGAATGTGACCTTATTTGGACATAGGGTCTTTGCGGACGTAGTCAAGTTAAGATGAAGTCATAAAGGTGGGCTTTAATCCAATATGACTGACGTCTTTATAAAAAGGGAAAATTTGGACACAGGGATAGACTTGCAGGAAGGGATGATGAAGTCAAGAGACATAGGAGAAGAAAACCATCTATAAGATAAGAAATTCCTAAAAATACCAGAAGCTAGGATGAATCCTTCCCTAGTGTCTTCAGAGGGAGAATAGCGCTGCTGACACCTGAGTTTTGGACTTCTGGGCTCCATAATGGTGGGACAATACATTTCTGTTGATCTAAACCATTTACTTTGTGGTACACTGTTACAGCAGCCGTAGAAAACTAACACACATGCCCAACAGGCCTGGGCTCAAGGCTCTGCCCATAGCCCACAGAACACCAAATCTGCTCATGCCAGGCCTCTCCTGAGTTTGCCAGTTAGAGTTCCCCAGAGCAGTGACGTCCCATCCAATTACCCATAAGAGAAGCTGTCAGACACACCGTTCCCCGCCAAACCACCCTTCTCCCTACATTTTCTGGTCATCTCTACATCTTCACTTGCCTCCCCCCTAACTTAAGTCACTATTGACTTTCTGTAGCAGCCACCTAATGGGATTTACCTGTTTCCCAGTCTTGCCCCTCTAATCCATCCTGCAAACTGTAGCAAACTTAAAATACATAAGTCATCTCACTATGCAAACCCTCAAGACAGGGTCTGAAATCCCTAAGTTGATCCAATCCTTTCTCTGGCCTAAAACCCTTGATAATACTTCATTCATGTGGAAATCTCTTCAGTTCTTCACAAATTCTACCCCATCTCTCCTCCCCCAACTTTGCACATACTGTTCTCCTTGCTTGGCACACTTCTACCTCCTCATCTAGTGAACTCCATCCAACTCATTCACCAAGTCCCAACTGTAAGTTCCCTTCTCTCAACCAGGGGATTCCCTGAACTGGAGACCAGGTTATGTTTCTGGCTCTACATTCCCTGCCCTTCTCCTACCATAGCACTCGTCCCTGGAATGTCTTGTTCAATGTCCGCTTGCCTCACTAGAAGAGGAACTAACTCCTGCTCACTGCTGTAGTCATCACTTCCAATAAAAAAGCCCAACATATCCTAGGTACTTAAGAAATATTTGTCAGAATTAATGAATTATTTAAATGAATTTGACCATAGAAGTACTTATTTGTTTATTAATTTCATTAATTCTAGGAAATATTGTTCCACTTGTTTAAACTGACCTCCTGGGATTCAAGGCTCTTCAGAATCCTTCTACCTTCCTTATCAATGTTCTCTGTTCTTACCTTCCTGCATCTGGGTCCTAAGGATATTATTCTCTCTACTGGAATGCAAGATTCTGGCCCCTTATCTGCTCAAAATAGAACCACCCATCAAAGCCCAGCTCAGATTCAACCTCCTCCTTGGAGCCTGCTCTGCCTCTACAGCTAACTAACACTAATATCTCCCTTCTCTGAATACTTCTAAGAGCATGAAAAGTCTGCACGAGTAATTTTGCATTTTGTGTTCACGGTCTTCATGTTTTACCATATATTAACCATTTTTTCATATATTAACCATGATTTTCTCCCTGGATTTTCCCAATTCTTTCCTCTCCCTGACCCACTCAAGCACATCATCAGACCTGAGCTCTGACCACAGAGAAGGATGCATCGGAAAATAAATCTCTGGGTTTTGTTACCCATACAAGTAAATTTCCAGAATATTTTAAAAATTAGGTCAAAGAGAAGAAGAGATGACCAAAAGATTCCCACAGACCAGATAGAAGAGTAAGGATGGAGAGGCCTTAAGCCAGGAGACCTCAGCGGATCCCCAAGAGGGAGGGTTTCTCCACCTGTTTCAGGGAAGAACAAGACCTCTGAGAGGTATGGGGACTGAAAGCAGCAGTCATCTGCAGGATGTTTACTGCACAGAGCTCCAGGGATACAATAGGACTCCAGAAATCTGTCTGTAAGATGTGCCTGAGCAAATAAGGACATGAACGTCACAAATACACTTCATCTCAGTTTGGCAAGAAGGAAGCAGAATAATTCCTGGGTCTTCCAGGCATAGCATGGGAGTATCTGAGAGATTTGTAGGACCTAAAAACACCATCCAGACCCTTTTGGAATGAAGGACATCTTAGTGGCAATCTGTACACAAAAACAACTAGAACCATGGATCCCTCAGGGACAAATGATTCAAGGACAGATGGATCCTTTCCCAATATCCTGGCACTATTTACACCATCTAAAAGTTAGACAAGCTGGAGATTAACACTACTAGACTATAAGCTTCTTGATGGCAAAGATTTCATAACATTTCCTTTTAGTATCTCCTCACACTGGTGTCTTTTACCAGAAAGGTAAATGAGTAACTGAACAAATCATACTCCCCGGAAGGATATGTCCAGTTGTCTAATTAGAGTCTCCAAGAGGAATATACTCCCCTAAGTCCCGAAGTCTAGGTAACTGCACATTGAATATGGGGACTCAGGAAAAAGACTACTTCATCCCAGAGTGGAATGAAAAAGATATGTGAGTCCAGAGAAGGCCCATTGGTTGCTCTAGAAAACAGGGACTGGTGAATGTGTATTTGGGGGCCATGTCTCACCTAATCCAGATTGTGCCTTCATTATGGACAGTAGGCCATGGAGAATTTTGTGATGATGGCCATTTCAAGTAGGCTTCAGAGCTCCTACTTTTCTCACAGATAACAGAGGAAGTGGACCAAGTGCCTTTACTGAATGTTCTCTTTCTATACTGTTGGCAATGTATGAGTTTCCATCAACTTACTAAAGATGTTTGTTTAGGTATCTAAGTGCAGAGATAAAAGAAAAGGGGGAAAGAGAAGGATTGTTGTTGGAATTCATTCGTGACTAAGTTTAAATAACCTGAGAAAAAATGTTAAAACTAAATCCTGAGAAAGTATGGACAGGTTGTAATGGTTTCATACTCTACTACAAAAGCATACATTTGTGTAGTGATTGCATGAAAAATCTTAAGGTATGAAAGAAGAGGATGATAAAAACTTGACTAGAAAACAATGCCATTTTTGGAAATCACTGGTAGTGTACACATTTTAAACATGTTAATTTCCTTTTTAGTGACCCCAAATAGCTCACAATTGTAATAAGATAATAACTATGGTTTTGTTTTACTCTTTGCTCATCGCCAGCTTCAACTTTTTGTCGTGCAACTAGCAATCTGAAAATCATTAATCACTTATCCAGGACTTTAAAGATGCAACTATTTCCAGATAAATACATTAGTGCTTTTCAATGAGGAAATCTCTGGACTTAACATTTCATGAAAAGATAGAAAAGGAAAGAGAATCCCACAGTGAAACATGTTTCTAAACCATTCTAATTTGTGCAAGATAACTTTTACAATGAAAACAGTTAGATATTGGGTTCAGGAAAGCATACTTTTTAAACCACCGGGGAGGAAAGAGGGCTTAGAAGTCTGAGGAGGAAGAGCTGGCACCCACAAGCATCCCCAATGCAGCAAAACACTCTCAGGAGCTCCCATGGGTACATTTCAGACCAGCACCTTGCATTCTCATTCCATTTGGATTCAGCATCTCCTTTTCTCTCATGCTTTCTGACCTCAACATTTTGTAGATTTATAGGCCTAGCAATATCCAGGTCTTTAGTGGCTTTGCTTGGATGTTTCCCTGATCTGTGTTTTTATCAAACAACTTGGAGGAAGGCTGAGGTGAGGGAGAGGGTTGTTCGTGGTGACCAGGTCAGTGAGGTCAATGAGGCAGAAAAGATCACTCATTCACATATACAAGAGCAGTTCTGGGCCGAGTCCTCTATCAGTATAACTGCTTTCCTCATCCTTCCCGTCTGGGTTACTAGAATTTATATCTGCAGTTCCCAATAGTGGTTATTCCATTTGGTTTGCAATTCAGCTTTGCTCCTGGCTGCAGACTTCTGACACCTCCTAAAACCCAGCTCAGTGCCTCTCATAAGAATACCTGTTGCCAGCTCAGCTGTCTAACCGCAGTCCAGCCTTCTAGATATTGGGCAACATCTAATACTCAATCAAGACTCCAGTTGCTGACTGAGTATGCCCCCAGACTGGATCAGACAAGCCTAATCACGCTGGGATGCAATAAAGCCAAGTTTTCAAATCTGTGGATGACACAAAACTAGGAGAGATGGCTCATATGATGAAGATATTTGAAGCTCTTGAGAGGTTGGAAGGCTGTTTCAAAAGCAACAAAATGAGATTTCAAAATTTTGAGTTTGGGTTCCAAATACCATTTCATAAATACAGATGATGGAAAAAATGGTTTGACTATTTTATGTGAAAGGACTGGGGCTTTTTGTTGATCATAAGTTCAGTGTGATATGACTTAGCCGCTCTAAAAGCTAATCCTCTGTGGGCTGCATTAATAGGATTGTGTCCAAATCACGCAAGGCAATAATCTCAGTAGATTCACCTTCAACTGGTCAGGCAACAGCTGACTACCCAGTTGTAACCTCCATTCTCTAAGAGTTGCTGTCAGCAACCACAGCCAACTCAGGGGAAGCAGACCAGGATGGAGAAGTATGAGCTCTCCACTGTGTAGGGAACAGTTGGGACAACTGCTTAGCCAGAGCAGGAGTTCTATATCAATTAAAACTCTTTTGCCACAGCAAAAACTCAGCTGGTTTAGGCAAAGAGGGGGTCATGAATCCTAACGATAGAGACAGGGCTGCCGTTCAGATGAGATACATAGGTATGGCTGAGCTAGTTGTTTATCTCTAGCATCTGCTCTGATTCATTGGTTCCCATAGAGTACCAGCTTTAAATATTTTGAATATCACCCCTAGAAACAGGAGTGCCTCATAGAATCCAAGGGTAAGAATATAGCTGAGCTTTAAGAAGGGCTAGAGCCAGGAAATGGAATGTCACTGGGAAGGCAGTATTGGCTCTCTCCTCCTCCCCTCTGCTTCATTATGCTTTGTCTCTGTGACACAGCTTTCTCCAGTTCCTAGTCTACTTGCCAAAAACTGGCTTTCTCTTTATCCTAGCTCCATGTTCCCGATAGAAGGGATTCTGTTTGATGTAGCATGGGTCAAGTACCTACCCCTATCCTTATCAATGTGGCCAAGTGGATGGAGTCCATTAGACAAACATGGATGCTAGAAACCCACCACTATGAATTGAGATGGAGATGATTAATGAAGTATTCTGTGGCAGACAAATACCCAAAATGCTTTGTATCAGCTTCTTAACTTTCCTTGATGTCACATGCCTCTTTGAAAAGCTGATTAGAAGCTTGTGTTTTCCTCTACATAAACACACACAATTTTCTTTACCTTTGCAAGAAGTTCCTAGAACCTTGGAATATTTCCAGGGATCCCCAAATAAGACACCCTGGCCAAGAGAATATATCTAGGGATCCCCAAATAAGAAACCGTAGCCCAGATAATGAGGGGAGAAAATATGAATATCTGCCTTCAACAGCTGAAGAATTGTTGGGGCAAGGGGGTTAAATATGTAAATGTATGCATAGTAAGAAGTTTAGAATGCTATATAAAAATGAAAATGTGGTTCTCTTTGGGGATAGTAATGGATATTTACTAATGGATAATGGATAACTATCCATTTTTGGTTTGTTCAATCCCAGACGCACAGAACAGTGCCCAGCTAATAGTAGACACTCAGTAGACATTTGTTAAAAGAAGGGAAGGAGGCAAGGAGGGAAGGAGGGGAAAAAAGACTTGAAGTGATCAAGCAAAGACATAGCGGATCTCACAGAAAGAGTTCCTGAAATGGGAGGAAAGTGTGGCTTGGACCACTTGAAAGTTTCCTTACAAGTCTAAAATTCTACAGGATAGAGCTCTTCTCTTTTTGCACCACAACCCAGATTTTTACTTACTTAGATTTATTACTTGCCAAATTTCTCAGACAGGAGGCATTTGGTTACAAGGAAGAGAAACCTCCCAAGTTATATTAAATAAAAAGGGAAGTTTTAATTTCATGCATGGATTCTTATGGAGTCCAAGAACAAGAACTCCAGGGTGGCCCCTTGAGAGGCTAAAACCAGGATCGTCTCTTTGTCTTTCTGGTTGTTCATGAGATTCATCTCTCTTTCCCTCAGGGGCATCTCCTTTCTCCTTATTGGAGAATTGCAAGGCCTCTCCGCTCCCGGGCCCATCACTACCTATTACAGTCTCTGTCTCAAATCCAAATTCTTCAAGAGTGAATCTGATTGGCTTGGCACAGCTTATCAGTTGTTTTCCCATATGTCAAATGGTACCATCAGCTGTCATCAAAGACAACAGCATTAGAGGGCACAACTATGACCAAAGAAGCCACCCTGGTGGGCTTGGGAAGGGAGGCAGTTCTCAGAGAAGAAACACATGAGCTGAACAAGCAAACTGGCTAGCATGCCAAGGCACCACCCCACTGGAATCTAACTGCATTAACATTCTGAACAATCTAATTTCACTTCCCCAGCAATTTCCTGTCTGGAAGAGGTTGCTGATTTCTTTGAAGCTAAAATAGGCACATCCCTCACTTATAAAAATAATAAACAGCTTTCTGAGAAACTTCTGAGGAAATTTTTTTACCACCTGGAAAAGCACAATGAGAGGATTCATCTTCCAGAATAATAGTGGCAAAGACTTTACCCTGAAACAGACCTGCAACCTGTCACAAAATTCTGTACCATGATCACACACACACACACACACACACACACACACACAAATTGTTTTTTTTATTTTTTTATTTTTTTAAATTTTTTTTTCAACGTTTTTATTTATTTTTGGGACAGAGAGAGACAGAGCATGAACGGGGGAGGGGCAGAGAGAGAGGGAGACACAGAATCGGAAACAGGCTCCAGGCTCTGAGCCATCAGCCCAGAGCCTGACGCGGGGCTCGAACTCACGGACCGCGAGATCGTGACCTGGCTGAAGTCGGACGCTTAACCGACTGCGCCACCCAGGCGCCCCCAAATTGTTTTTTATAATAAATAAGCTTTTTAAAATTGAAGTCTGACATAAATACAGAAGTGTGCACCAATCATGTTCAGCTTGATGAATTCCCAAAAGGAAACATTCATGTAACCAGCAACCACATCAAGAAATCAACATTACAACCCTCCTAGATGCAATTTCTCCCCTGTCCCAATACATAGCAACGATAACCATTCTCCTGACTTCCATAGATCAGCTTTTCCTAAATTTAAGTGTTTGACCCTTTTTTCCTATTAAGTTGCCTATCTTGTTTTTGTTGTCGTTTTAGTTTTCAAAGCAGCTTTATGGAGGTATAACTGATATGCAGTAATTGCATGTATTTAAAGTGTACAAATTTTGGGGGGTGCCTGGGTGCTTTAGTCCATTGAGCGTCTGACTTCAGCTCAGGTCATGATCTCATAATTCTTGAGTTTGAGCCCCGCATCAGGCTCTCTGCTATCAGCCTGTCAGCACGGACCTGCTTCAGATCCTCTGTTCACCTCTCTCTGCCCCTCCTCCCACTTGTGCTCTCCCAAAAGTAAATAAATATTTTTAAAAAGTGCACAATTTGATGAATTTGTACACCACAATCAGGATAGTGAACGTATCCATTCCTCCCAATCCCAGCTAACCACTGATTCACTTTCTGTCATTATAGATTCATTTGTATTTTCTAGAATTTTTTTATAAATGGTATCATACAGTATATCCTTATTTTTGCCTGGATTCTTTCACTCAGCATAATTATTTTAAGATTGATCCACATCATTACATGGATCATTCCTAGTTCATTTCTTTTTATTTCTGGGTAATATCCCATTGTATGGATATACCACACTTGGCTGATATAACCTGCTAATGGGCATTTGGGTTATTTTTAGTTTGAGGCTATTTAAAATACAGCTAGTAAGAGCATTTGTGCACAAGTTATTGAATTAACATATGTTTTCATTTATCTTGGGTAGATGTGTAAGAGTGGAGTGTCTCGGTCCTATGTTATGTGTATGTTTAACATAAGAAATTACCAAAATGTCTTCCATTTTATACTCTCACAAACGGTCCATGAGGGTTTCAGTGGCTCCGCCTCCCACTAACACTTGATATGATCAATCTTTTTAATATTAGACATTCTAATAGGTGTATAGTGCTATCTCATTGTGATTTTAATTTCCATTTCCTTAATGATTAATGATCTTGAGCACATCTTTTGATGTGTTTATTTGTTATCCATATGCCTATTTTGGTGAAGTGTTGTACAAATATGCTCATGTTTTTATTAGGTTGTCTGTTCTCTTATTATTGAGTTCTGACAGTTCTTTATATTATCTGGATACATGTTCTCTATCAAATATGTGATTTGTAAATAATTTCTCTTAGTTTGTGGCTTGTCTTTTCATTCTCTTAACAGTGCCTGATGAAGAGAAGAGATTTTTTATTTTGATTAAGTTCAATTTAGTAATTTTTGTCTTTCTTGGTCATACTCTGGGTGTCATATCTCAGAAACCTTTCCCTAACACAGCATCACACAGATTTTCTTCTATATTTTCTTTCAGAACTTTTACTGCTCAGAGGTTTTACATTTAGGTCTATAATCTATCGTGAGCATTTGAGCATGTTCTGCCAAAGTTGGGTTTTATTTTTGGGTTTTTTTTGGGGGGGGGTGGTTGTTTTGCATTTTGATACCCAATTGCTTCAGTATCAATTACTGAAAAGACTATCCTTTCTTTTTTTGAATTGCCTGTGTACCTTTGTCAAAAATCAATTGACCAAATACGTATGTGTATTTCTGGACTGTATTCTGTTCCATTAATCTATCTGTTTATCTTGATGCCAATACTACACTGTCATTACTTTTTTTTTAATGTTTATTTTTGAGAGAGAGAGAGAGAAGGAGAGCACGTGTGTAGGCGTACAAGGGGGGAAGAGGTAGGGAGAGAGAGAGAGAGAGAGAGAGAGAGAGAGAGAGAGAAAATCTGAAGCAGACTTCAGGCTCCAGGCTCAGTCTTAGCTGTCACCACAGAGCCAATGCTGGGCTGAAACCCACGAACCATGAGATCATGACCTGAGCCGAACCAGGGTCAGAAGCTTGACCGACTGAGCCACCCAGAGCCCCTACGCTGTCATTACCGATGTGGCTTTATATAGATCTTGGGGTCAGGTATTATAAATTCTCTAACTTTGTCCTTTTTCAAAGTTGTTTTAGCTACTCTAGGTCCTTTGCATTTCAGAATTAGCTTATCAGTATTGCAAACAAACAAAAGCTTTGCTGAGGTATTGTGTTGAATTTATAGATCAATCTGGAGAAAAGTTGATAATAATATCATCTTGTGATTCATGAACTCAGCATATCTTATTTAGGTCTTTAATTTCTCCCACCAATTTGCATCTTTAATCTATGGGTTTACAGTTGCAATAAATTTGGATAATTTTTGGCCATTATCTGTTCAGATATTTTTCTGTGCCTCACCCCTCCTTTGGAGACTCCAATTACATGTACATTAGGCCAGTAGAAGTGGTCACATTTTTATTGATGTTCTGTTTATTTCAATATTTTTCTCTCTGTGTTTCATATTGCTGCGTGTTCAAATTCACTACTCTTCTGTGATGTCTAATCTGCTGTTAATTTTATGCAGTATACTTTTCATGTCATTGCATTTTTCATCTCTAGAAGATTTATTTACATCTTTGTAATATCTTTTATGTCTCTACTTAAATGATGTCATCTCTCTATCTTCTTGAACATATAGGATATAGTTTTAATAACTTCTATTTTTATCAACTAATTTTATCATCTGCGTCATTTCTGGGTTGGCTTCAGTTGATTTGTCTCTTCATTTTGGGTGATATTTACCTGTTTCTTTGTAATTTCTGATTGGATGTCAAACACTGCAAATTATATCTTGTTGAGTATTGGATATTTTCGTTTACACATAAATATATTGAACTCTTATTTGGGACATAGTTAAGTTACTTATAAACAGTTTGATTCCATAGAGTCTTGCTATTAAATTTTCTTAGACAAGACCAGAGCAGCATTTGGTGTAGTCTAATTTTGCCCCACTATTGAGACAAAATCCTTCAGAGTACCCTATAGCCCTGTGAATTACGATGTTTTTCTCTCTGGCTGGGTGAATAGGAACTCTTTCTACTGTATGTGACTCCCTGGTGATTTTTCCCTGTAATCTTTTCCAATGGTTGTTTCCCTAGTGTCAGGTACTTTCTTCACCTGTACCTGCTGATCAGTGTGCAGCTGAAGACTTCACGGGACCACTTGAGTAGGGGATCTCCAGGGCTCTCTCTCCCTGTAGCTATCTCCTGTCTAATGCTCTGTCCTGTAAGTTCTAACCACATTAGTCTCCTCAAATGCCTAGATCCATCTTCTCAACTCAGACAGAATGCAAGCTCCCAGTGCTGTGAACTAGAAAGTATCTGCAGACAGTAAGCCAGGACCATTGTAATAATCACCTTGTTTGTTTCCTGCCTCCATGTATTACTGTCCTTCAATGTTCGAGGTCCAATGTCATGAAAATTGTTGTTTCACATATTTTGTTCTCTTGTTAAAAAGTTGTTTCAGTATGGTAGGTAAATCTAGTCTCCTTTACGCAATCTTGTTTAGAAGCTGGAGTTTTGAATTGCCTATCATCTTCTTACTGGTTCTGAGGGTGTTTCATATATTCTGAATACAGGCTCTATGGCAAATAGAAGCAATCAAATGTCTTCTTCCATCCTGTCACTTGTTTTTATATTCCCTTAAACAGGGTTTTGATGAAGAGATGTTCTCAGTTTTGATGTTGCCCAATATATAACTTTTTTAATTTTAGGATTAGTGCTTTCTGTTTCTGTTGACCTACTCCAAAATCAAAAAGATAGATTTTTGTTTTTGTTTTGAAACATTCTGGGTTTTTTTCACTTTAATTTTTAAATCCACAGATCATCTGGCATTGATTTGTGCATATGTTGTGAGATAAGGGTCAAGATTTTTTTTTTCCATATGAATGTCCAGCTGACCCAGGACCACTTATTGAAAAGTCTATCATTTCCCCACTGTACTGTACTATCAACTTTTGTCATCAATTTAATGACTACATGCATGGGTCTGTTTCTTGACTGTCTGTACACACAGTTTTTATCTCAGTCTGATAAGTAGCACTGTTATGAAGCAATCATTTGATAATTTTCAGTTTAAAAGAAAACTGAGTTGGGAGTGCCTAGTTGGCTCAGTCAGTAGGGCAAGCTACTCTTGATCTCAGGGTTGTGAGTTTGAGCCCCATGTTGGGCATTGAGCTTAATTAAGATAATAAATAATAATAATAATAATAATAATTTAAGAAAAGAAGAAAAATAAAAGAAAATTGAGTTTTCTTAAGTATATATAACTTTGACTTAGTAGAATATTGCTGCTCATCCAAAATACAATTTTAACTCAAGACGTGTGAAATATAAATATTATATTAAATTACTCTAGTACCATTATATGTAATGGTTTCTTATGTTACAATGACAAAAGTAATTTGGTTTACATTTTACAAAATAAATACTTTCTTTTGTCCCAGTTAATTACTTACATTTTGAAGTATTAGGCTAGAGATAAAATTATACAATTCAGGCAGTTTTATCATAATCTGTTTATATTTTTCATGGCCCATAATAATTATAATTGAAATATTCTAAAAACAAACAATATTTTATTCCTTTGTCAAAAGACTGTTTTCTCATTATATCTGTGTAAATCTTATTCCAAGGATATTTTCATTCCAAGAGTATTTAAATAGAACTTCCTTAGAAATGCTTAGGTGTATGAAAGTTTCAACTTTTAAAGTTGAGGTTTAAGTGTTTGTTAATCTAAAAATATTACATGTCTTTTTTTTAACTTGAAATAAAAACTTCCAATTACAAATTTTTGTTATAGAGAAATCATCACATATACATAAGATAAATGGAATAATTTTAAAAGAAAAAAATCCACCTTTGGATAATTATACAAAGCATGGTTTGTCACTTTTTGGAGTCTGGTTATTCAGGAGACAACGTCTACCTGTCTTAGTCCATTTGCACTGCTATAACAAAAATACTTTAAAGTGGGTGGCTTATAAATAACAGAAATTTATTTCTCACAGTCCTGGAGGCTGGAGAGTCAAATATCTAGGCACCAGCTGATCTGGTATCTAGAAAGGGCCCTATTTCTGGGTCATAGTTGACGCCTTCCTGCTGGGTTCTCCTACGGTAGAAGGCGGTAAGGGAGCTTTTACTGACTTTTTATTAAAGTCACTGATCCTATTCATGAGGACTCTGCTCTTATGCCCTAAGTACTTCCCCAAAGCCCTACCTGCTGATATCATCACCTTGAGGACTAAGATTTTAACATGTGAACTTTGAGGGCACATAAACATTCAGACCATAGCACTGCACCTTGATGCCAGCACAATCTCTTGTTACCATGTCAGCAGTGAGCAAACTTCTGGTTCACTCAGCCACCTGATGAAAGCCCTTCACTTCATTTATTCAGTAACTCATTGGACAAGCATGTGTTTGGTGTCTATTATATGCCAGCATATAATATGTCTGTTGTATGCTATATGATAGGGGTACAAAGAAACTGAATAAACAAAATAGACATGGTCCTTTCCCTCTATAGAGTCCATTGTCTAGTGAGAAAGTAATTATCAATAAAATAACCTCAGAAACAGGTGCAAAATGACAACTGCCATATTTATTCAGAAGGAGAAGACAATAAATAGCGAGGTAAGAGGGTAGAATAGGGAATGTAACTGAACCAAGTTACCAGGAAAAGTTTCCCTGTGGGAGAAGAGGGTGACCTGAGATCTGAAGGGTGGGCAAGAATTAACCAGCCCCAATAAAACTAAATGAAAGTCACACAAGGGGGATGGTGGCATGCCAGGCATTGGAATAGCAAGAAAATAGGCCTTGTTGGAGGAAGGGAGAGGGGTGTATTTGCGGAACTGGAGGAAGGCTGAGTGATTTGGCACAGAAGGAGATAGGACAGTGGTACAAGATGAGGCTGGATACCTGTGGAGGGGAGAGACCATACACATCTGTAGGCCATGTTAAAGAGTTTTGGTTCATCCTGTGATCAATGGGCTATCAATGAAGTAATTGTATTTGTGTTTTATAACAATTACTCTGGCTGAAAAGTGGAGAATCTACTGATCAGGGTAAATAAAATGTGGATACATTAAGAACATGACTAAAAGTCCAAGTGAGAGATGAAGTAGTTTTAAAAAGAGTGGTAGTACAGAAATGGATGAAATGGGAAATTATTCCACAGGAAGCTCATCTACATTTGGTAGTGGGCTGGTGATGGAAGGTGAGAGATATAAAGAATGACTCCAGGAGAAAAGGAAGGAATTGGAGGACTAGATTTGGTGAGAGCTGGGAGCAGATCAGGATTTTTATTTTGTTGATTCTGTGGAGCCAAGTGGCATATAAAGATGGCAGTTAGATTCACAGAATGGTCTTTCAGAAGGGAAAATTCGGCTGGAATAGAAATTTGCGAAGACACAGATACCACCACACAAGAGGAAGCATAGAATGAAAAGAGAGGTGAGCTGGACTTTAGAATGCCAAGAGGGAGTAGAAGAGCGTGCAGAGAGATCTAAGATGCAGCAAGGAGACAGGAAGGTTCAAAGCTGCAGTGTCTCAGGGAACAGGGGTACTGAGACTTTTAGGAAGGGGTGATCAAGAAATACGAAGACTTGGGGCGCCTGGGTGGCACAGTCGGTTAAGCATCCGACTTCAGCTAGGTCACGATCTCGCGGTCCGTGAGTTCGAGCCCCGCGTCGGGCTCTGGGCTGACAGCTCAGAGCCTGGAGCCCGTTTCGGATTCTGTGTCTCCCTCTCTCTCTGCCCCTCCCCCGTTCATGCTCTGTCTCTCTCTGTCCCAAAAACAAATAAATGTTGAAAAAAAATTAAAAAAAAAAAGAAAAAAAAAAGAAATACGAAGACTGAAAATTTGGTCTGAGTTAGTGATGTGGGGGGTCACTAGTGACGTTGGCAACTAAAAGAGAGAAATTGGGATGGTAGCCAGATTCAAGGAGGTTGAGGAATGATGAAAGATGAACTAGAGAGAGAAACCATGGTAGCATTTAATAATAGTCTGGCTGTGAGAGAAGAGAGAAGAGCTGGTACCTGAAAAGAAACATAAAATGTAGAAGGTTTTTCACATTGTTTTGTTTTTAATATCTATCTATCTATCTATCTATCATCTATCTTGAGAGAGAGAGAGAGTGTGAGTGGGGAAGGGGCAAAGAGGGAAAGAGAGAATCCCAAGGAGGCTCTGTGCTGTAAGCTTACAGCACAGAGCCCAATGAGGGGCTCGAACCCACGAACCATGAGATCGTGACCTGAGCCGAAATCAAGAGTCGGAAGCTTAACTGACTGAGCCACCAAGGTGCCCCTCACCTTGTTTTGTTTTAACAGAAGAGATATAGGTTTAAAATGCAATGGATAATTTAACTTGGTGATCAGTTAAAACTGAAGAGAACTGCAGTCTATTGCCTGTAATCCTTTTGTCACCTACAATGCAGCCAATTCTTATTTTAATTAGATGGTAGTTTATTCAGAAGAATAATGTTAACATTAGGGAAGAATTAAATAATCTGCAATTGCATGTTATCAGCAATTTCATATAAGATTCCCCTCACAATACCTATTTTAAAAGGCATTATAGTAATGGTTCATTTCCATTTTAAAAACGGTAGTGCGTCTTAATGTACACTTGATCAGATCATGATCACATAAAGCAAACTTTGGCAAACTATGGCCTGTTTGCCAAATCCAGCTGACCACTTGCTTTTGTAAATAAAGTTTTATTGGAATACATACATACACAAAAGGTGATGGAAAGGACTGCATTGAGTGTATTTAGATAAAGAAAGAAGAGATCATTTATAGGGTGAGGTTCTTGAGAAGGTGCAGTGGGATGAAATCCAAAGCGTAAGTGGAGGGATTGGCCTCTCGTAGGAAGAAAGTGATGTTCTCTGTTTTCCATAGGAAGAAGGGAGAGTAGGAGGAGTGAAGATAGTATGCAGGTTTGCATATTTAATGGCTACAGGTTGAAGAAGTTTCCATCTAAGCACTTTGGCCTTTTGAGGATGCTGTAAGAAAGATCTTCTTCAGTTGATGGGGGGAGGTAGGGGGGTTTGGAAACTTGAGAAGTCTGAAGGTTTAATTGTTATTGCAAGCATTATTTATAATAGCCAAATGCCCATCAACTGATAAATGGATAAGCAAAATATGGTATATCTATACAATGGAATATTATTTGATAATAGAAAGGAATGAGGTACTGATATATGCTACAACATGGATAAACCTTGAACACATTATGCTAATTGAAAGAAACCAGTCACAAAAGGCCACTTAATGTATTATTCCACTTATATAAATGTCCAAAAGAAGCCAACAGAAAGATTAAGTGGTTGTCAGGGGCCCGGGGGGAGGGGGTTATGGGGAGTAACTACTAGTGGGAATTTCTTTGCTAATGGGGTTTATTTTGGGGGCACTGAAATATTCTGAAATAAGTGATAAGGTTGAAGAGTTTTGTAAGTATATTAAAAATCACTGAATTGTGTACTTCAAAAATGTGAATTTTATGGTATGTGAATTATATCTGAATAAAGCTGTTTTTTTTTTTTAAGACAAGTTATTGCAGAGGGTAGGCTAGTGCACTGTCCATCCAGTTAAAGAAAGTAGGACTGCTAGGTAGCAGGGACATCCATAACACTAATGTAACTTCAGCACTGGGCCACTCATTTTACAGGCTCCCGTGACAGCAGGGAGCTGCTGGGAGAGGTGGAGTGTCCTAGTCAGGAGGCAAAGCCAGGATGCATTCAGGAATCAAATCTGTGTAAGGATTCTGGTAAATCATTATAGAGCTCTCAAAAGAAAGGCTTCTGTATCTCCATGGCTCCAGTAATATGTTTGAGATTTATTTTTTCATTCCAAATACATATTCATCCTAATTTGTATTTGTTATTGTATATTCTATTGTCTGTTCTAACAAATTGTATATTTGTTATTGTATATTCTATATCCTTTAAAAGAACTCCCCAAACCATAAAAGCTACAGGGCCCAGAAAACTAAGATCTGCCCCTGCAGATAGTTGAGGATCTACTTGAGGTCTTTGGACATGAATTTATAGAGATGCCACTTATCCTGTTGGGTGATTCTCTCCAACAGCACTTGGTTGCTTGGGTGCAGAAGAAAGTAGAGTTGGGCTCATCCAGAGTTGGGTTTTGGGAGTTGGGACCATGTCATTAAAAATGTGCACCATGAAATTTAAACTGGGTAAGGGAGGAAAGTGGAGAAAGGAGAGGTCTGATGGATCGTGAGAAAGAAAAAAGTGTCAATAGGCTAGAAATAGACTAGAAAAGCTGTTAAGATTACATAGATCGTGAAAGGTCAAGTTGGAAGGTATGTGGTTAAAGTAGGATGCTGGAGGCGAATGACAAAGTCCATAGTGGCGATTGTTTGAGGTGATTTGAATCACAGGAAATTATATGATCATTTGCTCTAAGAAAAAGTTTAATCTGCAAGCATCTGGAACCTCACCCAGTCCAATGTCCCTCACATTTGCTTCACTGCTGCCTTCATTCAGGTCCTCAGGAGCTCCCTCTAGCCTGACGACTTGTGCACCTAGCAGTTTCTCTTTTGTATGGAATACTCTGTTACTTTGCCAAGCTAACTCTACTCAACCTGAAGATCTCAGTTTAAAGTCGCTTCCTCAGGGAAGTCTATCCCTACCTAGCCATTCTCCTGCCTGGGGTAGATTCTCCTTTTATATGCCCAAATCAGTCTCTATTTTTCTTTTACCCCATTTCACACCACACATGACTGTATTGTAGAAGTTATGGGGCTTATTATCTGTAAAATGTTTTTTTCCAGGGTATTGAAGTGCAAGAGTAGGTCTGGCTTTCCTCCCTATTGTGTTCAGTCCTCAAGAACTTGTACATACTAGGATATACCATAAATATTTGTTGTATGAATGAAATTTAAGATACTCATGTATGATAATTTTTTCTAGCATACATTTTAATGTATAAAGATATAAAATGTGATTTAACAGATAATCTAAAAATGGCATACAATGTAAAAATGCAAATTTTCTTTCTAAAATACATGCATGAAGATGTATCTATATTCAACCTTTCCTCAACCCTTATTTGACCTCTAGAAATACAAATCTAAAACAACACAGTTGAACATAGAGAATATACTTAAAGATTTCTTCAAACATTCTTCTCTCACAGAAATGAGATCATTGAATCCCTTATATGAAATAAAGAAAAGATTATTTGAATTTTGAAAAGCTAAATAGTACAAGATATACTACAATTTTCCATTTAAAGGACTTTGTAACAGGAATGGATAGTGATAAATTTTCTAAAGCCAACAATTAACTACAGAACAGTGAACTAATGCATGTTAATTATAAATACTCTTGACTCTGTGTACAGACACAGTTCCAATGGGCAAAGTGAAAAACCAATTCCATGATTTATTTTCCTTTGGACTTGTGACAAAATCTGTATTCACACACTTTAAAAGAATTGCTTTGGTTTATTAGCTGCTGTAAAAATTATAATCACTGGTGTTCTAAAAAGCCCTACAATTTAAGAAAAGCAAGCCCCCTTGCTTGTTCTTTCCCTCTGCCCTCCTCATGGTTATCCCTTTTATTTTTTCATAAAACAAGTCTGATTCTCCCTTCTTCACACTATTTTACAAATCTGTCTAAATGCCCCTTCAAGGAAGACTTCCCTCTCATCCCATCTGAGTCCACCCCAGTATTCTTTCACATTACTGATTTGTTTCACATTACTGACTTGTTTCCCTCAGGGCACAACATTTATCACCATCTGTATGCTGACCCTTTGTTTAGGATCCTATACCACCACAGGAATGCCACCTCCCTGAATGCAGGAATCTTTATCACCACCACAGCACCTAATTCTCCACTGCAATTGTACATCTTCAAAAATAGAGGAACTCCAGACTATGAATGTCATGTTAATAAACAAATCCCTGTGTTAACTTATCTAGTATTTTTAGCGCTTTTTATTTGATTATTTATATTCTGAAATGTGTTTCATAAATAAACTGGAAAAGATATTCCTACTACAGGACAATGTTAAGCTCAGGACCAGGTGTCATAATTGTAAAACACACACAAGTAGGCAAATAGAAGTAGGACATCCAGTTAAGTGTCCCCGTTCTAGTCCAACATTCCAAGAGTAGATTTTAAACAAAGTCAAGTGGAAGAAACTGGCAACAAACGGAGGGAATGTGAGACTTTAAAATGTCCCATAGACAGAATCAGTCAAATACTCTGGCCACACAAGGCACTCCCACCACTCTGGCAGGCCTGCTCCCGGGACCAGCCCACGCCAGCCCGGGTGGGTACCCCTTTGTCCACCCGGCCAGGCTAGTCGCCATGGAACGCTCCCCCTGGCCCTCTCCCTCCTGTTCTCGCCCTTAAGTCTCCCGGGCCGGGATCCGCGGGGTCGCGGTCTCCCTCCAGGCTGCTTTGATTTGCAGGCTGTCAAGTGGAGAAAGGGGGGGGGGGGCCCCAACTCCCGATCTTCCGTTCCGTACAAACTCTGAACTGACATTCGACAGAGCCAACATGGCAAACCACAAACTGACGCTCGAACGTTCCTCGCTCCTCCCAGGGCCCGAGCCCCGGCGGCGCCGGCCTCGCCAAGGCCTCGGCCGCCCTCCCAGACTAGGTGCCTGCTGGGGGCTCTGGCCGCAGCCGCAGCGGGGTGGCCAAGGACCCCGCTCCAGCTTCCTGAACTACAGATCCCAGGGTGCCTCTCGGACTCCCGCTCCCTCCCTCTCTCGCTCCCTCCCTCCCTCCGTCCGCTCCCTCCGCCCCCGGCCCTTGTTGTTTTGGCTGGAAGCGCTCGGCGGAGTTTCAGAGAAAGTCTGGGCTGTAACCGGAGCCGGCCCGAACGTGGGAAGGGGAGGAGGAAAGGAAGAGGGAACGGGGAGGCCGGGAGAGGGAGGGATCGGGACCGGGGGACGGGCCGTTCTGAACCTGCCGCGCGCCCCGCGGTGGGGGAGGCGGCGCGGGAGGAGCGTGAGGGGACGGGACAGTGGGGTCCGTCCCCGGAGCCGAGCAGCCGAGTATCTCGTTCCTCCGCCGCTCCCCGCCCTCTCCGGCGGTGGCGAGAACGGACCCACCCTCCGGCGGGACCTGCGCCCTGCCCTGCGCCCGCCGCCCAGCGACGCCCCGCGCTTCGCCGCCACCCGGGCGGCTCCTTGCGTGGCCCAGGACCTGCCCTGCGCCCGCACGAAACCCTCGCGACTTCCCTGTTTTCCTCTGTGCGCCCCCCTCGCCGCGGGGAAGTGACCCACCCTCTCCAGAGGAGCGGGAAAGAGGATTTCGCCGGGCGCATCGAAGCCGAGAGGGGCGAGCCAGAGTGGGCGCCACGCGGGGGCATTGTGTGTGTGTGCGCGCGTGCAACGTAGTGTCTGTTTCGGAAAGAGCTCTGGGGAGGTCCTGTTCCTAGGGGGCGGAGCGCAGGGGACCGAGGCTCAGCTCTGTGTCGGGGCACAGTGCCGCTGAGCCTGAGCGCTGCTGAGGCGGCCGGCGGGACGGCGCGCGTGGCGGCTAGGCGGGCGCACTGAAAGGAGGCCGGGGCGCCCTCGGCTCGGCGGCGACCCCTGCCCGGAGGTGCCGGCCTTGGCGGCTCTACCCGCTTCTGTTCACATCTGCGGACCCGCGCGGGAGACACTCGGACACTCAGAGCCAGCGCGCGGCGGAGCGTCCCGTCTGCCCCTCGGAAGAGCGAGGTCCTCGCCACCGCGCCGGCGGCAGGCGTCGGCTTTGTCGGGAGCGCGCCCGCCCGCCCCTCAGCTGCCCGGCCGGGAGCCGGAGAGGCGCGCACCATGAGCGGCGGCGAAGTCGTCTGCTCGGGATGGCTCCGCAAGTCCCCCCCGGAGAAGAAGTTGAAACGTTATGTAAGTAGAGCTTCGGCTGCCGCTCCGTGGGCCTCCGCGCCCGCACCCCTGCCCTGGTCGCACGCGGGACTGGTTCTTCAGCTTAGTCCCCCATCTCTTTCCCCTCGGCCCCTTCCTCCGCAGGCTCGTGACCGAGGCTGTACACTCACGCCCTGGCTCCCTCCACTTTGCCGGCTAACTTTCTTCCTCCAGATTCCAGATGGCCTGCTTTGCGGGCCTCATCGGCCCGTGGGAGGCCCCGGGATTTCCACCTAATGCCTGCTGCGTGTTTTTATTATTCCTTGTAGCAGAGGTTAAGGGGAAGGGCATTCTCCTTTCTTTATATCTGCATTTAATCACAATGGGGCTGCTGTATCCTGAATTTCCCGCAATCGGAAAACCGCTGAGGTTTTAGAGCTCAGCAGCCCTCTGGTGCGCTCTCAGTCATACCCCTCGCGGTGCATTGCGTGCGGGAGGCTTGTGGACCTGAAAAGTTGGTGTTAGAAACCAGCATCTCCAATCCGTGCAAAAGAGAAAGAAAAGTTACTACGCGCCCTGCCGTTTGCTTAGCAAGGGTTCGCATTTTCGCGGTTTTGAATCCTGGGGACCGTGGAGTTTGGCCGGAGAATCTTGGCAGTTTGCTGCGAGAGGAGGGCACTGGGGGGAGCCTGGCGGCTGGTGTTTGGGCGCGTTGGACGCGCTGTCAAGCCTCGCAGGAGGGGGGACAGCTGCGGCCAGTAGGATTTCTGTGTGTTGCGGTCCTTTTCCAGGCCACCAGGGTTACATAAATGGCATTTGTGTAATTGATACAAGATACTGATTGTGTGTTAAGCTATTTTAGCTGTTAAAAATATTCCTTGAAAGAACCAACCTTACTTTGGTGGAAATCTGTGTCCTCTTCAGGGGTCTGGAATCTTATCCCCTTCTCACCCATTGGTTCTTTTGTTGCTGCCCTTTGCAAAGGAAAGAAATGACACGTTCGTCCTGGCGTATGGAGCCAATGTTTTTCTAGTACAGTGTGTTTTCAAAAGCAAAACTTATGCCCCCTTAAATATAAATTCATTGTCAGTGACCAGCACTTCGAATGGAACTTGAATCTTGTTGAAGGATTTTTACACCTGATATTAGAGCCCAAATTAATCCTATTAGTCACTGCTTGGATGGTGGAGTGAAGTGCAATAATTAACTTCAGGGACTCGCTGGAGTTTCTGGTTCACTTTCTGCCAGCTTTTGTTATAGACAAGTAATTCTCATTTAAGGACTTGATGCCACACATCCGAAGAAAGTTCTCCAGAAATCTTGAACCCTTCCAAATCTTGTCTCCTTGTACTTACCACAGTTTGCCTGAATATTCTGGTGAAGATGGTAACTGTATTGCAAAATTTGGGGGGGGGGGTAAGTGGTTTTTTTCAGTTCTTGGTTCTAAAGAGAAGGTTGTGTATGTGTGAGAAGAGGGAGTAGGGAGAGGTGTGTTTGAGAGGCATAGGTTAGGCAACATATAGACCTAAGTAGGTTCTAGGAGGAAGCTTAAGGACAGTACCTTTGCCTAAAAAGTAGTGATTATAGAGACTTAAGGCATTCTTTCACACGGTTGGTTTATGGCTCTCTCAAAAGATGCCTAGCACTGGACTAGGCACCAAACGGTTAGAAAATACAGTAGGGAAGAAGCCCTGCCTTTTGCCCTGCCTTTTGGGCTTGCAATTTAATGTAAAACGACCTAGGACGAAAATCAGCCTAAAAGATTGTCTTAACAAGGACAAAGAAAATGAAAAGTCCAAATTTAAAAAATGTATATTATTTTATTTGATCATTACACCGGTTTTATGAGGTAGGTGTTATCTCAGTTTTATAGACGAGAAAAGTTTCTGTATCCAGAATATGCCATGGATAGGATTTGAACCCAGATCTGCCTGACTGGGCTATATAAAAGGTTAATGACTCATCTAGTTCATTTCAAGTGGAGTGCAGACTAAATCATCTCTAAAGCTCCTTTCTGATTATAGCTTTCTAGGAGTGTGTGAATATTAGTTGAGAATGCAAGGAAGAGGTGAGCTGGGGATCAGATGTGCGATGCTAAAGAAACATAAGACCCTTCAGGCAGTTTTCTGAGTCTTCGGGAAATGAGACAAGAATATGTGAAAAAGTGAGCCCACAACATAAAGTGGTTTCAGATTGTGTGCCCAAGCTGATTGTTATTTATTTTTTTAAATAGATGTTTTGAGGAACAAGCTCAGTGTAGTCTGAAACCGTGGGAATACTTTAGAGACCTAGCAGGATCCCTAAGTTGTGTTTTCAACAGGGGGAAGAATATGCTTTACAGCTGGGGGGAGGTGGGGTTTTTCTTGCTTGGCTGAGCACTAGTGTTTTCTTTATACATGGCTATGGCCCAGGAAGACAGCGCGCAGGGTGCTACCAGAATTTAAGAGGTCCCTGAGGATGACCAGAATATTATAAGTTAAAGTGAGGTCGGTCTTAATATTTTAGCTGTCAGTTTGGTTGCCCAGAAGATTTTGACATTTCCAGATTTTTGATGTTTTGTCTTTGGTATTCAGTTCGGATTGTTTTTGCTAAACTAGCTTTGACCCTCAAAGACATTCATATATGTATGCATTTCCTATGCTTGTTTTCTTTTCATATAAAATCTTTATGAAAATAAAGGGTAAAAGGAAACATTGTTGACCATCCAGTACGCAAAATGTTGCTTGATAATGGTTTTTAATGAATGAATTTGCTGTGAAAAGATATCTTGGATGAGTGGTACTGTAATTGTTAAACAAGACATCAGGGAGTTTGAGCATTGATTCTGTTGGGGAACTTTTGGCCCACGGAATTTTGACAGTTGTCTTGCTGTTTACAGTTTTTGTAGGGTATTCAAACATTGATTAAGATGATCCTTAAGGGCTTTTATGTGGCAAAAATTGTTGTAGTTTTATCATTAAAGTCATCTCATGTTATGGCCCCGTTGCATTCCCTGTACAACTCCATTTTATGTTTACTGTTTCATAGTCAACTACACAGCATTGTTGTCTTTGCACACTAGTGTGTTCATCTGATAGGAAGGCTTTTCTTGAATTTCCTAAAGAGAGTAAAAGGGACATAAAAGAGGAATACTGGAGTAGTGAGTAGTTCCTCTAGCCTTTTCATCTCGTTTTACTTTTTTCTGTATTTATTTGCAAAAGAGTAAGAACCTTTGTATGTGTTTCATTTCATCCTCTGTGAATTTTTTGAAGTCTACTTAAAGCGGAGGTGAAAGTGTTCATGCTTTCTTGCAATTTTGCTACTACCGTGTTTTGGTTTTTGTCCTGTGTTGTATATTAAACAGCTGCTTTTTTACTTTAAGGACCTGAATGGAATCATTTACAGATCACCGTTACTAGGGTTACAGAGAACAAGTAAACTCTCGGTAGTATGCACTAAACAGTGATGTTCAGATTTTTTAAAAGAGTTCTTTAAAGACAAATCGGATGGTTGAAATAATGGTAGGATTTTCATCAGGACTTGAAATTTCAGCTGAGAGAAAATGTAAGTCTGAAAACAAAGGATTGATTCAAGCCAGCTGGCTATCACCATATCTCTGTAGGGGGAGCTTCCCTATGGCCTGCCTCAAGTCTGGACACTGAGTTTGCACTCCTCCATGGCCCAGCTGTCAGCATTGGGCAGGTATGCAATCTCAGCAGGAGAACCTACTTCTGAGGCTAGACCAAGGTGGCCTATTAGCTGCCAGCCAGCCTGGGAGTAAGACCTTGGCCAGTTCTTGGGTGTGTAATCTGTACCCAGCTTGGGCTCCACTCTTCCACTGTCACTTAATAGGATGGTTCTTGTCTAGAACATGCCCCTGGTTTTGGAAATGGGCCTAGAAACAGAAATAGCCTTTTCCTCCGGGTGGGCATCTGACATGTTACATGGAGGAGAGGGGCACAGACAGGCAGGCTGTCCTATTTAAGGACAGCCCAGGATCTGTGCTGAGCATTGTCTCTGCTCAATATTGTTGCTACAGCAAATGGGACTGTGATGTCTGGAAGCTCTTCTTGCACTTTTTTTTTTTTTTTTTTTTTTTTTTGCAATTACCAGTAACAATCGGAATTCTGAAGCTTTTGCTTGTAGTGACTGAAGGAACATAATTATTCTGTTGAAGGAATTTTTTTTCTGGAAAACTTCACTTTAGTAAACATTACACTCAAATCCTTAATGTTTTCTTTTTACTTTTTCTAATGTGGCAGGAACACTGTTTCTATTAACAAAGATCATCAACTACCAATTACATTAAGCCTTTATGATAGGTAATAATAGTTCATTCTTTGATTGTGCCTGGACTTAATGATGAGTACAAAATTCTCCATGTAAAACTTGCTGGATTCCTAAGTCTGATTGTTGTCTTTTGGGATTCAAAATAACCATTAGGAAGTTCTATCAGTTTGGAGGGTGGTTTTAGAGTTCTGTGTTAAAAATTGGTTTTTAAATTTTTTAAAAAGATCATCTTTGGACAAAATACAGTAATACGACAAGAGTTACACTTGGATAATCTGGTTGCCAGCTGACTTGGTTATTTCTGTGTGTTTTGTCATTGAGTCTGCTTTAAAAATAAGAAAGATATAAAATGACAAAGCACTTTTTATGACTAAATAAAATTCCATATTTTGTAGTCAACATAAAAAATATGTAGGTAGGTCTTGATAATTTGCAGATTGAGGAAGTTTAAGAGGTGATAGATTCAGAACAATAAGTGTCATTACTCCTAATTTTCTTACAGAAGCTAACACAGGAGAAGGGACAATACAGCAGGTGGGCTACTGCTTTATTTTTTTTATGAGTTTGGGGTAAATTGTGCTGCTGTGGAAGGAACTCTGGACTGAGTGTCAGGACCCAGGATTCGACTTGACTTTGCCATTATCCACCTGATACTTTGACCATTCTGACCCTCAGTTTCCTCATCTGTAAAATGGAGAAATGTTGTAAAAATTTAGATTTTAAACTCTTGCGGCTTAACGTTCCTTAGATATTTGCTTGGAAATGAGAGGCAGAGTGGGGAGCTTCTCAGTAGGCCTCTATTTTGGGGAAATAAATTTTAATTTCTTGTTCATCTTAAATAGTTTAGTGGATTTATTAGGAACTGCTTAAGCAGAGTTCTTTAGGGACCCTCCAGCATTTGCTTTAACAGAACACAGGCTCACTGAACACAGGCCTGCTGCATCCTGCTGTGGGTGCCTCAGTTGTGACTCTAGCACCCAGAGCAGTGCCTGGCTCAGAATAGAAGAGCAACAGGTACCTGTTGACTGAATAAACAGGTATTTCTGGAGCTTTTGTAATGTGTCTTGTGTGGAATACAATGGACGGAAAGGCCCACTCCCTGCCCTCAAGGAGTTTCTAATCTATTTGTGAAGACAAGCTGTAAATGCACCTACATTTAAATCATTTTCCAAGACATATGTTATAAGGCCATATATGATTACTTGCCAGATGAATGATTCAGATAATAATTGCTTAAGAGTTCAGACTGGGAGGGAATGGAAGGGGGCTGCCAGGGAAGATTTCACAGATGAAGTTTTAGGCTCTGTTCTTGGAAGAACAGAGGTACTTACTGTTGGCAAAAATAGCAAATCCTAAGGGAAGCCTGGCTTTAAAGGAAGAACGAAGACTTTGTGTTGATTTTAGACCTCCTAGTTAAGGGACGGCTTTCCGAACACCTCAGTTTCAAGCATGGAGTTTGGATGTCAGCTGTGACATCTAGTTTGAGAAGTTTCTGTTTCTGCCATGACCTAATGCTTCTGATGGGATCCTGACCGCAAGTGAATTTTATGTGTCAGACAAGAAACAAACAAAACAACTCCTTTGGTCACCTGAGCTTATTCAAATTCCAAGGGCTATGTGTTATTTAAGATTTCTTTATGTCTGTTTTGAGCTAAATAATTCATTCTGGCAAGCGTTTAGTTTACAACAGAGAGGGAGCATGTTCTGGTGGGAGGGAGAATAAAAGAGCCTTTGATTCCTTTGCTCCTGAGTTCCAGCAGGAGGGCCAGCGCTGCCTTGGGCTAGTGTCTTATTTTGGACTTTGGAAGCCATCTTAGCCCAGCTGTGTGAGTGCCAGCTAGTGTTGGAGGAAAGAGAAGAACACCACTGGGTCTCATTAAACCCCCTCTGACTGTTGATGGAAGGGGTTCTCTCATTTCACATTCCTCAAATTAACATGGTGGCTAATTTCCACCAACTTAGAGCTTCATCAGAATTTGCCATTTGAACTTTGGCTTGAAAGTCACAACGTTTCTGTGTGACTCCTTTTATCTCTGTGTGTGGATTTGAGTACAGGAAACTTATCAAGTCACAGGTCTTTTTTTTCCTCCCCTCTTTGGCTACAAGCACAAATGAAATTAGCATTCTTTTCTTCTTTAGATTACTCCTGGGGAAAAGTGGTTCTTTGTACCAAGGATTTCCACATCCATTAAATAAGTAGCCTCTTCAGTTGCCAACTAGATGGCTGGGGAGTCTTACTGAATAGTAGGTGGCAGTTCAGGCCTGTGGAATTACTGGGAAAAGTCACTTTAGGAACTGGGCGTTTTTGACCATTCCAGGCTTGTACGCGTGAGCACCTTAATACAAGAATAACTGGACTGGAAAAGAGAGTCTTTTATATTTTAAGCAGTTCTTTTATTCATATGTGCAAAATTCTGCTTAACTAAGGGAAGAATTCTCACTGTTAAATGCATATGAAGTAGAACCCAGCAGCTTTTGACTGTGTGATAGCCTGCTTTGTAAAAAATAGTTAACACGGTGCACCGAAATACATGTTTGGTTGTTATCTCTGTTACATTAGCTCTTGAAGCATTCTGATTACAACTTGTAGCTGCCAAGCCCTGTCCTGCAGTATTTATCTGGAACAAAAATTTTCCATGTGGTTGTTTTTAGCAGAGCTGCTATATGCAAACTGCACATGAAGATGTAAGTTGCAAAGAAATAGAGCTTCCAGAAGAGGAAATGTGAGTTATCTTAAATTTTTTCATTTAATATTCTTTCCTTTATGTGTATTTCAGAAATTTTTATTACCTTTCTAAACTGAGGTTTTTTTTTTTTTTTTTATCCTGGAAAGAATGCCAAGTTCACCACGAGTTTTTCTTATGGTGGTGTTTCTTTTTCTTTCTCAGCTTTTTACTTTGAAATCATACTTGGCCTAAAAAAATTCCTGTGTATTCAAAAAGAAAAAAAATATATACTAAAAGGAAAAAAAACAAATGGGTACATTGTTCCATGAATTAAAAACAATATACAAGAGAGTCCAAACATGAGTCCAAACATTTCTTTTCAATGTAAAAATCTTAGGTCATTTTTTTTTTTAAAGGAAGAAAAACACTAAACTGTGCTTTAACTATCCTGTTCATTGTTTTTCTTTTCCCTTTTTAATTTTTCTTTGACTCATGTAGTTGAAATTTTTTTGGACATAGTTTTATATGTTCTTTAAGAATGGCACTCATGGAAAAAGAAAACCTCAAAATTCCACTTTACATTTCAAGAGAAAAGTGAGAGGAAGGCATCCATCCTGTGGTCTGAAGAGGGGAAAAATTGTCCTTTAGCGCCAAGGCTTTGTACATTACTTTCCTGTTGCTTGGTTGAGTTCAATATTTGTTGGTATTGTCCAGAGATATTTAGCTATTATACATGAAATAAGCAGGTAAATATAATATTGATCAAGAGGGTTTGCTTTTGTGAAATGAAGACGTAGGACAGTAGAAGGTTGAGAATTCTGTTGTTGTTTTTATTTTTGTTTTGTTTTTAGTTTATTTTTATTTATTTTTTTAGTAATCTCCAAACCCGTTGTGAGGCTCAAACTCATAACCCCGAGATCAGGAGTCGCATGCTCCACCAACTGAGCCAGCTAGGCGTGCCCCTTTATTTTTGTTTTTAATACATCAATTAGCCAGTTGCCCTAATATTTTATTTGCTAACTTTTTTTAAGTGGGAGAAAGGTAAAGGCACTCTTTGTCCTGCGGTTCTCTATCTAACCTCTTGCTCTTTTCCTCTTTGTTTTCACTTCTTTCTCTCTAATATAAGCCCCGCCACCAGTATCAGAGAATGTTTGTGTTAGAATCTTTACACACACATTCTTTTATCTTTTCTCTAAAAGTGGGAAGTTATTTCTGTCCCTGTACCCTGGTAATCAAGACTGGGAATAATAATGTTCAACCCAGCATGCAGATTGTTTTTCTCTCCTGAAATGCAGTTTTTAGTTACTACTGTATTGGGAAATGTGGTCAGGCCACTTTCTGAGTAGCAGATCTCCTCCCTGAGATGACTACCTGATGAAAGAATTAAGTACCTGGTGTGCTTTCTCAACTCCAGTCCATCACACATTCCCTTTAGTGCCTTGGCCAGAGTCAGAGCAGCCAGGATGAAAGTGCTTCTGGTGGAGGGATGACCATTTGATTAGCGGGAGAGGAGTTTTAATCTTGCACTCTTGAAAGAGAAACACTCGGTAAAATGCTCCCTCCAGTGTTTTGAATTCCAATGGTGTTAGGTAGAACATGAAGAGGAACGATAACCTCATTCAGTTAAGGAGGTATTATTTGAACCCCCTTCCCTCTGGCAAAGTTATAATTGACCCTGAAGTTGTGTAGGAGTATTAAATTTTACAAGTTCTCCCTGACAGTTTCAGGTTTAAATATTTGAAGTGTTGAGAAAAGGTAAAAGGAAATACTGAACTGGTAAGAATGCAAACTATTTGGGAAGGTAATTTGATCCTAGTGATGCTGTTACATAAAACCAAAGCCTTCTGAGTAATCTTCATTTGGTATATAGGTCATTTATCTCCAAAAAACAGGCTGCAAAATTAAACTGGTGCTGTTGAACGGTATTCCTTTTTTTCTTTTTCTTCACTTAAGTAAATAGTCGAAACAGGAAAAGAAAGCCTAATATAGTTAATATATTTTTCTAGATGCTTTTCATAATGACCCACAGTATACACAGTCGAAGGTGTGTACACATGATCTGCTTACAAAGAAAATTATGCCTTCATTTATCATTTTTTAGTGTTTGTGATAGGATATTAATTTCAAGAGGACAAAGATGGCATTTGTTCTGTGTCTAAATGTACAATGTGATCCTTTGCATAATCTCTTGAGCAGCATGACCAAATAATTACAGAATTTTAAACCTAAATTTATAAATCATCTAGTTTGTTGTTTCTCAACCTTTCTAACCCATTTCTCTTTCATGTATTGTTTGGATGTCCTTTGGCTTTTAATACAAAAGATTTGGATTTCTATGATTACCAGAGCAATAGCTATATTTCATAAATCTCCTTCTTCCCTAGTCAAGAACCCAACCTCTTCATTTTACAGGGAGTGAAAAATTAGCCTTTGGGAGACTAATTGATTTGTCCCAGGTCATACATGTTTACTAACTGTTAAGGCAGAGCCAGATCTCTCACCTCTTGGGTCACATCCTTCAGTCACCGAGGGAATACCCACTATGAACAAGGTACTGTGAAGAATTCAGAGGTGGACCAAGAAGGCACTGTCTTCATTTTTTGGGAGTTTATATGCTACATAGGATGCACTCAGTATTGCTAATTATATTATGATCAGTGATGTTTGAGGCAAGACTCCAGAAGAATCTAGCAGAAGGAGGTAAACTCAGGGGCACTTGAAGGCTTAATGAAGGTGGTAAGAAATTTCTTACCACGACCTTAAATGGCGGATTCCATTTTCGAAGATGGAGCTGGAGTGAGACTCTTTTTATTGCTCCTTTTCTAGCCAGACTCTTGAGTAGGTTTTGTACGGTTGACTGCCCCTTCTTCCTCACCTGCCACTCATTTCGTAATGGAATAGAGCCTGGGTCCTTTTCCACTACTCTTACTAAACAGTTCCCGCTGAGATCCCCAGTGACTCCTGGTTGCCAAATCTAGCAGAACTAGATTTGAACTTTTTAGCTCTTGCTTTTCATGGACCTTCTGACTACATTGTTGAAGAGATGACCAGTCCCTCTTTCCAAAATCTGTTCTTTCCCATGCCATCCTGATACCAGGCTTGGGTTTCCTTATATGTGCGTGTTCTTCAGTATTCTAGTGCTAGCCCTGGATGGCCCATTCTCCCCTCACATGCTGTTAGTGGTTTGTCATCCAATGTGTGTTTGTGAACCCCTATGAAAATTTGATAAAAGCTCTCAGCTCTCAGTTTCTGCAGAATTCTTACAAACTTACACACAAACATTATCATAGCCTTGAACATTTTCTAACCTTTAAAGCCCATCTCTGGATCTTAAATGGCCCTGAATTATACGTGTGGATGCTTTGTAGGCATTATCTCAATCCGTTTCTCACTCTGCATCTGTGGATCTAACTGCTTAGGTCGAGGACTGCTTAGATCTCCCACAGCAACTGAGACTCAGCATGTCCATGCCAGGTCTTATCATCCTGTCATTAAACCTGGTCCTCTTGTTGTTCCCTCAGTCAGTCACTCCACCAACCCTTGTGTATTGGCTTAAGCCAGAGGTGTTCTGTGTTGTCCTTGCCTCATTTTCCACACCCAGTGACAAATCCTATCAGTTTTACCTCCCAGATCTCTCTTTTTTTAATGTTTGTTTATTTTGAGAGAGAGAGAGACAGAGACAGAGAGAGAGAGAGAGACAGGCGTGTGAGTGGGGAAGGGGCAGAGAAGGAGGGAGAGAGAGAGAATGCCAAGCAGGTTCTGTGCTGTCAGCACAGAGACCAACATGGGACTTGATCCCACGATCCATAAGATCATGACCTGAGCCAAGATCAAGAGTTAGATGCCCAACCTACTGAGCCACTTAGGTGCCTCCACCTCTCAAATATCTCTTGAGTTAATTGACCTCTGCTACCTAAGGTGCCTTTTGCCTTCTCAATTGCTGCAGAAACCAGTGGCCTCTACCTTCCATTCTTTCACTTCTCCTCCAAACTGGCTTCATTGAGGCAGCCAGAATGGCCTTCTGAAACACCAATCTGAGAATGCTGTTCCCCAGTTTGAAGCTGCTCTGCTGTGTCCCTTTGCCCTTAGAAGTGCCCAAACCTTTTCTCTCAGCTTGCAAGGCCCGTTGTGATGAGGGGCCTGCGTGTGCCCCCCGTAGTATTTGTTGCTGCCTTCTCACTCTTGCCCTTTGCTTCAGCTGTACCGAACTTCCGCGTCCCAGGCCGTGGGACCTGTCTGTGTGGCCTTTGCTCATGCTCTTCTCCGGAAATTCTTGGTCCTCGCCTGTCTGCTTTCACACCAGGCTAAGTTCTGCTTGTTCTCTGCCCCCGAAGCCTCCTCTGAACTTCCACCACCACCGTTCCTCTCACACATAGAGCTGGTGGGCTGTGAGTATCTGCTTTATCCTCCTTTGATGCTCTGCTGTTTCCATGGCATGGTGCTTGTGACACCTGATCATACATGCTTGTTTTAATTGTTTACTGCCCTTCAGATGGTGGGACCATATGGTGACTTTTATGAACCCCAGGTAATTTTGCCTTCATGGGCCCCAGTTCCTCTACAAAAAAAAAAAAAAAAAAAAGGAATAAAAATTGTACTTTGTATCTGTGTCACTATAAAGATGGATATGTTCCAAGCTGGTATTGTTATTATATTCATTTTTTATTCTTATTTTAAAAGAAATTAATATAAAAACACTTTTTCTGGGCTTCTAAAAAGTTTCATGGGCCCTAGCTCTGTGCCTCCTGTGCCTGATGGGTATGTTGGCTCTGTTACATGGGCATAAATACCTTGGGCCTACTCAGTTATTTTATTGTGTGTCCCTTTTCATAATGGCTTGGATAGCTTATTAAAACAATATTAAGATTTTGTGTTTTAGCCCCTGGTAATAGAAAAATTTATGGAAAAATAGGGTGATATACTCACAAGGCATATATTTTATATTTATATTTATATTTAAAAGCAGAAATTGTAAGGTTTCTTATGATGTCAAAAATATGTTATATGAGCTATTTTACTAATATGAACTTTTCTTCATGCTGTTTCTGCATGGAACAGTGGTTTTTAGTGGGAGTGGGGAGGCGATTTTGCCTCAAGAGGGGACATTTGAGAATGTCTGGAGACATTTTTAGTTGTCACAACTGGGGGTACTACTGGCCACTAGTGAGTAGAGGCAGGGATGCTATTAAACATTCTGCATTGCACAGGACAACCCCAATAATAAAGAATTATCTAGCCCAAAATATCAGTAGTGCTGAAGTTGAGAAACCCTATGTAGACGAATTCTTCATAAAACCTAGTTTCTACATGTGTTTTATTTAGTTTATTTTCTTATGTCCATTAAAAGCTATACAGTTGACCCTGAACAGCATGCCTTTGAACCAAGTGGGTCCACTTAGACATGGAATTTTTTTCAGTGACTATATTGGAAGATTTTTGGAGATGTGCAACAATTTGAAAAACACACAAACCACGTGGCCTAGAATACCAAAAAAAAAAAAAAAGAAGGAAAAGGTACTATTGTAAGGGTGCAGTATATAATACATATAACATACCAAGTATGTGTCAATCGATGGGTTTATCGGTAAGGCTTTTGGTCAACAGGAGGCTCTCAGTAAAGTTTTGGAGGAGTCAGAAGTTACATGCAAGATTTTCACTAACAACCCCCGGGTTGTTCAAGAGTCAACTGTATTTTAGGTGTAGGATTGTGTTGTAGCACTAAAGCCAAACTTTTTTTTTTTTTTTTTAACCTCAGTAAGGCTGAGGAGAAAAGTCACTGAGATGGCTGAGCTTGTGAACACACCAGAAGCTGCTACCCAGTAACCTTTCACCAGGGTTTATTTGATAGAATTTCTGTCAAATGGTCTGTTGTCATTTAAATCATTACCCAAATACTCTTTTTTGTCCTTGCTAATCCTAGCCAGAATGCAACCAATTGTTGTCTGGGTGGGGAGGGGGATGTTGAGTCATTTATTCATGATTTTTATTACCTCTTGGCTTGAATATCCTCATTCATTGTTCGTAAGCCGCCCAGCTTGTTTACTTTTTATAAATTACATGTAATCAGTCCTCTTGCAGGTCTGGCTACTGTAATTGGCAGTAGCCACAGAGCTGGGCTGACGAGTCTGCATTTGTGCTGATGTCTCACATTCAGCTTATATTCTACTCTCTGTGCTTTCTTGCCTCTTCCATCTGCTTTTTATTTTTTTTTTAATTTTTTTTTTCAACGTTTATTTATTTTTGGGATAGAGAGAGACAGAGCATGAACGGGGGAGGCGCAGAGAGAGAGGGAGACACAGAATGGGAAACAGGCTCCAGGCTCTGAGCCATCAGCCCAGAGCCTGACGCGGGGCTCGAACTCACGGACCGCGAGATCGTGACCTGGCTGAAGTCGGACGCTTAACCGACTGCGCCACCCAGGCGCCCCCCATCTGCTTTTTAAAAGGAAGGTGAAGGGAGAATTGCCACCATGCTCTCTCTTCTCAGATGCTCTGATGGTACTAGTTTATAGTTGAGCAAGTCCCTGTGTTTTGGGAAGAATCAAGGGTTTGGGACCGTGATCTTCAAGCTTTTGTAGTGTGTTTAACAATCACCTGGCTAACTTTTAACGTGAGGAATCTTGAGCCCTACCCACCTTCTGATATTTAGTAAATTTAGGTAGAAGTCCAGAACACTTTTTAACTCAAGGCCCTGCTGATTCTGATGGAGGTGGTCCCTTAAATTATCCTTCGAGAAATCCTGAGTTGGGCATGGAGGGAAAAAGGGAGAAGAAAGAAAATCCAATAGAAGTAAATACGTATAAAGAGTGGGATAGGAAGGCAAGAACCAAAACTCAGAAAGTAACTTTAGCCTCTCTACTGTAAGGTAAAGGAAATATGCTGCGATTCTGTGTGCGTACTGTTTTCTAGCAGTGACTTAGATCAAACTGTCCCCTAAAGAGGACATATTTAGTGGAAGACAAAAGTGAAAGGGAAATTTTAAAAAGGTTAGCATGTGAGAATACCTGAGACTCTCAAAAGACATTATTAAATCAAGGAAGGTATTATGTAACTATTGATTTAAAAAAGAATGTGCATTCCCGAATCAAACGTTTATGAATGACTTGAAGACAAAGGAGGGAAGGTGAAGAAGGATTAGCTCTTCACCAGAAGTTCTGGTTATTCTGGTTCTTGGATCTGAAAGCATATTATTAAAGTATGGTCCAGATTTCCTAGAATAGTTCTAATTTCAAACACTCTTTCCCATTGTCTTTATTATTCATGTCTTGTTCACCCTAATTTTGGTTAGTTGAGATGTGGTCGATTTATAAAAGAGCACCAAAGCAGTTATACGCGACTAAAGAGGTTCTCTTGTTTTTCAGTGTGTGTGTGTGTGTGTGTGTGTGTGTGTGTGTGTGTCTGTGTGTGTATATGAGTGTTTAATCTAGACATTCTAATCTAGCTCTTTAAATCTAAACTTTGATTTTAAAGTCCATTTTAGAGAAAGAGAAGACAAGACAAACAGACAAGACAGACTCTATTTAGAAAACTGGTCAAGAAGTGGACTAGGTGGGAGTGGTTATTTAATCTTAGAGGAATAAAGTAAAACCCTTACTTTATTTCCAGCTGCCTACTGAACTTAATCCATTTCGAGAAAGCTGTCTCTGTTTTTTTGGCATATGAGTTCCTTAGGGCAACTTTCTGATTCCATTCAGTTATCTTACAGAAAGCTTGTGACACCCGCCCTACCCCCCACCCATAGTAAAAGGATTTTGGAGAGTTACCTACAAAATGATGGCTATCAGATTTTGTTATATCATTCTTTTTTTTTTATGTTTATTAATTTTTGACAGAGAGAGAGAGAGAGACAGAGACCGAGCATGAATGGGGGAGGGGCAGAGAGAGAGAGAGAGAGAGGGAGACACAGAATCTGAAACAGGCTCCAGGCTCTGCTCTGAGCTGTCAGCACAGAGCCCGACGTGGGGCTCGAACTCACGGACAGTGAGATCATGACCTGAGCCGAGGTTGGACACTCAACCGACTGAGCCACCCAGGTGCTCCTTTGTTAAGTTATTCTTTACCCTGCTCCAACCATCTCTGTGTCAGTATGCATTTTTCCATGCTAGGAACCCAGGCTGTTGTAAAGCTTTTCACCACTATGGTATCATATTGACTGGCTTGCTGATCTTTCCTCCCTTCCTTTTACCATCCTTCATGCGGTCTTCCTTCTCCACTTACTTGCTCAGGAATACTTCAGCCTCTTATGTACTCTGTGCATCTGCTTACAAGATCTTCTAGAATCTCCTCCACATCTGCTTTGTAAGTGTCGAGTGTCATTACTGTTATTATATGAAGTGTCCACCACACCCTCTCGTTGCACTGTGAGTCCAAGTAAGTTTGGTTAGTAGATCAGTTGGCTCCTGAAGTGTGAGTAGAAGGGCTGTTGCTGGATATGGTGGGGACCTAGAGCCAGCTTCTGCCACTTACACTTGGCAACCAAGAAAGGCTAGACTCCTGGGACCTCTACTCTGCAAAGAATTGAAAGCAGGACTCACGACTTGCTCTCTTCATTCCAGGTGACCTTATTTCCTTGCTTTCTTGTACTTTTTAAGCCTTATACTTGGTAAACCTCTTTTGTTATGAGTCTCTTAATATTTCTAGTTATTTTTTCAGATTTTTTCCTATAATTTATTCCAATCCATATGTTCTTTACCATAGTGATAGATGCTTCAGATTTTGAAGGATCTATGCTCTTAGGGAGCAAGGTTGAATGCTCTTAGGGAGAACTGTAACATTAAGTAGTCATACAAGTGCAGCATAAAAAAAATATATAGCTTATAAAGTTTCAGTGGGGTATTTTAAATTAAAATTTTCGGGTTTGGGTTTAACTTGGAAAATATATTAGAAAATCTTAGGTAAGCAGATTTGTTGCCCTTTGCATAAGTTACTAGAGGGAAGTGTTTCTTTAATAATTACATATGATTTATTATTAAAGGAAATCTACATAGATGAACTTAAAATTGATAGTATGTTGATACTTTGGTTATTTATGTTTTAAGGTATAGTTTTTAATGCTCACACATATTTAAATGTTTAATATCTCCCTACTAATTTCAGTGATTCTTAAGCAATTCATGATACTCTTTTATGGTAAGTTTCGTACATACTAAATTTTTGAGGAAATTAGTTTTTATTCCTTAGAGAAATAGTACTTGTTGAGAAACCCGTGTTTTTACTAAGGTAAATTGGAGCATGAATATTGAAATATTTTTACTCTTTCAAATAAGGTTCTATTCATTCATGTATGTTTTCAAATAGAATCTGTTGTGTTTCTAAACGATATATTTCCAAAGCAGAATACATTTTCATAGCTTTGAGATTTTTATTGAAAACCTTAGGGAGAAGAAAATGACTCAAGAAAGATAATGGCCAGGTTTTCTTAATGTGATGAAAGGAAAAACACTTTTATTACTCTTCCTATTCCTAATGGGAAAAAATGAGGCCCTAGGCAGTTGAACCTAGGAAATACCCTGAGTCCAAGGCCAGCTGGTTTCGGCAGACTGAGGCCTGAGCACAGGCTTCTGACCCGGTGCCATTCCCAGCCTGCCATATCCCCCTCTGTCTGTAGTAGGTTGGTGTAATTTCTCACATTCAAACACTTAGACATTGTGAGAGCATTTTAGTTGTCCCTGAGAGCAATGGCAATATGGTAAGTTCACCGCAATCTCTCTTTTTAATTTTTTTTTTAATTATTTTTTTCAACGTTTATTCATTTTTGGGACAGAGAGAGACAGAGCATGAACGGGCGAGGGGCAGAGAGAGAGGGAGACACAGAATCGGAAACAGGCTCCAGGCTCTGAGCCATCAGCCCAGAGCCCGACACGGGGCTCGAACTCACGGACCGCGAGATCGTGACCTGGCTGAAGTCGGATGCTTAACTGACTGCGCCACCCAGGCGCCCCTATTTTTAATTGTAAAAAATACATACCATAAAAGGTACTGTCGTACCCATTTTTAAGTGCACAGTTCAGTAACGGTGAGTATATTCCCACTGTTGTGCCACCCCAGTGTCTCTTGCCTCTGTCTAATCTGTGTAGCATCAGAAACATCAGAAGGGGCTTCATACCAGCACCATCTGGGGAGGTTGTACACCTCACCTATGTTTACTCCTTCACTGTAGTAGGAAGTTAATTATGTGGGATTTGCTCACCTGAGCCACACAGAAGATCCTACTTGAGTGTACATTTGGAAATCCCATGCCCCTTTCTGCCCCTGAGGAAAAATTCTTTCCTGATCCAGAGTCAGTGTTGAATTTAATCCTGAGCGTATGAGAATGAGTCACCCTGGGGAAGTATGTAATCCCATTTATACCTTCCTTCCAACCTCCCTTTAATTTTTAAACTTAAGATACTAGAGCCTGATTTCCTGCGTAAGGTCTGGTGACTGGAGGACTAATTAGGGACTGGGCAATATTGAGATTGAGATTGTTTGTTAGGAACCAGCACTTTCTGTTCTACTGAAAATGAGTCTCTATGGCCTAAGTTTTAAAATTCAGAGTATGTGTGGAATGTCTGTGTGGATGAAGAAACAAGTTAAATGCTTTTTTGGGAGGCAGGAGGAAAGAAGAGTGAAAATTTTAAGGTAGTCAGATTTTGGGGGGGGGCGATTTGGGGATTTTTAGGATTTATACAAACCAAAGATGACTGACTAGTTGCTCTGTTATTTCTTTATGTACACAAAAGAAATACTTGATTTCGGGCTAAAGGGATATTGTTGGATAGGTGTATTAACTGATAAAATAACTGAGTTCTGCTTTTCATTTCAGTTACTGTTATCCATATAATGTGTAACCACTACTTGCATTTCTTTATAGAAAAATATTTCTTTATAGAAAAATATTTCACTGGGAAATTATTTTAAAAGAATACTTGCATTTCTTTATAGAAAAGTATTTCTTTATAGAAAAATATTTCACTGGGAAATTATTTTAAAAGAATACTTGTGAAGTACTTTGTAATCTTCAAGGTACTTGGAATGTGGTACTTAAAGAATATAAATCGTTAACGTTTATATTTTTATACCCACAGAGGTATATGGGAGTGGAAGTGACTTGAACCTCACAATATCCATTTTTAAAGACAGCATACATTTGAACAAGCCACTCTCCCTAAATGCTTATTTTAAATTGGCAGTGGGTTAGCCAGCAGTCAGTAATTTCACATAGCAAGTGTTTGGCACGCCTGTTTTAACCTGTACAGGTTCACTTCACACAAAGAAAGGAGAGGTGGGGTTGCATGGTGGAAGCACCACGTTAGCCTCATTAACATATTTTGAATAACTGTATTTGAACATTTGCCAGCCAAGCTGGGCTATTTGGATGCCTGCCAAATGAGCAATGGGAATTTCTGAGAGGCCTATAGAGATACGAGCCTGTAAAATGTTTACTTTTTCTTCTTGGAAGGGAAACATTTTAGAAGTTACTATTAAGGATATTTCCCTTCCCCTTCCCACAGAACAGCTCCCCTCCACCCCCAAATGTTTGTTTATTTTTGATAGAGCGCTTGCATGGAGGAGGGGCAGAGAGAGGGAGACAGAGGATCTGAAGTAGGCTCTGTGCTGACAGCAGAGAACCTGATGCGGGCCTCGAATTCACAAACTGAGAGATCATGACCTGAGCTGAAGTCAGACACTTAACCTACTGAACCATTCAGGCGCCCTTTTTTTTTTTTTTTTTTCTTTTTTTTTAATACTGCAGAAATTTGAGATCTTCTCTTCCCACCACCTTTGTGTATTGTTTTTAGAATATGTACTTTAGGATTTGTCTCAGAAATACCTTTGGTAATCTCTCTTGGATTAGATTGAGTTCCTACTCAGCCTGTTTTTGTTCTTTGCAAAATTAGTCCTAAAGCTCTTTCTGTGAGCTGAGCTGGAGAACCTCTTCTGCAGGCTTATCATGTGAACACAGATGGTTGGAACAGGACAGACAGGATAAGCTAGGGCACATGTAGAGTCAACTCCTACCCCATGGATGCTTGGATGATTAAGATGCCAGCCTGGCTTGGCTCTATAGAGTACAGAAATGGTCTTTAAAAGGTTCTGGCTTTGTGGCCTACAACTGTGTCCAGAAATATTTTTTTGGCTTTGAGTTGATACCTTCTGGCTGAAACCACAACTTGGGGCTCTAAAACTAGTTAAGGGAGTAGTCAGCTAAAACCAGGGGTTCTCAGATATTGTGATGTAGCAGATTATAAAGGTAAGAAAATGAGACAGCACATATGCTTAGTTCTATAGTTCTTATTTTGGGGGCAGGTCAGGGGAGTATCAGAGTACCAGGGAGCTTTTTCAAAAACCATTCACCTTGATTGTTTTTTCCTGTTCACTTATTGCAGTAAAGGGTGGAATGACAATGTAATGAGGGGGCATTTGAATCTACAATCTGTTGAAACCATGGGTGCTTACCACTGTGTGGTAATTTCCATAGTTTAGGCCAGTTTGCAACCCTGTGTCTCTTATTTTTTTGAATGGAAAGATGTAGCCTGGTAACACTAACTCTCACTGCTCCTATGAAAGATTTTAAAATAATATGTTAAATCTACCTTTAATAGGCTTGCCAAAAGAGGGTTTTTTTCCTACTTGGAGCTTTTTTTTTTTTTTCTTTGTCTCATCAAAGATGGTTCTTAAGACTGACTTTTTAAAATCACACAAATACAGTATATTGAAAACAGGAAAGAAAAATTTGATTATAGCTATTAAAAAAAAACAAACTTTAAAAAATGAGAACCTGGGGAAGAACTCTGGTACATTGTCAATTCCTAAATTTTTAAGAAGTATTATAATGAGCGTATGTATTTATATTTTATATGCCAATCATGTATGTGTATATAAATATATATACTTTTAAATTTCTAGGCTGAAGTTACCACATTTCAGCTAGTTTTTGTTGAACTTCATTGATTTACTTGTAATTTTGTGAATAGTGTGTGTGATTTATATATTTACAAAATCACTATCTACTCTTAACCTAGTATATAAATATAACTGAGTCTTCATAGTTTTGTTTTTTTTCTGGTTGATTCATAACAGCCCTTTTAAAAGAAGAAATTTATAGGTGAATGTAATCATGAAGCAATGTGATATTAATGAGTACCTTTGATCATCACTTCAGTATTTATCTTTTTTATCATAAAATGTTAAATATTGTGTTTGTGAAGTTTCTCTCTTATGTTAGTTTATTGTGTTATGGGAATAGTTATGGAATATTACCAGTTCCATGTTTTGTACATGTTTAACATCTCTGAGGGTGGTAGATATAAAATCTGTTTCTCAAACAAGTACATGCATGAAACAATTTATTCAAGTCCTGTAACAACGCTAGTGAAACTTGAGTTCTGGCACTAGGCCCACATTTAAGCTGATAGGGTGCGTGTGCTTGTGTGCGTGTGTGCGTGCGTGTGTGAAAAAGAGACTAATATGGTTTCTTTAGAATGTGTTAATATTTTTAGGTCCAAATATGAGTCATTCAGTAGGTATATAAGATTTTAAAAACTGAATGAAATGTAGATACTGACTTTTGTGTCCCTTTTAATTAATTTTAGTGACTCATTAGGTGGTATTTGTGGGAATACATATAATAATTTCTTCATTGGTTTTTGCATTCTCCACATTTTAGTTACAAAGTGCTGGGAATGAAATGTGAATGAAGAGGCTACCTTCAGGTATAGTGAGGTTTAGCTCATTTAACCATTGCTCTGTCTTACCCTCCTGTTAGGTGCTCCCTAGCTCCCTGGCATATTTACATATTATATAATCCAGACTGGTTTGTCCTGTTTGGTAAGTTTGTTATAAACTGCAGGGCTAAGTAAATGGGTGATAACATTTTAAATGGCATTAGAAGTTAAACAGTACTTGAGGAGTGATGTAGCAGAGGGCCCCAGCTGTCAGGTGCTCTGGGGTCTGCCTTCTTTCAGGCCATTTCCGTTTTCTTGTGGGTAACAGTAAATAAACACGAAACTGTAGTAATGCCTGGCCAGAGGACCACTCCATTTTACAGATGACATCCCACATGCATTTCTGATACTGAAAATGTCTGATTCTGAAAGTAGGTATTAACTGTGTCCATTAATTACTTGTATACATAGGCAGAAACCACCAAATCGAACTGGTAGAACCATTTTCATCTGGCTTTGCCCAGTATGAAAACAGTGAAGGAGGAAGGTAACTAGATGGGTTTTGTTCCCCTCCTCCCTCCGTGTATAATGAGAGAACATTTCTACATGCTTTGTGGTGAGCATTTCTTATGGCTGCACACTACTGGGTTAAGCCAACATATGGAGCTTAACTTATCCCCAGTTTATGGGGCTATTGGTTTTTTTAAAGCATCCTCTGACCTTACTTGTTTAACTTTGTGAAAGGTATTCATCTCATGCGAGTGCTCTAAACCCTCTGTAGGGCTGTGTCCCCGTGAGCAATGAGTACATCCTTCTCATGTTCACTCATCAGGTCCCCAGCTGGAAACTGGGATCTCCTGGTGGGTGTGGAAGTCTTTCCTGGAATGCCCCTCCCCTCCATACAGGGCTGCTTTGAGGTTTGCACGGTACCTAGTGCCTCAGGGTGTTTGTTAAACTTACAGTGGGTGGTGGTGGTGACAACCCTGCCCTGCCATGCTGCACGCTCCAGTCACTCTACTCTCTTACCTGTTTCAATCTCAGGGGTTCTCTTTGAGCCAAGAGACTGGGGACCCTAACATAGAAGATCCTTAGTTTAACAGCAGCCTGCTTTTTCCTTGTGATTCCATGCTTAGTTTGAAGTATGCTAAAAGAGGTTCTCATTTCTGTAGGTCAGGCAGGTTGCAGCCTGCTTGAGTTTTTAGTATCTCTGGTTAATAATGTTTGAGCATAGAAGAGGAAATGGCTCTTTTATGAATGTCGCATAAAACTCTGTGGCCTTGTGCAAATGATCTAACTTCATGTGAATCCTGCCTTATAGACAGAATCTGCATTTGTGTGAGTCGATTCACCACCCTGTGTGCTAGTCTGAAATAATGAGGGTTGGAATCATCCCACATTTAGCACATACACTTATTTTATTTATTTATTTATTTTATTATTTATAAATTTAAATCCAAGTTGGTTAACGTATAGTGTAATAATGGTTTCAGGAATAGAATTCAGTGATTCATCACTCACATATAACACCCGGTGCTCATCCCAACAGGTGCCCTCCTTAGTGCCCACCACCCATTTAGCCCATCCCCTCCACCCAACATCCCTCCAGCAACCCTCAGTTTGTTCTCTGTATTTAAGAGTCTTTTATGGTTTGCATCCCTCTCTGTTTTTATCTTATTTTTCCTTCCCTTCCCCTGTGTTCATCTGTTGTGTTTCTTGAATTCCACATATGAATGAAATCATACGATATTTGTCTTTTTTTGTCTTTCTCTGACTTATTTCGCTTAGCGTAATACACTCTAGTTCCATCCATGTTGTTGCAAATAGCAAGATTTCATTCTTTTTGATCGCTGAGTAGTAGTCCAAAAAATGTGTGTGTGTGTGTGTGTGTGTGTGTGTGTGTACATACACCACATCTTCTTTATTCAGCAGTCAGTGGACATTTGGGCTCTTTCCATAATTTGGCTAGCACATACATTTTCTTAAAAAAACAGAACTCAGAGCTGGGAAAATTTTCAAACAGTTCACATTCTTCTGATTCTGATTTTTTTAATGTTATTTTTGCTATTTTAAATTTGCTTTTATTGTTTGAAATCAGAAATACATTTTTTATTCTAACTTTTTATTTTGGAACTGAAGATTTAAAACTTACATCCGTGGAATTATCATTGTGTCAGTGGTTAATTATCGTAATTTATAATCACAAGATGGTGAGACCTTTGGAGGATAAAATGGAAAATAAAAGTAGGTTCGGACAAGGAATTCTACTTGGATATTGCAAAAATAGGAAAAAAAAAGGGAATGAATAACTGGCAACACAAACCCGTTTTCCTGTAAGTTCCTTTTTCCCAATCCCTTGCCATCATGCTAAAAAAAGTTTTCTTGCAAGTTGATTTTTCTCAGAATCCTGCTGCTTACTGTTAGTAATATTTTTTTTCATGTGCCAGAGTTTTGTTTTTCATGTGATTTCTGCAGTGTGATTTCTTACTGAAAATATTTTTTTAAGTGCAGTGGCAAAGTTCTTGATAATAAGCCAAAAGGAAAATTTAATACGGACTTCTGTACAGTTTAGTTATAGTGATTAGGGGGAATTAAATGTATTATCCAAGGTGAATGAAGTTAAATTATTATAGGAGAAATAATTCTAATTGAAGAAGAACTATGAGTGCTCATTTTCAGTTTCAGAAATTACATTTTTCAGTTTCTACCTGGTCTTTCCCTCCAAGGATGCATATTTTTAAGATTTTTCTATCAGGCTAACGCAGGGTGATGCCACTAACTGAACCAGCATAATGGGATGACATCATGGTTTCCTTGGGAATAATTAAGCAGGGTAAAAATTCAAGTTTTTAAGAGGGCGTGATTGGACTTCTTGAGCAGTATGATACTTTAAAATACTTCGAAGATACTCTAAAGTAACTGAATGCTTTTAAGGGGATAGCTAGTGTTCTGCATCTCTCAGTCTGATAGGAAAAAAGAAATCATGTTTTAGATACTGCTATTAAAACAGCATGTGATTTTTTTCCTCCTGTTGTTCTTTTAAGAAATGATTTCAGAAATGGTCAAGAACATCTTGTTCAGCAGCTCACTCTGACTCCTTGACTTACTGGGAGGCTCTCACTACATGTGTTTACTTTATAAATCTTACAGTGGCCTTTGACCAAAAGTAATAAAATGTTACCTGACCTGTTATATCAGTCAGGATTCTCAGTTGTAAGCAACAAAAACCTCGGCTAATTTCATGAGAAAAGGAGTTTATTAAAGACATTAAGTAGTGTACAGTGTCTCTGGAAAGCTGAGGACCTAGCTTAGAAGCACATCAGTCAGGAACTCCCTCCACTGGGGGAACACATCATCCCTGCCTCACAGGCCATGACCATAGGCCCTGCGTCTCCTACTACCACCACCGTTGACAACTAGATACTGAACACTGCCATTACTACCTCTGGAAGCTGCATTTGCTGCCCCAACCACAGACCCAGATTTTGTGCAGTTCTGATTTCTTGAGATTTAAAATCTGGAATGAATTTGGTAGAACCAGTGTACCTGATTGTGTACCTACACTCTGTTGCATGGTAGCTAAGAAACCAATTATCTGGAATTTTCTGCCTTTGTAGTATTAGGGTTAATGATTTTCCGAAGATAGGGAGGGGAGTGCAGATGCTGGACATCCTAAAAGAATCCTATAAGCCTACAGTTCCAGGCATATTGGGGGTGGAGGTAGAAGGATTCAAAATAAGGACAACAGGGGCACCTGGGTGGCTCACTTAGTTAAGCATACAACTGTTGATTTTGGCTCAGGTCATGATCTCAGGGTTTGTGAGTTGAGCCCCACATCTAGCTCTGTGCTGACAGTGTGGAGTCTGGAGTCTACCTGGGATTCTCTCTCTCTCCCTCTCTTTGCCCCTCCCCCACTGTGCTTGTGCACGCACGCTGTCTCTCTCAAGGTGAATAAAATAAACTTAAAAATAAGGACAACAACTACCCTCCTACAGAACTTACAATGTCTGCTAATAATAGGTATGAGGAAAAAATGTCATAACAAAACCCATAATTTCTCAGTATTCTCATCTCAGCAGCTTCCACAGACATAAAAGCAAGCACTCTGTTTATTAAACAGCTGTTGTGTGCTGAGTGGTGTGTTTTTTTTTTTTTTAATTTTATCTCTAATCCATAAAACAACCTTGAAAAGTAGACATTATTGCCCTTATTTTTACAGGTAAAGAAACTGGTGTTCTAAGGTAACTTCCCCAAATTACATAGCTGGTATATGTCAGTGCTGAAATTCAAACTCGTTTGTGTCTGTTCCAGAACCCCTCTTGTTTCTACTGTTCCGGCTTTGTCCTCCCAGAAATTTTGTGAAAGAGCACATACAGCCTCCCTGATTTAAACCAGAAGTTTTTGTGGGTGCTTCTGCATTGTTTCCCTTAATCCAGTACTTACCATTTATCATGAATTGGGAGACCCTCCTCGGCTCAGGAGAGGGACTGGGGCTAGAGCTGCAGATTCAGGAATGATAAGAGCCTAAGTGTCCCTGGGTGCTTTGGACATCTATGCCATCTTCCTGGAAGAATCTGTTGAGTGAGAGGAGTTGGTGAGACCTTGCAGAACAGTAGTTTGTCAGGTGGATCAGGAGAGAGGAAGCAGCAAAAGACACAGTGACGGTCACTTGGTAGGAGGAGATCAGAATAGGGACTTGTTAGAAGAGTTTATAAGAAGGAGGGTGTGGTTGAGAGTCAGGTGCTTCAGGAATCGAAATAGAATGAGGTAGAAGATAGCCATTGAGGTGAACTGGCCAAGCAGGAAGGTATGGTGGCCTTTCATAATTTGGAATAATATTCTCCAAATCTTACCCCGCTCTGTTAACCTACCATAAAGTGCAGTGATGGAAACATCATCCTGTATTTTAGGTTCACATACTCCACGGACATGTACAATTTTGTGTTTGAATTTTTAATTCCTTTTTAAATAATGCTTTGGTAGTCGTTGGGGCCACACCCGTATAGTGAACAGTCCAGGTGGACTAGAGTTTTCCCTACATCCCATTCCCTACATCACATTTATTTATTTAAAGGCCATCGTGCCTCAAGAGTGACTTAGATTGACTCCCCATCAGTCTTGTTATTTTATGTCTGCCCACATGGAAGCTAATCGTCCACTTTCCTTCCTACTCACGCGGACTTGTGAAATCTTCCAACCTCTTATGCTATTTGTTTGTCTTTTGCAAATCAGAGGAGCATCATGTCACCTTGAAACATCCTTCGAATTAAACTTCAGAAAGGATGAGTGATTAAAATTTAACTTTTTATAGTTTATTTAATTCTTCCCTCCCTAGAGAACCTCTTTAGAGTACACAGGCATAGGAGGAGTGAAAATAAAAGTATTCCTGAATGGGTTATAGCAAATTATGGGGAAAATTGGAGAGGTGTTGGAGTAGATTTTAAGAAACATTTTTTTTTAATGTTTTATTTATTTTTGAGAGAGAGAGTACGAGTGGGGGAAGGGCAGAGAGAGACACACACACACAGAATCTGAAGCAGGCTCCAGGCTCCAAGCTGACAGCACAGAGCCCGACGTGGGGCTCGAACTCACGAACCCGTGAGATCATGACGCGAGCCGAAGTCGATGCTCAACCGACTGAGCCACCTAGGCGCCCCTGGAGTAGATTTTAATGTCTATAAGGTTATATGTCCAGAGCAGAGTCTGTTTTGGATGAGCCCTGAGCAAGATAGCTTTTTCCTGATTGAGGTACAGCTTATCTTGTCTGTTCCTGATCACAGCACAATTTCTCCTTTGTTTCAGAGTGATGGTATTTCCCTCCTCTCAGACCTTTTTGGTTACTATACAGCCCTAGTGTTTGCTAGTTCACTCCTTAGCCCTTGGTCAATGCCAGTCATCTCTGCCCTACACTAGGAGGCATTGGGATTTGTTAAAAAGGAGTAGGGGAGATGAAAATAAAAGTTCTCCCTGCATCTCCTTTTTAGTTATTTCTGTCCCTCATCTCTTCTCACCCCAATGATGAAATGAATGTAGGTAAAGGAAGAAAGAGAGGGAAATGATATCTAATATTTTAAAATTCTTTTCCTTTTCTGTTCATCAAACCTTTCCCCTCTCCCCCTCATCCCTATTCTTATTTCTTACCCTTCAATATCTGTCTTCCCTGTTAGAATGTAAGCTCCCGAGGTAGAAAAAAACCCATGTCACACCATGTCAGTTTTGGTCTCTGGTATGCCCCCCATTGCCTAGCATAGGGCCTGATGTATAGAAGGCACTGGGAATGTGCTTGCTTGGTCAACGAGTGAAGAAAGGAAGCCATGGGAGTAAACCATTATTTCTGTCAGTATCATTCTTGACAACTCTATCCTGGTCTGATTTCTTACTCTGCCCCCCAGTTCTCTAATCCTGAAGGAACCTGCCTCCTGGACAACATCAAGAGGATGGCTCTCACAGTATGGTGCTGGACACATTTTCCTGTGGTGCATTTTTCTGCATAGTGATTAGTCTGTTGGAGCTTTGTACTTAAGGAAGCTTTTGTGGGTTGGTCAGAGAAGTGAACCATTATGTTTACAACATTGTTTCAATGGGCAAATGCATTCTGAGTTCAAATGAATCTACTTATATACAGACTTTTGGATTACAACCTTTCCATTAGTTGGAGACTACCATTGCATGATCTCCTATTCAGACTTTTATTCATTACTAATATATAAATGAACAATAAGCCATTTCTTTGTAGAAGGACCAGAGCCAGAAGTCTTTCTTTCTGAGATTATAAACTATTACATTAAAATGAATTTCATTCATCCAACAAACATGGTAGTTTATTTCAAATGTATTTATAGAGTGCCTAGCACATACTGGGTTTTGTACAAAGGATTCACATGTGGATAAAATAGGGACTGTATCCTGGTAACGTCACAGCCAGGTTTCCATTTAAATAGGAATTGGATTCATAGAGCCCACAAGGTCACTCCAGCTCTGAAATTCAGTAATTCCTGAGTTTTGAATTGCTCTATTCATTGACCTGTTTTCCTTGTCATATGTGGCTCTATTATAAAATGTATTTTTAGATAATACTAGAGAAAGCATTGGCATTCACGAGTAGCAATTAATGGCAGCAAACCCACCTTTACGGTTTTTAAGTAATTCTAAATCTGTTTTTATTATTAGCAATGAGAAATCTAGGGGGAAAAACACTTATTTTCATTCTCGCTTCTTTCATAGAAAGAATGAAGCAAGATACATCATGAAATTGACATAAAAATACACTGAATGACCGGGACTTTAGTTTGAAAGCATGTATATTCCACAAGGGTAACATATATAAGTGTTGGGATTAACAAATTATTTTTGTTTGTTTTTTCTGAATGCTCTTCTGCAATTTTTGAACAGTTTATAGCAAGTACGTGTCACTTTCCCACCGCCATCATTGAACATACTCACGTTCATGTGCATACAACGCAGTATTTCTTCAGATAAGTAAACATATTAGTGAGGTATGTGTCTTTCCTCAAATCATTTACCCATGTGTCTTAATAAATAACTTGATGAACAAAATCTAGTTTCTGGGAATTGGAATGTGGAAAATTTGGATATTTAGATAAAAAATTCTATAGATATTTATAAAATATACTAAGAACTCTGTGGAGCAAAAAATAAGACTTTCTTGAGCTTTCTGACTTGTGACTTGAGTTCTGTCAAAACAGTCTTATTCTGCCCTGAAACTTAAAAAGTTACCTGGTAGTTAATTTCAAATATTGGAACCACAAACTTTCTTATTGATAGATCTCTGATTTTTATTGAAAGTTTGTAATTCAAGTAATATAACTTGTTTCTGGCAAGTGAGTTAATGACTGTTTCCTCCCAGCACCTGGAGAAAACAGGTACTATATCTAGCTTCTAGAATTCCGTGTTATGATCAGGGTTATCCCTGAATTAGTGTCTAGAGTTAAATTTGCAAATGCGTTTTAGAGTGTTATTTTTTTCTCTACAATAACTAATAAACTACATGTTTTATTGCCTTATTGGTTTCCTATTCATCATTTTAGCAGTTTCTTTTAATGTAAAAATCAATCACTAGCTAGAATATGGTCCCCATAATTACAGGAGATTGAAAACCCACATTTGAGGAGTAATTCGGTTTTAGAGAAAGAACAATTTATAAATTATTCATTAGTTGGCTTCTGTGGTCCTTTATTCTTTGTTATTTCATTTAATGCAGAATGGTAACTCATACAGGTATATAACGCAGTGCTTCTGTTGACAGAAAGAGATCATTATCTAGAGTTGGCAAGAATCTTGCATTACTAAAACAAACTGGGTGCATATTAACTTGGTTTAATCAGTACTTGTTAGTGTTTCACCATTATAGGAATTGAAAGTAGAGGCACTTCCACAAGTTTATTGGAAGATTGTTTTTAACTAAAGTTTCTGTTTTAGGAGAAAATCACATTGCAAAGTAATGATTCACATTTAAAATGAGAGGAATGCTTTTCTTGATGACTGGCAAATACTAGGTACACAATAAGTAATAGTTTCATTTACGACAGAGAAGGTAAATATTCAGATTTAGAAGTTAAGGTCACCTCACAGGTCACAGATCTGCACATCATGAGGCATTTTCCTTCAGTTTGTGTACACGGTGCAAAATTGGTAAGCTTTTAATCGTTTTACATGCACTCGTGTTTTTTTCTTTCATTTGCTTTTACTCTTTTTTTTTAAATTTTGTTTTAATGTTTATTCATTTCTGAGAGAGAGAGAGAGAGAGAGAGAGAACACGAGTGGGGGAGGAGCAGAGACAGAGAGAGGGAGACACAGAATCCGAAGCAGGCTCCAGGCTCCGAGCAGTCAGCACAGAGCCCAACACAGGGTTCAAACTCAAGAACCATGAGATCGTGACCTGAGCCAAAGTCGGAAGCTTAACCGTGCCCCAATTTGCTTTTACTCTTAAAATGAACTTTTGCTTAAGCTAGGTTTTTGCTTGTGATGAGTCAAGCTTTGCTTATACTTAAGTTTTTCTAAGTTCACTGTGTATAGCAAAGCACACAATCAGAAATTTATGACAAATATGACCCTGAAGAGGAAATCTTGAGCTTTCTAAACTCTGAGTCTTTCTCAGGGAGACAGATTAAATTAAATACTAATATGAGGCCCACTTTGTGTAATTAAGAACAAATAAATCAGCTACCAACACAAAACAAAAACCAGCATCTGAAAATATGTGATTTGTCTTTTTTTATGCAGTCTTAGAAAACAACACTCCCAGTATAGAATGGAATGGAATGCAGCATTCCCAGGTTTCAAAAAACAATGCCATTTGAAAATTACACCTGATGCCATGTAAAAGAAACTGATTCTTTATACTAATACTTTTACCTTATGTTCAAATACTGAGCTTCATATAACTTGTGTTTACCATTTATTTAATACCTGAAATGAATCTTGAGTTGGAGGATTAAGAAGATAAGCAGATGCATTTCTTCTAGGAATATTCTAGTGCACTGAATCTTAAACTTAAAAATGTCAACCTGCTATTATGTTCTATGCATATGTGATGTCCTCTATACATAGTTAATACATATATCTGGTGAAAAATCTGTTAGGGCATTAACTAGGTATCAATTCTATATAAACATAAATATTCAAATGGATTAATTTTATTTTTTGTAACAGCTTTATTGAGATATAAATCATGTACTGTAAAGTGTACATGTACCCTTACGTAGTGTACAATTAAGTGGGTTTTAGTATATTCACAGGGTTATGTATCTATCACCACTATCTAATTCCAGAACATTTTTATCACCTCAGAAAAGAAACCCCATACGCGTTAGCAGTCATTCTCCATATTGCACCCCCAGCTAACCCCCCACCAGCCTTAGGCAGTCACTAATCCATCCATGTGGATTTGCCTATTCTACATATTTCATATGATGGAATTATATAATATGTGGTCTTTTGTGTCTGGCTTCTTTCGCTTGGCATAATGTTTTTAAAGTTCCACGTTGTGGCATATTTTAGAACCTCATTCCTTGCTATTGCATGGATATATCACAGTTTGTTTCTCCAAAGTAGATTAAATTATTTTTGAATTGAAAATTTGGCAATCCTCAAAGCCCTCTGTAACTTTCCCAGACTTCTTTCTCTTTCTTCTCTCTCTCCACATCCCGCACCTTTCATGGCTGGGTTTTCACTGTACTATTTCCTTGTTTGAGGAACGTCTCAAATGCTACTTCCTTTCTGAAATTTTTTTCCTCAATTGCTTGAGTAATAAGTAATCTCTTTCCTTCAAATTCTCACGGCTCTTCGTCTTTGCCATAGTTTCAACTTGTGTTTTGGTTATTTATATACGTGTCTCTCATTTCATATCTTAATGCATCAGACCAGGGACATTTCTGTTGCCATCAGAAATAACCCTGCAGATAGCCAAAAATCAATACATAGTTTTTAACGTAATGAATGAGATCATTGAAGATCACTTGGGTGTCATAAACCAAGGCTGTCATTCATAGTTATTATTTCTAGTTGGGATGCCAAAAACTGTCTTAGGAATTAAAGAAGATGACTATGTTTTTGGAAAAACCTATCTTCTCATTATTAATGCAGTGACTTAGTGTCTGATACATAATTGGAACTCAGTAAATGTTTGTTGAATTGGACCTGGTATCCGGTAGCAGGACTGGGTAAATTTTCAATGTCTCTAGAAAGGAAATTCTGTATTTGTTTATAAAGACATTTAGAAACCCCAAGTTTAAAAGAGAGAGAGTGGGGGGCACCTGGGTGGCTCTGTTGGTTAAGCGTCAGACTCTTGATTTCGGCTCAGGTCATGATCTCAACAGTTCATGAGATCAAATCCTACGTCAGGCTCTGTGCTGACAGTGAGGAGCCTGCTTGGGATTCTGTCTCCCCCTCTCTCTCTATGCTCCTCCCCTGCTCATGCTGTCTCTCTCTCTCTCTCTGAAAATAAATAAAATTAAAAATAAATAAAAGAGAAAGAGTGATAAAGTGAGAGCATATGTTGGTCAAATGAGCAAAAGGCTTGGAGAACCTCTTTGCAGGAGTGCCACGGAGGAGTTGCTTTTCACTGTCCTATTTACATATGTCAGTAATTATTTGCTTTTTTCTTTTTTCTTCCAGAGAAGTAAATTCTAGTTACTACATAAGACTTAATAAAACAGACTGCAATAAGTTGTCCTGTAAGTGCAAGGTCTGAAGGTACATCTTCTATCTTTTTTGAAGCCCTATTTGGACCAGTCTTACGTCAGGAGTACAATTGTAAATTTGGATGAAGGTCTTTACTTTCTGACAAGGGGGCAGTCCACAAAATGCTCTTCTAGGGTGTGGCAGTCCACAAAATGCTCTTCTAGGGTGTGGCAGGGATCTTGATTCTGAACTAGTACTTTCAGCCACATCCATAGGGCTTTGAAGGAAGGAAGATGTTATTGGTGGGTCTAGATTTTGAAGAAAAAAAGTAAACAGGGGTTCCTGTCAGCATGGCAAACAATTTCTTATTTTCTAGTGTTTATTACTTTATGTGGTCAAAGATCAGAGAAAGGGAAGAAGTAAGCACCAGACTCTTGAGGTTCACTTAGTTTCTTTTTTCCCCATGACAGTTGTCCCCAGAATAGGACTGTGCTGTTTTTGGAGTAGGTGATGGTACTCCATCATTTTGTGATTATATCTAAAACTTAGATTATTTAAACAATTTGAAAACTCCTTATTGTAGGAATTGTAATATAAAAGTTTCATTTTTATCTTCTCTATTCCCACCCTTCTAAGTTACTATAGATATGCCAAATTTCTATAACTATATACAATCAAAATATTTTCATTATGAGCGGGGGCTCTTGGGAGTAGATTTCCTTTAGTGGTTTTTGGTTATATTTTGTGCAGCTCTCAAAACTTTGTTCCTCTTTATTTATTTATAATGTTTATTTATTTATTTTGAGAGAGAGAGAGAGAGGGAGAGGGAGAATCCCAGGCAGGCTCCATGCTGTCAGGACAGAGCCCGATGTGGGGCTTGATCTCACAAACTGTGAGATCATGACCTGAGCCAAAATTAAGAGTCAGATGCTTAACCAACTGAGCCACCAGGTGCCCTTGTTCCTCTTCATTTAATAATAACTTACAAAGTTATCTTTATTTTCCTTTGTCTAAATTCATCTGTTTTTATGTGTAATTTTCCCACATGATCTTTTATTTACTTAATTATTTGCTGTGACTCGAGGACATATAAAGAAACACCGACCCTTCCTAACATTTTTTTGCATTTTAAACCACTCTGTTGGCACTGAGAAAAGGCGGTTTTTTCCCCTCTTGGTACATTCTTTACAAGGTAAGAATCAGGGCAAGGAGAAAATATCCTATTGCTCTAGTAATTCCTGCAAAACGTCAGCCTCAATAATGAAAGATGAAAAAGAAGTTTTGTAGTGTTTGTTCTTTTACAAATTCCTATCTGGAGAAAACATAATATATACATGATTTCCTGATAACTGCCTTTGGTGTCCAAAATTTGATATTGTTGCATGATAATGTGACATTGCTTCCTGTTTCTGAAGGAATGATTGGATGTGAAGCCAAACTGCTTGCTAAACCAGGAAACTGCTACTTCAAAATGCACAGGAAATCAGACTGCTTGAGCAGTTGTGCTGAGGCACAAGGCTAACTATAAACTGTATAGGCTGCATGTCTCCCCACTGTTGTGGCTGTTTTTAAAAACCAGCTTCAAGGGGCGCCTGGGTGGCCCATGATCTCATGGTTTGTGAGTTTGAGCCCTGCACTGGGGTCTGTGCTGACAGCTCAGAGCCTGGAGCCTGCTTCAGATTGTGTCTCCCTCCTCTCTTTGCCCCTCCCCCGCTCATGATCTGTCTCTCTCTCTCTCTCTGTCTCATAAATATTAAAAAATAAAAAATTAAAAAAAAAACAGCTTCAAATAAGTGAAAGGCCTAGTGTTAGTATAATAGCACTAAAACTGATGAATAAGAATTACAGAGTTGACTGAATATAAAGGCGACATCTGTAACAATGAGAGCTGAGCAACAGAGCTCTCCAAAATCTAGCGTGCTCCCTGTCCATTCCTGTAAGCATTCATACAGGTCCTGGATGAGGACCTGCTTAGGTGGTGATTGGTTAGGGGCCTGGTGAGATGAGAAGCAGGTGGCAACATCCATAATTTGAAGAGCATTCAATAAAAAGACTACTTCTTAAAATACTGAGTATAGTGAGAATATAAGGGCACATAAATGGGGTGGGCAAGGGCTAGTACCTATTCCTGAAGAGGACAGACGAGGGAATGTTACCAAACCCCCAGAAAGATGGCGATGTAGAAATAGCTGCCTTGTAGGAGTTGAGATCTCCAGTCAAGGGACATGTCCATCCATTGAAAACAGGGATGCAAGCCAATCAGTCCCCTGCCCTCAGGCTCCTCTCTCTATTATCCACATTGGCCAAAGCTGACTGAAAGCCAGAGAACAAGGGTTGAAGCAGTCGTTCATAGTTCAGCCCTCCAGGTTCAGAGCATGATGGAACATGATGGAGGGTGGATCTGGAGCGGTAGATGGCAACTACTACAGATGCCATAAAAGATTTCTGTATTGATTGGGGTATCCCTCTCATCCCTATTGATACAATGGAACTCATTTCTATGAAAAATCCTTGAATCTCAAAAATACATAAGGTTGCCTCGTTAGTTCAAGCATGCAGAAAATGTACACTTCCTATTCATCCAACGTCTAGCTTAATGTTTTCAGTTATGGAGAACAAAATCTTCAAGAAGCAGCTTGTTCTGTTGTTAAACAGCTGTAATTATTAGGAAGGTTTTTCTTGCATTGAAACCTACCTTTCTGTAACTTGTAGCGGTTGCCAGTTCTCTCTTTTGGAGCCATGCAGGAAAAGGCTACCCTCTTCCTATTTTTCTTTTATCCCCATTTAACTTTGTTGTTTAACAGTCATTCATGGGGCGCCTGGGTGGCGCAGTCGGTTAAGCGTCCGACTTCAGCTCAGGTCACGATCTTGCGGTCTGTGAGTTCGAGCCCCGCGTCAGGCTCTGGGCTGATGGCTCAGAGCCTGGAGCCTGCTTCCGATTCTGTGTCTCCTTCTCTCTCTGCCCCTCCCCCCTTCATGCTCTGTCTCTCTCTGTCTCAAAAATAAATAAACGTTAAAAAAAATTTTTTTTTAATTAAAAAAAAAATAACAGTCATTCATTTATCAATCTTGTATTTATTGAATGTCTGCTGTGGGCCAAGACTTGTAGGTGCTGGATATTCAGTGGTGAACAAGACAAAAAACTCCTCTATTCATGAAGCTTCTATTCTGGTGGGTAGAGACAGACGTTGAGCAAATATATAATGTGATGTCCAGCAGTGAAAAGTGCTGGAACTGTCAGCTGTTAGCCATCTTTCACAAGAGAAAACTCTGGTTGAGTTGGGGTCTAAATTCATTATGAGTCCGTTGTGTAATGCAGTTGCCAAAAAGCCTAATTCCATTTTAGGCTATGTACATAGAATGTCCAGCATTGGAGAGGTAGTGTTTCCTCCACTTTCTTCTTCTTCTTTTTTTTTCTTAAAGTTAATTTATTGTTTTGAGAGAGAGAAAGGGAGAGAGTACATGCATGTGCAAGTGGGGGAGGGGCAGAGAGCGAGGGAGAGAGTGAATCCCAACCAGGCTCCGTGCTGTTAGCACAGAGTCTGACTCAGGGTTCTATTCCAGGAACTGTGAGATCATGACCTAAGCCAAAATCTAGAGTCAGATGTTTAACCTCCTGAGCTACCCAGGTGCCCTTCCTCTGCTTTCTTATTGTCCACCTGGACTTGGAGTATTGCATTTACATTCTAGAGGGACATTGACAGACTGGGACTTGTTCAGGAGATGTCCTCATTATAGCCTTTTAAATAGTTGAGGAAGGCCACAGAGTATTCTTTAGGCCAGACTTTCCCAGTTTTGTTAACAGTTTCTCATGTGATATCATCTGTCTACTTTTGGCCTTCCTAATCTTTCTCAGATAATTAATTTACCCTTAAAATTCTGCTTCTAGAATTTAACTCCGTTCTCTATATGTGGTTTTAACTTAGGTAATGCCTAATAAACTGTTTCTTCCCTTGATCTAGTTATTTAATTTTAGTAATGCAGCTGAGGATTGAATTTCCTGTTGTTGTTTTTTTAAACAGCTGTGTTACTTCTGACTCCCAACATGAAAGTACTGTTAAGCCAGGTTTCCAGCATTTCTGTTTGTACAATTTATGTTTATACTCAAATATAGGACGTAATATCTATCTTTATTAAAATATCATCTCATCCCTGTCCATACAGTATTCTACATTGAGATTCTTTTGAATATTGTCCTTTTTTTTAATGTTTATTTATTATTGAGAGATATAGAGAGACAGAGTATGAGCATGGGAGGGGGATAGAGGGGGAGACGCAGAATCTGAAGCAGGCTCCAGGCTCCGAGCTGTCAGCACAGAGCCTGACACGGGCTCGAACTCACAGGCCACGAGATCATGACCTGAGCTGAAGTCGGACGCTCAACCAACTGAACCACCCAGGCGCCCCTGAATATTGTCTTTAATCGAACTTTTGGTCCTCTGCAAAATTATTAAGCATATTTCTCACACTTCATCTATGTGATTAATATAACTGTTTAATTAAAGAAAAACAGTGACACCAGATCATTCCTTCAGATTATAACAGCTCAGTAATTAATATTCTCTTAGGATGGTGTTTCAGAGAACTGTGAACACCCTTAATTATGTCATCCATGTCATATTTCTCTCTTTTATCCAGACATTTTCAAGAAATGAAGATATATTCTGTTTACAGTATTTCTCTCTAATACCGGGCTTATCCAAAACCATATTAAGATAATTGGACATGACATTGGAAATACAATGGGCTGTCGCTGCCCTTCCCATACCCAAGTCTTTATAATCTGTCTACTCGAAAACCCAAGGTAGAGTTTTGTTCGAGTTGATACCAAGCATCCATGTCTGTAATTTCCCCTTTTTGTTTGTACCCTTTTCTTCTTTTCTGGAACTCTAGGGAACTTGCCAGTGCTGATTGTTTGGTTCCTGAAGATGAGATGAGGCTAAAATTTAGAAGTGGCCTTTGTTCCCTTTTTTAGGGAGGGCTACCATTTCCAGTTTTAAGTCTCTTCCTTGATCAAATCTATAACATGGAGGCAATACGGAAGCTAGATGATTCTACCCTCTCACTTTTCTGAGGGTTGTGTCATTTTCCCCAGGATTTTAAAAGAAAGTGGGAAGGAGAATGGATGTGTTGCTGTGGTTGCTGCTGCTGGCCATGCCTGAGGTCCTTCTGGGCCCTCTCTAGCCTCCCTGAAGCGCTTGCAGGGAGTACACTCTTACATTCAGCCCTAGGTATGTGTCTAGAGCATTAAGACATGTTTTTGGTTTGGTTTTTAATTTGTGAGCTCCTGTAAGACTACAGTATTTTTTTAGAGGCTTCCTTATTTATGGGTTGGAAAAAAGACAGTATTGACCATATTCTTCATGCTAGTGTTTTTGTTTTCCAAAGAGTTTGGTGTCCTGTTTTCTAGGATTTTCTAGATTTTAAATATATAACATGTTGACTCTACTCCAATGCCTAAGAGCACATACACCTTGCTGGCAGTGTGACTTTATAGGAAAGAGTTACTGAATGAAGCTGTGTCTTGCCTTGCACACAAGTGGCCGTGGACCTTGTAATTAAACATGCCAGACCTGTAAAGTCAAGTGACTTTTAACTCCCGGTGTGCATTGACTGCAAGTACTACAGATGTATGTGCCTCTGCTGATTGGAAGATCATGTATTAGCTAAGTTTCAAGACCAGAAGCTGTTTAACAATTTTTCTTGCTTTTCACATACTGCAGAGAAAAGGCTAACTCCATCTGGTGCATGCTGTTGTGGGAACCTTATACATTAGATTCGTAAACAGCATGTTCAGGTTTTCTAGATTTGGCACTTCCCTGAGTGTGTTCTGTGTCAGTTTTATATAAGCATCAAATTTCTTTCCTTTTGACCATCACTGAATTTTAGTTGACTGAAAAGAGCAGAAGTTGTACTTCTGTTTAGTACCTGCAGCTGTAACCAGGCTTGCGTGGCATCGTTGTCCCCTTGGGGTTGCTTCACAAGTGCTGCCATGGCTGTCATACTTTAGTGACCGCTTAACCCTGTTTTACACCATTATTCTGGCATAACTCCTTCTCAAAAGTGTCTTGGTTTGGAAGAAAAACTATATGGTTCCTTTAGATACATTCCAGAATATCCTAGAAAGCATATGCTTCTCACCATGCCATCATTGCCCTGACCTCTGGCCCTTTCTTACTCACCTTTCCTTACAACAAGAGCCCAGAATGACTTGTAGGACCAGAAAACCCAAAGATCGATGGAATACTGTTTGTCTTCTTGAAGGGGCATTTGATTCCATACTTCCTTAGAAGGATAGAGATGATATTCATGGCAGAGGAGCAACTTGCATCGTTTGGGAGATTGCAAACACATTTTCTTAATGTAACCAAACTTTTTTTGCTGAATGGATCTATTTGAGAACTTGCCAATGATGACTCCTTGGTAATGTCTGCTGTTTATTTTTTTTTTTAATTTTTTTTTTCAACGTTTATTTTTTTGGGACAGAGAGAGACAGAGCATGAACGGGGGAGGGGCAGAGAGAGAGGGAGACACAGAATCGGAAACAGGCTCCAGGCTCTGAGCCATCAGCCCAGAGCCTGACGCGGGACTCGAACTCACGGACCGCGAGATCGTGACCTGGCTGAAGTCGGACGCTTAACCGACTGCGCCACCCAGGCGCCCCAATGTCTGCTGTTTAAATGGAGGATCTTTTAAAGAACCATGAACTTTTGCAGGTCGCATTGCACCTTGCTCTGTCCACATACTGACCACCCTTTTCATTTATCTGTCCCCTTCTCTGGATGATAGCACCTGGAAGGCAGGGACCATACCTTATTCCTCTTGCCTCCAAGCACTGAGCATTCAGTAGATACGGCTGAGAGAAAGGGGAAGAAAGGGGGCTGTGAATAAGCCCTATTGCTTTCTCCTTCCCTTTTAGGAATTGAAGCACCTGAGCTGCCTGTCTAGGAATATGAAAGGTAGTAAATATTTTAGGAAACGGCCTCTTCAATTTTCTAGATAGGACACAGCACTTAGTTTCCCAGGGTTGTTACTCTGCCCCAGAGCTTCTCAACCTCTGCAGTATTGACAGTGCTGGCCTGGATGCTTCTGTTGTAGGGCTGGCTGCCTGTGCATGGTAGGATGTCGAGTTAGCAGCACCCTTGCTCTCTACCCACTAGATGCCAGTAGCACATCCCACCCCAGCTGACGACCAAAAATGTCTCTAAACATTGCCAAGCGACTAGGGGGCAAAGTAGAGACCCACTCTACCCTTTTGAGAACTACTGCTGTACCAGAGCTCCTGTCTGAGATAAATGCTGAGACAAAGAAACCAGCAAATAATGGAAGTTTGGAGTTGGAAGGGAACTTAGAAATCATGTCACATATTACTCCTCTGGTTCTCCTCATCCCCACCCCCATTCGAACACATACCACTGTTTTTTTACCTGAACAAACTATGACCCAGGGGAATTAGTGAATATAAAAAAGAAAAAATAGAAGTATTTGAAGTAATACTGAAATTGGACTATAGGCTTTAGTTTGTTCACAGACCCTTGGAAAAAGAAGTGTCTCCTTGTAGGCAATTCAAAATAAGAAAACATAACCTTATGATTCATATCACAGAAAAACTAAAGATTAGCACCACTAAAAAAGAATTAAAGATATACCTTGAATACTTCTCAGATTAAAAAGAATAGAGCAACTCACTAGGATATGGCTAGATTTCTGGCACAGGCTTGTGAAGCTGTATGGGCTTCATATTAGACTATTTTAAGTGCACATATCTAAAAATAAACAGTGAAGAATATTTAAAGTAATAATAATTTGGCTTTTTCAAAATGACTTGCTTTTTACATCTAGATAATCATGATAATGGCCTACCTGATGAGATATTTCTACTGTAGGTTCTGTTTTATAAGGGTATTTTGTATCTTACTAAGAATTCTCACATAAAGGTAGGAACTCCAAATTAAATATTAGCTGCTTGTGGTTATTTTAAGACTCCTCTCAATAACCAAGAGAATTTGGTTCTCACACTTTGTACCTTTTGATTACAAACAGCTTTAAACAGGTTTATGTTGTACTTCATCAAAGATTATAGAGGATCGACAGACTGAGACGCTTTGGGACTGAAATTGGGCAATTCAGAGTTTCTCATGCATGTAAGCCGCCTTTTGTTTTGATCCCTATCATTCTGAGTCTGTATTTCTTAAGATTCTGCTGGAAGGACTGTCCTGAGTGAGGACACCAGAGAAAATAGCAGGGTACTGAGGCACTGGGGCCACACGATACCTGCTGTTTGAGGTAGGGTAAAATCCAGCTGGCAGACTTTTGTCAGAACTTTTCTGCTGAGAGTGTCCTATTTAGATTCAGATGGTTCTTTCTTGTTTTTGGTTGGGTTTAAGCACAATACTGTCGTGAACTTATACACAGTTAATGTTTCTGAAAAATTGTAGATAAGTCCATTTTTAATAAACTGATTGAACTTGCCAATTGAATTTATCCTAATGTTCTTGTCCCCTGTTTCCATTAAAAGAACAGTGATTATAACCATGCTCTGATTTATTTCTTTATATAAGCTGGGTTTTTTTTTTGTTTTGTTTTGTTTTTAATATTCTTAAACTGGGCACCTTGATTCTCAATGAAAACACTTTGAATCATGCATATTGGTGATTTCTTAAAAATTCATAACCAAAACCTACCATTCTGCTTTTAGTACTTGAAATCCCTTGGCGGGGAGACATTTTTCTCAAAACACATCTTTTGAAGGACCTCACAAAGTTCATTATTTTGGCAAGAAGTCCTTTCTGAACTTTGAATCATTATAATAGTATGCTATTTATGTAAAGAGTGGATTCCGACTTGAATAACTGTAGAGTCCTGGCAGACGTGAACATGTCAGATTTCTTGGCACAGTTTGGGGCAGAAGGGGACTTTCCCACTTCTTTATGTAATCCACAATCATAATATGTGGGAGTTTTATGAAATTTCTTCCGTTATACTGAAATGCTTAGCTTTTCATACCATACATGCTGCTCAGTGAGAAAAGGCTCTGTGTATGTATGCATATATTTAAATGAAATGAAAAAGAAAAATGAAATCCAAGAAATTCCTTAAGTTTGCAATGGTGGTTATTTTTAGACTATGTTCATGTGTTAAAAGATCTCTTTTAAATCAGTTGATTGGAACTTGGAACAGAACTTCCCACAGAAACAATAGTATAGTATGTGTGCTGGTAAATTTTCCAGATGAGGCCTCACAGCTTATTTAACCCATCATATGCTAACATGCTTTGCACTACAAGGGACAGTGATATATAGCTTATCAAAACACTGTTGAATGGTATTCAAACTGCAACCTATTTCAGTGCTAGAAATTAAAATTGAAAAATTTTTAAATAAATAATAAATAAATGTTATTTCTATGAAAAGATGGGCCTGCCAGAAAGTGACTTAAAGAGACTTGGTGATGTGGTAGATGAGCCCCAGACCAACCTAAAGATATAACATTTGCTAGTTTGGGCATCTTGGACAAGTAAATGAACCTCTCGAACCTCAGTTTCTTCAAATGTTGTCATTGTGAGGGTCGGAACAAAAAGTGCACACGATGGCGATCTGTAATCTGTACAGCTCTTTACAAATATACAATGTAAGTTCTGGTTCTTTCCTTGAAAGAAAATGAAAATGCTATGACCTGATCTTCCTTTTCCTTGACATAGGTGTAGTGGTAGAACTCTTTATGCCTAACAATAATTAGTAAGGTCCCATTTAGCTCACAGACAAAATAAATACATATTATTTTGGCCCACTTGGAAGACAGTAACATTTGCTTTTTTGAGACTAATGAACTCCCACCATAACCTCTCTCTCTCTCTCTCTCTCTCCCTCCCTCCCTCCCCTCCCCCTCTCTCACAGACGTTTTTTTTTAGTCTCTAAATCTCTCCTGTTCTTTCCTTTTCAGAGTATCCCATTCTTAATCACCTTCTCAAGTTTCACACCAGGGCTCGCACTCCAGGCTGGCCTTCCAGTGGCCTGGCCTCTCTCTGACCTGTGCCTCTGGCCTCAAACCAGCACCACACTGCCCGAAGACCCTGTAGTTGGCCAGCTCTGACTGGGGCCCTCTTCTGCTTAGGGTCTCACTGGATACCAACCAGAGGCCTTGCTGGGGGACCGTGGCCTTGCTATAGTACTGCTGGTGTGACAGGTCCAGTCTTGAACCCTGATGCCAGGAATAAGGCTAGAAGTGCTTGGGCCTAATCTCCGTAGAAGTGGTACCAGGAAAGGAAATGGGGACTCTGGCCATCACACAGCAAAGCTTTCCCATTCCCTGCCTGAGGAAGGATGGGCATGGGGATTACTTGTATACTTGTAAGAGTCATATTAACACACCAGACAAAGAGACAAATTGAAAGGGGAGCTGATTAAAGTATTATTTTGGGGGTCAAAGTTATAAATTTAAGATGAAACAAAATAATACTTAATACTAGAAGAAGTATTAGAGATCAGGAAATGCAACGAATTCATTTTAGAGTAGAGGAATCTTAAGCTGGACAGGTTAACTGATTTCCAGGTCTGTCGTGCCTTCCAATCCTAAAGGCTTTCATGGGACATTTTTAAGACACTGACACTTTTGCCAGTCCCCACTACCCCTCTGTTCTCTGTATGAGGTTGGCACTGATTTTGTACAGCTGTATACTGGGACCGTAGGATTTGCCTAACAGTTTACAAAGATCAGAAGGGAATCAGAGGTGGTGTATCAGGCTACCCACCTCCTTCCCTTCCCCCACCATAGTGAGAATTAGTAATATTTATTAAGGCATTTTGTAGAGGTTGGAGAAACCAGAATCTTACCAGAAATCAGAGCTTACAATACCGTATTATCTTACATCATTAGAGGGAGCTAATTCTGGACCATGTGGCACTCATTGAATTAGATATTAGCGCTCTGGGTTCTAGTTTTATTTCTTCCATTGATTCTCATTAAGACTTAGAAATGGTTTCGTTCTTGGGCCATAAAATGAGATTCAGTCCTGAAGTCCTTATATCTCATACCTTTTGTGAGTCACAGTCTCATGATACTTTTTTATTTTAGTCATCAGTCTCTTGAACCCTATTATTTGTTTCAAGAAATTTTTAGCCAGGATGTAGACACTAATTAAATTATATGCTGATGTGATAGGCAGCTTAACAGTTTATTGAACCACAGGCTGGAAAGAGTCTGGGAATGTATAATGGTCCATAGCTTCAATTTTAAGGCAGAACTAGATCCCAAACCTATGCAAAATAATTTGGGTTGTTATATATATCTCATTAGCTTTATAAAATAGAATATACCTGCTTTTGAGTATTCACAGACTTAGAGAGTAAACTAGAGAATAATTATTATAAAATAATATTTTATAATATTATTTTACAAAGGGTTTTGACCACAGAATTCTTTTCAGTAGTGAGTCCTTGTGCATGTAAAATATAACATGATTTGCGGAAGCTTAGTTTATGTGCATCAGAAATACATGGTTGTTTATATTTACGATGCATAGTTGTCTGCATAGTGCTGAGCATGTGCATGCCAAATGTGCTTTCTGGGAATTTTCTATGGTTTGAGAGGCTTTTTTGCTGTTACTTTGGAACTTTACACACCTTTCTTCCCTCACTCTTCGTGTTCCTCCCAGTCATTCAGGCAGCGTTTGTTTGTGAAGCGATTAGCTCAATATGGACAGCATCTCTGGTTGTCGAATGAATTGCCCAGTTAGGAGATGAACTTCTGCCTGGGGAGGTTGGATGCTTTCTGTAATGGCAGGAGCACGGACCGTGTACAAACAGGTTTAGGCTCACTAGCATTAAGCAAGATACTTAACCCTCAGAATCTCAGTTTTTCATTGGTAAAATGGGAATAATAATTATAGTAATAATAGTAAAGTTGATACTACATCATAGATGAGAATGTTTATCTTTTCCGAAGGAGACACTCTGCCTTTCCCCTCCAATCCAGGGAGCAGCCGGAAAGCAGGAACAAAATAGTAGCCCTGGGAGTAATAGCTTCTAAGGCCAGCCTCAGGTTTAGGCAAGCAGGGCTGCTCGTACTAGCAGGATTCAGTGTGAAATCGATAGCCTAGTGTGTTGGTTAAACCCTTGGCCTTCAGAGCAGAGCCTGGGTTCTACTGGACTAGCTCTGTGATCTTGGAAAGGTCACTTATCTGGTTAGTGCCTCAGTTTCTTGATCTGTAAACTGAGGATAATAGCACCTGTTTCATCATGTTGGGAGATCACGAGTGTTAATCTGTGTACAAGGCTCGGAACAGCTCCTGGCATATGATAAGTCTTTGTGTTTGCTTCAGTCTGTTGCAGTGAAAATCTTTTTTTGTTAGAGTTTAATGCAAGCTTTAAAAACATTGCGTGGAATGACTACATGCGTTATAAAGATAACCGATATTTTCTATTGAGGAAGCTGTTCTTTCCCAACAGTGCTAGGCCAGGAGATACATTTGCTCTTAGAAGTCTGCATCAGCCTTTCATCTCTTCCTCTCTCCCTGCATGTCCACTCTGTACAGCTTTTGTTATTAATGTGGAGCAGTTGAAGTCACTGACTTGGGTGCAGGCCAGACCAGTGTTTCTGTGGGCATATATTACTTTCCTAGACTCTGGCAGGAGCAGGATGATGGAAGTCAGAGGTACGGGGAAGCTGTCGTTTTAGGCAGCCCACATAACAGGTGTGTTTGCTGTCTTCGTCACACTGATGCTGATAGATCAGAATCTTATTTAGTGTATGTAATTTTTTTTTTTTTTTTTTTTTGTCTTACCCTACAGTCTATCTCTTTGAGCTGTCATTTTGCTTGTTCTCTGCCTGGACAGACTAATGCTGTTTTGTTATGCGTCTCTCTCCATTGTTGTTTCATTGTTGAAAATCTTCTCTTCAGTTAACTAAATATTTATTTAAGGCAGGTAAAATTTCTCCATAAAGCTGTGTATTTGTGTAGGATTTTATATATCCTATATAGGATATATATGACATTTGGGAATTATACAGTCTATATTGTCTTCTTTTTTTTTTTTCTCTGTAAATAAAATAATCCTGTGGGGAAATATTTATTGAAATAGCAAGTGAAAGTGTGTTTCCCTCAGGAATAGTGTAATTTGAGAACACATTTTTATTTTCAGCTCTGCTTTTGTGTATGAGGCTGGGGAGACTTATGTTTTTGTTTTAGAAACGTGATGGAATTTTATCAGACATTTTCCTGAAACTCCCTCCCTTCACCTTTTCCTGAAATATTTCTTTCAAAGTCCTGGTTTCCTTTGTTCCGAGCCTCCATCGTTTAAAAAGTAAAGGAGTTTGGTTAGTTTAGGCCTTTTTGGTGATACCCTTGGCTTTACAAAAGAAGAGACTTTCTGAGAACAGCGCTTGGAGGATCATATGACCATTAGAGTGAAACTTGGGGCAGTGATTTGTTAGCTTGAGCCGTTAAGATTTTTTTTTTTTCATTATCTACAAACAAATAGGTTGCCCCAGATCCTGTTGTGCCTTGTGACTTGGGGAAGGAGATCCCTTCTCCAATTTTAGACTTTATTCTAACTTCTGTTTCCAACTTGTGGGGATTTTCTATGGTTTTAGTAACTCCCATTATGAAATAGAAAGTGATTTCTAGTTGATTTTAGCTACCGCTGCATTGTGACATGTGCGTATTTCTTTTTAATTTGACAGTTGTTTTCTCAATTTGAAAACAGTAATTGTGAATTAGAATTCCTGGAAATATTATTCTTCCATAATGACATGTCACAGATGTTTCAGTGCTACACACACTCCTCACACCATTTTTAATGTCGATTTAGTGGAGCTGAAGTGTGGAGAATAGCTGTGTGTTGTAATGAGTCTGGACCCTCTCCCCAGTGGCTCTTTCTCCGTATGTTATGGTTCTTCCTAAAATGTCCACTGTTGGAACATTGAGATTTGGTGTGTTTAGTATGAGTTTCTGAGATGTTCATATAGAGAGATTTGGACATAAAATAACTTGCACTATTCCCCAGACCACATTCTATATCCAGTTACAGAACACAATGAAAGGAGAAGCCTGTGCCTTTAGTGTTGTGATATTCTTTATATAGTCCAGCTCTTTTAAAAATGTGTACTTTTATGTTACATTCTAGAAGAGATTGAAAATGCTGAGAAGAAAATAAAAACCACTTGTAATTTTACCACTCAGAGAAAAACTGCTATTAAAATGTAGAGGTATTTACTTCCAGACTAATTTTCTTTGTATGTTTATATAGATCCATAGTCATTCTTTTATAAGAATGTCTACATACGTTTTTGAAAACTGCTTTTTTTTTTTTGGCATAGCAGTATATGTGAGAACATTTTCCAATCCCAAAATATTCTTTTAAAATAAGATTTTATTTTTTTATCTTTTAAAAATTAAAAAAATATATATTGATTGATTTGAGAGAGAGAGAGAGAGAGAGAGAGAGAGAGAGAGAACAAGCGGGGGAGGGGCAGACAGAGAGGCAGAGACAGAATCCCAAGCAGGTTCTGCACCATGCACAGAGCCTGATGCAGGGCTCAAACTCATGAACCTTGAGATCATGACCTGCGCCAATATTAAGAGTCGGATGCTTAATCGACTGCGCCACCCAGGTGCCCCTGAAAATATGATTTTAAATGGCTGTATAATTTGGCATTCATTTGGCTCTGGAAATACTTAAAAATGTGCCAAATTAAAAAGTCTGTTTTGGGGGTGAGGTTCTTACTTCCTATTTTTAAATAATTGGTTTAAAAAGTAACTGAGAACATGTTAATTTTTTTGCCTTTACTCAAGATAGACTTATTTATTCTTCACTGCATTTCTCTAACAAAACATTTTCTTTTAACTACATAATCCTTAGTACGGTAACAATTAATTGTAATAATTAATTTTTAATTAGCCTTTTATAGCTGATTAAACATGTGAGGTTTTCAAAACTTATCCTATTAAAAATCACACTGTTTTGAAATAGCTCTTGCCTCCAAATTTGAAATAAGGTTAACATTTCTTGGAACTGGATTTTGGTTTCATCTACCATGAACAGTTGGTGCCATTGGCTATGCTTTAATTTTGGGGTGGATTTGACTTTCCTTGAGCCTCTAGGCTGTACAGAACAGGAAAGGCCATGTGGTCGGGGAAATGGAGCCAGATGGTCCCCAAACGAGTGCCAGGCCCCCAGCAGAGACGGATGCTACACCTGGCAGAGTAGGGTCAACGGCACATGTCGGTGGCATTTCTCACCCTTTCCTGGAGAGAAGAAAATCTTCCCCTCTGCCGGTATACTTTGAAACCACTATGCAGGCTCCGTTCAGCCTGGTATAGCAGGTGTCCAGGCGGTTAACTTCTAATGGGCAGTGGAGGAGGAGGTGGTGGCCTTAGCCGGGACCAAGTTGGCAGCCCCCATGGCCGTCTCATCAAATCTGCACTCTGGCATTCTCAGAGTCTTTCAAAAGAATCTGGGTACGTTATTAAACTTGTGTCATTTTGGTTTACTTGGCTCTTTAAGGGGAATAGTAATTAAACCAAATGGAGCTGTCAGCGGATCTTAGTGGTGCTTTTCGGTTTGGAAATTGAAACTTGCAGTCACAGAGCCATCTCTAAATATCACCCTAGAATTGACTACCGTGGCTTGTCCTTGACACAAGGGAGCTGATTTGTGGAAAAGTGTGTGTTTGAGAGTCACGTCCCCAAGTTTGTATATCTGTGCAGCTACTTTGGAGCAGTATGACTTTGGGTGTATTTCTTAATGCTGTCTGAACTTTGTCTATAAACATGATCATCATAATACTTGCTTTCAGGATAAATGAGAGCTTATGTTAGTGCATGCCACAGAATAAGCTTTCACTTGGTATTAGTTCCTGTGATGGTGGCAGATTCGTGCAGTCATCTGACCAGTGTGTGGGTTTGTGATTGATCATTCCATAGCCGTGCAACAAAGTCATTTCCCCTTCAGAATACGATCTCATATGCTGAGCTAAACCTGAAAATGCAAAGCTTTATAAAAAGATGAGCCAGAATATGGTGGCTTAATAGGCTAAGAGGTTTGGGGGGCTTTTTCCTTCTTATTCTGTCTTAGAATAGTCCAGATGGTCCGTACTGCTCCAGGACTAGTTAACGGTTCTTCACTAGATAGATTTCTGCCATCTTGTTTCTCTGCCATCCCAAGGATATTGCCCCATCTTCACAGTCAAAGATGACTCACCATGATCTCCTTTCAGCCCCAGAGAAGGGGGCTGATCTAGAAGTTGTACAGATCATTTTCACTCATATCCTATTAGCCAGAACAGAGTCACATGACCACAGCTAGCTGTAAAGGAGGCTGGAAAACATCATCTTTAGCAAGTCAGCCTCCCCGTGAAAGCTTCTGTTATTGTAGAACAGGGGTCAGCAAACAATGACCTGAATGTCAAATCAGCCAGCTACCTGTCATTGTAAATAAAATTGTGTTGGAACACAGCCACTCCCATCTGTTCACGAATTGTCTGTTGCTGCTTTCACACTACAATGAAAGAGTTGAATAGTTGTGCCAGAGACCATATTGCCTGCACAGCCTAAGGAAGTTATTATCTAGCCCTTTATGGAAGAAGTTTGCTGGCTTACTATCGAAAAACAGTGTTACTGAATGATCTATCTCAGTTGCTAACTCAGAAAACAGGTAAGCCCTGGCACACTGCCCCAGCCAACTGCTCATTCTCTGGGGAATCCCGAAGGGGGTTGGGCAGATAGAAAGCATAGAATCTGGCTGGGCTTGTCGACACTGGCGAAGAAAATCGGATAAACGTTGCAAGAGAAGCCAATAACTCATGAGATGAGGGTTTGGAAAAGCAAAAAGAGAAACTTATTTTGGATGCCGGCAGATTCAAGCCTTAACAGTCAACCTCTCTGCCCATAAGATAGATACCTAGAGGTTTGTAGGGAAAGGTTCAGGGGATATGTGTGAGAGAGCAGGCAGGGAGCACTGTGATCATGGGTGGGGGTCAGTGTGTGTTCAGCTCATGATCATGGACAGAAAGGGATGTGTGGGTTGTTGTCTTCTAGGCATTAGGTTGCTATCAGGGCTTTTCTGGACTGGTGGTTGGAATCTTCCACCAATTGTCAATGCCTCAGGAAAGTGTCATAAGAAATAGTTGGTGTCTATAGTTGAACAAGAGGGCTCTCTGACAAGAGAAATGAATATAAGAGGAGCAACTGGTAGTCTCTACCCACAGGAAGGGGCCTGGTAAGCAGGATGAGTCACTGCCTTAGAAATTCAGAGTCAGGACTTTCTGCTTATGAAGTCTAGTGACCCATAGAGCAGAGAGTTGGTATGCAACTGACTGTTGAAGAAGCACTATTTAAGGAAAGATTTCAGGAGCTAAGCATAAAGTGATCTGGTAGAAGTAGACGAGGAGGGTACAGAAGTGAACTTCCATCTTTAAAGTAGAGCATGATAGCCCTTTCCCCCACGCTTCCTGCAGACCACTTCTCCATCTTGCATGTGGCTTTGCTGTATTTCCACGGCCAGGGCTGTACGTCCAGTGTTCTTTCCCCACTGTCTTGTCACTGGTCTCCCGGCGCCTCAGCCTCTTCTATATCCTGCAAGGTAACCTTGTAAGTGTGGCTCTTAGGCTGCTCCCCTTTAAAGGATTTCCAGTAGATCCCATGACCTACTCAATAAGGGCCCAGTCCCTTGGGTTGTCACTCCAGGTCTTCCCACACTTTGGCCCTAATCTTAATTTCCTGTCCTGCTTTTCTTCACAGCTTTCCATTATGGGCTATAGCCTCAGAGAAACACCTCACACCCACTCTGCACTTTGCTGTCTCTGCTGTCTTTGTGTACTTCTTCTGGTTGTCTCCTTAGCCTCACTCCGTTGAAAGACTTTGGAGACCTAGAGACTGTGGCTCGCACACAGTAGGCACATGTACAGCTGAAGCAGATGAGGGCACTGACTTCTTTCTGTTACCTCCCACGTTTCTATTTCCCTTTCTAGCTGGGCCCCCTTCTCCCAACCTTGGTTCCTCCTTGAATGCCTTGTTTCTATCTCTTGTGGTGCTCACTGCTTTTCTGTGTGGTGTTAAGAGTTACTCTGTGTGTATTTCTAGTTTTGCAGAGCCTGCAACATCTCTGTGGCCAGGTTCAGAACTCACTGCGCTGTGCAGTCTTCGCTTTCATCCGGGACAGGTTGGTCAGTGTCACGGTGATGCTGTTTATAGACAGTGCCGTCTGCAAATTTAGGTGCAAATGAACACAGAGCTCTGACAATTGTGTTCAAAATGAGTGCCACTTAAGATCTTAAAAACCCAAAGCCATTTTTAACTAGTTTTTGGTGAAAGAACGCAGTATTTTTGAAGTGTTTTCTTAAGACCTGAACGAGTATTTGAATGCAGTCATATTTGGAAGTTTTAAACAGTTCCTTGGAAAGCCAAGGCTTAGCCAAAATGAGACCATGCTTTTGTGAGGCATAAGGGAGGAGCATGTGGGCAGAATCCCTGAGTGCAGATGGGCCACCTGCAGCAAAGCCAAGTAGGCCACTCCTGGTGCAGGATTGGGGCATTTTTTCAGCTGCGCTGCCAGGGACATACCTTACCACAGAGAAGACCCCTCTAAAATCACGCCTGTAATACTCACAGAAAGTAGTATTTTCACAGCTTCGTCTTTCCACAGTTGGTAATCAAAAGAGCTTTTATTTTTATAGGAATGATTGGCACTATGGAGTGCCAACTCGCTTTTCTTCCTCGGTCTTTTTCACCCAGCCTAAAATGAGGAGGCCCATCTAAATCACGAAACACTTGCTTATGCCGGCCAAGAACTCATACTGTTCGCTCATCTCCTGTTAATTAAAACCTAGTGAGGCTGGCGCCAGTGTTGGGAAGCAGATGGATAAGGATGAATTTTCAGTGTGTATTCGGACCTTGTGAAGGATTGGAAGGAAGGATACGACCTAGACAAAGTGGCAGGAGGAGCTGATCCTGGAGGCATAAATACACAGGGCTCACAGCCCCTCTGACAGAGGCAGGAAAAGGCGCAAAGAAGGGTTTTCTTTTCTTAGAGTCTCTGCATTTTGCAATTATTAGAATGTAAGGCAATTTATTCTGGAATTTTCACACAAGCTTGAGTTAGGGTAAAAAATCATTACCATTACAAGAAAGTCACGGCTTTACCTCTGTCTCCTAGCACTCTGCTTTTACTTACTGTTCTGTGTCCGTGTCTGATACAGACTCAACAAACAGTGTTCAGTACATATTTATTGAATGAATAAATAAATGGACTCTGGCACTTAATTATAAGAGCTTTCTGGAAGATTAAATGGATTGTTAAAAAAAATGGTTTTTTTAAGGCGTGAAATACAAAGACAAAGTCCCCCTTGTCCCTTCACCCTGTCAGACCTCTCTAATACATAGATTTCTGGCAAATCTTCTGGTTTGAGTTCAAAAAGTTTGGAAGAAGTGAAGGTTGAAGGTGTGTGGCCTCATATTACTGAAAGGAAAACCCCAGTGTTGTGTAAGTGTTTCATGGGCCCTTTCATAACAAACACAATATTAAACACAGCCAAAAAAAGTTTGTTTTGAATTAATCCTGTGTCTTAACAGCATTGAACTGAGGTGTACAGACTTAGGCTTTGCGTGTAACATGATAGAGTTTTGGAAATGGAGTAAAAAGTTTCAACCAGAAGTTTCAACTTGGCCTGCTGATTCCTTTGAAGTTTCGGGGTTTTATACAAATTTAGATCTTTAGCATAGTAAATTAAAGGCATTTATGAACAAGCCAAAAATAATTTTTATTCCTCCTTTTTGAGCTCATAATGTTTCTGCTCTAGGTATATGAGAGATAACACGGAAGAAAAATCTCAGAGTGAGATACTTGCACAGTGATCGTTAGTAGTTTCCTTTTAAGGAACACTGTAGTGTGGTTGGGCATCTGAACTTTGCATCATACAGATCTGCAGTTGACCACTGCACCATCCTTCCTGTTCTTTTCCCTTGGAAAAGCACTCACTCCTCAAGTCTGTTTCTTCAGCTGGGAAATGGGAATAATAACAGTACTTTCCTCAGAGGCGTGTTAATGAGATAATTCACGTAAAGCACTTAGAACAGAGCTACATACAGTGTTTGCATCAATTATGAGAAAGCCTGTGCTGCTGGAACAAAGAGCCCCAAACTATAATGAATTAAAGGAGATAGGACTTTATTTATTGCTCACGTAACAAAGTAAGCCTTCCAGGCTTTGCAAAACAGTCATGCCCCTTTGTGGAAGTTCAGGGAGCCAGGTTCCTTCTGCCTTGTTACTCCCCCCTCAACATTGCAGAATCCATCTATGTGGTTAAGGCAAGGTCATGGGCATGTCCTAGATTGAAGTTGGGGTGGGGGGAGATTGTGAAGACATCGTGTTCAGTGCCCTTAGACCCACACCCTGAAGTGGTACACATCCCTGCCAGTCACTCCACTGGGGAGAATTATGTCACCTGGCCAGATGTGGCTACTAGGGAGCCTAAGTGTCACTACTAGCTGGGACAGCCCTGTACCCAGTTACAACTCATTCACTGTGAAAGGATAGAAGAGCAGATTTGGGTGAGCAGCTCGGAGTTTGCTAACATTGTTTATTTAGTAAAAAAGAACATTTTAAGTAAGAGTTTAAATATCCTTGTTCTAGGGGAATCAAAGACCTGCTGCAGCTGAATTTTTTGCCCTGTAAGATGCTAGTTTTTTGGGGGGAAGGGGTCTTTCAAGTATTGAACCTCGAATTCAGGTAAGCCTAGGGGTAGAAAGGGTGGATACTGAGCCTGAGGGGTGGGATTGTGGGAAAGAGGAGTGAATGCTGATTTAAATGTGCTCCTCCTTCCTTCAGCCAGCCACTACTGGAAAGGCCTGATGTGTAAATTCAACTTAAGCCTTTATCCGACCTGGCAAGGACAAAGTACACCAGCTTCTAAAGCAACTTTTTATAGGAGCAAGGTGATTATTTCAAAGCAGACAAAAGAAGGCAGGTTCATAGGGAGAACCTCCATCTTTGATTTTTCTCTTTAAAAGTTCTCCTTTGTAGTGTGTTAAGAAACAATTACATAAATAATTCATTGAAATTATCTCTCAGTTGTCACAGTTGTCAAAGAAAAAGCAAAGGTGAAAGGCACAAGTTTTTTGCATTTAGAAGAAAATGCTTCGGGTAAAAATTAACTATAAAGTAAGCAACTTTTCTCAGCAGAAGAAATGTACAGACTTTTTAAATTTTTTTTTAATGTTTATTTTTTGAGAGAGCATGAGGGAGGGGCAGAGAAAGAGGGAGACACAGAATCCAAAGCAGGCTCCAGGCTCTGAGCTGTCAGCACAGAGCCCAATGTGGGGCTCGAACCCATGAACCGTGAGATCATGACCTGAGCCAAAGTCAGACACTCAACTGACTGAGGCACCCAGGCACCCCAGAAATGTACAGATTTTTAAGGACAGCCGAATTGGGAGTAAAGGTGTAGTGTTACAGCAAATACTTTTAAATTCTTATAAAAATGACTTCTCCAGTCATTTTATTTGTGTGTATTTAGCAATTGCTAAGAAACGATTAGAAGGAATGAAATCATGTCCTGAGTTGCTCTATAGTATATATGTGTGTGTGT
>NW_024412376.1:45367835-45463651 GCF_014898765.1 Herpailurus yagouaroundi | reverse complement strand
ATGTGTGTGTGTATATATATATATATATATATATATATATATATACACTTTTTTTTTTTTTTTTATCTGCATTTTTAGGCTTGGCGGGTAACTTGCACTGGACTCTTGTGTGCAAGTAATGCTCATATGTTTGATAACCCATCATCTTAAAGAGCAGGCATCTGTTTTTGTAAGTAACCCATTGCCTAATTGCTAAAAATAGTTGCAGTCATTTTAAACAGATGGTCCCAAGCTGATAGGAAAGACAGAAGTGAATCTGTTTTTCAGTTTTTATTTTCCCTCCACCAAAATGGCAAAAATAATTAACAGTAGTCCCTGAACCAAGGTTTATCTAGATGTTTACCTCTAAAGAGTTAGGTTTCCTAAGAGGTGGGATTTGTAGATTTATCTGGTTTGGTAGAGTCAAAAGCCAAAATAAAGTGCATAAATTCCTACTTTCTGATTGCATTTATCAAAATGAACACTGCATTGTTGAAATAGAGCTTTTGCTTTTTAAAAGAAAATTAAGCTGTGGTAAAATATATGGAGGCTAAAAATTTTAGAAAATTTTGAAATCATAAGACAGTGCTAAGTGGTGATAACATGTTAATGTGAGTAGAGGCTCCTGGTTGGCTCAGTCAGTTAAGAGTCTGACTTCAGCTCAGGTCACCATTTCACAGTTCATGGATTCGAACCCCACATTGGGCTCTGTGCTGTCAGTGCAGAATCCACTTCAGATCCGCTCTCTCTCTCTCTCTCTCTTCTCTCTCTCTCTCTCTCTCTCTCTCCCTCCCCCTCCCCCCCCTCATGTGCGCACGTGCTCTCTCTCTCTCTTTCAAAAACAAACATTAAAAAAATATATATGTGAGTAGGACCTTGCCAGAGGACCTGAAGGAATACCAACTGAAGAAATTCATATTCTTATGGATTTCCAAATTCTTCAGGGGTTTTGAGCTAATAGCCAATTAGCTACTCTTCTTTAGTTTCTGACATGAAAGATCGTGAATATTTTGATACTGCAACGATGAATTAGTATTTAGGAGGGACTTTGAAAAAGACATTTCTTTCATACGCAGATGTTGTTCTTAGACATCACTGAGGAGATTACAATAGTAGTTCTGCCCAACAGATGAAGTAAGGAAGAGGCATATCCAGAGTTTTCTACTTATGAAATTAGGTTGTTGAAACTCACTTAGATTTTTGTTTTTTATTCCCATTTTAATAATCATACCTGGCTCATGTCTGTAAGCTATATGCTGTTGTGTGTGTCCACAAGCCACCTACAATGCTTTGAATTTGATGTTTGTATTTTCTTTACTGTTTCACTGGCAACCCACAATTGATAGCTCTTGGGCATTCATGGACTATGGATTGTAGACTACCTGTCTGGAATCTTTTACCGTTGCTTCTGTCCGAATTTGTCTAAATAAAAAGTAGTAGACTGGCTCGCAGGAAATAATAAAATCATAGCCCAGGAGTCAGCAAACTACAGTCTATAACCCTGATTATGTCTAAGAAGGTTTTTTGCATTTTTTAAAAGATTGCTTAAAGAGACAAAGAAGAAAAAGACAATGAGATTAAGACCATGTGTAGCCTGCAAGGTCTGAAGTATTTACTGTCTGGCCCTTTACAAAAATGTTTGCCGCCCCCTGTCATAGATAGGCAGTATAACAGTGGTTAAGGGCACGGGCTCTGGGGCCAGGCTGCACTGGTTCAAATCCCGACTTTACTACATCTGGTATGACCTGGGGCAAGTTGCTTAATCTCTCTGTGACTTGTTTTCTCATCTGTAAACCGGAGTAATTACAGTGCTGACTTCATAGAATTGTGGTGAGGACTATGTTAATGTGTAAAGTGCTTCAGACAATGCCTGGTATTTAGTATTCAATAAATGTTAACGATTATTTTATTGTAGTGGTGGTGGAAAGTCTTTAGAGGATCAAAACTAGTCCTTGCTTTTGACTGATGAATGTCCATAATATCAAAGATCATTTTCTATTTTCTGCATCAAGAATGAAGGGCCAGGGTTCCTGGGTGGCTGAGTTGGTTGAGCATCTGACTCTTGATTTTGGCTCGGGTCATGATCCCAGGGTCCTCAGATCGAGCCCCATGTTGGACTCTGTGTTGAGCATAGAATCTGCTTGGGATTCTGTCTCTTTCTTTCTCTGTCTCTCTCCTCTCCCCCTTCCCCACCCCTGTCCCTCTCCACAACTCCTGCTCTCAATCTCTCTCCCTGTCTCTTCCTGCCCCTACCCCCACTTTGTCCCCAGCTCATGCTCTCTAGTTCTGTCTCTAAAACAAACAAACAAACAAAAAGAATGCAGGGCTATTTTATTTTTAACAGTGCCTGCTGTACTAAAAAAAGATGTCAAGATGACCCATACTCAAATGTAAAAAAATGCTTGAAAGCATGAAAAGAAATAATAAAGATACCTGTTTTTAAGTTAAGAAAAATACATTAAATGTGACAGAACTTAACAAAAGCAAATTCTTTGATGTATATATGAAAAGTGTAAGAGGAAATGAACTGGATGAGAGACATGGTTAAAAAGAGAAAGAAAAAAAAGAAACAAGAATAGGAAAAGCAGTCAGTAGAAGAGGAGAAAAATTTAGATGAAAAGGAAGGCTGGGGTGTCTCCAGCGTGTCCAGTGTTAACATTTCTACTTCCCTACGGAGCCCTCCTCAGTTATTCTCTCTGCCCAATTTAATTACTCCCATTTGAAGGAGAGTGTATTTCTTTCCGATTATTTTTCCTTGGCAGAAGTGAATTTTCAGCATCAAGTAATGTTTATTGAACAGGTGTGCAAGGTGTGTTCCCTCAGGAAACCTGCCATATATACAAAACTATAATACTTTGTGGGGCGCCTGGGTGGCACAGTCGGTTGAGCGTCCGACTTCAGCCAGGTCACGATCTCGCGGTCCGTGAGTTCGAGCCCCGCGTCGGGCTCTGGGTTGATGGCTCAGAGCCTGGAGCCTGTTTCCGATTCTGTGTCTCCCTCTCTCTCTGCCCCTCCCCCGTTCATGCTCTGTCTCTCTCTGTCCCAAAAATAAATAAACGTTGAAAAAAAAATTTTTTTTTAAAAAAACTATAATACTTTGTTTATTTATTTTTGAGGCCAAGTAATGTTATTATCTTTAGCCACTTGCCTTATTATCATACAACATTTGTTTTTTTAATAACTTTCTTCATTGTCTCTAATACCTCTTTAAAAAAAAATTTTTAATGTTTTTATTTATTTTGAGAGAGAGAGCATGAGCAGGGAAGGGGCAGAGAGAGAGGGAGAGAATCCCAAGCAAGCACTGTGCATTAGTGCAGAGCCTGACCGACATGTGGCTTGAACTCACAAACTGTGAGATCATGAGCCGAGTTGAAACCAACAGTTGGACACTTACCCACATGAGCCACCCAGGCGCCCCTCTAATACCTCTTCATTCGCTCCCTTGCTCTCTCTCCGGTAGGAAAAGAGCCAACTTCGTTGGTTACAAAATGTAGAAAATGTTAAAAGAAAGAAAAAAATGTAATGAAGGTTATTTCACGTTTTCTTTTTCCTTCTTTTTCACTTGAATTGTTTACTGTGTTTATGGATATTGGACCAGAGCAATGAGTGTTCCAGGATTGGTATTCGATGATGTCAAGGGACTGAAGTAATGGCCTCGTGTGGAGATTACAGGGTGAAGCCGCGCATTGATTACTTCATCTCATTAGCTGATGGAAACCTTTGAGAAGACAAGATTGCAGACCTTTCAAGCCTGTCCTCACTCCCAGGATCTATCTGATCCTAAGAGCTTGATAATTGTCACTGCCCGGTGGGACTGTGTTAAGAGTAGTGGTGGCTTAGAGTACTAAAATACTTTCCATGAGAGTACTATAAAGTTCCATACACCCTTTGGATTATTTAAATAAGGTTAGGTATTCCAGATCAACTTTAGTTTTCCTTTATAGCAATTGTAGAACTCTAAAATCAGCCATGTTTGCTTGTTTTTGTCTTCCTCCACTAGGAAGTTTGCTGAGGTAGGTGAATTTTTGTTTCTTGAATTACTACTATTCCTCCAGTAGCCAGAGCAGGTAGTCAGTAAATATTTTTGGAGGAGTGAATGAATGAGTAAATTAAATACAGTTACTCATTTGCCACTGAAATACCCTCTTCACACTCCTGTAGATCACCAGTTGATATTATTTTAGATGTTTTTGTGCTAAGAAGAGTATATTTGATTTTGAATGAATTCTGTTTAACAAGTATACAGTTGTACATAAAAGGGAAATTGAACATGAAGTCCGTGTTTTCATGGGTTAATATTATTGTAACTTAAATGGTAAATAATAAGATTATCAGATACACATGAGTTAGGCCTTTAGTTGCAGCTCAACCCCCCAAAAATGTTTGAAAGAACTTTTATAAATAGTTGTTTCCTTTATTCTAATAGAGTAGCATAACAAATACTCATTTTTTTTTAAATGTTGTTTATTTTTGAGAGAGAGTGAGCATGAACTTGGGAGGGGCAGGGGGGGGGGGGCACAGAGGATCCGAAGTGGGCTCTGTGCTAACAGCAGAGAACCCAATTTAGGACTCGAACTCATGAACTATTAGATCATGACCGAGCTGAAGTTGGATGCTTAACCAACTGAGCCACCCAGCCGCCCCTCCCAACAAATACTAATTTTTAAAACTGTTGTTTCAAATAGAAGTGAATTATGAACATTAGTAACCACTGTCCTGTGCTGTCTCCTTTAAGAATGCCTTCCATGTGCCCTTTGTCAGGATTTCAGTGTAACAAAATGAGGACTAAATCAAGAAGACATGGCGTGCAGGGGTTGGTGGACCCACCCTGGGGAGGCAGTGTAGGAAATCCGCAGGTGAAAGCCACAACCAGGCCTCTTAGCACCCAGTCCTGGTGAAGGAGAAGGGTGAGGAGGGGGGAGAGTGGACCTACGAAAGGAAGGAAATTGATAAGAAGTGGAAGTTGAGAAAGACAGTTGGTGAGGTAAAAAACAGAATCTTTTAGACTTTGGCCATAGGAGCGTTCTCTGTTGTGGAACATGGGGTAGTGACACTGACACTGGACAAGTATAGAGGCAAATGCAGTCCTAGCCCCAACTTGAGACTGTAGGGGAACAACACACCTGTCATCATGATAGTGTAAGTACCCTTTGCTGATTTTAAACTCTTGGACTCAACCTATAGAGTGAAAAAACAGAGAAGTGAGGTGGTTATACAACAGCATGTAAATATTATCAGCCTTGACAGTGCAAAAGTATATGTATAGCAGGTGATAACTAGGCAATGGAGGGGGCAGAGGGAAGATGAAAGGAGGGGATGAAAACTGATGGTTCCAAGAAAGTTACACTCTAGGACTGATAACTAAAACCTGCTAAAGTATGTGGCTTGAAATCCCCTCTGTGAGAGACTGGAACTGGTGGTGTCTCTATGTTGGGAGGAAGAAGGAAAGAAGCAGTAGGGGGAAAGTGAGCTGATCGGCAGGGCTGGGTAGATAATGTTGAAAAGTAAGAAGTTATATATAAGCATGGTATTTGGAAATATGAGGTATCTTTTAGTGTCTTGGTAAGAGGCTGAATTCAGCTCAGAAGATTCAAATGCAGATTTTAATAAAGGCCTACTTACGGTGCTGTGGGCTGGGTTTAGATGAGGGTCCTTACACCCTTAGGGCTGGAGGGACAAGGGAAGACATAATAAAAGCTAATTTAAAAAACGTACATAAGACCTGCGAGCTCTGAAACCGTGGAGGAGCCACTGTTTCAGGGGCACTGTGCTTAGGAATTAGGCAGCCACCACTGGAAACTAGGAGCTAAAGCCAGGGGAAAAGAGAGTAAATACATTCACCTCTTCCCCAAACACAGAGAAGGGCAGAGAATGGTTAGGGATAGAGCAAAGCGGGGTGGGGGTGGGGGGATTAAAACAAGAATAACCAGCTGGAGAAATTACCAAGAGAAGCCAAAATGAAGACATGTTTGTCTTTAGAACAGAACCGGGGATGTGGATGACACAAGTGGGGATTACTGTGTTAACTGATAGTGTAGAATTTGATGTTTACCCTCCTATAGGTATGAATTTTATAGGCTATTTTCATATAAATACTCTTATTTATATTATTACTGTTTCATCTGTTGTGCTGTGAGCTTGGTAGCAGGAGTGTACTCAATCTCTGCTCTTAAGTCACTTGTATGTAGTCTACTTGGAGAAAGAAAATGCTAAACAAACCAGCAGAAAAGATAATAAATATGATTACAAATTGGATGAATGCTAAAGTTTAATTTTGTAGCACACAAAAAAGTTAGTGTTGCTTGTATAAACTTAAGTCTACTAACGATACTGCACAGATTTTAAAAATACAATTATTTGAGAGTGGGAACAATTCTGCCTTGAGTAGCTTATTTTGCTCTTTTTAACTATAAATACACAACATACTGCAAATGAGATACACAAATTGAACAGCTGCCTCTTCATTGTTTTGTTCCTTTGTTGTTCATTTTAATGAATAATTTGAGCAGACTCCAAAACATTAAATTAGATGTATAAGCATGCTTTAAGGGTTGTATCATAATGGTAGTGTATTTAAAACTTAGGAGTGATATCATTGCCTAAATATAGTAAATTTTTAAAGTCAATTATTTTAGCTGCTTTACCGTCTATAAATAATCTGGTAGTAAAACAGAAAAGAGATAAACATTAACCCATGGATCCATATCCAAGTACAGAGACTAGGGAAATTCCCCCCCACCTCCTTTTTCCTGATATATGAACCTTGATGATTTGAATAAGTCTTTTGGGGGTCCCTGGTTGGAATTTGCCTTTTCCTGCTTTTCTAGTAGAGATCTGAGCAACAACAGAGAAATTGGGGAAAGCATTAAAAGCATAAGAGTTGTATCCGGTCTTCTTTGATACTTCCTGTCGCTCAGGGTGTTGTCCAGAGGGGAAAGATAAGCGAACGAGGAAGATGGATGTCAGCTGCCTCCTCCTTCCTCGCGCCTTTCATAGCCTTCACAGCAGTCTGAGAACAGAAAAACAATGTTAAGTCCTGTACTCCTGTATCTTGAGCATTTGCTTATTAAAATGAACCTTTGAACATTTTCTCTCTCCTGATTTAGGCTACTCTGTTTCCTCCATGAAAGAGCTGGTGAGGGTGTTTTAAGCTGATACGGCATACGTGTAAAACGTAGTCATAAATCACTGGAAGCTCACTGCTTTTAGAACCTGCCAGAATTAACGTACTAATGCACTTCTTCAAAGGTTGTTAAAAATGGTCATTAAGTTAACTGTTTTCGTGCCTTTCTTCATCTCAATGTTTTTCAATGGATCCTCTCATTTGATTTTGATACAGTTCTGGGAAACAGAATTCCTACTAATGCAGGAGGAGTCTTACATGTTCAAGTACTTAAATATGGGAGAAAATCTAGAATTGCTTCTCTAGAAATCATTTTGTTTATAATTATCATGAATTATGCATTCTTATTGCTCTAGAAGTTAAGAAATGGAACCACGAGATCACTGTAGCCCAGAAGCTGTGTCTAATACTTGCATCTCCCCTTCAGAGATCATTTTCTGATGTTTTCTTCAGTGAGTGTAATTTGTATATGCTGGCTGGTTGTCTTGCAGATGTGTGTCACCAGTCACGGGGGGATGGAGGGTGCCACATGATTGGTTATTTACATCTGTCATCTTCATATATAAAGAGTGTGCATGTTAGTGCGAAACTCTAGTATAAAATGGGCAGACAGTTTAGAGGAGAGTCGGTTGTTGCTGATGATGAGATCATAACCAAAACCCACACTCCTCTCTAGACAGACAGATCCCATGGAGATAAGCATGCTTTTTGAGAGGAGTCACTCAATCACGCCGCCACTGAACCCTGGTGTCTGTTTCACTTTACCTGTTCCTTGACTTGAAGTACGGCAGAAATCTATAGTTTTCCAGAATCTTTGTTATGGAAATGACTTTGTTTTTAGCTATTCATGTCTGAGATATCTGAAAACCAAAAATAGTGGCCAGATCATGTCAACTTAGAAACTAGCAGTAAGTTGTTTGGTCTTCTTAAACATTGAGAAAACCATGTACTACCTAGATTCAATTTAGAGATGCCAACTCTTCCTTAAAAGGCAATGATCAGAAGTCCAAAGGTACTCAAGGAAATAGTGAACCTACCTAGGTTGATACAAGAGTTTTGTCTTTGGATCATGGTGTTTAGTAGGAATTCATAAATTAACTTTGTGTTCTTGAGTGACTGATTTGTGGGAGTCCAAAGTAAGTGCATCCTGCTTTGTTCTGTTCTGTTCTGTTCTGTTCTGTTCTGTTGTTTTTGTTTGGTTTTCATTTTTGTGCTGCTTTTTGGTTGTTGTTTTCTCTGCTCATAAGGACTCCACTAGGGGGCAGACAGAAGAATGGAGAAGAAACCCATACCCGTGTATGCATTGACTCTAACCTTGAGCCCTATGTTTGCTGCTCCCGGATAGCTTGGGGGAGAGTTTTTCTATTTAGCTGTATTTCATATAGTAGTACGTATTTAAAGTGATTCTTTTTTTTTTTTTAATATTTTATTTATTTTTTGAAGGAGAGAGAGAGAGAGAGAGACAGAGCATGCGTGGGGGAGGAGCAGAGAGAGAGGGAGACACAGAATTCGAAGCAGGCTCCAGGCTCTATGCTGTCAGCACAGAGCCCGACGTGGGGCTCAAGCCCACGAACAATGAGATCATGACCTGAGCCGAAGTTGGACGCTCAACGGACTGAGCTACCCAGGCGCCCCTAAAGTGATTCTTAATATGCTTGTTTCTACATTTAAAATGTAAACATTTTTATACAAGTTTAATGATAATTTTTTAATTAGTCGTCATCATGTTTGTTTTGCTTTCATAGCATGTTTCCACCATCAAATCACTTAATAATTATTTATGGATGACCATAATGATGATCCCTATAAGGTTCACCTTACACATGAAGACTCTCATTCATTTGTTCACCTAACTTTAAGTCCCTCCTTTTTGTCAGGCACTGTGTGTGTCGGGTTTTGAGAATAGAGCAGTGAAGAAAAGAGGTAGAGCCTGGGAAACTGGGCATAAACAAATGGTAAGTTTCGGTTTCCTTCTGAACCATTTGATGAAAGAACTAGGATGAGAGGAACCAGAAGAAATTCTTAATGGCTACAGTGCTGGGCACTTTTTATTAATGACTTAATTTTTTTTTTAACTGCTCATAAATATTAGAATGCCATGTGGGATTGGAGTGGGGACTTCAGTTGTTACGTGAGACAACAAGCCCCTCCTCTTAATCTGTGTCTAGGAGGACAGCCAGAGATGTTGTGTTTTGTTCTTCTTAACCATTGTCTTTGCTCCACCAAGAATTGCATCTTAGTTACCAAAAAGTTGTTTACTTCAGGCAACCTTGGGTTATTTAATCTGTAAGTGAAAATCTCATTGCTTTGCCTTTTCTTGGCCAATCATTCAACAAAATAAAGAGCAGTGCTTTTGTTTATTTCATTTTTTAAAGTCAGTCAAATTTTCACTAGAGATACTTTGTTTCTCCCCAACTTTCCTTCGGTTTTTGGAACAAACTATCCTTTGTTCATTATAGATAATCTTATAAATCTTTTAGTTTTTAAGGTATAAACATGTAAATGGTCAAGAGGGAGAGGTATGTATTCCAGGAATGTCTTTAGGTTACAACGCCTAACATAAGTGAAATATCAAAAGATCTTTCTGGTGGCATAAATTCTTCATCTATTAGATTTAACAAATCGTTCTGTACAGTATGAGAAAGTAATTATTGGTAAAGCAAGTGATAGCCTTTCTGTCGAGGATTAGACACATTTGTTCTGGTTATTATTTGTGTATAGCATAAACTGCATGCTGTCGTAAATTGGACAGGACTTAACAGGACATTCTTTGAGTTTATAATTAAATATCTTGGGACACCTTGGTGGCTCAGTCAGTTAAGCGTCCGACTTGAGCTTCAGGTCTTAATGCCACATTTGGTGGGTTCGAGCCCCACATCAGGCTCTGTGCTGACAACTTAGGGCCTGGAGCCTGTCTCATTCTGTGTCTTCCTCTCTCTCTGCTCCTCTCCTGCTCATGCTGTCTGTCTCTCTCAAAAATAAATAAACATTACAAAAATTTTTTTTTTTTAATCTTAATTACTAACATGTATCTAGGATGCTGTGCTAAGAAAGTCCATGGTAAATAAGTATCTTGTGTTTGTACAGTCATTAAATATATTTTCTTTATCGGGTTTCAGAAAACATTTTAGCCAGGGCTTCACCTTCAATTTCCATAATTCTAGCATGATAAGACAGACCTGGGAAAAGTCACAATAAGTGAAATATTAATGGATTCAAATTTTAAACTTGAGAATTTTCAACCTCTGAAAGTTAAGAATGAAGCTTATGAAACCAGAGATACATTCGGGGCGCCTGGGTGGCTCATTCGGTTGAGCATCTGACTTTGGCTCAGGTCATGATCTTACAGTTGGTAGGTTCAAGCCCCATGTCAGGGTCTGTGCTAACAGTATGGAGCCCGCTTCAGGTCCTCCGTCCCCCTCTCCCTGCCCTCACCTACTGCACTCTGTCAAAAAAAAAAAACAAAAAAAAAAACAACAACAAAAAAAACAAAAACAAAATAAACAAAATAAAAAAACACAAAAATACATTCATCTTATTTAAAAAGCTAGCTACCTAAAAAGTATATATGTACATGAATAAGAATTAGATGAATATATGGAAAAAATGTTTTTTTTTATATTGGTAGGATTATATAGAATTTCTCCCTAATTTTTCAGTTGAATTCATTGTTCCTTGTAGTTTAGTAATAATAAATTTAAGAAAATGCCTATGTGACTTACACCATTTTATTCTAGAGAACACTTCACTTGGAAATTGGATAACCTCCAGAAATAAAGATTCCGCCACAGTACTTTAAATTTCTTTTAATGTTTATTTATTTTTGAGAGAGAGAAAGAGATCAAGCATGAGTGGGGGAGGAGCAGAGAGGGAAGAGACACAGAATCTGAAGCAGGCTTCAGGCTTGGAGCTGTCAGCACAGAGCCCGATGTGGAGCTTGAACTCACAGCCCGCGAGATCATGACCTGAGCCAAAGTCGGACACCTAACCGACTGAGCCACCCAGGCGATCCCCACCACAGTACTTTAAAGTAAGAGGTGCAGGGGCAGCTGGGTGGCTCGGTCGGTTAAGTGTCCGACTTCGGCTCAGGTCATGATCTCACGGTCCGTGAGTTCGAGCCCTGTGTCGGGCTCTGTGCTGACCACTCAGAGCCTGGACCCTGTTTCGGATTCTGTGTCTCCCTCTCTCTCTGCCCCTCCCCTGTTCATGCTCTGTCTCTCTCTGTCTCAAAAATAAATAAATGTTTAAAAAAAATAAAATAGAGGTGCAGACACTTGAAGTTTCTGACATGAAAGTATAGGGTGAAGTCTGTTGCAGGTTTTTCTTTCTCTTTATTTTTTAAATAGCTGCTACATTTTCAAGATGTCTAAGAATTAAAGGCAGAGGATAAAATTTAAACAAATCCTATCCAAAAATTAATATCAAAAATAATTTCACAGCAGTGCCTGGATGGCTCAGTCAGTTAAGCATCCAACTTTTGGTTTTGGTTCAGGTCATGATCTCACAGTTTGTGAGTTCGAGCCCGACACCAGGCTCTGTGCTGACAGTGCAGAGCCTGCTTGGGATTTTCTCTTTCCCTCGCTTTCTGCCCCTCCCCTGCTCTCTCTTTCTTTCTCTCAAAAATAAATAAACTTAAATAACTTTACATAACTCACAGAGAACAAATGGACTTTTTTTCTGCACCAATAAAATGCTTCTTTGAATGTTCAAAAGTCTTAGTATAACCCACCCCACCCCCACCAATCCCAGTTGGTTTTTAGTTGGAAAATTTTCCATGTGTTTGGCTTATTTTTTTTTAATTTTTAAGTTTTTAATTGAAGTATAGTTGACCTATAATATTAAATTAGTTTCAGATGGGCAACATAGTGATTCAAGAATTATATACATTGCAAAATGCTCAGTGCAATAAATATATTACAATATTATTGATTGTATTCCCTATGCTGTACTTTTTATCCCCATGACTTATTTATTTTTAACTAGAAGTTTGTGCCTCTCAATCCCCTTCACCCGTTTTGCCTGTCTGCCTGCTCCCCTCCACTTTGGCAACCACCAGCTTGTTCTCTGCATTTATGAGTCTCTTTCTCTCTTCTTTGTTGCTGCTGCTGTTGTTTGTTTTGTTTTCAGATTTCACATTTGAGTGAAATTATAAATGGTGTTTGTCTTTCTCTGTCTGGATTGTATCTCTTAGCATAATACCTCTATGTCCATCCATGCATTCACAAATGGCAAGATTTCATTCTTTTTTATAGCTGAGAAATATTCCACTGTATGTACATATGCCACATCTTCTTTATCCACTCATCTGTCCATGGACAGGTTGCTTCCATATTTTGACTATTGTAAATAATGCTACGATAAACATAGAAGTACATATATCTTTCCAAATTAGTGTTTTCATTTACTTCAGGTAAATACCCAGGATTGGAATTACTGTTGGTGGGATCGTATGGTACTTCTGTTTTTGGTTTTTTTTGAGGAACCTCCATACTGTTTTCCCATATTGATGCAGTGGCTGCATCAATTTGCATTCCCACCAGTGGTGCACAAGGGTTCCATTTTTCTCCACATCCTTGCCAACACTTGTTACTTCTTGTCTTTTTTGATAGTAGCCATTCTGACTGGTGTGAGGTGATATCTTATTGTGGCTTTGATTTGTATGTCCCTAATGATTAGTGATTTAGAATTACCTCACTTTTTAGGAATAGAATAAAAATTAAACATGCCTATGCTCAACATGCCTTCAACATGCCTACTTTCATGTAGCAGCTGGGATGTGGGGACTTTTTCATATATGTATATGTTCCACCTCACTTCCTGTCTACATTTATGTGTTGCAGCAGCATCTAAAGTCACAGGAATGTGGAAGGGGTAAGAGATTGGATCGGAGAATGAATAGGTTGAATGGAAAAATACAGACAGGATATCCTTTTTCAGAAGGTCATGTCCCACCATAAAGAGTTGGGGGTTTGTGGTATTCTGGAGCCCTCTAATTAACTGGGGGGAAGAGGTACCATCTTTTCCTTTTCTGCTCATCTTCCCCATTCCAAATCTGCCCCTCCTTCACTCTAGTTAAATACCACCAATTGCATATTGAAAATAAAATACTGAAATGTGAGTTTCTGTGGTGAAGTGTGGGATGTCTTGATGACGTCCCTGAAAACCCAAAGCCAATCCTTGTCCTCCAAACTCAAGGTTTATATTTAGAAGACACTGTGGATCCTGTAGTTTCAAAATGCTGTAAACATGTTTGTGTGGTTATTTTTAGCTCTTACAGACTTTACTGAACTTTCAAGTTGGCAAGTCAGACACAGTCAGTTGTCGTCTGTTACCTCAGATGGCAGCACTTTGTGAATGACTCTGATTGTCTCATAGTTTCTAACATATTTAAAGCAGATAAGTTATCTTGTGTTGACTGTGTGTGGTGTATCTATATATGTATGATTCTGCATACTCTACATAATTTTTAAGCTTTTATGAACTGCGTAACTTGGGTAACAGTTTTGCTTGGAGTTCAAAGATGACTTGGGGACTGCCAAATGGCACTGTTACTCCTCTGGCACAAATAGGTGGTCGTTTTCTCCTTCCCCCAGCCCTTTTCTACTAGTCCTCAAGCATTAAATCCTCATACAGAAGTCCTTACGGTCACTGTTATTTTCAACCCATTGTATCTATTTCCTGGGGGTCAAAGGTTATAAGGCTTGAGTGGTGTAGAGGGGGAGATAGAAAGTTGACAGAAAAAAAGAAAGCTAGGCTCATTTTAGGGCTGGCACATCACGAAATAGGTAAGATGGCATTGAATTGTTGAAAACAAAAAGAAGTCAATGATCAATAGCTTTTCTTGTATGAGGAGATCATTATCTGCATGTTACATGGATGAAAAAGTGATTTTACTCAAAGAATCATGTTTTGTGAAACGGTGACCCCCACCCCCAGTGCCATAGAGGGTAATGCGAAGTCACCAGCAGCAGCAGCAGCAGCAGCAGGAGTGCTTAGGCCGAGTCTTCCACGTTTGCATCAAAGATCTTCTTGATTTCATTTATCTGTGGCCTAACTTCTGTATCATGTTCAACTTTGTAGTCAGTTCCCTTCTTTGCATGAGGTTATTCTTCCTTGCATTTTGAACTTGATATGTTTTATAGTCAGTGACTTCAGAATGCGTAACTTATCTATTTGGAAGTGTCTTTCTAAGGGAAACTCTCATTGCCACATTTCTTCGGTTCTGGAAGCTTTGGTGTGAGTTTTATGTTTAGCAGAAAATTGTACTAAGCATTACTTTGGTTTATTATGTATAAATGTAATTATGGAAATTTGAAATTTGTTTCTGTAACACTTCAATGCTTTTCCTCTAGTTCTTAATATGAAAGTGTTGTTTTGAGCTGTGATCCAAGTCTCAACGTATCTGTGTTTTGCTTTATTGTGAATTGTGAATGTTCAGTAAGAAACATAAAACAGAAAATGAGAACATTTTTTGTATGTTTTGCTGGGAACTCAAAATACAAGCCCTATTCCAGCATTAATTATTTTGGATTGGATAGCTGAACAAGAAATAGAGTTTAGAAATGTGTCAGTTTTATGGAAGATAAATTTCTTAAATTCCAGATTGTTATTGGTATTCACTTTTTAAAAAAACCTCTCTTGAAGCAAGCTTGTTCTTTTCCAAGAAATAATAACAACATAGATTACATGTATTTGTGGGGCATAGTAAGCTTGTGGAACACAGTAAAATGAGGAAATAAGTTCACATAATTGTTCCCATCTCCGGCACAATAACTTACAGTTGCGCTACACGGTTTAAACATTGGTTGTGGGTCTTATTATTTAGAGCTACAGCCTCTTCAGCATTTGGTATTGCCTCTCAAGTCAAAGAATGGACCTTAAAACTGCACTGTCCATATAATAGTTACTAGCCCCATGTGACTAAATTAAATAAATTAGAAAATCAAGGGCACCTGGGTAGCTCAGTCAGTTAAGCGTCTGACTTTGGCTCAGGTCATGATCTCGTAGTTCATGAGTTCGAGCCCTGTGTCAGGCTCTGTGCTGACAGCTTGGAACCTGGAGCCTGCTTCAGATTCTGTGTCTCCCTCTCTCTGCCCCTGCCCGCTCACACTCTTTCTCTCTCTTTCAAAATAAACACTAAAAAAAATAATAAAAAAGAAAAGAAAAGAAAATCAGTTGCACCAGCCACTTTTCAAGTCTCCTATGGTGACATGTGGCTAGTAGCTGCTGGGATGGTCAGCATAGTCATTTCCCAAGTTGCAGAAAGTTCTGTTGGACAGCACTGCTCCAAACTGCAATTTGAATTTGTATCTTTTCTGGAAATTTTTGTCACTTTAAGATGTGATATCACCTTCCTACCACTTAATAACGTTTGGCTAAAATTCTCACATCTTGTTCATCAGTTAAACATGTACATTGACATTACTTCGTAGCCCATGGCATTTTGCCCATATTCTCTCTGATGACATTACATTCTACCCTCAGGCACTGGAATATCATTTTACACACATATACGCATATGCGACAGTTCTGAATATATATCGGTATGTGTAGGGAGAAAGAGAATATAACTACATATAGTTAAATCTACTTCCGCAAAGTAGATGTTCTCCTAATACTGTAGGCACTGTTTGAAGTGGTAGTTTCCTAAGTACATTGGCATGGTTTCATAATGAGTTATTTCTTGATTAAGCTAGTTTCACTTTTTGGTGACTGAACCTTGTGGAGGAGATTTGATAGGATTTATGGCTGTACTCTTACAGAATAAGAAGGCCCACTATTGCCTTTGGTGTATCATGCATTTACGTGGAGACTAAGTTAGTGAACAACAGAGACAGCATCCTCAGGGTCACCAGGAGACATTAGTCCATTTGTTCAGGTAACAGTTGTCATATGTACCTTTTAAGCCTCCGAGTCCTGGCATGTTGTACCCTGTGCTAAGCACTTCGATTAAAGGGGAATAAGACAGGGTCTTGGGGAGGAAAGCAGCTAGAGAAAGGCCTGACTGACATGCAAGGTGAGAATGCTCTGATAGAAGTTTGCACAAGGTGCTGGGGACACCCTGGAACAGTCAGCTCTGCCTAGCACAGGTGACAGGTAGAACGATACAAAGGAAAGTTGCCAGTATTTCTTCACACCAGTTTCCAGTTACTCCAAAGGAAAAGATTAGTTCCTTGCCAAGATCTCTCAGTGTTTTGGAAACTTTATAAACCATGAGGGGAAAGTCTTCAAAATGCCTTTCAAAAGCATCATTTTAGTGACTGTGTAAGACTGCTTTGTGGAGATGTATCCTAACTTATTTACTCGGTTCCCTTCTGTGACCTACCTTACTGGTCTGCTCAGGGCTGAGGGGTTTCCCAACTTGTGGAACTTTCAGTGTTCTAAAACAGGGATGGTCATGGGAGAACTGGGATGGTTGGTCACCCTACCTATGGTTGAACATTTAAATTGTTTCAATTATATACTCACATTAACAACACTGTGTTGAATATTTCAGTGCCCACGTATTTAGCTGCATTTTGCATTATTTCCTTAGATGAGATTCCTAGAAAGGAATTAATGGCTCAGTGACCCTGGATGTGTTTGGAGCTCATGATAATGCTCACAGCCCTTTATTGTATTTACTTTTTCTATTTTCAGCTAGGTTGATAAGAGTCTGCCTGGACATTTTGTGCTACCTCTGTGTCCACAGATTCTTAGGGAGATATGCAGAAGACAGAGATATGTATATGCTTGCTATATCACTAGCTGTGGCTCCCTTTCTAAATCACTAACTGGCCAGACTACATATGACATTCCAACGACCTTTTCCTTTTTTTTTTTTTTTTTAATCATTTAACACTCTCATTTTATTTCACATAAATATTTCTCTTTTTTTAAAATTTTTTTAATGTTTATTTGTGAGAGAGAGACAGACAGTGTGAGTGGAGGAGGGGCAGAGAGAGAGGGAGACACAATCCGAAGCAGGCTCCAGGCTCTGAGCTGTTAGCACAGAGCCCAACACAGGGCTCGAACTCACGAACCATGAGATCATGACCTGAGCAGATGCTTAACCGAATGATCCACCCAGGCGCCCCTCACATAAGTATTTCTTGAAGTCCAGTTACATTTAACAAGTATTTATTACCTACTCTGTGTTTAGTTTCATGCTGAACAAAGTGTGGCAAAATATCAAATAAATATAAAATACTGTCCCAAATCACTGTGAGAGCACAAGACTAATAATAATTGCCGTAAGGCAGTCTAGTTTTTGTCTAGGCCAGAGGCAAGGCTGAAGTCTGATTCCCAAAAGATAGAGTGGACTTCCTGACTCCATTCTCCTATGACCCTTGCTCCTTCTCGGGGCACATCATAGTAAGAAAAGGATGAGATCACATGAAACCCAAAGCTGGCGATCTTTCTTCCCAGTACAGGTTCAGCTGTACGTCACCCAGGCCTCTACCCCTAGTCACTCAGGATGTTGCATACTTATCTTGGACCCACTGCCAGCCAGGATCCTGCCCCTCTTCAGCCCTGGTCAGGGTAAAGAAGCCATGAAAACCCCCAGACTTAGAGTGTGTCCCCTCAACCCTGACAGTTGGGAATATGATGAGATACTTGAACTAGCATTCACAAGTAAAAATATATTTGACTTGCCCCACCATGCTGTATTGAGAGTTAATGCTATGAGGTGACCTACTTTCCTGTGGAACTTTGGTAACTACATTTCCCTGGTTGGGGTCCAAGGTCTCATACCAAACTGTTCTTTGTAGTAAGAAATATTAAAGTGTTGTTCTATTTCAGACATTCTTAACATGTGCCTCAGAGGTCCTGTGAACCCCTAAAACTGTGTACAATGTTATTTATATGCCTTTTTCTAAGAAATGTTTCCATTGCTTTTATCAGATTCTCAAAGCGATCTATGACCCAGAAAAGGTGTAAAAACTGCTTTGTATACACTGAACACTCAGCAGCTTCTGCTGTTGCTTCTTTCGTTTGTTTGTTTTATGTAGGACTTAGGCCAGGGCTTTGAGGTGGGCATCAGTTTAGCAATGATTTCAACAAGTAAATTATATGTACTTTTATTTAATTGCAAATTCCCTGACTTTCCTCCAGGTACTATAATATTTTTTTCTGAATTGAATTTGATTTTTTTTATTGTTGTTGTTGTTAGTTTTGCTATTATGAAGTTGTTTCAGGTCCAGCAGTTTGTTTTTGTCCAGGCAATATATGTAAACTATTTAAAAGGTTTGTGGAACAGTTGTTAGCCTACATCTAGGTATTGTTTTGCATTATTTTTGGTGTATTCTTTTGTTTATATTACTAAGCTAAAGTTAGCACAGATAGCACCAGGCTAGAAAATGGTGACAATAGTTTGAAAACAGGAAATTTTAGGCTTGTGTGTGTTTGGAACAGATGATCATAATGATAGAGCCAGTGGAGTGGAAACTTCCACCGAGCCTGTTTTTTCCTTATTTTGCTCTATGAGAAAAGATGGTGTTTCCTGGAAAACAACTCAAGTCTTTTAAAGCAAATGGTTTTCTTTTGTCTTTGTTTCATGGCTAATTTGTTTTTCTTTATTTTATTTACCTTAGTTGTATTATTATGGAAATTTAATATTCTTAATAGGTAAAGTAATTCCTAAAGTGCTTATTTTTAGATATTTAAATATCTGAGTATGTTACCATTTGCTGACATGGTTTTTAAAGAAAATTAAAATATTAAGACTATTATAACTATCAAAACTTTATGGGAAATCTTTTAAGTGCTCCCAACTTGCCTTTTTTTTAACCCCCTAAATTCCAGTCATTGAAACAAAGTAGTTATACTTTGTCTAAGCTATTTCCTGACTAAGAGCCCTTCCAGATGTATCCTGGAATTCTATATTTAAAAGAAAGGCTAAATTCATTCACTAATTTCAGAGTAAGAAGAAGAGTATACATTTCCATACATACGCAAACCCTTTTTGTTTTGTGTACATCGTTCCTAAATTTTTAAATATTAATAGACTTTCTTTTTAGGCATTTTTATTCATAAGCTTTTTAAATATGTAACTTTTACATTATAAGTAATAAATGGGAACTCCTTGAAAAAATCAGACTATACAAAACTATATAAAATGAAAATATGAAACTTGGGTGACCTTCCCATCCCTCTTCCTGGAATTAACCACAGTTAACACTGTCAATGTGTCTCCTTCCAGTCTTGTTATCTAAACACAGTTTGTGTGTATAAGCACACAATCATTTCAGACAAATGCAAGTCATACCATATGTGTAATTCAGAAAGTTGCTTTTTTTTTTTTATTTGACAGTTATCTTGTGGGTGTTTATCATATATATAAATCTATCTCACATTTTAAGTGTTTTGCATCTATTTGTTACCGTATAGAAGTCTCGTCATTTAATTTAACCATTAACCTTACGAAGAAGTTTAGATTAAAACCTGTCTTATTAAAAACAGCATTTTCATCTTAGGAAACTCATGTCTTCAACTCTAAAATTTTACACATTTCTATGATTATACATAAATTTTGAATTATAGCAAAGAATTCATGGTAATGATTTTCTTTCCTTAACTATCAGTTGTGAAATAAATATCTTTTAAGAGATTGCAAATAAGAACGTTCCACTGTCCTTGCTTTCCCAGCTTCCTAGGATGATGTAGGGTTAATAAAAGTACAGTGATGATGTTTCTTCGGTAGTTGGCTCAACAATGTAGAAACTGCTGTTCTTCAGCTTATTGGGTCCAGGCAAACTTTGGCAATGATGAGAGACCTAAATGCAGGCATCAGAGTTCTTTCTGAAGGGAATGGGCTTGCTAATGGGCTGCTTGGGACCTGTATGCTGAGAGCTCCGAAGAGTGTAGCAGGTAGATGCCTTTAATGAGGGGGAAGCTGAGGAAAGCTTCAAAGAATAGGTCTTGAGCTTGGTCTTGAAGAATGAGTGTGGGAGCTCATTGGGTGAGAGAGAGAGGGTGTGTTAGACTCCAGACAACATAACATGGGCGTTTGGTGCAAGTTGTCTGTGAAGGTGAGAGATTGGAGAGGGGAGGCGGCAGGTAAGTGTGACTTTAAAGAACCTTGTATGCTGTTGTATGAAAGGAGTTTGGAGTTTCCCCTAATAACAACTTTAGACTTTTTTTCTTTCCCTGAGATCTTTTCATTTAAGTTTGCTGACTCTGCAATCATTCTGATGAACAGAAAACTTTAAAAACATCCCATCAAGGCTCTGAGGACTTCACGAGTTGTAAAGTGCTATTGCTGATACAGAATAATTTAAGGAATGGTCTTGGCTTGCCTTTTTTTTCTTTTTTTTAATGTTTTAAATCTTTATTTTTGAGAGAGAGAGCGCGAGCGGGGAGGAATAGAGAGAGAGACACACACACACAGATTCCGAAGCAGGCTCCAGGCTCCAAGCCATTAGCACTGAGCCCGACTTGGGGCTCGAACCCACAAACTGCGAGATCGTGACCTGAGCCGAAGTCGGACGCCCAACCTACTGAGCCACCCATGCGCCCCTTGGAATGGTCTTGACTTTCAAGGAACTTGATGTCTAGTTGGGAAAATAATTCATAAACATTTGGAACATTTGGAAATGTATGTAGTAAAATAACAGATGGTTCCAAACTGAACTGTAGCAATGCAAGAGACATTTCAGAGCAGTAATTGATGAGTTGCCAAGAGTCCAGAGGGAAGGTGTGGAGAGGAAAGGGGAAGGTTAGGATAGAATCTTAAGGAATGGATTAGGTTTCCGACAACAGAAAGGAGTTCAAACGTTCACCAGTGGGATAAATACTCAACAAAAACAAGGAGGGAACTATATTTAACCTCACTGGCAAGAGTAGAAGGCATGAGGAATTAGATAGACATAAGCTTGAAAGGATCTCTGATTGTTTTTGAAATTCCATTTCGTGGAGCAACCTAATTCTGTCTATTGATTGGACCAGTGGTTCTCAGTCTGGGTGGTACATTAGAATCATCTCTTTAGCATTTAAAACTATGTGCCAGGGCTAATGTCCCAGACCTACTATCTATCTGAGATGAGGCCCCAGGCATCATTTTTTTTTTAAAGTAAAATTCTCCAGATATTTCTTTTATTTATTTATTTATTTATTTATTTATTTATTTATTTATTTTTCATGTTTATTTATTTTTGAGAGAGAGAGTGGGGGAGGGAAGAGGGAGAGGGTGATACAGAATCCAAAGTAGGCTCCAGGCTCTGAGGTGTCCACACAGAGCCCAATGCAGGGCTTCACGAATCCTGACATCTTGACCTGAGCCAAAGTTGGATGCTTCACTAACTGAGCCGCCTAGGTGCCCCTCTCCAGATATTTCTTATGAGCAGTTAGAGTTGAGAATCACTGGACCACCCTGACCTCTTCTTTTTTGCCCACCCATATACTTATTTCTTTAATAATTAGTTCTTCCTGTAAAGGAAGGCACTAGGCAGTCTTGGCAAGGGTTACACCAGGCATGTTCTCTGTCAGTTATGCCACAGAGAAGTCAGAAAACATCAGTGCAGCAGTTACAGTGTATTTCTTTAAAACTGAGCCCACTTGCCATATTAGGCAAATTAGGCATATTTTGTGAATTTGTTAATATTATTGCAGGTGATGGTTTGAGGCTAATCTAGATTGAAATTTTTTTTTTCTTCTTCTCACTAGATAATGGGACTCCATCTGTACTTTCTAGACAATGTATGCACACCGATACTCTGTAGGGTATATGATAAACCTATTTTAAGACCTTGCTTCAATGTGACAAGCTTATCTTCAATTTATGTAATTTGCTTAAATGCAGAAATATGCTTAATTTAAAAGAACAACTCCTTTAAAATGAAGTTTAAAAATAACTATTATCTGTAGAGTTTTTAACACAAGTTAATTTATAGCTTATACACCTCTACCTTGCCCGACAGTTCTCCATTTACAAGTGGTTGGGCAGAGTATAGTTATATCATTATCCCCATGACACATAGGTAATGTGAGAAATTCTGTATTTTTATCCTTGCCTCCTATGATTGGCATATTCAGCAGATGTAGACTGAGTACTTGGGGTTGGGCAATGGAAAACAAAGATGAAAGGTGAAAAAATATGGCTTCAGCCCGCAGGAAACTCACTTTTGGGAATGTCAAACATCATAATTAGGATCAAGGTGGAAATGGAGAGCTTAGAGGGGTCCACTCAGGGATGGTGCCCTGAAGGGGTCTGAGTTGAGTCTAGAAGTAGATTATGTGCCACAGGGCAGCATGTATCAGGGCCAGAGGCAGGACAGAAGCAGAGCATTAGAGGAACTGCAATAATTTCCATTGTGGTTGGAAGGCAGAGAGGCAAGAAGTAAGGTTGGGGAGACAGAGAGAGGCGTGGAGGGCCCCATGTGCCCTGCCTACCAGAGAGTTTGGGCTTTATCCTGTAGGCAGTCACTGAATGTAGGGAATGGGTAAATGGCAATGCATTATGGACATTTAGTTTGTCATCTCATCTAAATAGATTTCCATTGGCATCCATGGACTGTACAGGCTCTTCTCTTTTGATGTTAATGTAGTAGCCAAAGTTATTCTTAAAACCCTGAGACAAGACCCGGGGACCAGAGTAGGGTGCTTTTAAGCTACTTTAAAACACAGACCTGCTGATGAAGTCTTATTACTGCATCATTTATTCAACTTGAAATGATTATTGCAACGTAAGGAAAGACAACAAAGTAGATTTTTGCATAGTTCCTCTTAAGCAGACCTGCTTGTAATGGAATGCCAGTAGTGAAAATGATTTTCCACATGAATTTTGTTGAAAATTGCTTTGAGTATTTTTTTTTTTTTTGAAGGTTTCTAGAAAACTTGTCCTCTTTTGTCTGCTACTGCTGCAGGATTGGTGAGGCAATGTACAGCTTTCTCTGGGGCTACCAAGGCAGCGAGGATAAAAATAGGGCAAACTTTAAGAATCCCAGATATTTTCAGATAACAAAGACTGATTTATGTGGGCCCATTTTGTGCTCTGACAAAACATAGAGAAGCTTTTGTGCTGTGATTAGCAAGGGCGCTGATGTCAGTTCTCTTGTCGAGCATCAAGCTTTATTCTGTGGCTAAATTGTGCTTTGTACCATAATCCAGAGAACCTTTGTATCTGCCTTATTAAAGTGTGTAGTTTATGTAATTGCTTTTGTTTTCCAGTTTAATCTGTGCCAGATTCAATAAGAGTGACTCATTTTGTGACTGAGACAAACATTCACATTTGGACCATGTTAAAAATAAATAAATAAGTGGCAGGTGCTGTTGGCTAAATTCTGTGTTTTAATGCTGTAATTTCCTGCTGTAAGGGTTCATCTCTTATCCTCTGTAATCGCCAGTACAGCCTAGCTAGTACTCCCTGATTCTACTCCTGTTCCCCAGTGCTACTCATGTCTTGGCTATTTATTTTAGTTTCCAAGGGCCTTTTACATTTTAACAATATCATTTCAACAGAGAAGCAAAGAAATGGCTGGGGAGCCACAGTTAACCAGAAGACAAAGAGTGACCCATAAGCTGTAGCAGAAGGACACATTCTTTTCCTTTCTTTTTGTCATTTTTTCCAAGGTGTTTTGTGCATGTGTTTTGGTAAAGCTGCCTTAGTTATGTTTATGTTATTATGTGTATGTTCAGTATCCAGGTCTTTTTCTCAAGTGGAAGAGTTTTTGAAAGCACGCCTTCTGTTCAACGTGGCCCTTATATCTAATCTAATATTCGCAAAATTTTACAACTTCAGAGTCTTAGGGGAAATTCTCCTTATCGTACAAGTATTTCTAGATACCAGGTGCTGTGTTATGCATGGAATATGTAATGACAAGTCACTATCTTTGTGGATTTTACAGTCTGCCTAGGGAGTTAGATACTAAATAAATAAATACAAAGAAAATTTAAATTGCAAAATGATAATAATCCTTTAGGTAGTAAGGTACCTTATTACATGGGTAGTAAGGTACCTTATTACATGGGTAATAAGGTCCCTAAAACTGTGCTCTACTTAAATTGGGGGTCACTGGGAAGGGAAGGCCCAAAGGTCAGAGTCCGCCTGGCAAGAGAACATACTAGACTCAGGAAATGGCATGCACAAAGTCTCTTGAGGCAGGAAGCAGTTTGGCATCCTATTAACTGTATTATTAGAAGAGAGAAGTGACAACTGACAAGGCTAACTGTATTAAAAAGATTATAGATCAACTACGCAGGCACAGCAGTAGGGCACTATTTAGTATAGCGGCAAATAGTTGAGCAGCCTCTCAGAGCTTCCCTGAAAGTGCAGTATAGAGATTGATGCCTATAATACTTCGTCTGAGTCATTGGGGAATGGGTGGATTGTGTTCAATGAATTATGTAGTGAGGCATTGTAGAAAGATTTCGACAAGAGACATTAAAGTTTTAAAAAGTCATTTCTGCATTTAAAGACAGAATCTTTACTATCTGGAGAAATCGCTTACTAAAAGATATGATTCCTTGATGGCCCTAAAGAAGTGACATAATACTATATTTCGTCTCTCTTTTCTTCTCTATTACTTTTTCAGGCTTACCGCTTGATAGAGAGGTATGGCATAACTTTACTAAGAGATGATATTTATTTATTTTGAAGTAAATAAATGTCTTACTAACTAAATGGATTTTTGTAATCCAGAAACCAGTGCTAAAGTCATGTGAATTTAACATGTTAGGATTTTTCAGTGTTCTCTAAAGCATCTAGAAGAACTTCCTACTGCCATCTCTTTCTGGACACGACTAGTTCCTCTTTGCTTGGAGTTATAGTTGGACTGAGAAGTTAATTTAAAACCTTGTTGACATTAAAGAACTACATAATATTTTTAGGCTTTTGTGATATTTCTACTAAATCTTATTGAAGGATTGCATCCAGTTTTTCCATGAAGGAATGCCTCTCCATTTAGCAATAGTTCTGCAGGTATGTTGACAGGTTTGCTGTATTATCAAATATTTTCATGTATTGTAAATATTTGCTTCATGATTAGTCAACTCCTTAAGAGTAGCGATCATGAATTACCTACTTGTAGTTCTCCCCACAGGTATTTACAATAGAATCGATAACTTATTGACTGGTTAGCTCACTGATTTACCTTTTAATGTAGCTACATTTCCTTGAATGGATACAGTTTAGAGTCTATTAAAACGTTAAACCTAAAGTTATCGCCCAAGCTAATTCAGTTATAAGTACAGTTGTCCAGGTTTTAAGAAGGCGTTCGGGGTGTCTGGGTGGCTCAGTCGGTTAAGTGGCTGACTTTGGCTCAGGTCATGAATTCACAGTTCATGGGTTCGAGCCCCACTTTGAGCTCTGTGTTGACAGCTTAGAGCCTGGAGCCTGCTTCAGATTCTGCGTGTCTCTGTCTCTCTGCCCCTCCCCTGCTCATGCTCTGTCTCTTTCTGTCTCTCAAAAATAAATAAACATTAAAAAAATCTTTTTAAGAGAAAAAAAAAACATTCAAGGAGGATTAAGACTTAATATTGTTTCTGGGCAGAGTTGTTGGATTTAAAGACTGTTGAAGCACTGTTTCAGTCATTCAGTTCTGTTTTTATTATTTAATCAACGAGATTTTAGAGAGTAATAGTAAAAGAATTTTAGGCCTGTTGAGGCATAGTATGAAACCCGTAATTGACCAAAATTTGTGGAGGAAGTACATGGTGAGTATAGATCTAGATTGCTAGTATATGTTTGTTGGGAAGAAAAGGGAAAAGAGAAAGAGAAAGGAGGAGGAAAATTGCAACCCATAAGAATACAGATCTTATCCGTGTGGTCTTTGAAAACAGACTCACCGGAAGAAAGACACAGCCCATTTCTTTGCTTGCTTTTCAGGTGAGAAACGAGGAAAGCTTTTAAACTCTTTTTTCTCCATTCCCCTCACACAGGAGTGAGTGAGAAGCTTAAAATACAAAGGAGTCTTTTGAAGAAGTACCTTTATATATTCTTTTTTTTTTAACATTTATTTATTTTTGAGAGACAGAGCATGAGTGGGGGAGGGGCAGAGGGAGAGAGAGAGGGCTGTCAGCCCAGAGCTGGACGCAAGGCTCGAACCCACGAACTGTGAGATTATGACCTAAGCTGAAGTCAGACACTTAACCGACTGAGCCACCCAGGTGCCCCCCGCCCTTTATGTACTTACTGATGGCTTGATAGTAAGGCATGAAAAACCTTGCCTTTTTTTTAATGTGGTAAGCTGTACCTAACATAAAATTTACCATTTTAACCATTTTTAAGTGTTCAGCTTCAGTGGCATGAAGTACATTCACTTTGTTGTGCAACCGTCACCAGTATCTATCTCCAGAATTTCTTTATTATCCCATACTGAAACGCTGCCCACTAAACACCGTTATCCCCATCTTCCAACTACGGGCAACCACCATTCTGCATTTGGTCTCTAGATTTTGATTATTGTCAGTCCTCGTATAAGTGGAGTCATATACTTTATCCTTTTGTGACTGGCTTTTTTCACTTAGCATAACATCTCAAGATTCATCCATGTTATAGCGTGTGTCAGATTTTTCTTCCCTTTTAAGACTGAACAGTGTTCTTTGTATATTCCACATTTTGTTCATTTCTTCATTCATCAATGGACACTTGGGTTGCGCCTACCTTTTGACTGTTGTGAGTAATGCTACTATAAACATGGGGTGCAAATACCTGTTTGAGACCTTGTTTTCAATTCTTTTGGATATTTACAACTGGAATCTTTTGTGGAACTGCCATACCGTTTTCCATACTGGTTCTAATTTCTGCCATCCTGGCCAGCACTTGTTATTTTCTGTGGTTTTTATTAAAGACATTTTAATGTGTATGAAATTGTATCACATTGTGGTTTTGATTTGCATTTCTCTGATGATAGGATGTTGAACATTTTTTCATGTGCTTATTGGCCATTTGTATATCTTCTTTGGAGACTCTGTTTAAGTCCTTTGCCCATTTTTAAACTAGGTTATTTTGTTGTTACTGAGTTGTAGGAATTCTTTATATATTCTAGACGTTAATCTTTTATGAGACAAATTATTTGCAGATACTTTCTCTCATTCTGTGAGCTGACTTTTTACTCTATTGATTGAGTCCTTCAATGTGTACATTTTAAATTTTGATGTAATCCAGTTTATTTTTTTTCTTTTGTGTTTCTTCTGCGTTCTTAATGTCCTGTCAATTGCCTAATCTAATGTTATGAAGCTTTCCCCTGTGTTTTCTTCTAAGAGTTTTCTAATTTTAGCTCCTATGTGTAGGTCTTTGATGATCCATTTTGAGTTAATATTTATATGATGTAGAGTCCAACTTCTTTTGCATGTGGATATCCAGTTTTCCCAGCACCATTTGTTGAAACCACTGTTTTTTTATATTTAGTAAAAACTCAGTCTTCCTTAGTTTATTGACCTGATGTTACATTATGTAATACCATCTAATATAGATCAATATCTTCTAATATTCTATTAGATCTAATAGAAAATAATAAATATGTATATATAGACACATTTTTAAGTTGAGGCATCAGTAAAGAGTGGTAGATTATTCCCTGGAAACAAAGAAAACATGTGTGTGACTTTCAACAATTCATTTGTGAAATGTGCATTGATAAATGTGCATCTTCTTGAAAAATCTCTCTCAAATTAATACTAGATGGATATTTTTGTTTCATCCCTAGGCATGGAAGAGGAGATGGTTTGTGTTACGCAGTGGTCGCTTAACTGGAGATCCAGATGTCCTGGAGTATTACAAAAATGATCATGCCAAGAAGCCTATCCGTATTATTGATTTAAATTTATGTCAGCAAGTTGATGCTGGATTGACATTTAACAAAAAAGAGTTTGAAAACAGCTACATTTTTGATATCAACACCATTGACCGAATTTTCTACTTGGTAGCAGACAGTGAGGAAGAGATGAATAAGTGGGTTCGTTGCATTTGTGACATCTGTGGGTTTAATCCTACGGAGGAAGGTAAGTTCAAGATTTTATTATTCAACCTGAGTTCTCCTTTATTGCTGCATTTTTAGAACTATTATAAAAGTCTTTGTTATTTCAGTTACTCAGTATAATATTTTCTTTTTTATAATAGCTAACACCATTTGGAAAAAGCACTAATAACCCTCTAATCATTTTGGGGAGAAGCTTTTCATAGGTTTTAGAAAGAGAGACTTAACCATGTGGGGCAGTATCTAAATAAATGTCTTGAAGAAGAAGCTGACAAGAAGACATACTTATTTGAGAGCATTTCCTGAGTTTCTATATAAATACTAAGTTGAACTGTATAGCACTGCTGATACTTGACTATTTTTCACCTATTTTAAAAACAGCATTTTTATGTGACTCAATTATTTTGATGTTATTTTAAAAACTATATTGGATTATGGGGCACTTGGGTGGCTCAGTCAGTTAAGCATCTGACTTCAGCACAGATCATGATCTCACTGTTCATTGTTTCAAGCCTCACGTTGGGCTCTGTGCTGGCAGCTTAGAGTCTGGAACCTGCTTCAGATTCTGTGTCTCCCTCTTTCTCTGCCCTCACCCCCCGCTTTTCCTCTCTCTCTCTCTCTCTCTCTCTCTCTCTGTCTCTCAAAAAATAAATATTAAAAAAAATTTAAAAGACCATATTGGATTATGAAGTTATGAAATAGTCAAGAGGATTATCAATACCTATGAAAAGCAAGTGACAATCAGTCACAAAACATGATAAAAAAAAAAGTAACAAATGAGTTTATTTAACACAAAGATCCTAAAAACAGCATGGAGGAAGAAGAGGCTCAAGGTTTGGATAACAGGTAGTGAAGAAAAGCTTCTCAGGTAAATTGTAGGTTTTTGAAGGAAGTAGTATTTCTTTTTTTTTTTTTTTTTAACGTTTATTTTTGAGACAGAGAGAGACAGAGCATGAACGGGGGAGGGTCAGAGAGAGTGGGAGACACAGAATCTGAAACAGGCTCCAGGCTCTGAGCTGTCAGCACAGAGCCCGACGCGGGGCTCAAACTCATGGACCTCAAGATCATGACCTGAGCCGAAGTCAGACACTTAACTGACTGAGCCACCCAGGCGCCCCAGGAAGTAGTATTTCTACATAAATGAAAAAAGCGATGTAGAACCCTCTAGGCTTAGGGGCAAGGGAGAGCAAGGACCCTGAGGTGGAACAGAATCATATGTGACTAGAGCAGGGGGCTGTGAATGATAAAAGTGGGGGTGGGAGGAGAGGAAAGAGAGTTGGTTGAGGCACTGAGTTCTGGAGTGTCTGTCCTGGGAAGAACTGAATGATTGAGTAAAGGTCTCATAAAGAATTTTACACGTGGGGGCACCAGGGTGGCTCAGTCAGTTAAGCGTCAAACTTCGGCTCAGGTCATGATCTCACGGTTTGTGAGTTTGAGCCCTGCTAGGGCTCTGTGCTGATAGCTCACAGCCTGGAGCCTGCTTAGGATTCTCTGTCTCCCTCTCTCTCTGCCCTTCCCCTGCTCACCCTGTTCCCCTCTCCCTCTCAAAAATAAATAAACATTAATAAAAAAATTTTTTAAAGATTTTTACAAGCAGAATTCCTCTTCAGGTGCTTATATAGCTGTCTTGACCACTTATTCCCCGTCCACTTCTCTACTTCTCTTACTTTGACAACAAACACATATCTAGGGGACCCCAACACAAATTTAGGTCTGTAAACCCAAAAATCAGAAAGAAAGGTGCCCTCAGGTCTTTGAACTTAGCATCTTCATGGTTATACTGCCATTTACAGTGTGCATTTCCAAATATCTATATTTAGGAGTGTTGGGGTTTCAGTGAGGGCTGGAAAAATTGCGTCAACAATCAACATCAAGTTTTGAATTGAAGTGAAACAGCAGTCATCTCTAATTAGCTCAGGTCAGCATGCTGCTTCCTCTCTGGCCAGTCAGCAGCCCACAAGGAGGAGCCTTCCAGGGCTGGGATTGGCCCAGTGGGGTGGGGAAACCCCTTGGTGAGAGAATCCAGAATCCTGAGAGGGAGCAGCACTGAAACAGGCAAGGAGGCATCCAGTTTAGACAGGAGGTGGCTGATGAACTAGAGCTTTTCAGCAGAGTTCTAGTGATTAAAAGCCTCAAGAAATTGTTTCACCTGTGGAATTAAGCTTTAGTGGTTTTTGTGAAATTACTAATAAGTATGTTCACATTTAAGTGCGTGTGGAGGTATGACTCCTAACTCCAGTTAAACTCCTTTCCATTCTTGCATATAAGGTCTATATTTGAGTGCAGTAGAGGATTTTAAAGTTAAAGTCACAAATAAGATAGCTCTCTAATGGCTGTTTAATGACCGTGCAGTAATGATAATTTTTGGATTAAGATACCACATTAATTTCATTATGTGATGGATTTTCAGTTAAAATAGTTTAAGTCCTTGTATACGCTTTTTGGTGATGACTTTCTTTTCAATTTAGATTTTGTTTTTAGGGACATAAAAGTAGACTTCTGTCTTCATCGGTTGCCTGTATAGATTTAGTTAATCTGAAAGACTAAGTAGTAGGGATTCTTCCGTCTCTTTTTGTTTTCTGTATAATTCTCCTAAATATATTACCAAAGGAAATGAGATACCCTTCAAGAGGAGATACATTCTTCAGTCAAGGAATATGTCTAATTTTTGGAATCCTTTTCAGGGGTGGGTACAGTTGAGAACCCCCAAAATAAGAATTTCAAATGCACAAGTATCTGAGATTAACTTTGTGAGTTTCAAGGTGTGGAGTCTGGTCCATTTGTCCACTTTAGAATGACTCTCATCTCATCATCTGGAAGTTTGATGAACACCCAGTCATCTCTGGGAAGAAGGAAGGTTTTATCTGTTTTGGAAATTGATTCATTAATTTACCAAATTACTGAATTTGCCAGCACTCTACTAGGCTTTGGATATTCGTTCAACCTATATATTATTAGGTGACTAGTTAGGGGGACAAATGGCAAACATTACAGATGTGGAACTGAGCGTCTAGTGGGGAAGGATTCATACTCAGAATAATAATTCATTACAGTTGATGAGTGCAAGATACATAATGTGTGTGGAAAAAATATATATATAATATATATAATTTAATATATTTAATAATTATATATAATATATAATTTAATATGATTATTAAAGTATGATTATATACATATATCAAAGTATGAAACTATGAGACTGTGTTAATACAGCTCTTGCCCTCATAGAGCTTATAGTCAGTCTAACAGAGACAGGAAAATAATCTAGGAATTATAATATTGTTAGATAAGTGTCCAGTTAAAGAAAAAATAAATAAGCATAGATAGCAGTTAATTTAGTTTTAAGGAGGTCAGGAAAAGCATAGGTAGTTTTATTTTATTTTTTTATTTTTTTTTATTTTTTTTCAACGTTTATTTATTTTTTTCTTGGGACAGAGAGAGACAGAGCATGAACGGGCGAGGGGCAGAGAGAGAGGGAGACACAGAATCAGAAACAGGCTCCAGGCTCCCAGCCATCAGCCCAAGCCTGACGCGGGGCTCGAACTCACGGACCGCGAGATCGTGACCTGAGCTGAAGTCAGACGTTTAACCGACTGCGCCACCACCCAGGCGCCCAAGCATAGGTAGTTTTAAATGGCTCTGTACTATAGCTGATAATGTACCGAGAACTTTATTTTATACTTAGTGAAACATTTTCATTGTATTTGTAGTCATAATCAGTCACAATGTCTGTTTTTTGCTTCATGAACTTACCAATATAGGGAGGGGCGCAAACTCCCAAATCCTTTTAAATAGATTAGAGGGGTGCCTGGGTGGCGCAGTCGGTTAAGCGTCCGACTTCAGCCAGGTCACGATCTCGCGCTCCGTGAGTTCGAGCCCCGCGTCGGGCTCTGGGCTGATGGCTCAGAGCCTGGAGCCTGTTTCCGATTCTGTGTCTCCCTCTCTCTCTGCCCCTCCCCCGTTCATGCTCTGTCTCTCTCTGTCCCAAAAATAAATAAACGTTGAAAAAAAAAAAGTTAAAAAAAAAATAGATTAGAAATGCATTTGTCTAGGGGCGCCTGGGTGGCTCAGTCGGTTAAGCGTCCAACTTTGGCTCAGGTCATGATCTTGTGGTTTGTGAGTTCGAGTCCCATGTCGGGCTGTGTGCTGACAGCTCAGAGCCTGGAGCATGCTTCGGATTCTGTGTCTCCCTCTCTCTCTGACCCATCCCCTGCTCATGCTCTGTCTCTGTCTGTCTGTCTCTCTCTCTCTCTCAAAAATAAATAAACATTAAAAAAAATTTTTTTTTTAAATACATTTGTCTTGAATGAAACTCTTAATTTGTGAATGTTTTATCTTCACAATATCAATAAAAGGGGAGGTTGTGAGAAAATTTCCAGTATTGTTAATCAAATTTGATGTATATAATGAGTTGGTTACCACAAACAGCTGTACTAATCATAACTCACTTTTATTTGTTCACATAACAGGCCGCTAAGGACTTCAATTTGCCAGTGATTTCTAAGTGTAGTTCATGAGCTATATCTAAATGCAACTACATTTGTTTTTTTAAGTTCTACAATGTAGAATTTTTTGCAAGTTCATCCTGGCTTTCTCCCAAATAGCCACAATTAGAAATGTCTTACTATGATGTTGAAGACTTGAGTGTCTCATAAATTATGAACTTGTAAATAAATTAGTAGGTCATATATCAGTGAAAGATGAATAGTCCTTCATTGTGTAGTATCTAGGAGCCACAAAAAATTTTTTTCTATAATTTTGATTTTTTCATGCATGGTAGCAAAACTGCAAAAACGCTTCAAAGTTAACCACTGCATTTTATTCATTGGTAGTAGCTGACTTTGCTAGATGCCTTAACAAAAATCTACACATTTAAAGATTCAAACAGCAAAGAACTGCTATTATCTTTTGTGATCACAGTCATACAATTTAATATGACAAAGTAAATATCAGAATGTCTTTGTTCTTCCATTTGCTTTACCACCTGCTTTATATTCTCTTGCTTCTAAATAGATCTCCCCACCAATCACTAAATAATAGGTGTTTTTGTTTTTACCTAGAATCTGTCCCCTGAGCCCTGTGCTCTTCCCATTTCAAAGTTGAGTATGCTCTTACTCTTGGCTTAAAACTAATGACACGAAATCATTTTTCCCTATACTTGTGTCAGGCAAGATGTGGGAAGAAATATCCTATGCTTGGGTATTACAGTCTGAGAAAATAACTATCCCCAGTCCCTATGAGAATAACTACTTTTTGCTGAAAACAAAAGGAAAGGGGAAAAATCTGACCTGTGTTTTGATTCCAGGAACCTCTCAAAATATCGTTACCATGTTATTTCCGCTGCCCCAGGTGACCACTGCTATTATTGAATACTCAGAATGCTGGCAAGCTGAATCTGTTTTTAAATTGTAGCTCATTGAACTGTGTGCGGTTCCTATGAATGCTTTTATTTAGCAGATTTGAGGGTAGAGACTAATTTCTTTTGTTTTTCTTGGAAATGTGCAGATTTATTTTTGTTTCTACACCAAGGTGGAAGCTGTTAAATCTGCTTAACAAGTGCCAGGAAACACAGCCTAAGGGCTCTAAACAGCTAACTAACTTGGCGCAAAGGCTCCTGGTCTAATTTCAGGGTGCAAGATTAGAAAGTTGCCTCTTATCAATCAGTTGAGTTGCTTTTCTTAAAGTGCCCAGATAATAGTGGCTTAAAAATAGTCACTGTTTGATATTCTTCCCTTTAGAAAAGTAGGTAAACTAATGTAAGAATATATATATGCTCCCTTTTCCTGTAAAAGCAGTTCTTCTTAATTAGAGAACTGTTAGATTTATTTTTATTTACTTTTTATTCAGGTATGACACATTACTGTCGAAGGTACAGATCTTAAGTATACAGTACAATATAGTTGTATACATCCATCTATATCTATATATAGAAACATAAACCTGTGTAACTGCCACTCAGAGTTAAAAAAAGAATATGTCCAGCCCCCAGAAGGTTTTTTCATCCTTCTTTCCAGTACAAACCCAGAAAAAATTTTTTTTGATTTTGATTCTATAACCATAGATTAGTATTGCCTGTATCTGAACTTTATGTGAGCAAAACCATTGAATCTGGCTTCTTTTTTCCAATAGAAGTCTGTGAGATTCATCCATGTAGCATGTAGTGGGAGTTCTTCATCTTGTGTAGCATTCCATTTTATGAGTATATCACAAATTATGGATCTGTTTGAATGTTGATAGACATTTGGGTTATTTCTATTTTGATACAAATAAAGCTATTGTGAGCGTTGTTATATATATCTTTTGATGGACATAAACCCTTAGTTCTTATGGGTAAATAGCGATGGATGGAATTGCTACATCATAGGATATGTACTGGTTGCTTTCCTACCAGCAGTGTAGGAGACTGCCAGTTATCTACATTCTCGTCAACATTTGGTCTTGTCAGTCATTAATTTTAGCCATCCTCATGAATGTGTACTGGTGTCTCATTGTAGTTTTATAATTTATTTTTATTTTTGAGAGAGAGAGGGAGAGAGACAGAATCTTAAGTGGGCTCCACGCTGTGCACAGAGCCCAACAGGGGACTGGATCTCACAACCCTGAGATCATGACCTGAGTGGAAATCAAGAGGTGGCTGCTTAACCCACCGAGCCACTCAGGTGCTCCTCATTGTGGTTTTAATTTGCATTTCCTTGAGGACCAGTTTAACTAGAGTTTATTCTGTTTTTGTTTTGTTTTCTTACACATTTTCAAGTTACTGCTCTTGAGATCTTGATTCATTGAGTCTCCTGGGATGGGGCTCCAGCACTTAGATCTTTAAAATCCCCGCAGTGATTCTTATGACAGGATGGATGCCTCTGGATTAAGAATTAAGACATTTTCAGCACTTCCTAGGGGTTTATTTAAAAAGTTTCCAAGAATGTTTGCACAACCTTTTAAGGAGATCATCAAAATAAAAAAATTTCTATTTGAAACACATTAAATAGATTGGGCTATGATTAAAGGTCTTCAATTTTTGAATAAATAAATTGAAATTGCAGGTTGCTTCACTAAAAATTGCAACTACTGATGTTTCTCATTTGTATACATTTGTTAGATTTACCTTTACAAAATGTTCTTCTATAAAAAATGATGTGTTCTGAAATGAGAAAACAGTTACTTTAGGATTGATGTTAATTGATGCATAATCTTTGTCGATAGACTCTTAATTTGTTAAATTAATTAGGCATAGATCCAATCAAAATGCATCTCTTGACAAAAAAAAAATTCTACAACAGACCAGGTAAATTAGTAATTAATAGAAACAGAGTAACCTTGACCTATTTGCCTGTTGACCTGTTTGTGAACATAAAGGTAAAATTTTTGCTGTAGAAACCAGAAAGTATCCTATCAGCAAATGTAGCCCAGCTTGAGAGAAAAGGATCTCATCTAGTCTCCTGACAAGGACATGAGCAACACTGCAGTTTTATTACCACATGCTAAATACAGTATGGCAGTAGTTACAAAATCAGAGGACCTGTCATATTAACTTTGAAATATTCTCCTTATCAATGAGAAAGAGTAGAATTGCTTCCCTGGGCTTGAGCTCTTGTGCCTTTATATATATATATATATTTATGTATGTACGTATGTATGCATGTATATATGGGGTACCTGGGTGGCTCAGTTGGTTGAGCATCCAACTCTTGATTTTATCTCAGGTCATGATCCCAGGGTCATGGGATCCAGCCCCATATTGGGCTCCTTGCTGAGTGTGGAGCCTGCTTAAGATTGTCCCTCTCCTTCTGTCCCTCTCCCCGACTCACACGCTCTCTCTCTCGCTCTCTCTCGCTCTCTCTCTCTCTCTCTCTCTCAAATTAAAAAAAAATTAATTTAAAAGAAAAAATATATCGGTATATGTTATTTTGACTGTTTAGAGGCATTACGTAGGCACCCGACTTCTATGAGGGACAGTAACACCAGGGCATTATGGTTCCAACCAGGATAAAACTGTGCATTAAGCCAGGGTCATGTGGACCAATTTATTATTTGTAGTTCTCTTCACATAATAATATACTTCTCTTCACCAAAAGCTGGTTGAAGCTTACCTTACCAGTACTTGTTACCTTTCTAAGTAAAATTTAGTTAAGAATTTGCTCCAGCAGCTTATTAGGCCTTTAATGAATGCTAATTATACTCTTTATGTTTTTTGAATTAAGACACAGGAAATGATTTTACACACATAAGCAAACCCTAAGCTGATATTTGGTTCTCAGAAACTTGATACCAGCATTACTTAGAAAGAGCAGTAAGTTAGAGACCCAGGTGAGGCAGAAAACAACAGACGGGATCTGCTCAACTACTTGTCGGGCAGAATGGGGTAAATCATGTGTCTTTATAAAGTGGAACAGAAGTTTTTCAGACCAATTGGTTAACTTTGACCAGAAATGAGAGTACTTAGACACACTGCAATGCTTGCATTAAAATATGCAGAGCTGAGTATATAGTCAAATTAATATGAGTAAAACAGCCCCAAAGACTAAAACTTTGAAGATAGTGCATTATCTGAGCCAAAGTGGCAGAGCAGTGTTCCCTCTCCTTTTTAAAAAAAAAAAGTTTAATGTTTTATTTAATTTTTTTGAGAGACAGAGCACGAGCAGGGGAGGGGCAGAGAGAGAGAGAGACACAGAATCCGAAGCAGGCTCCAGGCTCTGAGCTGTCAGCACAGAGCCTGCCCCGGGGCTCGAACCCACGAACGCAAGATCATGACCTGAGCCGAAGTCAGACTCTTAACCGACTGAACCACCCAGGTGCCCCGGTTCCCTTTCCTTTTTAAGTCTTCATATGCCATCTTGTTTGGAATGGTTGGGCTTGCTTTTCGTGGCTGTTTAAAAGTCTTTTCTTTCATGAGCTTGCTACTGAACATAGTGGAAGTTCTCTCCAGTTCTTGCCTCTTAGAAGTAGATGCAAGCTTTCCCATATTGTGAACAAGATACTATATATTTTTTAAAAAGGAACCTTTGAATCCCAGTCTTTTTTTTTTCTTCCAGAAATTGAGAGGATCTTGCATCTCTAAAGAGGATAAAAAAACTTTAGTCATTCACAGGTAGAAGAAATGGAAGGTTAAAAATGAGATGGTCCCATTGTGTTAATAAAACAGGGTCAGATAAAAGGATTGCCTGGCCGGGTGATTCTTTTCCCACACTGAAGATGAATCACTGTGTTCATTTAGTGTGTAGCTATCAAGTTTAGAAAAAATATTAAAGGAAAAGTGTATCTCTAAAAACATCCACCTGAAAAACTTACTTTAGGAGTTACCGTGGAGAATTAGGTTTCAGACTGTTTTATTTAGTGATGTGTTTCCAGTGTTGAGTTTCATTTTGTTTTGGTCAGAACTAAAAATTGAATGGGATCATACGATTTTACCACATGTCTGTGGCACAAAAAGAAGTATGTAAAATGTATTTGTGAATACAGCCAATAGGATATGGTAACTGCTTTCTGACCTCTCGCCTCCCCCCCTTTTCTTCCTTGAAGTTGTATAGGTTTTTCTGAAAGCTCTTCAGAAAATATTTTTTCTGAAAATTTTTATATTTCAGGTAAATATTTTTCATAATTCTCTTAAGTTTAACAATGCACAAGGATTTACTGAATCACTGATGTAAAGTCCTCTTAACTAAATCTTTATATATTTGTAACTGAGTCAAAACAGTAAAACATTTCACAGAGTACATTATGTACACTATTGGCAATCAACATCTATTAGACCTAAATGAGGTATTTATGAGTTCCCACTGAAATTATGGCATTATGTTGTATAAATGTCCAAAAGAATATTTTTCTGTTCTCACCATTTTCTTTTCTCACCTTTCATAAATAAGAAGGAATTAACTCTTGGCATAAAGTATTAGATTTTATTAGATGAGCTTGTATGAAGACTTGACATTGCATGCAGCATAACAAAGAGAAAATGTTAGAAATTAGCTCAACTTCTATGTACTCAGGCCAAACTCTCCAAGTGAAAGAAGTCTTCATACTTAAATTAGCACCTAGTAGGGCTGACATAATGCTTGAGCAAATTCCAAACTGCACTTGCAGCTGAATGGATCTTGAAGATTTGGGAGTGCCCCTTGCCGTAATCTCTTCCAGCATGACGTAGAGAAAGTGCCTAGTGGGGCACCTGGGTGGCTCAGTTGGTTAAGCTGAGTCCGACTTTGGCTCTGGTCATGATCTCACAGCTCATGAGTTTGAGCCCCGCATTGGGCTCTGTGCTGACAGCTCAGAACCTGGAGCCTGCTTCAGATTCTGTATCTTCCTCTCTCTCTGCCCCTCCCCTGCTCACACTATGTCTCTCTCTCCTTCAAAAATAAACATTTATTTATTTATTTATTTATTTATTTATTTATTTATTTATTTATTTTAAATAAACATTTAAAAAAAGAGAGAGAGAGAGAAAGAAAGAAAGTGCTTAGTGAGTTTCTGCTAGGTGAATGAAACACTTTAAGCATCTACCACTTGTGGGGCACACTGATGCATAGGAGTTCTGATCCTTTGTGTTTGTTTTGGGGACCCATAAATAAAGGTAAACTTATATTTAGCCATACTAATGTGTTTATTCAAGCTTTATAATTATGAGCTTTTTTAAAAAGTTTATTAATTTTGAGAAAGAGCATGCATGAGGGGCAGGGGGGAGAGAGAGAGAGAGAGAGAGAGAGAGAGAGAGAGAGAGAGAGAGAGAAAGAGAAAGAGAGAATATTCCAAGCAGGTTCCACACTGTCAGCACAGAGCCCGGTTCAGGGCTCGATCCCATGAAGCCATGAGATCATGACCTGAGCTGAAACCAAGAGTTGGATGCTTAACCGACTGAGCCACCCAGGTGCCCCATGATATGAGCTTCTGTGCTTAGGAAGAACAGTTATAAAATATAAACTACATAAATTTTGCTGTGGTGCATATACAGATATTAAAGTTGAATACATAAAGACATTATCAAAACCATGTGGACTTATCCTGTAGTGTCTAGGGAAGCTAGAGCTGACATGTAGCTCCTTCCTGGTGAATTGACAGGTCATATGACCTCCCATTTGATTTTATTTGGTTGAACATATTAAATCCTTTACCACTTTTTAGTGTCTTTTAGATAATGTTTTGTTATTAAAAATCTCCGTTTGAAGCCAGCCTTTTCAGTTCTAACATAAACAGACAGTAAATAAATTTGTTTATTCATATATGAATATTTACCTTTTTATGGATTTTTAGTCTTGTATTCCTAACCACACTAACAGAGAATTTTTCTTCTGGATTCTTGAAAATTTATTTGGTTGTGTCAGTGATTAACGTGGGATTTTATCTCTAGGTTTTCAGTTTGTTTTCAGATTACTTAACTGTAAACAATTTAGCTAGCTTCATATATCTTCTCAGAACATTGTTAAGTGCTTAATAAATTACTCCCTCACTTGCTGACCCCTTTTGCCTGAAAATATTACAGAAACCCAATAAATGGTAAATGAGGCTATGAGCTGAGGGGAGAGGAGAAGCATTAAAGAAAATCTCTTTCCCTGAACATGAATCCCAGAATTTGAACTATTTCTCCTTAGTCTGCTGAGGAGTAGAAGAAAAAGAACGAACAGCAAAATAAAGATGGGGCGAAGAGGTGATCCTCATGCCTGTAAATGCCACATAATAAAATGGGCCTCTTTGGAAAGTTGGCTTGGCATGGGAAGCACTGTTTTTTTATTATGGAAAAAAAATCTACCTCTGGTGCTACGATTATATAACATCTTCATTGCCAGTAGCCTCAAAACTAAAGATTGTTCAAGGCAAAGTTAACATGGCTTTATTATAGCCCCTGGAAGAAAGAGCCTTTACTCTTCATATCTCTTTGACAAGAGCCAATAATTTCTTGTACAAATGTTGCTGTATAGGTAGAATTTGTTTTAACTGACATTGTCATGGTTTATCACTCTCCTGTGTGTTCAAACAGTTTGTCTTCAAACTTTCAAGGAGCTTTATTTAAGAAACAGCCCTTAAAATGGGATAGACGATGACAGTTCTACTTTGGTGTTGCAGATCTTGTGAAGCCCCCTGGCAACTCTGCCCAGGCGCCAGCCGATTTACCTTTGGCGGTCAACACAGCACCGCCGTCCACCCAGGTAGATTCATCCTCCGCTGCTCCACCTCCTCCCTATCAGCTAATTAATCTTCCACCACACCTGGAAACTGTTGGCATCCAAGAGGATCCTCAAGACTACCTCTTGCTAATCAACTGTCAAAGCAAGAAGCCTGAACCCACCAGGTAAATACCTGTGCGTGTGTGCATGCGTGCATGCGTGCGCACTTAGAATCTTGAAACTTTTTAAATTCTGATTTGAAGGCTTAACAGAAACCCAGCTATCTAGGGTTATAGTTTAGGCTTACTATATTTCAGGTTATATTCTTCTAATGGTTTCTGATATTCAGGAGTTTTATGGAAGAAACGCATTCTCTACTATCTTTGGCAAAAAACACTTGTACCTACAAGGCTCTTTTAGAAATCTGTCTCCTGTTTCATAGTCTTTGTTACAGACTCACAGTATTACTTGCTTAACAGATTGCACTGATTTATAAATGGTGATCTTGCTCCATTTCTTATGTGATTGTAAACCAGCCAAGGGTCATCTTTTGTTTCTGAAGAAGGAGAGGAATACCTACTACTAGAAGATTTTGAAAGCAAAACGATTCCGTTGCAGTGAGTGTGTTGTGGTTGCTTTGGGTCTGTGTGAGAAATTAATTATACAGGTAAAATCCCAATATAGCAAATTCTATGGGAATATATAAATTGGGTTTTAGTGAAATTTGATGAAATCTAATCAATCAAGTATATTGCTAAAAACCGTAAAACTTTCCAGTCATCGTACCTAGCCGTGAAGCAGAGCTTACCTCAAGCTCTGAGTTTATACATTTCTAAGTAGAAACAAATCTGTGGACTTCAGTGCTTGCCCAAAGGTATCATAAAGCCTTCCCCAAATCCTTGGTTTCCCCATCATCTCCCTTCCTGCTTCTTTCTTTTCTTCTAAGCTGTGCAGTAGTTTCATTTGATCACTCTTTTCATTTTCTGTTAATTGGAAGGCCAGAGGTAACAGAATTGGAGCCAGAAAATGAAGACCAGAGAACCCGTGTCTGCCATCAGCAGTGTGGTGGCAACTAGTGATGTTGGGGATATTTATGTCCTCACTTGAGGAATATAAAAGTGGGAATTACATCGTAGATGTGAAAGATGCTTTTTAAATGGAGTGATTGGATATTAAGCATTATTTTATAACAAAAAATTGTTGTGATTGTTTTCATGGAGAAAGTGACTGTTACTGGACTAAGATGGTACAAAGTGCTTGTTCAACAATTTTTATATAGAATTTGTCAAGAACCACAGATTAGGTTGTTGTGAATGATTCCCCAAGATAATGGAATACAGACATTCCAAAGATGGGTTTCTAGATATTTGTTGTAATGGGATTTTACCTGTAAGAGCAAAAAAACAAAAACAAAAACAAACAAACAAAAATCTTTTTATAAATCAACACTAGTTAATAATATCAAATTCTAACTTGATTTTGCTTGTTTGCTGTGAGTATTTAAAATTATACATTCGCAACTTTGTTACCTCTGCTACTAACTAAGATTTTATTTTATAGAGATTCACAATTATTTTTCAGTAACAACTTTTTAAAAGCCAATAGCTAAGTCACAGTTTTCAGTGCATTTTCTTGTTATATGGTATCTTTCATTGATCTCATTGGTGTTACAGCTTTCCTGTTACAGTAGAAATTATGCTGAGAATCCCTGCTCAGATAGATTTTGTATCTATGTATTTTGCAGAAGTGACAGTTCATTGACAGATATTTATGAAGCACATAATAAGTGCCCACTGTCTTGGTAGGTGCTGTGAAGGAACAGACTAACTACATAAGCCGCCTCAGATACAGTCACCCTCAGAGTTTACAAGCAAAGCTTATGAAGAAGTCAAAACATGCGAACGTTAAGTGTCTGCAGGTGAAGGCAGGAGAATTGCTTTGCAAACTCTTGTTCATCTGGCAGGACTCAGGATTCAGCTCAGACGTCTACTCCTCTAGGAAACATTCCTCCAAACTCCCAGCCTGAACTAAATGCCTCTGTGGGTTTTCATAGCATCCTGGTCATGCCTCCCTTTTATCACAGAACTGGAAATAGTTTGATATATATAGTTTATTGTTCGCTAAACCATAAGCTAGTCAAGAGCAGGGAACTTATTACTTGTGCTTCTAGCTTCTCTTAACCCACATGTTTGAATTAAATGAAGTGCAAATTTAGAATATGTGTAGATGCATTAGAAATTCCTAGAAGGGACAGTGCACGTGTTCTTAAAATGGGAGGTGAAACGTTTCCAAGGAGGTGTAGGATTTGAACTATACTTGTTGGTGAGAGAAGAGGACCCTGTCATTAGCAATCTGCGTAAAAAGCATTTGAGAGAAAGGCGAGGTGAGAGTGAGGGGCCAGAGGAAGCAAATGAGAGGAAAGCCTGCCCAGAGTAGAGGGTTCCACTGGGGGAGAGTAGGGCATAAGATAGGGCATGTCAGGTGGAGCCAGGAATGGTATAGCCTCAGCCAGGGATGGTATAGCCAGGGATGGTAAGTGGAGTTGTTTGTGGGCTTTTTTTGTAGTTCCCACAGCCTGCTGGGACCTTTAACAGTATTTTCTCCAAATAGATGAGTGATATGAAAACCATGTTCTGAAAATACTGACCTTATAGCAGCCTCGCAGTATGGTCCCTTGAGTTCACTGGAAGAGGGAGAAACTGGAGGAAGGAGGTCCACTGAGACTTCTTAGGAGGGTTCGGTGGTGTGGATCTTAGCAGAGACCCAGACCTGAACTTGGGGTGGGGACAGTGGGAACAGAGCAGGGAACAGTTACTTGGTTAGGAAGAAGGAGTCAGTGCCTGAAGGGGGATGGTGGAGATCAAAGAGAGTGAGTCAACGCTGATTGCATTTTGAGCCTAGAGAATCTGGATAAAGACATTTCTTTTCATGGCAAGTCAGAAAGGACAATCAGTTTGAGAAGTAAGTTGAATTTGGCTTGGTATGCATAAGCAGGGTTAACACTGGGGTAACCATATAGAAATATATTTGAACAGTTTGAAAATATGGGACTCAAGAGTTTGGTGAGATGATGGGAGTCATCAGCATTCAGTGGAATGTGAAGTCATGAGAAAGGAGGGTTTTTAAATGGTGTGTGTGGTCAAGAATCAGAATCCAGAAGACTGGATTCTGTTGGCTGTTCCCGGGTGGAGACACGGGGAGAAGGAGCCAGTCAGTGAAACAAGGGAGTAATCAGCGAGGGAGAATGGAAGTGAGGATGTTACAGTATGGGTTCCGTGACACCAGCGGTGGAGAGTTTGAATAAATACATGTGATACATAGTGCTAGGTGTTACTAAAAGATCAGGGAAGATCAGACCTTAAATAACTCTCACAAGTTACATTTTAAAAGATTAAATTCAAGTTCCTGCCGGACTTTAGACATCACTCAAAAGAGGTTAAGTATCTTGTTAACCGTTAAGGAAGTGCAATGTGCTGGTATCACTAGCTTCATTTTGGCTTTTACCCAAATTTTGTGATACCACAGAAAGCAAAGACTGGAAATGTACCCAAAACATTAAATATACTCTAATGAGATTTCTCAAGGTTAATTATTTTTTGGAGTTGGCGAACTCTGTGCGTTATATTTTGATCGTCTTTATAGTATTGGCTGAGTGTTTGTTAAAGAAAATTAGTAGAAAGGAAGATATACAAACCTTTCAAGTTGCCACCTCCTTGTAGGTCACATTGAATTTATTCAATACCAGGAAATCTTTAGACTTATAGTCTTGCAGAACAACGAATTTGCCACAGGTGGGCTAAAGAGCAATGGACCAGCTTGATAAACTGCATTGGCACGAGGTTTCTGCATGCTCTTCAGGGGAAATGATTTTCCTTGTGTCTATGTCTTAATCATTTACCTTTCTCAGAGTTTTGTACCTTTCTAATTCCAGTGCTTCAGGGATCATGGATTTAATAGGTGGATTTGGGGGTGTGGGCACGTACAGGGCAGGAATTAGGGAGAATGCTTTTGGTGGTTTTGTGGTGGTGGTTTTATTGTCTGGTGTATAATCATAAAAACTAAGGAACATTCATGCTTTAAATCTTATGGATCACACAAAAAAATCTAATGAAAAAAGCCATGTAGTTTGATTGCTAAACTATAAATATATTTATTAAAATGTAGTCTTATGTCTTCACCGTGTTTTATTTTCTGTCATTAACAATTTTTATTTAGAACACATGCTGATTCTGCAAAATCCACCTCTTCTGAAACAGACTGCAATGATAACGTCCCTTCTCATAAAAATCCTGCTTCCTCCCAGAGCAAACATGGAGTGAATGGCTTTTTTCAGCAGCAAATGATGTATGACTCTCCACCGTCTCGTGCTGCATCTGTTTCTGTAGACTCCAGCCTTTATAACCTGCCCAGAAGTTACTCCCACGATGTTTTACCAAAGGTGTCTCCATCAAGTACCGAGGCAGATGGAGAACTCTATGTTTTTAATACCCCATCTGGGACATCAAGTGTAGAGACTCAAATGAGGCATGTATCTATTAGTTATGACATTCCTCCAACACCTGGTAATACTTATCAGATTCCACGAACATTTCCAGAAGGAACTTTGGGACAGACGTCAAAGCTAGACACTATTCCAGATATTCCTCCACCTCGGCCACCGAAACCACATCCGGCTCATGACCGATCGCCTGTGGAAACGTGTAGTATCACACGCACGGCCTCAGATACTGACAGTAGTTACTGTATCCCTACAGCAGGGATGCCACCATCACGTAGTAATACCATTTCCACTGTGGATTTGAACAAATTGCGAAAAGGTCAGCTCTAACTGGCTTCTACTGTGTTAGAAGTTAACGATAGAAAATCTGTTTATCTGAATATTTGTTCTTTTCAGCATAGAATGATGGTAAATGATAGTCCTTTTTTTCCTCAGCTCTGCAGTCACCCACTCATGTAGGAAGATGGCAGAGTCTCAGTAGATCCTTTGAAGGGTGTTTGTGCATGCAGCTTGTGCCTGTGTGCATGCTCTGCTGGAAGGGAGAAAGAGGTGGAGTTTTCCATCCCTGAAGAAGTATGGCCTTAGTAATACCTTCCTGCCAAAGGAAGTGTGCACCCCTCTTTCCTGCTTTCCATGTATCCTGGGTGTGTAGACTCTAATGGGACAGAGGAGCAGGAAAAGGACCAGCCACAAAGCCTCTCCGAGTCATCCCTTTCCTGTATTTGTGTGCCATCATAGCTGCTTCCGCGTCACATCTGTTGGGCTCTGTTTCCTTCCTTCCTCGATAAGCAATTTATACGTTGTACCCAACGAGTATACTCAGTCCTAATCAGTTGTTTGTTTGGTTTTATTTATTTTTAAAGCTCTGAATCTTCTCTCCCCTTACCCTAGCCACTTCACTGAGTCCTATACCATCTCCTAGAGCCTGCCAAAAATTACAGACCTTGAGAGGGGAAAAATTCAGTCTGGGTTCCAATCTGAGGTTCTTAAAGTCCTAAAAAATAGAAGGCCAGAGTTTAAGAGGCACATACCCTATAAACTATGTGCTAACGTTTCTGTGTTTTGTGGTAGTTATCCACCTGTCCTAAAGAAAATGAAGATTTAATGCACCGTGAATAGTACTAATATGGATACTTTATTTGGCCATTCAATACCAGTTTTTAATTCCCTACTTGAAGTAGCTCTGCAATCTAATTATAGGTTACTGAGATATAAGTTAGGCCCAACGTGGTGCAAAAGATGGGAAAATAGAAGTATTTCTTTTCTCCGTCCTTAAATACCCATCTCATCCCAGGCTTAGACAATCATTCATTGCCATAATCAAATGCTGGTACTGGTTAGCATATCAGTGAGTGTCTGTTTTCTGGTGGTTTAATGTGCCCATTCAAGATACTGTTCTGTGAGCATCTTTTTAAAAATCTGCGCATGTGCATGCTTACCTGCATGCATGCGTGTAAAGAAAGAGAACAGATCATTCTGAGAATCCTAAGAGATGGCAAAGATGGGAAGAAATGCTTATAGTTTGTTTTCTATTTTAGATGCTAGTTCTCAAGACTGCTATGATATTCCACGAACATTTCCAAGTGACAGATCTAGTTCACTTGAAGGCTTCCATAACCACTTTGTAAGTATAACTGACCTTGGTATCAAGTGTGTTTCATTGTCAGGATCTTCACACTTAGTGCCCTGAAACTAAATGAGATCATGAAATAAAAGTCCTTTCAGATCCATATGAATAGGTGTGACTTACAACTGTGTTTTCCTGTTTGATAATAGTTTTTGTTTAATGTATGTGTGTTTTAGAAAATCAAAAATATATTGACAGTGGGAAGCGTATCAAGTGAAGAACTGGATGAAAATTATGTCCCAATGAATCCCAATTCTCCTCCACGACAACATTCCAGCAGTTTTACGGAACCAATTCAGGAAGCAAATTATGTGCCAATGACTCCGGGAACATTTGATTTTTCTTCGTTTGGAATGCAAGTTCCTCCTCCAGCTCATATGGGCTTCCGGTCCAGCCCAAAGACCCCTCCCCGAAGGCCAGTTCCTGTTGCAGACTGTGAACCACCCCCCGTGGATAGGAACCTCAAGCCCGACAGAAAAGGTAAGAAGGGCCTTGGCATAGTGAAAGGGCCAGGGACTGCCAGCTTAGATCTGCACTTAACTGTCGTTAAATCCAAAATGGAATTGGGACTAGAAATTCTGAAGTATTTCATAGTACCTTAGTTATCAATCTGTTCATGTGCGGTGTTGCTATTTGTAGATTAATAATTGTTGTATGTTGATGGCCCAGGTGAGATTTCTGCCTCCTGTCTCTAGAGCAGAGGTTACAAACTGAAATACTCACAAGGTTTGGCAAGCAACAGGAGAAAATTAGGAGAAACTGGAATGCACTTGTCCATTCTAAATGGAATAACTAACTCCTTTGTTGACTTGTGAAAATAATACGGGCCCATATGGGCAAATCATCTGATGTATCAAAAGAAGCCAAAAATTTCAGCACTTACATATAAGTATTATCTTTTGATTTTGTAGTTTGATCAGCTAGTTTAATTTAAAAACAACCAAATAAAAACATTGCAGACCAAACCAAACACTTCTATAGGCTAGATTGGTCTTTGACTGCTGTTTTGTAACCTCTTCTCTGGAATATAGAATATCAAATCAGATTTGAGATTATTAGTGCATTTGCTAAAATTCTTTAAGAATAGTGAGGTTGCTTGCACAATTTTTTCCAGTCCATATGACAACTTCTTAAAAATTATTCTGCCTTTGCTGGGTTATTATAAATGCTTCTAGTCTGTTCTTTCACACTGGCCCTCCTAAGTAACATAAAATTCTACAGTAGCATGGTTTGCTAAGAACTCAATATAAAAGAAAATTCTCAAACTGGTAATACATACCCAGGTTTTGGGTTTGAGTGGTTAAAACCCAGACAACTAGCAGTGCTGCAGCATGCTGTTAGTGTGATTTAATCTTGACAACGAAGTAAGTTAGTATATTGGCTCTGTGATAAGTTGGCACCATTTCTGGGGAATTCAGCACATTTGAAAAGTCTCATGTGCTGTATATAGCTTTTTAAGAGCATGTAATATTTGTGTAAATTTCTCATTAACCTGGATTTAGATCATTAATAATAATTCTAATTAAGTTCCAATTGTGGGGAACAGAGTGTGAGACTCACTCAGGGTATACGAAGAAAATGAGTTTTGTTTTATTTTGCCTTTAAGTAAGTAAGGATGGTCCTGTGCTGAAATGAGAAAGTTACTGGAAACAGAGGCACTCCCAGGGGACTGTCCCTTTGTCCTGCTGTCTGCATTTCTGTCCTCTGGGAAGTCTTTGCATCTGCTTTGTTCTATCTCACGTTATTTCCTTCTTTTCTGTTTCCTGTTCTATATCCTCTGCACAATTTTTTGCTTTCCTAGAGCTTTGGCCTACAGTGCCCCTCTGTGGCCTTGGTTCTGCCTCAGGGCCCCTTTTTAATGCCCTTGCAGCTTCCACATCTGCTGCTAATTGCCTTGATCATTATTCACTCACTTTAGAGTGCTCATGGATAATCCGATTGCTGTTATTTGTCTTTTCACACCAGACCATGTGATTAATTGCAGGCCAGCCCATAGACTGGCTGCCACTGGTCAGCTGCCCACCTTTGGTCTCACAGCTGGAAAGATAACCATGCGCAACACCCACAGCCACCCAGGCAGCCCCAGCAGCAGAGCCATAGTCAGGAATTAGTTACCTTAGAAAGGGTGTGAGCATCACAGGCTTTTTATTTGACAACTTTTCCTTTTGCTTCTTTTTGTCCTCATTTGTCTTTAAATCTATTTAGACATTTTTAGTCATTTTCTTCTTTGCATACAATATGCAAAAGATCCCCTTATTTATATGTTAGAAAAGTTTTAAGATCTTTTAGTATTCTCTAGGTCTGACAGCTCGTGTACCCCATTTTATAATATGTATTATCCTATGTATATATCATGATAATATGGCATGTATGCTATGTATCATTTATATTACATATATGTATAATTATACCTCCCTATTTATATGGTGAAAGTACAGTATATTCTAAGTACATTAGAGATTAATTGCCCCAGTACTCTAAACCAACCTGAAGTGACTTTATAGTAGAACAGAACAAAGTAGGTTCTTAGTTACTTCTGGAGGTTGTGTTCAGTCTTAAAAGTTAAGTGAACTATTGAGAGACAATCCTGAGTTCATTGGCCAGTTGCTTATTTGGTATCTATGCTTAGATACAAAATGAACTGAGAAAGCACCCAGAATAAAAATATATAGTTTAGGCAAAATCAAGAAGAATTGGTTTAGCAAAACAGTAAAGAGATTACTAAAATCATAGTAATTTAAAAAAAAATAAGGTTTTGCTTTTCGTTAGTACTATTCTACTTTTTAAATAAATATACAAGAAAGGAAGCATGAGAGACTATTTAACTTGGCAGTTTGTCAACTCACTTTAGAAAGTTAAAGCGATTCAAGAAAAATATATTTTAAAACCCGAGTAAAGATCTTGGAGCAGTTTGTCTTTAAAAACTTAAGCTGTAAAACAAATGTCTTTTTTGTTCTTCTTCTCATGAAATTCTTCTCATGCATAGCAGCAGATGAGTCTGTTTTACTTTCACATTTTGTGACATCAGATGCATGTCTCAATCTATTGTTCTAGTATCTCTTATTAACTAAACTTCATAATTAGCAAACCGAATTCTATCAAATATGGCTTGATTCGTTTCAAAGCCCAATATAACTGGTTCAACACCCAATATAACCAATTTCTGTGATTGTCTTCTTTAGAAGAGTCTGCAACAAATGAGTGACATTCTGGCCTTGTTTATAACCCCAAATATAGATGTCAGCTGCTGTAGTTAGCAGTTCAGATACGTTTTTCAAATACTTCTGAGTAACTGAAGCTTCAGAAATACATAGATGTTCTTAACATTTATGTTTAATGTATTTTCATGGACCCTTTGCCCGTCACCCAACTTGTGGTAGCTATATTTTCAGCCATACTATTTCTGTCATGATAGTATTTGTTTTGAACCAAGTTTTGGGTATATTAATAGAGGAGAAAAAGCATAATTTATATAGGTTGTATTAAATATAGAAGATCATATGAGTCATTGTAAATGCAGAGCAAATTGTTTTGATTGCTTCCACTAAAATTTATATTTTACTTGAAAATCAAGTTTATAAAGTTTTTGGAAATTTCTGTATTTATTATGGCTTCTCTTAAAGTAAATCATTACATGAACCTACCATATTTGATCACTGCACTGACCTAGGTCCCCCCTACTTCCATCCAGTCTCCTTCTAACATGACGCGGCAGCCATTTGAGCCTCAGATGCTATCTTTATAGTTTGTTTTCTTCAGCTTTGTCCATCCATGGCTTTCTGCAGTAGTTCTGACCATTAGTTATTGTATTGATTTTGATTTATTTCTGGTATTTTTGTACATTAGTCTGATTAGAGTATCTTCAGGTCTTCACCTCAGTATAGGTGAAGACCAGTCCAGATCCAGAAGACGAGTCCCAAGGATCTTCCCTAGATGGGTCTTTTTGGCACAGTTGACATATGGGCTCTAAATGTTTTTTCAAGAGATCTTTTAAAGTTTTTGACTGTGACTAAAAATTAACATACTTTTTATTTTTACTTTTTTAATGTTTATTTATTTATTTATTCACTCTGTTTAGAGACAGAGTGAGCTTGAGCATGAGCCGAGGGAGGGGCAGAGAGAGGAAGAGAGAGGATCCCAAGCAGGCTCCATGCTGAACATGGAGCCTAACTCGGGGCTCGATCTCATGACCTGAGCTGAAATCAAGAGCTGGATGCTTAACTGACTGAGCCACCCAGGTGCCCCAACATGCTCTTTAAAAACTACTTTTATACTATAATAAATGTTTGGGAGTTGGATGAATGATACTAGTAAATAAAACTAGATTTTTAATAAACAACTATTAAGTTTGAATCTCAAGTCAGATTTTTGGTTTAGAGTTAGAATTTAAAAGAAATGAGAATGGAGTGCATTTTTGGAGAGCCTTGCTGGCTCAGTCAGAAGAGCATGAGAGTCTTGATTTTGGGGTCATGAATATGAGTCCCACATTAGGTATAGAGATGACTTAAATAAATACACACTTTTTAGAACAATGGAGTGCATTTTTATAGCATAACTTTTACATGCAGGGGTTTTTTTTTTTTGCTGAAAATTCTTTACCTTCCAATATATAAGTATCATTATTATATTCCTCTTCATACAATGAGACTATTAAAACAGGTGTAAAAGTTTTTCACGATACTACCCGGATTACTTTTTGGAATTTAGCAAAGGATAATAATGTTGTGAATTATCTTTCTTCTTTCTTAATTTTCGAGATGCCTAATGGAAACAAAATGATCTGTAAAACTGCAGAAGAGTAAATATTTTAGGCTAAGATAAACCTGTAATTATACACAAAATAAATGTTCTACTTTGTGCTGAATTTATGTAAGCAGTGCCTATTAAAATAATACTTGATAGTGTACGGACTTTCCAAAAAAGATTGCATCTGCTTATTTGAAACTTGACCTCGTGTGACTTCCTTGACCATATTTGGGGTGACCAACTTTTGAAACAACATTCAGTTGCTCTTAGTTTCCATTTAAAGGACAACAAAAAATTATGGTGTTGATCAGATTAAACACCACCAGCTGTAAGAGAACTGCAGTTCATCCACATAGATTTATGTGCCTGCCATTATAGGATATAGTCTTTGCTGGGTCTTGGGTCTTCGAATACAAGGAAGGTATAAATGGCTTCCCTGAAGAAGCTCACTGTCTAGTGGAAGAGGTTGAAAAGTAAACACATTATCATAATTAGCGTGGAAAGGACTGTGGTTGAGGTAAGCTTTTGGCACTGTTATCTAAGCTCCCCTGAGGAAAGTCTGAGGGGGTGAATGGCAATTAAACGATGGTAGAGGAGGGGAGGATGGCAGAGGTTGTTTTAGTCCGAATAAATGGCATACCCAGATCCTTTAAAAGAGGACAGATGGGACTGGCTGAGTCGCGAGTGGGAGGGAGGAAATCAGATGGGAAGGGAGGACGGGAGTAAAGTATGAATGGAGGAGGGAATGCCAAATGCCTTGCAGGTGCCTGGTCCTGAGGGTGTTATAATCCATGCTAATGAGTCTGGGCTTTATTCTGGGTACACCATTAAAGGGTTTTATGCAGGCAAGTAACATAATCAGGTTAGCCCCTAGAAAGCTCAGTTTAAGATTTAAGGATATGATAGAAAAAAGAAAAAAACCTGTATTCTCTAAAATGTTATAAAAATCACATTTTTTCAGCATCTTCCTCAGAGAGTGCTTCGCTCAGTTTTCCAAATCCAAGGTTCTCAAAGCCTTGGTTTAGAAGTGATTAGATGGGTAAAGGCATAACAAAATCCCTTTCCTCGCTCTCATGGTCCCTCAACTTGGGGACTTAAGTGATTTTTACAAGTTTTAAGGGCATTTAGAATATAAGTGGAAGTCATTTAGCCATACAGTGTGAGCTCTTCACTTTCAGGGAAACAAACCAGGTAAGTGAAGTGCACTTTAAAAACAGGGAGTTTTAGGGGCGCCTGGGTGGCGCAGTCGGTTAAGCGTCCGACTTCAGCCAGGTCACGATCTCGCGGTCCGGGAGTTCGAGCCCCGCGTCAGGCTCTGGGCTGATGGCTCAGAGCCTGGAGCCTGTTTCCGATTCTGTGTCTCCCTCTCTCTCTGCCCCTCCCCCTCCCCCGTTCATGCTCTGTCTCTCTCTGTCCCAAAAATAAATAAACGTTGAAAAAAAAAATTATAAAAAAAAATAAATAAATAAAAACAGGGAGTTTTAAAGAATGGAATTCAGACTTGCAGATTTTTTTATTTTTTTAGGTAAATGAAACAGACTATTGTCATTATAAATATAAATTAAAACTTACAGAATAAAGATTAGAGAGAAAGTAGAAGCTAGAAAGACTCCTAAGAGATCTGCCATGGCAGCTGCTAATAGAGAAAACAAAGCAGGTTTGTGGTGCTGAGTCAAAGGATAAATTCCGTTTTGAACATGTAGTGTGAACGCTGGCGGAATATCCATATGGGGTAGTTGTGCAGAGGTGTAGGTTAGGATCTTCCAGGGAAAGATCTAAACCAGAGATGAAGATTTATTAATTTGTACTCCAAATGAGGGAATAAGTCACATGATCCAGAGATTGACCCCCTCAAGGGTTAAAGTCCAATAGGAATTTCGCCAGTAGTGAACGCTGTCTGCAAAAGAAATAATGTTGCTTTATCTGTTCAAATTTAGTGTAGCTAAAATCAGGTTGCAAACTGCCTTGGATTTAAAAGTTAACGCTCAAATGAGTTCCTCTGCTTACTCTCAGCATTTGAGAATCAATGTATCTCCAAAGTTGGTTTATTTTTGCCTTTACTTTATTATTCTTATTTCTTCTTATTTCATACTTTTCTCCAACAATCAGGGAAACATTCAAATATTTGCCAGTAGACAGTAGAGAAGACAGGGCCACGACAGGCATACCAACACCTTGGATCCGTTTTCACCTTTCTCTCCTCATAAGCAATAACTGGGCTCTCATTTGGGTATGACGTTCATTTCTTTCCGGAACATGAATGTCAAATTGAGTTTGGAGGGATGTAAAGAAATAAAGCTAACAAAATGCCTAAGTGACTCACTACAATTCACTGCCACATTTCCACATTGCGCCTTGAGCCCCAAAATCATCCTCAAGCTTTGCATGAAGTGGAAAATACAGGTAAATTTTATAAATACACTTTTAAAACCGCACTTGATACAATATTTTCTTTTTATTTTTTCAACATTTATTGCTGAGAGACAGAGACAGATCACGAGCAGGGGAGGGGCAGAGAAGGAGGGAGACACAGAATCTGAAGCAGGCTCCAGGCTCTGAGCTGTCAGCACAGAGCCCGATAAAGAGCTCGAACCCACGAACTGTGAGATCATGACCTGAGCTGAAGTCGGACGCTTAATCAACTGAGCCACCCAGACTCTCCAATACAGTATTTTTTATTAAGAAAACCAAGGAGTACCCTTGAGATACTTAAAAAAAACAAGTAGAATTGGTTTGGAGAAGAGATGATCATTTCAGGGTCAGGTATTAGAAAGATCACTATGGGGACTTGTCAGACAATGGAAGAATGGAGAGTTCACAGGCAGGTGGATTTAGCAGTCACATGACCTTGAGTATTTAACTGTAAACATAGATGAACATAACTGAGGGTGCAAAGTTGAGAGATGCTGAGGGTGACCACTGGGAGATAACCACACTGAAAACTCGGAAGGAGGCTGAGAGCTAATGAAAGTGGGTCTTGCTGAAAAGGAGCAGAGCAAAAGACACTGAGTGAACACCACCAAACCAAAAGTTGCTCTGAAAAGCAGTTTGTAATTATTAAATGTCACATTACTCACGAATCAATGATCTGTGGCTTTAAGTAGATGTAAGATCTCAAACTGAACTTAGCAGTTCAAAACTGACCTCTAAACACTGGTTTCTTCGGATTTTCTATTCCCAAAGGGATAGACAATGTGGCCAGCACAGGAGCATACACCAGCAGTGGGAGGTTAGGGGAAGCCTTCATTTGGCCTCCAGTTAATGTTGTGACCCAAGCAAGTCACTTAACCTCTTTCGTCCTTTAAGGGTATCTCATCCATAAAATGAAGAAGCTGGATTTGATCTGTAAAAGCCTTTCGGCTGTAAAATAAGTGTATTTTTCTGTAGTAAACCTTACCCTCTGCCTCTTACTTTTTTTTTTTTTGAAGGGAAGTACATTATTTGGGGGAGTTTATAAAAAGCTGACATCCTCCATTGTTTTAGGAAAGTGCCCTGCCATTGGGGGCCCTGGATAGGTCAACATTAGGGGTAGGATCATGGCCTCAAATTTTATCACTCACATTTTAAACTAAGCCTGCCCCCTTTCTGAATAAACTCAAAGTATTAATTACCTAACTCAGAAAATTGGTTCATTAGAGAAGTCTTCCTATTTTATAACCTAGAGACTCATATTTTCAGAAACTTTTAGCTTTTGGTAGATCAGGTACTAGATATTGTCATTTAATCGGCAAATTCTGATTTTGCCACCTATTAGATGCCGACTAAATTTTGTAATTGCCAAAAAAGAAGTAAATTTGGTGCCACTGAGAAGAGAGCAAATAACTGATTTAATAATCAAATAACTGATTTAAACGATGTTGCTGCTCTAGCGTCCAAGCTTCCTGTGGGAATAAGTGAGGCCACTGCTGGGTGTTAACTCTGTACTTTTCATAAGGCTTTTCAGCAGTACTTACATGTGGCAGAGAGTAAATGAAAAGAAAATAATGGCAACTGAATTTATGCTTTCAAATACTTAAATCAAAGCTAGACAGTCAGCAGTTCCAGAACCTAGCTTCTGATCCTTACAAAATTATGTCACCAGGCAGCTACCAGTATATCCAGGGGAGACAAATGTCAGTCTTGGTTTTAATGTTGGGTTAGCATACACCATGGCATCAACCTGCTTTTCTCAAAGGGCTTTGGTCAAGAGGTAAAGGAATAGTCATATTAAGGTTATTTAAACACCTGAATAAAATTAAGAAAATAATACTATTGGAAAGTACGCCCCGGTACTTTCATATCAGACATCAGACTTCAAAGAAAAGATGTACTTGAGGTCTGATGGAGGTATTTTACAATTATTTAGTCCGGTTTTCTAAGGCATGTTAGAAGAGTAACACGGCACATGGCTTTTCTCCCTTCCCCCAAGTAAAGATAACCACTAACCAGTCTGGTTACCCCACGAACACCCTGCCATCTTTTATAACACTTTGCTTGTTACCCTGTTGCATGCAGCTTCATCCTTTCCCTTGGACTGAGCATGAGTGATGTGTGGCAAGGTTAAAATATTCTCCACAATGAAACTTATGTTTATGCTTTTGAGGTGTGACATTTCTGCTCAGGGCTCTGTGGCTTTTTTACAGAATCCATTTTTCCAATTAAAAAATAACATTATATTAAGAGCATCTTCTTTTTACCAATTAGGTCAAAGTCCTAAAATTTTAAGACCCAAACCCCCTGGTTTAGAGCGAACTGATTCACAAACCATAGGTGACTTTGCTACAAGAAGAAAGGGTATGTACTTTAGCACCGCATGCTGGATGGGGCATTGGGAATTTCTTTATTTTGTGATGTTTTTTCTTAAAAAGTAAAGGAGAAGAGACTTAAATACTACCGCTGTTGTAAATAAAGTTTCCTAGCACGTTATTTCTAAAGTGAATGCTTCCCATAATGTGTGTCTTCCGATTGTCTTTCCATAGACGTAGTAAGTCTACTTGTTATGCCATTAACAGCAGCATGTTAAGTTTGATAATACATGGTATTCAGTCTTGTTCTTTTACATTATTCTCTTAACCTTTTAGACATCAGTGCATTGTTTTCTTTAAGCTTGTTAGCTACTTGTGAGTTCCAAATGTGTCCTTTATTTATATATAATGTTGTATGTATTCTATTCTAAGACAAAATACAGAACCACTTCCATAGATTCATTATTTTATGGCATTATTTAGAATTTGACTGCTAAACTGCCATTAGCCTTTGGGTTTCAAAAAAGTGAAACATAAGGAGTTAAAGAAATACGTTCACTTAGCACAGTATTCTGTGCTGGTCCATTTTAAGGGTATAGATGAGCAAGATTTAAATTTAATCTAGTCTTTAGAAAATCGCACTGAGTTTTTCGTATCGAACAGACAAAAATACTTATAAGCCCCAGTGAATCGACATTGCCCTTTAAAATGACCGCCTATTTTATACTTTGATTGTAATTGTAACATAGTTGATTAAAAATACGAGTTGAGTAAAAGTATGTCTATATATAGACAAAGACTAGAAGAAAGAAACCTAGAAAAATGAAAACTTTTCTTTGGAGTGGCAGAATGAAATGTAATTGGAATATTTACCTAATATGTTTAAATAATCTCCTAAAATATAATTAGCATTAACACGTAATATTGTTTTAGTTCTTCTGAAAAATGTTTCACTCTCATGAAAAAAATGAGAGCTCTGTGGTATGCACTAGCGTGGTAATTGCCTATTGTGATAATGAGGTAAATAAACAAAGACCACTTATAACTCAGGCTAATAAGAATATTATTAGTGTGTTTATTATTTAATTTGATATAAAGGATATTGTTGGTTAAATTAAGCTGAAAATTCAAGGTAATTGTTCAATTAGGCCTTCTCTCAGCTGAGTGTGAGTCTTAAAATATTATTACTTTTATTTGTTTTCAGACTGGGCTTGAATTAATTTAAAAGATTTAGTGAATTCTGTTTTCAGTTTTTGATTTTATCAGAGTTTTGTATTTAATACTTTTTTGTACGTCATACATATAGCTGTACAACTGATGCTTCAATATTGAATAGAAATGTTTTTACATAGATTAAATCTCCATACTTGAGAATAAAATTATTTAAAAAAAAAAGAAATAAGGAAGTAATGAAAACTGTACATCAAATAACTGTTAAGGAATTGGGTCACATTACCCTTTCTTTAGTTTATATTCATAAAATATTAAATTAAGGAGCAACATGATGTAATAGAGCTTTAGACTTTGAATCAACAATCGTGAAACATTATCTGATTTAGCTTTTGTCACTAATTATTTAGCTCGGTAACCTTGGGCAAATCACTTAACACCCATGAACTTCGTTTCATGTATGAAACCATTGGTCTTAGGTGTGTTTGGCTATAACACATAAGTAGAGACATAGAGGATCTTGTTTTGTTTTTCAAATGTCTGTATACTGAAGCCTCTTTTTCTCTCTTTCATTTCAGCCAAGCCAGCACCTTTAGAAATAAAACCTTTGCCAGAATGGGAAGAACTGCAAGCCCCAGTTAGATCTCCCATCACTAGGAGTTTTGCTCGAGAGTAAGTCTTTGTTTGAAATGTGTACCTTGATTGTTCACTATGACGGAAAATACCTGAAACAGTGGTTCCCAAAGTATAGTCTGGGGACCCCCCCCCTTTTTGGGGTTCTGTGAGGTGAAAACTATTTTCATTAAGATTCTAAGATGGCATTTGCCTTTCCACTCCTGCTTCTCTCATGAGTGCACACTGGAGTTTTCTAGGGACCGCGTAACGTATGATCACATCCCCGAGACAGCTAATAAATAGAATGTGTATTTGTGTACTCTGGGTTTTAAAAAAAATGTTCTCTTATTTGTAATACAGTAAATAGATACAACCTATATAAACAAAAAGTTCCTCAGGGTTCCTGGTAATGTTCAAGGGTATAAAGCATTCATGAGGCTAGAAATTTCTCAGAACTACTGATCTGGCAAATACGGTAGTTTCTTGGCAGAGGTTATTTAATCAGAATTTGCTAAAATGTACATAGAAGAGGCGCCTGTCTGGCTCAGTCAGAAGAGTATGCAATTCTTAATCTCTGGGTCGTGAGTTCAAGCCCAACATTGGGTGCAGAGATTATAAATATAAATTTATATATTTAAATTATGTATTTATACAGAGATATAAACAAACAAATATATATAGGTAATTAAAGGATATGTGAAGTTATAAACTTGCGTTAAATATGTGTTCATGTTTTATGTTTACATATAGGTAGCTGTATTTAATAGAAACTTAAATCTTCCTTTTCATGTCTGTGACTTTCTACTTGTCCCCCAAATCATTAGCAATACTTTTTTTGTTTTACACAGGAATTTGATGCCCAAAGGCCTACTTTTTACAATATAGCTATAAATATTAGGTGTGCATTTGAGGGTTTGCAGTAAGTTGTAATGAATAAATGTGTACAATATATGATTGTAAACTTTAGTGACTGTTGGTGAAAGAATGTAAACGATCACTCATTTTTATCTTGGAAGTGATTTTAGAAATTGTTGTCAAGGTTTAGGTTTGTAACGGTAATCTCTTTAATTAGTTCCTCTAGATTTCCCTTGTCTCCCCGACCGGATTCAGTGCATAGCACAACTTCAAGCAGTGACTCACACGACAGTGAAGAGAATTATGTTCCCATGAACCCAAACCTATCCAGCGAAGACTCAGTATGTAAAATTTGCACCTTAACTTCTGTCTTCCTGAGCAGCCCTTCCAAGTTGTGCACCTTTCTTCCAGTCTCTAAATCTGGCCCTTACATCCTTCTTTATATACTTAAGGAAACAGGATAGAAGACAACTTTTTAAAATGCTTTTTAAAAATAGCATTGTAAAATTTGAAGCCGATAATGGGTCAAAGTGTAATGCCAGTATTTATAAAGTAGATTAAAAATGAGTTAAAAATCATAAAAGCTTTCTAGTTATATTTATTTTTGAGAAATAATTGATTTTTGAAACTGTTCAAGAAAATATACTAGAAGCATTTCATAATGCAGTTCTCCAGAACCTCTTCATGGCACTCTTATAGTGAAGTGATCTTCTATAGGAGGTCTTTTGATAATCTTCAATAATACACTCTTAGATAAGGCTTAAAGATTAAAGACCTGTTACAAACCTAACTTGTTTCATATTGGCTGTATTACCACAAGGCACAAGAATTTTGTAATCATAGCAAGCCTGCGTTCCCCAGAAATTAGATAGTTGCCAGAAAATACTTCAGATACTTAAGAATACAAACCCATTTTAATTTTTAAAAATATTTTGCTTATGTTTTCCCTCTAATCAAATTCAATTCTTGCTCTGCTATTTGTATTTTAGTAGATTAGTGTATTGGTACTGATTAGGTTCACCTCTGAGTAACAGACATTTGTCTCTTTGTCGTGTAAATAAGTCCAGAGAGAGTCTAGCCAGGGTTGTGTGGCAGCCCTGTCCTAGGAAGCCCTTAGGGATGCCTGCCCCTTCCAGCTCTCCAGTCCACCATCTTCTGGGTGTGGCTCACATGCTCCTAGAACAAGATGCTGCTGCACCAACACTTCACATCCCAAGCTACAAAACAGAGGAAAGGAAGAAGAAGCAAGGGTACAGCCTAACTAACTGCCTTATAAAGAAGGTTCCCAGAAACCGCCATACACACAGAGACACAAAGGGGCTGGGAACCATAGCTTTTCTTCTGAGGGACAGCGGGCCTGACTAAAAATCCCATTCATGTGAGAGAGGGGAGGGCAGATATTATCAGGGCACAACCAGGTAGTATCTGCCAGGAGAAGCAGAAATCTGATGTCAAAATTTGGAAGGATTAACATTTTAGTGGCTTTATTTTCTTTAATTTTTTTTTTAACGTTTATTTATTATTGAGAGACAGAGAGACACAGAGCGTGAAGAGGGGAGGGGCAGAGAGAGGGGGACACACAGAATCTGAAGCAGGCTCCAGGCTCTGAGCTGTCAGCACAGAGCCCGACACGGGGCTCGAACTCACAAACTGCGAGATCATGACCTGAGCCGAAGTTGGTCGCCTAACTAACTGAGCCACCCAGGCGCCCCAGCTTTATTTTCTTTAAAACAATACTCTTTAGGGATTCAAAATACAAAGTCCATTTCTCTCGACATGTTTTATGTCTTTAATGTACTTTAGGCAAAAACAGATTCCTCACAACCCTATGTTGTCAGGAAACAAAATTAAGTGATTTGAAAAGCTTGATTTGGTGCTTAAACTCACTTTAAAATACCAAATTTTGGCAGTGCTCAGTATGAATAAGATAATGTAAAATATTTACATCAGCCTGGATTAGAATACAAACCAGCTATATCAATAACACTTTCCCTAATTTTAAGGCACAGCAATTTTTATTAATTGGCTTCTGCTTTGGGATTCACTGTTTTTCAACTTGATAAGTGGTGTTTTATTATTTTTATTACCTTATTTTTTTCTCATTATAGCAAATAGACTGGGAAAAGTCTACATAAATCCTCAGTGCTACATCAGAGTACATATTATCATCAATTTTAATCTTTAGGTGGCTGAATGGACTTTTTATTACAAAAGTAACTTTTTTCTGAGATACTAAAGCGTGTCCTTTTGCCTGAAATAGTAAATTACCATAAAAATTTTGCAAAGGGCATGTAATAGGAAAGTTTGGAAGTGTGATTTATCATGAAGGGAAAAGACTAGAGAGAAAAATATTACAATCAAAAAGTCAAAGGAAATAAAAATATGAAATTGTTTGTTCTTTTATACCTCGTAAGATATAAAACATTAAGCCAGAAAGGTATTTTTGCCTGCCAGCTGGTGAATTTCTGAAATACTTAGGTCCTAAGTGTTAGAAAAAGCAAAAATGTTCTGGGTGAAAATATCTGCCCACCATTCACAATAGAAAAACCAGCCACCATTTCCATCTCTTCACACTGCCAGCTGCAAGGGTTGATCATAATCCGGACAACTCTTCCTTAGAAAAGAATGTGATAGTTACAGGATTATTTTCCACACCTCTTTGCAGTTAGTGCATTAAAGGTATACCATAGAAATTCACAAGATGTCATTGTGCCTGGATTGATCAGTAAAAAAAATTTGTCTTGGAGAAGTTGAGACAGGATCAGATCAAACCTGGCTTATACCTACAATGAAGATTAAATTCTATACATTGACGTTTTGAAGCATGACTTATTTCTCATACTAGTGATCACGGAGCAGGTGGTGTTTAATGAAACAGTGAATTGGTGGTGCTGCCTGTTAATTTATAGAAAGATCCAAAGTCAGACATTCGTGAGGTGAACCCTTAATGTGACACCTAAAATGTGAGGTACCACACGTCACTATTAAAGACATGAATATTGTTATACAACAGTAACAACAAAAATACCTTCAATAACTTTTCACATTTTAAAAAGAATTTTAGAAAAACAAAGCACAACTGTTATCTTTTTTCTTAATTCACAGAACATTTGTGATAACTCCTAGAATCTTAGGGTTTTTCTAAACTGTTTTGGGAAAATACTGGGTTAAAGGCTAGAACGCAGAGACAGGCTGTTCGTTGTTGAAATTAGATCTAAAGCAAATGGACTGCCTTGCAGGGACACAAATTTTAACAATATTTAAAGATGAAAAATTTCCAATTCTAATAATAACTAGACAGAAAACAGTTTAACCAGCAATTCTGAGACATTTCTCTGTAGGAACAACTTACTGAAAGTAAATGTGTACATCATATGAGCTCGTGTGTTCCTTTCACGAGCCTTGCAATAGTATGAACAACCGTAGGCATTTCCAATTAGGGGTATTCCAGGTGGGGGTTCTTTCACAAGTCACATTTGAATACAAAATTGTACACACACACCACTCCCCTGCTTGATATTTTTACATGAGAATGAAATGTAGAGTCATTCAGAAAAAAACCCAAAAAACTAGTTTCTTTATAAATTAAAAAAAAAGGGGGGGAGAGGGGAATGGCTATTTGTTCATAACCTTTTTTGTGCCTTACATGTTATTGTTAAAATTTTTTTTTAGTGTTTTATCACCAGTAGTTGGTAAATTCAGTTTAAAACTCTGTTCCCACAGGGGTGCCTGGGTGGCTCAGTCAGTTAAGCGTCTGACTTCAGCTCAGGTCATGATCTCATGATTCGTGGGTTCGAACCCCACGTGGGACTCTGTGCTGACAGCTTAGAGCTCGGAGCCTGGAGCCTGCTTCAGATTCTGTATCTCCCTCTCTCTCTGCCCCTCCCCTGCTCACGCTCTGTCTCTCTCTGTCTCTCAAAAATAAAACAGCGTTCCCACAAATAGAGCCCTCACATTCCAGCATGCAGGTTGCTTGCTCACATTACACACAGTATGTAATGTGTCGAGTAGACTGCATAGTACTGCATTCATGAGTACATGCAGTTCAGACCATGTCCTGCTCACTAAGCTGTGGGCCCTGGCACAGAGCTGGGTAGCCCCACAGGAAGGAGCACCATTTTCTAATTCACAAAAATGTTTCACGCAGGCTGTCAGCAGCCCTGCTTCAAATGAGGGAATAGAGTCAATATTGAAAATTCTAGCAATTATCTTTTTCCTAAATCACAGCTTACTCTGTGTGACTTGAGCAAAGACAAAAGGAGTAGTGATATATAAAAGGATTAGCAGATCCAGGTTTATGCAGTTTCCAAATTGTTTTGTTCATCATAACAAGTATAATTTTAAGTATATCACATCGTTAAGGTTTTCTTCAAAAGTATGTGAGTATTCCTATCTCTGTGATAGAAGACAAAAGAATGCTAGCTGCTAGTAAATATATAGTCTCGCCTATGAGAAGTCCAGAACATTTCTGGGTGAGGTTCAAAGCAGCAAGGCAGAGAAACAAGGCATTTGTTGGCACACCTTGGGAAGGATTGTCGTAATTCACATAGAGGTCATATGTAGGGGCGTCAGTTCGTGTCATGCTTTCCTTCTTATGAGCATTGATCTTGAAGTTCCTAACATCCTGTTGATTTTGCATTTTTCTGCCTTAAGCTTTTTTGTTTTTGTCATGTATTGCTGTCCTCTATCTGTCCTTTATCTGTTTATGGAGAGTAACCCTTGTATTGTACAATTCCTAGTAGGACAGAAGGGATAAGGCTAAAGAGAAGACAGAAGAAATTAAGAGCTAAAAATTCCAGGTTGAAACAAAGCGGACTTTGCCAGTGCAGTCATTGTTTGTAGGCTTTAGTTAACATACATATTCTAAGCTAAATTTTAGCGTGAAAGTCTTAAAATACAGAACTTTTTAAAAATTTTAATTAGAAAGCAAGGAATGAAAGGATCCAGTAGTTTAAAAATATAATCGAGTAAAGATATCATTTAAATAATGTTCAGTTGGAGCTATTGCAGCCAACTCTAGCTTGATGTTTTGGTCTTAGTTTGAACCCAGTTTGACTCTTGAAACCATGTTTAGCTTACTCTAAAGCCTAGTTGTAATCAGTTCTGTTATATATATCACATATGTTCCTCCAATCCTAAAAGCAGATTTAATTTTCTCAGAAGACATTTTTTTTTTTATTAAACCATAGCCTCTTAAAATAAATATTTTGGCTTTGGTAGATGGCAGACAAAATAAGCAACAGGTCTCGTGGATGTTCGATAGTAGATTTCATTGTATCACCATTTTCAGAATCTTTTTGGCAGTAACAGCCTTGATGGGAGAAGCAGTCCTATGGTCAAGCCCAAAGGAGACAAACAAGTAGAATACCTAGATCTGGATTTAGATTCTGGGAAATCCACACCACCACGTAAGGTAAGTGAAATCTCATTCTATAGACAAAATTAGCTCACCTTTTAAAGCCAAAGAATCATGTTTCCTTTGGGGAAATTTTATTAGTATGTTTAATTTAAATTTAGCAAAGTCTATTACTTAATATTGTTTCATAAGTCACAATTAACAAAGTCATGGAGAGTAATCCCTAATGGTATATAATAGAAATTATACACGTTCTCCTCTTTTAGTGGTTACTGTTGAAATGCCTACTTTACAAAATCTTGTCTTCATTCTCTTTCCAGTGTTAGCTCACATTATTCCCCTTTTGATTTACATGCTATTTTTGTCCAAAGTTTTGGTTTTTTACTTTTGTTAAACCACAGATTACACATTAGTAGTATTCTGGGTTTTTGTTTTTTTTTTAATGTTTATTTATTTTTGAGACAGAGAGAGACAGAGTGTGAGCAGGGAAGGGCAGAGAGGGAGGGAGAACACAGAATCTGAAGTAGGCTCCAGGCTCCGAGCTGTCAGCAGAGTGCGACACGAGGTTCAAACTCACTGACCGCGAGATCATGACCTGAGTCACAGGACGCTTAACCAACTGAGCCACCCGGGCGCCCCAGTAGTATTCTTATTATATAGGTAGTGCTTACTTAACATTGTCCTACATATTTACCACCTTCCCTTTCTTATCATTCCATCTTGTTCCTCAGTCTTTCCTGTCATAATAATTTTTTCTTCCTCCTGAAATACATTCTTTAGAAGTTCCTCTTGTGGAGGTCTGTTAGTAGTAAATTCTTGCAATTTTTGTTTGAGGGAAATGTCTATATTGTGCCCTCATTTTTGAAAAAGAGTTTTTTTGCGTTCACAGTTCTTGATTGGCAATATACTTCTTTCAACACATGGAAGATACTATTCACTATCATCTGGCTTCCATTGTTCCTACTGAAAAGTATGTTGTCAATCTAGTTACAGTTACTCTATAGATAATTTGTCTTTTCTGTCTGGCTGATGTTAACATCTTTTCTGTATCTTTGGTATTCTGCAGGTTTACTACAGTGTGTCTAGACATCTAGACGTAGATTTCTTTTTATCTATCATGCTTGATGGAAGTTGTGCTGTTCTTATTTCTGGATTTGTATTTTTTATCAGTTCTGGCAAAGTCCCAATCATCTCTTTAAATATATAGCTTTTCCACTCTTCCTTTTATCCTCTCATTTGAGGTTTCTTATTAAAGATTAGTCAGAACATATTCTATTTTCTGTGCCTCTTTTCACTTTTTCATATTTTGTCTTTATTCATCTCTTTGTTCTTACTTGGATTATTTCTTTAGTTCTATCACCAGGTACACTAATTCTCAATTATTCTGTTTAACCCATTGTTTAATTTTTAATTTCAATTATTTTTAGTTCTAACATGGAATTTTGCTCTTTTGTTTCCAATATGCATAGCTGTTTTGAATAGCTTATTTCTTTCATGATATTTTATTCCTTTTATTTAGTTTTATTTTTTAATTCCTTTGAAGATTTTATACACACATAATTTATTCTGTTTATGCAATCATTTCAATATCTGAAGTCCTTGGAGGTCTGAATCTGTTTATTGTTTCTGCTCACACTCTTGATGGCTTGTTTCCTTCCATGTTTTATACACTTTTTGCAAATTCATTTTGCTGAGTCTATCTGAGAATCCTGCAGACTTCAGTTTCCTTCAGAATAGATTTACATTTTCTTCTGCTGGGAAGCAATGTGCTACAACTATAGGACCACCTCAGTTTGTTTCATTGGTCCCTAGCTTAACAGGATAGCCTCAGATTCGACACACCCTCCCACTGCGGGCCTCCTGATTGCATTGCTGAGATTGACATTCATCTGAAGACAACAGTTCCTGTAAAGTTTACATTGAACAGCTCTTCATGCCCTGTTTCCCTCACACATTGGGTATTTCTCTTACTTTCTAGAGAGCCCGGCAACACATTAATAATTCTGTTTGGGGACGCCTGGGTGGCTCAATCAGTTAAGCGTCTGACTTTGGCTCTGGGCAAGATCTCACCATCTGTGGGTTCGAACCCCACGTCGGGATCTGTGCTGACAGCTCAGAGCCTGGAGCCTGCTTCAGATTCTGTGTCTCTGTCTCTCTGCCCCTCCCCCGCTCACGCTCTGTCTCTCAAAAATAAATAAATGTTCAAAAAAAATTTTTTTTTAATGTTTGTTTATTTTTTGAGAGAGAGAGAGAGAGAGAGAGAGAGAGAGAGAGAGAGAGAGAGACAAGAGCACAAGCAGGGGAGGAGCAGAGAGAGAGGGAGACACAAAATCCGAAGTAGGCTCCAGGCTCTGAGCTGTCAGCACAGAGCCCGACATGGGACTCGAACCCACAAACCGTGAGATCATGACCTGAGCTGAAGTCAGTTGCTTTAAGCAACTGAGCCAACCAGGTGCCCCAATAATTATATTTGTTTTAAGTTAGTTAGTATCTACTTGTATTTTAGAATAAGAGGTCGTGTCATCCTATGTAGTTTGCCATTCTTGAAATATTGTTTTTCAAAAAACATTTCTCAGCTCTGCAAGTCAACACTGGTACATGTTCTGAGGATTTGAAAAGGTCAAGGTTAAGCTAAAGGGAGAAGCAAGCTGTGTATCTTAAGATGAACCAAATGGGGCGCCTGGGTGGCGCAGTCGGCCAGGTCACCATCTCGCGGTCCGGGAGTTCGAGCCCCGCATCGGGCTCTGGGCTGGTGGCTCAGAGCCTGGAGCCTGTTTCCGATTCTGTGTCTCCCTCTCTCTCTCTGCCCCTCCCCCGTTCATGCTCTGTCTCTCTCTGTCCCAAAAATAAATAAACGTTGAAAAAAAAAAATTTTTTTTAAGATGAACCAAGTGTCTGTGATCCTTATTTTATAAGAATTTCATCTGTGTTGGGAGCATTCATCTAAATTCTTACATACAGTGATTTTAAATTTAAGGGGAAAACAGTGTACAGTGAGGAGAAAAACAACATTGTTAAATTGAAGTAATGTTATTTTTGTATGTATGTGACCCAGTAGAACTTCAAGAGTTATTTACAGGGCATGAGTGTCTATGTTTCAAGGCTAAATTTCACCAAGAAGAACTCTCTTATACGTGGGGTTTTATGGTTTTCTTTCTTTGCTTTTTAGCAAAAGAGCAGTGGCTCAGGCAGCAGTGTAGCTGATGAGAGAGTAGATTATGTTGTGGTTGACCAACAGAAGACTCTGGCTCTAAAGAGCACTCGGGAAGCCTGGACAGATGGGAGACAGTCCACAGAATCTGAAACACCAGCCAAGAATGTGAAATGAAAATATTGCTTCGCTGTTTCTGAATAACGAGAACTGAATTGTAAACATAAATCCTGTTTGAGATGACCTGACACTTCTATTCTAGGTAGATCCTCAACTGAGTACAATTGAAGTCAGAGGACTTTTCACACATAATCAAGCAATTTAGACTGTAAATGGTGCTTTGTGGTATCTCAACAATCCATAACATGTAAATAATGTGGGAAAATACTATTGTTTAGCTCCCAGAGAAACATTTGTTCCATAGTTAACACACTTGTAGTATTACTGTATTTATGCACTTTTTCATTTAAAACGTTGGTTTGGGTATTCCCAAATGTTCCTTAACATAATTCCTTTGGGAGTTCTTGTTTTTCCTCACACTACTCTATATAACAATACTAAGTTAACTAAGCTACTTTTAGATTTGGAAATTGCTCTTTAAACTGCACTCTAACAACATTAAAATGAGAAGTAGATTTACAATTTACCTGTCTACCTGAAACATCAGGTGATAGCCATTAGCCTAAACTACACAGTATAGACGGGCTCGTCATTCACTGCGTTCCAAAGTGCTGAGGATAATGTATGTACTGGTGTCAGGAACTAATTCTCTGGTTCATGTACATTTAGTTTTCAATGGTGGAACTTTATTATATTTTGTTAATTACAGTGTTTTTGGTTCATTGAGTGAAGATTCTGCCAGGTGGGATCTTGCACCTTGGGAAGACTGAATAATTACACTATCAAGTAAGCCTACAGATCACTTACCGGCATGCAGTGATGATGTGCTCTCACACTTGTTAACATGTATTAAACTTTACATTATTTGCAAAGATAGATTATATAACCAGGTACGTACCAGGCACTGATGTGCTAATACACTGATCAGGTTTAGACAATGAGCTTTAGTTGTGTTCTTGTTAGTCCTAATATTGGTTTCCAATTTGGACTTAAGGAAACATTCACTGTTAGTTATAGCAACATACTGTGATTTTTTTTTTAATTAGACAGTAATTCAGATTTATTACTCTAAGAATGAAATTCTATCTTTTGACACCATAGTGCCCTTTCTATGATTTTTTTAACTTTACTTAATATTCTTCTTGGCCTTATATTTAAATCCCTATGCAATTAATATTTTATATCTACATTTTTTTAAAAAAATAGATGTTCTATAAGTGATTCTTGTATGTAGCACCAGTTGCTTTTCCAGTAAAAGAATTAAGGATTTTGTACTGTGATTTATATTCACTGCCCTAATTTGAGAAACTTTGGAGTATTGTTATAATGTGAAATCTTAGAGTCATGAACCTCTTCCAACCAGATGTCTGAAATCACCAGAGGAATTATATAATTCTGTCTCACCTGTAATACGGTCCTGTGATACGGATATCAAAACCACAAATTATATATAGTGAGACTACAGTTGTATTTATCTGTTTTGGCTTTGCAGTGTAATTTAGAAAGCAGGTATAATTTGTTTGTTTGCTTGTTTTTTTAACTAAGTTACAAACAATCTCTTATGTATTGATTTGGGACTTACTAACAGTTTTTGGAGGAGGCAGAGATAAGAGTACCCACAGCTGAGGCATGACTCCCTCCATTCAGACCTCTAACTGTTGCCTGAACACACAGATGTGCCCTGATTTCTGGTCTTTTGGCCATAGTACTGTGCCTAATCAATGTAATGGGTTTATTTCCCCAATCCACGAACTAAAATTGTTCATAACAAGATGAATTGTAGACTAGTAACATTTGATGCTTTTAAATGTTTGCTTCTTTTTAAACAAAAACTAAAACTCAGAAGTGAATTTTCAGATGGATTTTTAAATAAAAAAGATTGTTTGAATTTGGTGTGCACAAGCTGTTTTGTAGTGAAACCACAAAATAAAATCCAAAGTTACTGAAATGTGCCTAAACCATTAAAACACACAACACAGTTGATGTGTGAAGATGCTAAATTGTGTTATGTGGAAAATGAATGTATTTTCAGAATTATAACACAATAAGTATATTATTAATTCAAAAATGGAATCTTATCAGAAGAGTTCTAAGGCAAATAGACTTTTAGTGCAGTTTTTCAATTTTTTACAAGTTACCTTTTTGAAGAGCTGCAGCATTCTAATTGGTCGAAGTTTTTCCCATTGTGCAGAGTAATCTAATAACTGAAATGTGTTAGACAGTTTTAGCAAATGAAATCACATTATACATCGTATTAACAGATTAAAAGATAGTTTCTTACAGAGCATTATTTTCCAAACATTTGTTGAATAAAATTTTGTGTAACCCCAACACATAAAGCCTGAAAAGTTCGTTTTGTCAGTATAAATATTTTGGGTTCACATTTAAGTTTATTTTAGTCCATTACTAGGAATAGAATTTGTGAATAACACAAATGTGTAATTGGCATTATAGAGTTGGTGGAAAACCTCAGCAGCCCATTTATTTTTAGATCTTATTTTATTTGCATACTATCAAGAAAATTTGGGTTCACACAAACATAAGTAAGTGTAAATAATAGCAGGTTTTAAACACACATCTCAGGAGGTTCTTTAATTAGAGATAGCTGAAGTTATATTCCAAGGTTTAAAAAAAATAAATTATTCTGGTAGTAGAAGTTAATACATAAGCATTCTCCAGTATGGTTTAAAAAAAAGGGGGGGGGGATATTTAACACATTAGAATGTGCATTTTTATTAAGTTTTCAAAACTTAATTTGATTCAAACCTTTTGAAAACCCTAATCACCTCCAAGAAGCTGAGTTTTGGCCCAGTGAGAGTTGAAAGCCACTGGTTAATCATGTGACAAAAGTCAGAAGTCTTTTTCTCCCACATGTTTGATGTTCTTACTTTCTATTCCTTATTTTGAAAAACTGTAAAATCTTATGAAGGTTTGAATACCAAAGCACAGTTCTGCTTTCAAGAATTGAAATTTAAACTTGAATAATTTAAGCTACTTAAGCCACAAAAGGTATCACTTAGTAAGCTATAAAAGATGATTTTTATCTACACTCTAGTTTATACAATTTCATCTTTATTTTCATCAATACCTTGTAAGCTACTGTGAGCATTTTAGAGAATTCCATAAAGGTACTATGAATGTGTGTGTGTGTGTGTGTGTGTGTGTGTAGCATTGTATTTAATCCTAGACTAAATTTGATACAGAAAATACTGCTATACTTGCATCTTAAGGTCATGCATCAATTTCTTCTGGACTCTTTGTATTTAATTAATGGGGGTCACAATCTTCGTATTCATAAATGCATTTAAACTGGAAATTGAACACCAGTGTTTGTCTTTCTTTTTCTACTAGTAGGAAGTTGTCTGCTTACCCCCTTTAGTGAAAAGGTATTTTTGATGTTTTTTAAAATGTTAGCTACTTTATGCCTGTACTATAGACACTGATCATAATTCTTGGATGCTTTCAAACACTCTTAGTGCCTCTTTCTTTGGCCCATTGAAAGTACTGGTTAGTAGTATTTTGAATGAATACAAAGCCAGTAAAGTTATAGAGACAACGAGGTGAGCCTGTCCCTCCTAATCCTGTCCTGGGTCATTCCCGTAGGTCTTGTCCTTTATTGTCAGATAAGCAATCAGCTCCATAGCAGGGATTGTACATATGACCAAATCAAGTGATTACAGGGAGAGAGACTTCTATCCTAGGGTAAGACTTCTTGTCAGTAACATCTGATATGTTATATGTAAATCTGTATGTAATTTAAAATACAGCTCTTAGATGAAAAGCCATGGTGTATATAAATAATGTAGACATTATGGACTTGATAAGATGAAAAGTTGATTGTTGGGTTGTGGAGATAATTGGTTTTTACTCTGACTAAATATGTTTATTACTACAACTTGAAATAATTTAGTTTGTCTTCTCTTCCATAGACGTAACTTTCTTTCGGTTCATTATAATGTCTGTTATGAGTCTCAACAAACTGTTTAGTCAACGGATTAACGTAGCTTCTACTTTCTTAACATAGAAAGACATGGACTTGTGTGAGTTGTTGTAATCTGAATCAATTGTTGATAATCATCCCAAATTTCAACAGCAAAATCTTATGTATAAGTTTATTTTTCCCTCTTGCACAACTTCTTTTGTAAAGATCCAATTGTAGATATTTTCTGCTACCAAATAAAACTTTTCAAACAGTTTGGTTTCAAGACTTCAGTCAGTTTGGATACTGAGATTGTAAACCAAAGACATATAAATTTATATTTCTAACCCTTCCTCAGAGTCTTTATCTAAATCAAAAACCCAACTCTGCCATTAACTATATGTTGTCCCTTGAACAACATGGGTTTGAACTGTGTGAGTCCACTTATTCACAGATTTTTTTCAGCAAATGCAGAGCAGTATTCTAAATGTAATTTCCTTATGATTTTCCTAATAGCATTTTTCTAGCTTATTTATTGTAAGAATACGGTATCTAGTACATGTAACACAAAATAGGAGTTAATTGTTTATATTATCAGTAAGACATTAGGTCAACGGTGGGTTATTAGTAGTTAAGTTTTAGAGGAATCAAAAGTTATATGCATATTTTTGATTGCGCAAGGGGTCCGTGCCCCTGAGTCTTGTTCAAGGGTCAGCTGCACTTCCCAGCCTTACGTCTATAGGGGTCACTCATTTTCTGCAACAAAGATTGCACTAGATCATGCTAAAGTACAGTAAACACACCCTAAATAGGAAAAGCTTCTGAGACGGTTGCCACATGCATATGCTCTTGTTATCCCCTCATCTAACCAGTACAACCAGCCTTTTGTTGAAGAGAAGGCCGAGAAGTAAGGGTCTGCATGCAACCTTCTCCATCAGAAAATACTTTCTATATATAAAACACGACTTGGGAAATGATAACTGGCTGGGCTTTTTCATTTCTATGAGAGTTTCCAAACACCTGTACTACTTCATAAAACCCCAAGAAGGACCATGTGAGTCCTTTGGCCACTCATTCCAGCATTTTGCAACTTTGACTCATTAAATCGTATTTGGGAAGTTCTGGGAGGGTGAGGTTATCTTCTCTGAGATCATTCTCTCCTCATCTGTGTTTCTATCACCTTGTAAATGATGAAATTTCTGACTATTTGCATATTATTTCTTTGGGGAAAAAAGCTGCTTTGATAAACACTTTCTGAGTTACAGTTTTATTAGGAGAGTTTTATGGAGAATAACTTGGCAATTCTGTGAATGTGTGTTGTTGCATATTTAAAAACTGAGTCAATGATAGGAGGCATTTTATTAACTGTCGTGATGGGTAACATTCCTCCCTTCAGTTCCCTGTTTTATTACAAAAAGTGTTTTTGTAATAAAATAAGTTGAACATATATAGAAAACTAAGTTTCTAAGATGTGTTTCTATACTTCATTAGACAGAATTTTATTACTATTGCCGTGGTTATCTTGGTGATTAACTCTTAGCATAATGTAGCTCTGATTTTGTGTTCTGTGTAATGCCCAGAACATTTATAACACGCAGTGTGAGGGATGTAGAGTGTACAGAAAAGAAAAAAAAAATGCCCCCAAAAGCCCACTTTCTCAAGTACCAGTATTGTGATGGTTGTGTCATCGTGGCTAGGCTGTGGTGCCCATGTGTTTGGTCAAACACTAGTCTAGATGTTGCTGTGAAGGTGTTTTGTAGATGTGGTTAAAGCAGATCACCATCCATAATGTGGATAGGCGTCATCCAATCAGTTGAAGGTTTTAAGAGCAAAAACTGAGGTTTCCCACAGAAGAAGGATTTCTGCCTCAAGACTAGCGTAGAAATCCTGCCTGGATTTCCACCCTGTCAGCCTGCCCTACAAATCTCAAACTTGCTGGCACACAGTTGCGTGAACCAATTCCTTAAAATAAATCTCTCCGATGGATGGATGGATAGATCAGTTGATTGATTCTCTTGGCTCCTTCCTCTTAGAGTAACAAAATTGGTAACCCCACCTATTTTTCTTATTTGGTTTTTATGATGGTGTATTAGTTTGCTAGGGCTGCCATGACAAAGTATCATCAACCGGGTGGGTTAAAAACAGAAACTTAATTTCTCACAGGTCTGGAGGCTGGAAGTCCAGTTATCAAGGTGTTGACAGGTTTGGTTTCTTCTGTCTTCTCTCTATGACCATTCATCTCTTCATGCACATCCTGGTGTCTTTCTTATAAGGACACTAGCAGCATTAGATTAGCACTTATGCTTATTAGAGCATAGGATTCCTTATGACTTTATTCAACCTTAATTACCTCTTTAAAGACCCTATCTCTAAAAGCAGTTACTCTCTGAGGTACTTGGGATTAGGATTTCAACATTAGTTTATGGGAGGGGGAGAGGTGTGGACAGAATTCGTTCCATAATAGATGGCTATAATATTGTCATCTACCTGACCGAATGCACCTTGGAATAAAAATTATGTCTTATCCATCATTATTTCAGTGACATTCCTGGCAGAAAAAGATGGAACACTCGAAGAAGTAATTGAAGAGAGTCAAATGAAGGAATTACTGCATATCTGGATCTGGTTAAGGGAACAAACAAGGAGTGGTTAAAAACCACTTAGCAGCAGTCAGAAGGCATTAATATTTCTAGAAGTAAGAAGGCAAGTGGAGGGTACTGTAACTGATCTCCAGTTAGCAAGATAGCAAGAACTATCCACCAGCAGGTGCCTTACTCTTAGATAGAAGGACACAGCCACTACCAAAGTCAGACCAGAAGGGAGGAAGTCCGATTACATCTTCCATGATTTGCCATTGGCTAAAATTGGCTAGCAGCCAGAAATAACCCAGGAAATGAAATATAGGGGTCAGCCTCCCATGGCACATGTCAAGGCAGAGAAAGGTAGAAGGCATCATCAGATCAGGTGGGTCAGAGAAAATCTTTAACAATATTTATAATTATCGTGTCAAACCATCAAGGAAATAAAGGGCCTGTGAAAGATTGGATTGCTAAACAGTTGATCCAAGCTCTTTTTGGAGTGCCACCCTGTACTACAGGAGCTGTAAGTATAAAAACTACATTTCCCAGACTTCCTTGCAGCTTGACTTTTGCCTATATTTGACCTCTAGGCTAGTTGCATTCACTCAAACTCAGAAATCGAGTCAGTGAAGAGGGAGGCAGAACTTTGTAGGGGCATCAATCTTGTTAAATCTAGCAGTTTGCATTTAGTAAATGAAGCAATGAGTTCCTGATGTTTGGTTCATAGCTAAGGTAAGGTATTCACCTTCATGACGCCATGGGCACGTGATCCTGGATTCAACCATTGGTACAGTGGTTTCCTAAACCCAGACTCCCGATTGTTCCCATGTCTGGTGGTTCTATGGCATTGTTCTGAGAGTCATCCGTAAAGACCCTTCACACCTGTCAGCGATTGTAAACTCTTAATTCTCTAGCTTAAATTCCCTTTTGTTTAAAATTAATTGGAGTGACTTAAGTCTGGTGAAAGTGATGCAGGGGCCAACCTTCTTGCATTCTGGATTTTTTTTTCTTACCCGCATATTGTAAAACTGTGATGAAAGAAAATTTGGGGGGAGAAACAGGAAAATTCCTCACAAACTATGTTACTTCATTATCTTTTCCTGAAAGTGCAGTTGGATTCTGGGTTTCTTTGCATTGACTGCTGTCAAATATTCCCTCAGGTGTGAAGGATCTGAATCGTCATCTTTAAAGACTGAATAATACTCCTTCCAGTATTTTCAAATACTCAATGATAATATCCAATGTTGATTCAGGTGTGGAGGGTACACTGGGATCATAAATTGGTACAACTTTTTAAACCAGCACTTTATCAATACAATCTTAAAGTCTTAAAACTGTACATAACCTTTTACCCAGCAATTGCGTTTCCAGGAATTAACTCTAAAGCATTAATTTAAGAGGTGCACAGGGCATGTGGGGAGCACACTGGCAGGGGACAGTGTGGTCGCTCCCCGCAGGCTCTCCAGTTGCCCGCAGTCCCCAGGGCTGGGGCCTCCCCCCACCTCCCACTCTCTCTCCACTACCACTGGGGAGACTGGCTGCTGCAGTGAGGCTGTCACGCTTTTGTGACCCGAGAGCCCCGCCTGCCAGGGATAGACATGGAGCCATGAGCCTCCTGCCTGGGAAGGTGGTGGCGCTACTTAAAAAACAAAACAAAAAGTGTGCGCAAAAGTTTAAGGAGTTAGAAGCATCCAACAATGGAAGGTTGGTTAAATTGCACATACATACATATGTATATGCATATGTATAATATAGAATATAATTCTCAGCGTGTTCTTCCAACAGGAGAGACCTCCAACGAAAGGGAGCCCAAGTATTTGAGAGATCCAAACACCCCTTCACTTTGCTTTAATCAGGCTACCTCCACTTTTTCTGTTTCTACATTGAAAGATAATAATACTTTATTGGAAAAATAGGTTCCACGGCATGAAAAAGTTCAAGGTGGTGCAATGAAACAATATTTGATGTCATTAATGGTTTTTCAAGATACACTGCTGTGTAAAACTTAAGGCTATGTAACTAAATATAGTAAATCCTATGTTTACCTGTAACGACAGGATATCACCACAGATATCACAGACATTTAAAAGGTAAAAAAAGATGGACGACCTTAGGCCAATATTTTAGAAATTATATAAAATCAACAGATTGCTAGGGGCGCCTGGGTGGCGCAGTCAGTTAAGCGTCCGACTTCAGCCAGGTCACGATCTCGCGGTCCGTGAGTTCGAGCCCCGCGTCAGGCTCTGGGCTGATGGCTCAGAGCCTGGAGCCTGTTTCCGATTCTGTGTCTCCCTCTCTCTCTGCCCCTCCCCCGTTCATCCTCTGTCTCTCTCTGTCCCAAAAATAAATAAACGTTGAAAAAAAAATTTTTTTTAAATCAACAGATTGCTAGAAAAAAAAACAAGCTGCCAAAACTGAAAAAAAAAAAAGAAAGAAAAGAAAATTTGAATAGTTCTGTATCAACTCAAATGAATTTGTTATTAAACACTTTACAGGGGCACCTGGGTGGCTGAGTCGGTTGAGCGTTGGACTTCTGCTCAGGTCATGATCTCTCAATTCACACTGGGCTTGCTGCTGTCAACACAGAGCCTGCTTTGGATCCTCTTTCCCCTCTCTCTCTGCCCCACCCATGCTTATTCTCTCTCTGTCTCTCAAAAATAAGTAAAACATTAAAACGGTGGGGGGGGGACTCTGGGCTCAGATAAATGGATTTTACCAAACAGTTAAGAAATAAATAATGCCAATTTTATGCAAGTTCAAGAATGAAAGGTAAGATACCAAATCAATAAAATAAAAGGGAAAAATTATACAATCATCTCAATTGATGCAGAAAGATGGTGATAAATTTGAACATCTATGCACGATTTTAAAAACAAAATTCTTAGCAACATGAAGTAAAAGGGAAATTTATTACAAATAAATAAATTGTGGTGGCTCAGTCGGTTAAGGACATCGGCTCAAGTCATGATCTTGCAGTTTGTGAGTTCAAGCCCCACCTCAGGCTCTGTGCTGACAGTTCAGTGCCTAGAGCCTACTTCAAATCCTATGTCTCCATCTGTCTCTGCCCCTTCCCTTCTTACATTCTGTCTCTCTCTCTAAAATAAACATCAAAGAAAATAGTATCTATTTTTAAAAATCCATCAGCAAACCTCACACTTAACTGGTGAAATATTTACAACTTTCCCTTTGAGACCTAAACAAGACTAGTATATTCACTGTTACCATTTCTGTGTTCATTATTGTACTGAGGGACCCAGCCAGTGAAAAGTATAATATTTGGACATAATAAATAAAACTGCCCTTGTTCACAGATGATATGATTGTGCATGTAGAAAATCCAAAAGAAATCTACAGATTAAAGATTGCTGCACACAAGGTCTATATGTAAAAATTAATTTTTTTATGTACCTACAACAAAAAATGCAAATATGAAACTTTTGTGAAAGTTGGAGATTATGATAGCATAAAAAATCAAATACTTAGGAATACACTTAAAATAGGATGTTAAAAATCTCTAGTGTAAAACACTGTTAAGAATATATAAAACCAGAATGAAGGAGTATGCAACATGCATGGATTGGGAAATTGGGTAGTCAGTACTGTAAGGATGTCAGTCTTCCCCCGAATTTAACCCTTAAATTCAGTGCAATCTCATTCAAAATCCCAGGAGGATTTTTATTTGTTTTTTAATGAACCTGAGAAACTGATTTCTTCAATATTTATAGAAGTGCAAAAGGGGCGCCTGGGTGGCTCAGTCGGTTAAGCGTCCGACTTCGGCTCAAGTCACGATCTCACAATCCGTGAGTTCGAGCCCCGCGTCAGGCTCTGGGCTGATGGCTCAGAGCCTGGAGCCTGCTTCCGATTCTGTGTCTCCCTCTCTCTCTGCCCCTCCCCCGTTCATGCTCTGTCTCTCTCTGTCTCAAAAATAAATAAAAACGTTAAAAAAAAAAAAAAAAGAAGTGCAAAAGACTAAGCATAGTCACTCTTGAAAAAAACAATGAAATACACTACACAAAATTTATGAGTTACTATAAAGAGACAGCAATTAATGCAGTGTAATATTGGTACAAGGAAAGAAAAATATACTAATGAATCTCAAGACAGAACACAAAAACAGAAGGCCACAAAAATGGATACTTATGACAAGGCAGTCTGCAGAGCAGTGGGCAAATAATGTCATTTTCAACAAATTGTGGTGGAAAAACCAAATATCCATGTAATTAAAGATCATTGACTTTATTCTTTATTTGTATTTGACAAATATCAGTTCCCAGTAAATCATAGACATTGTGGGAGGCAAAACAATAATAAAGCTAATATAGGATTATTTTATCATGATTTGAAGAGAAGATTTTTTAAAGAAGACAAGGAAGAATTAACCAAAAAAGGAAAGATTGATAGGTTGGATTACATCAAAATTAAGAACATCTGTTCATCAATAGGCACCATGAAGAGAATCAAAAGCAAAACACACTGTGGATTATGTTTGCAACTCATGTAATTAATAAAGGACTCATACCCCAAAAATATTTAGGTTAAGGATCAAAAAGAAATACGGTAATCCAAAGAAGGGAGGAAGAAGATAAGAGAAATAAACAGAATTTTCACAAAAACATGCAAAAAGGCTGAAACATGAATGGTTCAACCTTTCTAAAAAGAGGAAATGCAGTTAAAACCACAATGTCATATTACTGTACCTCCACCAGAATGATTAAAATTAGAACTGCCAGTACCAAGTGCTGACAAGGATATACAGCAACAGTTATTCTCATACAATGTTAATGGGAGTTCAAACTGGTACAGTTACTTTGAAGACCATCATCTTTTATGAAAGTTGGACATATGCATACCCCGTGGGCCAATAGTGATATTCCTGAATATAAGCCCAACTGAAATGCATGCACATGTGTACCAAGAGAAAGACACAAGAACATTCATAGTAGCATTATTTATAAAAACCAAGTATGTGAAATAAGCCAAGTGTCCATGAACACTGGAAAAACATGAATTATATATTCTTACAACGAAGCTATGTAAATGAATGAACTACAACTATTCACACACACACAGATGATCTCACAAAGACAACGTTCACTACAAGAAGCCAGACATGAAAGAACACTTAATCTATGGTTTTAATCATAAAGTTCAAAAACCAGGAAAACGAAATCATGGCATTTCATGCGTGTTTGGATGGTAAAATTACAAAGAAAGTAAGGAATCAATTTCCATAAAAAGAATAGTGATCATGTTGGATGGGGAGAGAGGAGTAAAGAGTTATGAAGGGGTCCATGGAGGGTTTCTGGGGTGCTGACAGTGTTCTATGTTTTGATTAGGACAGCAGCTATAAAAGTGTGTTTATCTTGTAATAATTCATTATACTGCTTTTTTGTTTTTGTTTTATGTATTTTGTTTTATAATACAAATGTTAAAAACTGTCAAAAATTTTTAACCTGAATCTAATTTCCAGAGAGCAGAGGAACAATTCAAATGATACCACTAGGAAATGATCAAATGTTCCATATAACACAACTTGCCTGGTCTCTACAAAAAATTAGTCATTAAAACAATGAGGGAATGCTCTAAAACAAAAGAGACTGAAGAGACATAACAACCACAGTACTTTGTCTTTTTTTTTTTTTTTTAATTTTTTTTTCAACGTTTATTTATTTTTGGGACAGAGAGAGACAGAGCATGAACGGGGGAGGGGCAGAGAGAGAGGGAGACACAGAATCGGAAACAGGCTCCAGGCTCTGAGCCATCAGCCCAGAGCCCGACGCGGGGCTCGAACTCCCAGACCGCGAGATCGTGACCTGAGCTGAAGTCAGACGCTTAACCGACTGCGCCACCCAGGCGCCCCCACAGTACTTTGTCTAAACCTTGATGCTGGGCGGCAGACTTTTAGGCCCAAATACAAAATTTTAAATGGACTGGATAATAAACTATATTAAAAACTACCCTTGGGGCACCTGGGTGGCTAAGTCGGTCGAGAGTCCAACTCGTGCTTTTAGGTCAAAATCTCACGGTTTCATGAGCTTGAGCCCTCTGTGCTAGCAGTGAGGAGTCAGCTTGGGATTCTTTCTTTCTCTCTCTCTGCCCCTCACCCACTCATGCCTTTCTCTGTCTCTCTCAAAATAAATAAACAGGGGCGCCTGGGTGGCTCAGTCAGTTAAGCATCTGACTTCGGCTGAGGTCATGATCTTGAAGTTTGTGAGTTTAAGCCCCACGTAGGGCTCTGTGCTGACAGCTCAGAGCCTGGAGCCCGCTTCAGATTCTGTGTCTCCCTCTCTCTCTCTGCTCTTCCCCCACTCACACTCTGTCTCTCAGAAAATGAATAAACATTAAAAAATAATAAATAAATAAATATACTTTAAATAAACTTAAACTACCCTTAATTTTCTCAGGTGTGGTAATAGCATTATGGCAGTGTAATTGAATATCTTTCATCAAATAGCTGCATACTGAAATATTTAAGGTTAGAGTATCTGAAAAAAAAACTTGAAAAAATGCTCACCTTACAAGTATATGTAGAGAAACAGTTTTAAACAAAACAAAAAATTATTATTGTCAAAATGGTGAGTACTTACTGTAAACTTTTTTCAAACTTTCCTTTGAAGAGTTTGGTAGTAGAAAATTGAAAACTAATTAAAAATTAAATAATCTTTCCTATACCTGGAAGGAAAGAAAGAGGAAAAAAGGAAGGAGGAAGGGAAAGAAAGAAGGGGAAAGAGAAAGAGAACAATGGCAATAATAAATAACACATGGGAAGATTCTTGAGTTCATTAGAAGAATGTTTTTTAAAAAGCTATTAGTATAAATTGGCAATCATTTATTAAAATATTTTAAAATCATCTGTCTAAATTTTGTACATATTCTCCACATCCTTTTTTATCAAATTTGTATATTAATCTAAATAGGCACAAAATAATTTTCCTAGTAAGGTAACATTTCGCACAAACAATACAACCACATAGTTCAGAACATAAAAAGCATAAAATATTCAACAAAAAGTATCCCTCTCAAGAGAAGAAAAGGAAACCCATGTGCAGTGTAGGTGGGAATGCAAGCTGGTGCAACCACTGTGGAAAACAGTATGAAGGTGCCTCAAAAAATTAAAAATAGAAATACCATACGATCCAATAATTCCACTACTAGATATTTATCCAAAGAAGATGAAAACACTAAGTTGAAAAGATACATGCACCATTATGTTCATTGCAGCATTATTTACAGTAGCGAGGATGTGGAAACAACCTAAATGTCCATCAGTAGATGATGAATGGATAAAAAAGATGTGTATATATACACAATGGACTTTCACTTGGCCATTTAAAAGAGTGAAATCTTGCCATTCGTGACAACCTGGGTGGACCGAGAGGGTATTATGAAATAAGTGAAATAAGTCAGACAGAGAAAGACAGATACCATATGATTTCACTTTTGTATGAGGAACGTGAAAAAATGAACAAACAACAATAAAACAACAAAACAAACCCATAGATACAGAGAACAAATTGAGAGGAGACTGGAGGTGGTGGAGAGTGAGTGAAATAGGTGAAAGGGATTAAGGTACAAATTTACAGTTGTAAAATAAATGTCAGGAGATGAAAAGTACAGCATAAGGATAAACGTTAAGAAAAATTTTTTAAAAGGCGGGGGGTGGGGGGCAGGGGGCGCCTGGGTGACTCAGTCGGTTAAGCGTCGGACTTTGGCTCAGGTCTGATCTCACCATTGGTGAGTTTGAGCCCCACATCAGGCCCTGTGCTGACAGCTCAGAGCCTGCAGCCTGCTTCGGATTCTGTGTCTCCCTCTCTCTCTGCCCCTCCCCTGCTCACGCTCTGTCTCTCTCTCTCTGTCTCTCAAAAATAAATAAAACATTAAAAAAAATTTTTTTTAAGTAAGAAAAAATAAGAAAAGTACAGCATAGGGATATAGTCACTAATATTGTAGTAACATTTATGCTGACAGATGGTAACTACACTTATTGTGGTGAGTTGCATAAAATTGTCAAATCAGTATGTTGTGTACCTGAAACTAATATAGCATCTTATGTCAACTATACTTAAATAATAAGAATTAAAACAAACCCCCCAATGTATCCCTCTCATCCATGTCCATGTTATTTGCCCTTCTAGATATTGTGCACTCATAAGAAAATTCATATATATATGAATATATACATATTTTTATATATATGGTACTTATAAATATTAGTTGTTTTTTTTTTTTTCTATGACACTTTGGTTTTTTCTGAGATTTTGTTTACTTTCCTGCAGCTTTGAACAAGTTTGTCATTTGGTGGACAGTGCCCTCTTGTGTATAAAACTGAATCTGCATGTCAAGTTCCGACAAAAAGTGGAACAGTTGTAAAAAGTTGTAAAAGCTCCTTGAGGTCATATGGTGTGTCTTCACATCAATTATTTAGTTAAGGCCAACTCTAAAATATTAGACCTTTTTTTAAAGCCCTTAAAAAAGGTGTCCCCATGCTTGCCTTAGTGATTTCATATGTATTTGGTACTTTTTGGTTTCCCAAGTATTGTCACATCCATATTTTGTTTGATTAGACCAGGAGTTACTGTCCTTTTCTACTGAGGTATAATTCACATACCATAGAATTCACCCAATTAAAAAAATTTTTATTTATTTATTTATTTTGAGAGAGAAGGACCGCGTGTGCGTGAGAGTGCATGCACATCAGTGGGGAAGCGTCAGAGAGAAGGAGAGACAGAGTCCCAAGCAGGGTCCGTAACATCACCAAGTTGATTTATTACATACTTCTCAATAATAATAATTACAAATGAGTCATACATAAAGTCAACACAAAACCTTCTAAATAAATTTATACATCAAATTTTAACATGAAGTTAAAAGATATTTAAAATTGTAATTAAAATAATTGGGAACTCATTCATCATGAAATTATCGGTATTTTTAAAATTAATCATAACAATCAAGAATTTGAAACAACTATGAAGTAATAATTTTAAAAATAGTAATCTAGGGGTGCCTGGGTGGCTCTGTGAGTTCAGTGTCTGACTCTTGATTTCGGCTCAGGTCATGATCTCAGGATGCTGAGATCAAGCCCTGCATCAAGCTCCATGGAGCTTGTTTGGGATTCTCTCTTCCTCTCTCTGCCCCTCCCCCGTTCACATACATGTGCTCTCTCTCAAAATAAACTTAAAAAATAATAATCTATTAAAATCATAGAAATAAAATTCTTTTCTAAAATTAAAAAAATTAATGTTTATTTATTTTATGAGAGAGAGAATGAAGGAGAGAAAGAGAGAGAGAGCAAGCAGGGGAAAGGTAGAGAGAGGGAGAGAAAATCCCAACTAGCTTTCACACTGTCAGTGCAGAGCCAATTCGGTGCTCAACCTCACAAACCATGAGCTGAAATCAAGAGTCAGAGGCTTAACTGAGTCACCCAGGTTCCCTGAAATAAAATTCTTTAGAACTATTTCAGTGCTTACTCTCACATCTCATTTTCCATAATAGTTACCCGATTCATGGTCTTCCTTGCCACATTATAGGCTTAAGTAGTTTGCAAACATTTTAAATTTTGCAAATTTAGCCAGTCTCACTGACTAATAATACTGGAAAAGAAAAATATCCCTGAGAGCTCCAACAGTATTTGGAAATGTGTTCAGTAAAGTCTTGCCATAAATATATTGTAATAATTAAACAGAATTCATACTAGATTTTAGAAAATAACAAGGTTTTCAGGTATGCATCAATGAACTATTCCTATTACATTTATGGCATCAGAATCTGCTTTTTTTTGTTTTTATCTGTTTGTTTTATGAATGAATACTTAAGCTTCAGCATTTTGTGTGTGTGCAATGCATGTGAGATTATTACCTACAACAATGTTGAAAACATTGTTGTAAACATTAGGAAATAATCAAGTAAAGTTCATTGCATGGTGCCTAGTATATACAAGAATCTCAGCAAACTTTAGCCATTATTCTTATCACTGTTATTTTCTGATGTTTTAGATACATTGTCAAAACTTAACTTTTTGTCAGCAGTTCTTTTACCCCAAAGGTCTTTTTTTTTAATTCAAATATAATTAACATACAATGTTATATTCATTTCAGGTGTATAATATTCAATAATTCTGTATATTACTCAGTGCTGTTCACGGTAAGTGCACTCTTAGTCCCCTTCGCCTATTTCACCCACCCTCCACCTGCCTCCCTTCTGGTAACTATCAGTTTGTTCTCTATAGTTACGTATTTGGGGGTTTTTTTGTTTTCTTTTTTCATTTGTTTCTTAAATTCCACTTATGAGTGAAGCCATATGGTATTTGCCTTTCTCTGATTGACTTATTTCACTTAGAAATATTCCCCTCAACATCCATCCATATTATTGCAAATGGCAAGATTTCATCTTTTTAATGACTGAGTAATATTTCAGTGTGTGTGTGTGTGTGTGTGTGTGTGTGTGTGTGTGTTTATCCATTCATCTATGAATGGACACCCAGGTTGTTTCCATATCTTGCCTACTGTAAATAATGTTTCAATAAGCATAGGGGTGCATATATCTTTTCAAATTAGTGTTTTCATTCTGTTGTGAAATAGTGGCTCATACAGTAATTTTATGAATTTGTTTTTTAATATGATCCAGTAGTGATTCACATGTACACTAAAGTTTGAGAAGCACTGAACCAGAAAAACCATGATATTTCAGTATTGTAAGCTAATCTTTTTATGTAAAGATAGGAGAGCTTTAGTGAGGTATAATTGATGTATATGAAGCTGTACATATTTAAAGTTTATAAATGATGAGCTTTGATGTATGTATACATCAAGGAAATCACCATCACAATCTTTCTTTTGAAGGTATTATTGTTGTGGGGTGCCTGGGTGGCTCAGTAAGTTGAATGTCTGACTCTTGATTTTGGCTCAGGCCATGATCTTAGTTTTGTGGGATCAAGCCCTACATGGGGCTCTGCACCAATAGTCCAAAGCCTGCTTGGGATTCTCTCTCTCTCTCTCTCTGTCTCTCCCACCCTCTTCCCTCCCCTGCTCATGCACTCTCTCTCTCAAAATAAATAAATAAATAAATAAACTTAAAAAAAAAAGATATTGCTGTATCTAATGTACAAACAAACCAAACAAATGTGTAAACAGTTTGATGTTGGATCAAAGACAGCTTGATTGTGACATTTGCTATCAAAACGATTTCTCACCCTTCTAGATCTTCTTTTTTTTTTTTTTAAATGTTTTTATTTATTCTTGAGAGAGAGATAGAGACAGAGCACAAGCAGGGGAGAGGCAGAGAGAAAGGGAGACACAGAACCCGAAGCAGGCTCCAGGCTCTGAGATGTCAGCACAGAGCCTGATGTGGGGCTCGAACTCACAAACCGTGAGATCATGATCTGAGCCAAAGTCAGATGTTTAACTGACTGAGCCACCCAGGCACCCCAGTAACATTTTTTATTGTGGTAGGAAAACACATAAGGGTGCCTAGGTGGCTCAGTCAGTTGGTCATCTGACTTTGGTTCAGGTCATGATCTCACGGTTTGGTTCATGAGTTCAAGTACGACATCTGGCTTGCTGCTGTCAGGACACAGCCCACATAGGATCCTCTGTTCCCCACCCCCGCCCCGTCCCTCCCTCGCTCACACTCTCTCTCTCAAAAATAAATTTAAAAAATTTACAAAAAGAAAAAAACCCACATAATATAAAATTTACCATCTTAATCATTTTTAAAGTGCATAGTTCAGTCGTATTAAGTACATGCACATTATTGTGAAACAAATCTCCAGAACCTTTTTATCTGCAAATCTGAACATCTATACCAATTAACAACATCCGTAATATTCCAATTTTTATATACATGATGTTAAAGCAAGCACAATAACGTATGCCTTTGTAAATTTCGTCACTGTGTTTATCTTTGTGGATAAAGGGCATTATTTACAAAGTCTTGTATCATTTTGGCTATACCATACTTTTTACTTAAAATAGTCAAGTTTATCCTGAGAAAACAAATTTAAAGGGGACATTTTCAATTTATGCCTATAGCTTGAGTTTTAGAATCTTCATCTTTATTCATGACATCAATAATGTCTACAAAAGGATTGCATATTAGCTATAATTGAGTTTTTAATGGCCTGGTGGTATCATCTCAATTTTCCCATGATGTATTGGCAGTAGTTTCAATTTCTGTTTAGCAAATGTGTTTTTGATACATTTCAATGTGTTATGGAAACCAAAAAGTAGTTGTAAAATTAGTGTGTAAAATGCAGGGTATAAAAGACATTCTTCCGTTGCTTCGTTTATTACCAAGTTTAAAGAATAAATAGAACAAGGACCTTAATCCCTAGAATGTTTTTGAGTGTCTGTTTTTGCATCAGATGCATGGCCTTGTCATATCCCTGAACTCCCAATTTTTTTTAATGTTTATTTGTTTACTTTGAGAGAGAAAGAGTGAGCAGGGGAGGGGCAGAGAGAGGGAGAGAGAGAATCCCAAGCAGGCTCCACACCGTCAGTGCAGAGCCCAATGCGGGGTTTGAATCCACTAACTGTGACATCATCACCTGAGCCAAAATCAAGAGTCATACACTTAACCAGCTGAGCCACCCAGGAGCTTCCCAATTTATTTTTAATAAGATTGAAATTTAAGTAGTCTACTAAAAACTGTTCAAGGTAGAAATAATGGCACTTTTAAATCCATGAATCTAACAATAATTTTAAACTATTTCACATGATTTACATCTACTACTTCAACTGAAAAATAATCAGGTAATAGCACGTCTTACTTCATTGAAAATGGTTTTGCGAATCACAGTTGCTATTATTTTAGTTGTTTTTTTATTTCACTCTCTCTATGTATTATGTCGTATTAGCTCATGTCAGTGTTTGTATTTTGCATAAATATATACCATAATGTTATGAATTGTTGCTGTGGTTTGTGTGATATGAAAAAACATTCTCAGTATCTCACGCTAACATTTATTGGACAATTCTCTGACGGTTAAACATGGCCTTGCCAAAAACCGCATCATCTGTGTCATAGACTGGACACTGTCTTACCAGTACAACCTGTTTTGCTGCAAAGTTAGATTCCTATCAACTTTGAACACTTTACAATGTTCATTTCACTTCATGTTTACTAAGAATATAATACAAAATCTAACAGCCTTTATGTCTGTTCTCATTCTTCAGTTGCTTTTCCCCTCATTCCCAAAGAGTTTGCAAAACAGACAAAATACACAATCCTCTAAGCTAATGTAATAAAGACCAATTTTTCCCCTGCTTGGTTCCCCTCCCCTGCCCCCGCCACCACCATTAGGAAAAATATATCTATAATAAATTTCTGAAAAATCCCAGTCTGAACTATCCTTTGAAAAGTTAAAACTTATCACTTGAGGTGTATTATTTTCAACAAGAGTGCACCATTGTTTAACATTCAAATTACTTGACTATTACCTGGAAAGATTTAATAGTCTCTGTGAATAACGAGAAATACGAATTTGGTCTCTGCCCAGGTTCCTGACACAGAGCTCCTTTTAAAAGACTCGTGGGGCGCTTGGTGGCTCAGTCGGTTAACCATCTGACTTTGGCTCAGGTCATGATCTTACAGCTTGTGGGTTTGAGCCCCACATTCGGCTCTGTGCTGACAGCTCAGATCCTGGAGCCTGATTCAGATTCTATGTCTCTCTCTCTCTCTCCTTCTTTCTCTTTTCCCCACCCCTGCTAGCACTCTGTCTCTCTCTCTCTCTCTCTCTCTCTCTCTCTCTCTCTCTCTCAAAAATAAATAAACTTAATTTTTTTGTTTTTAAATACGCTTGTAATTTCTGGGGTGGTAAGAGCTCTAGAAGCATCTTTTGGTCTAATATTTGGTGTTTGACCCCAGTTCCTGACACAGAGCTCCTAAGTCCCTCACAATTTCCTGGACGGTAGGGGCATCTTTTGTTCTGATGAGGCAATTCTTGATGGGCTCCTGGAGAGCTTGGGGGTGGGGTGGGGTGGGGGCTGGGTCTTGTCAGGAGAAACACCAAGCCCTGATTAGAAGTTTGGATCTTTCAGCCCCACCCTCAGCCTCCCAGGAGACAGCGTTAATCATTGAAAACACCATAAAATTCCCTAAATTGTAGGGTTTGGAGAGCTTCCGGGTTGGTGAATACATACACATGCCAGGAGGGTGTTGCACCCCAACTCCATGGGGACAAAGGCAGCTGTGGGGGAGACCTTTCCAGACCTCACCCTACATAGACCTTCATCTGGCTGTTCATCTGTATCCTTTATTATATCACTTATAGTAAGCCAGTAAATGTGTTTCCCTGGGTTCTGTGAGCCATTATAGCAAATTATCGACCCTGAGGAGAAGGTTGTGGGAATCCCCAACTCATAGATCTGTGTAGCCAGTTGGTCACAAGTACGAGTGACAACCTGGGACTTTCAACTGGCATCTGAAGTGGGGGCAGTCTTGTGGGACTGAGCCCATGAATAACGAACACAGGAATAAATATGTCTTAGAATTAATGAAATGTAGTAATTTTCCTTCATGTCTTTTCTGATGGCTTTATATTTTTCCTTTTCTGATATGTATATATATTTTTAAAAATTCTTTCTGACATTACGGAAATGTAACATATAGCTTAATATTTTAACTTAGCATTTGTAGCATTTTGATATAATATGCAAACAATATACCAGTGAAATTTTAATACCAATTAATTTTTGTATTGAAGAAAAGTTCATTAAAAAAACCCAATTTTTACAATTACTTACCAACCTTTCCTTTATATCTTTATAGTTTATTATAGTAATATATCTGTATAACACATTTATTTATAATAATATGTTATCATTATAAGTATATTATAAATATATAATACAAATATGTATTTATGCTATATATTTATAAATATAAATATTTATTATGTATCTATGTTGTATGTTATATTTTTCAAAATATATATTACTTATGTGATGTTTATTTATACATAAAAACATTATACATGTATACGATGTATAATACTTTCATGTAATATATTATCTCCATTAGGATAATACACACACTACCTATAGCATGTAGTAATATATTTTATAATATAATTTTATATTTATATATGTCTACATTTATAAAGAATTACCCTGTATCCATATATATTTATAAAAATATATTATTGACATATGTATAACATCATACATATTATTAAAATATTTATATTATGAATACATAATTTTTATTATAGTTACTTTTTTATTCATTAAAGATGATTTGTCATATAGTGAAAATTTTTGTTGATTTAAACTGGGACTCACCAATAGCATTTGGTACAGCAAACAGGAATATCTGAACCACTACATGAGTTGTTAAATTTAACCAGTGCAACCAGTACCAAGAAGAGATTTCTCTCTCTCTCTCTTAAAAATTGTCATTATCTTTGATAATCATTCTATCAGCCAGAAAAACCGTTTTTTATGATAAGCACATATTATTTTAGATAATAAATCAGTGAGATTTTTCAGTTATCAAATTCTTGCCTCTTTCATGAAATGGAATACAAAATATCAATCAGGTTAGAAAATGACCCTTAACTTTCATCTGTTGGATGACTATAATATAGTGATTTTGTTGGCATAAGACACATCAGTGCTGTCTGTTGGAAAATTATCACTATAATTTTGCAACTCATCCAAAGTAATAAGATATCTGTATTAGTTATTTATTGCTGCCTAACAAATTACCCGGAAACTTAGTGGCCTTGGACAACAATGTACATTTATCATCTCACACAGTTTCTGTGGACCAGAAACTTGAAAGCAGCTTGGGTGGTTAATTCTGGCTGGAGGTCTCTCCTAGGATTGCAGTCAAGATGTCAGCCAAGGCTACAGGGACCTGAAGGCCTCACTGAAGCTGGAAAATCTGCTTCCAACGTGACTCTCTCATGTGTATCGGCCAGAGGCATAGTTCCTCACTCTGAGGCCCTCTCCTTAGGTCTATGTGAGTATCCTAAAATCCTGACATCTAGCTTCTTCCAAAGCAAGTGATTTGAGGAAGAACATGGATGCCTCAATATGTTGTAAGACTCATCCTCTGAAGTCATACACTATCATTTTTACAATATCCTATCGGTTGGTTATTCCCACTAAGCGTGGAGGAAACTATACATGGACATGGTACCAGGAGGCTAAGATTATTGGAAGCCATCTTAGAGGCTGGTTACCACAATATCTATGATGTAAATGTAGAGCTCTTGTATAGTGCACAACTTGAACAACCATGGATGGCAGCCTTGAGCAGTTACATTTGAACAATATACAGTGTTTTTAGAGAAGATGTTTTCTTTCTCTCTGAGCAATAAACTAGTTTGATAGGTAAGATTTCTTCCTAACTTCTGTGGTTTTTAAATTTAATTTGTATATTTTCCCCTATATTATCCTATCCTAATGTGTTCTTTTCCTGATACTGTATCTTATAATATGGTAGATGGTCTTCATAAATACTTTTTTCTCTTTCCTCTTGGTTCTAATATATCTTGTTTCTTCTTTACTCTTTTCTTTTTCTCTTTTAGTCCTACTCCATTTTCCCTTTTTGACTGTCTACTTCATTCAAACAAATAGTGAATAATTTTAAAGCTACCCTTAAACATTCTAAAACCATCAGTTCTATACAAACTGCTTCTCTGATTAGGATGACATACAGACCACATCCCACCGTAGGATGATGTCTACCTTCTGCTTTATACCTGTTGAACTGGTGTAATTTTTTTTAATATGAAATTTATTGTCAAATTGATTTCCATACAACACCCAGTGCTTATCTCAACAGGTGCCCTCCTCAATGCCCATCACCCACTTTCCCCTCCCTCCCACCTCCCATCAACCCTCAGTTTATTCTCAGTATTTAAGAGTCTCTTATGGTTTGCCTCCCTCCCTCTCTAACTTATTTTTTTCCTTCCCCTCCCCCCATGGTCTTCTGTTGAGTTTCTCAGGATCCACATAGGAGTGAAAACTATGGTATCTGTTGTTCTCTGTATGACTTATTTCCCTTAGCATAACACTCTCTAGTTCCATTCACGTTGCTACAAAAGGCCATATTTCATTCGTTCTCATTGCCACGTAGTATTCCATTGTGTATATAAACCACATTTTTTTATCCATTCATCAGTTGATGGACATTTGGGCTCTTTCCATTGTTTGGCTATTGTTGAAAGTGCTACTATAAACATTGGGGTACAAGTGCCCCTATGCATCAGCACTCCTGTATCCCTTGGATAAATTCCTAGCAGTCCTATTGTTGGGTCATAAGGTAGATCTATTTTTAATTTTTTGAGGAACCTCCACACTGTTTTCCAGAGTGGCTGCACCAGTTTGCATTCCCACCAACAGTGCAAGAAGGTTCCCGTTTCTCCACATCCTCTCCAGCATCTATAGTCTCCTGACTGGTTCATTTTAGCTACTCTGACCGGCATGAGGTAATATCTCAGTGTGGTTTTGATTTGTATTTCCCTGATGAGAGTGACGTTGAGCATCTTTTTATGTGCCTGTTGGCCATCTAGATGTTTTCTTTAGAGAAGTGTCTATTCATGTCTTCTGCCCATTTCTTACTGGATTATTTGTTTTTCCGGGTGTGGAGTTTGGTGAGTTCTTTATAGATTTTGGATACTAGCCCTTTGTCTGATATGTCATTTGCAAATATCTTTTCCCATTCCGTTGGTTGCCTTTTAGTTTTGTTGGTTGTTTCCTTTGCTGTGCTGAAGCTTTTTATCTTGATGAGATCCCAATAGTTCATTTTTGCTTTTAATTCCCTTGCCTTTGGAGATGTGTCAAGTAAGAAATTTCTGTGGCTGAGGTCAGAGAGGTTTTTTCCTGCTTTCTCCTCTAGGGTTTTGATGGTTTCCTGTCTCACATTCAGATCCTTCATCCATTTTGAGTTAAGAAAGTGGTCTAGTTTCATTCTTCTGCATGTTGCTGTCCATGAACTGGTGCAATTTTAAAAAGCTTTCTGTGTCTCGTAAGCATCCCGAAGTAGACGATAAATTGTATGGTATAAAACTGACAGGGAATACTAATAGGGAATTTATGTCTATTTTAGGCAATTTTATACAAGTATTATTCTTAGACAAGTCAGTTGGTTTTATGAATATTAAAAATAACTGACAATTTTCCTAGAAGATGGCTGCATTTGGGTAAAGTGTGAAAACCAAAGTGGCCTGTTAATGCATCATGAAAGATTGGGTGCTCTTTGTGGTTGCACTTAGTCTTATTTAAAAGTGCTCTTTAACTATTATTGAAGCCATGCATATTTAGCAGTAGGAGGTGGGCCTATTCTATTGATGGAGGAACAATAGTTTAAAACAAGTCAAAAACATTCTGCTAACTGTGGCTTGCATGATTTTAAAATGTATAACCTGCTTAATGAGGTTTTAGTCATCAGTGTGGTTGGTTTATAACTCTGATTTGGATAAAAGACTCAGAGTCTTTAATGAGTCTAGTGGTGCTAATTCAGAGAGACTGTCAGGTGGAGAAAGGGGAAGAAAGACCTGGTTGGAAGAGTGTCCAGAGAATTAACAGAAAACTAAAGAATTCCCTGCGGTAAGGCACCTGATGAAAGCCAGCTGCTGGTGGGCGTCCTAACCTCCTTCCCTCTCTCTTTTCTCCCTCCCTTCCTCCTTTCCACCCTTCTTCCTTCCTCTTTCTTTCCCCTCTTCATCTTCCTCTTTCTCTCCCTCCCTAACCCTCTGTTTCTGTCTGTTTTCTTTCTCCCTCCCCCACTTCCCATTTCTTGCTTGCCTGCCTTCTTACCATAACTTAATGGAATTAAGAGTGATTTTTATCTCAGATTTGAACATGCTCAGAAATGTTTCTCACCATTAGTTTTCGTGTGATTTAATTATGACCCATCAGATTCTACTTTTTTTTTTTTAAGTTTATTTATTTTGAGGGAGACAGCAAGCGAGGGAGGGAAAGTTTGTTTATTAAGCTTATTTATTTATTTAGAGAGAGAAAGAGAATCCCAATCCCAAGCAGGCTGCACACTGTCAGTGCAGAGCCCGAGGCGGACTTGAACCCATGAACTGTGAGATCATGACCTTGAGCTGAAACTAAGAGTCGGACGCTTAACCAGCTGACCCACTCAGGCACCCCCACCCACCCTTTATTTATTTATTTTTCCTTTTGACACCGGCTGAAAGACAGTTTTTATTACTTTTATGTACCAAAAACCCAAGAGTGTGCCCTTAGCCCAGTTTGGTGGACAGTTCTTTGCCTTTTCCATCTTGGCAGTGTGACCCACCCACTCTGAACTTGGGTGTTGCCTCCCCAGTGACGGTGGATCTCAACGTACCTATTGTCATCATTGGTCCTGCTAGCTTCCACCTGCTGAGCCAGTGCTCTCCTGGCTTCCAAGTTTACCTGGGTGAGGGTGACAGTGGTGCAGGTCTTCCTGTGGACCAGACGCCCCCGCCTGGCCTTCCCCTTGATGATGCAGTAGGGAGCCCCCATCTTACCACACAAGGCAGATAGGAAGATGACCAGCTCAATGGGATCCTGTGCGATCACTACCGGCTGAGGCTTCTTGTTTTCCACTACGGTGGTGACACTATTAACCCTTGCTTGAAGGAGAGGTGGCATCTTTGTGAGGACATCCCCTTAGACAGCAGCTTTCTTCTCTGTCTGGGTCAACAATCTCTGTTCTTCTCTTGCTTTGTCTCTGGTCTGTATTTGTGGGTCAGTTTCAGCTGTTGAATAGCTGCTTGGTGGCCCAAGGCCTGAGTGAACTGAATGGCCGCAGGCACTTTCAGAAGCTTATAGAGAAGAGCCATCTGTTGAGGCAGCCGGATGTAGTAGGGCCATTTGACAAAGCAGCACATGAGGCCCCTTTGGGGCTGGATGTACTGTCCAATGTCAAAATTCTTGGGCCTTTTCTGTCAGGGGATGGAATACCTTCTTGGCCTCCTGTGTCTTCCTCCCATCAGCCCTCTTTCCTTTTGCATCTTGGGCAGCAGGAGGAGAGCTGATTCTACTTCTTTTTTAAAAAACATTGGTGATAGGTTGACAGTCATCAAAATGCTGTTCCTTGACCTCTGAACTTTGCATTGTGACCTCTGAACTTCAGGTTCTCTGTAAGCACATTTCCAAACACCCGAAAGTACTTACGTACCTTCTTCCCTCCACCCCTTTATTTTTAGTACCGCTTCCACGATTTTCTCCTTCTTCAATGCTTTTATAACCCTAAAATAAGATTCCTGTTCTTGTACTTCCTCTTTTCTGCTTTTTGGCCATAAATTCTGTTCCTAGTCATGGATACAATATATTCTTGTGTTCCATTTGATGTGTTTTTATGTGTTCTCACATGTTAAGAATTGAAATTACTAACTTTATAAATCCTAACTTATTTACTTCTTAGTTTTCCACTGTAGTTGTGCAAGATTAAAAATTAGAGCACTCTCTTCTTTGTGAAAATTCTGTATCCCGGGTATCTGTCCTAACCTGGGCTCGTATAAAACTCATTTTGCATCGACACTTCTTGGCATACTCTGCAGGATATAGAACAACTCTCCTGAGACCACCTGGGGGTTCTCTGGAACTTGGTGCTTGGTACCAGCAAAGGCCCTTTGTGCCCCTTCGACATCTCAGTACCTCACAGGTATATGAGGTGAGTTCTCCTGCTATCTGGACCTCCTCAATTTGAGTTGATGGTCCTGACTTTTATTCATACTCTTGAGGGTTACCAGGAATGTTCTGTAGGTGGAAATAGCTTGGAGGGGTTGGAGTTGGTGTGTTGGTTGTTGTAATGTGGCATTATACTGATGTTATTAATGTAAGGTTTGAGTAAATTTACTGTCTAGAAATATGACAGACTGAATCACTGAGCTCCAAAGAGCGGGGACACTTGCTCCTTCCTGCCAAATGGTGCTTTCAGGTGACTGAAAGCCTAGTGGAAGTGTCTGAGGATATCCCTGGAGATGTGGTCCCACAGGAATTTCCCATCTCATAAGATACTTAATGATTGGCTAGTTCAGGGATGCACCCATAGGATTGATCTGTCAGTGCTCTGAGCCCCCTTGATGGTCTTAGACCTCACTGAGAGAAACCGAGACAAATAAGAAAGTCTATAACGACCATTTGGAAGTGATTGTCATAAGTAGCACCCTCTTGACTCACCACACTTGATATCCTTGGATCTTATTCAAGCCTTATTCTAAAAGCTGAGACTGAAAGAAATGGGGAACCGTGCTTCCAAGTTTGGAACAGCTCCCAGAAAACCAGCATCCACCCATGGAAAACTGCAGCAGGCTGTATGTACAATGCATATGGAACCTATACTTGCAAGTGGTTACTTCAATGGGAAAATTTAAGGATAACCTGGGTCTCAGCTGACCCAAATAACGTTCTTTCAACATGTCTGAATTAGTTTTCTTATATGCACAATTAGAGAAACCCAGCTAGAAGACCAAGTACCCAGAAACTAGGGAGTTACTTGGTCGAGTCAGTGAAGCCCCCAGCTTAAGGGGAGTCGTCTCCAGTTATAGAGATTCTCAGGGCTTGTTTGTTCGTGTTTGTTCCTGCGGCTTTTGGTATCTTTGCACAAAATGGCCGTGTTCTAACTAGAAATGAAAAATAATTAAGGGCTCCATAAATTATGGCGCTGTCTCATTATTAGATTTGTTTTAATAAAAGGGGGCTATTTGGCAATTGGGTCTTTAATGTCCTCTACACAAATATTAGTGAAACAAAGGCTAAATTTTGTCTGCATCTTGTTTGTGCCCATGTGTGTTATAAATGTGAGATATTTTCTTTACCTCCGGGTAGTATGTAGCTAAAATGAACTTTTAACGGAGCTGTATTTAATTGATTTAAAGGCGAGCGCATGTCAAAAGTGGGCATTCCAAAACTCAAAAAGATAAAAACTAACTCAAATATTTTTCAATGATGTTTTCACACGATCTGGGATAAAACTCCCTACATTTAGACTTTATGTGACTCCATAATAAAGATGCATCTCAGGAAGGGACCTAACTGGTGATCCAAGGAGATAAAGATGAACAAAAATTTTAGACACCTCAATACTGTCCCTCCCGAATAGTCAGGATAATGAGGAAGAGGAGGAGGAAGACAGGCAGACACTAGAAATCCTAAATCCAGCCCCACCTCCAGGCACAAGCCCCAGAACCAATGCCCAGCCCGCTGCCTGCTCCTCTTGGCTCTTCCAGAAGGCTGAAAGTCAACCAGAGAAAAAGCCTGTTCTGTAGGAGGAAAAGAGAGGAGATGGAAATTATGTTCTTTTAATGTTTTTATTTATTTTTCAGAGAGAGACAGAGCACGAGTTGGGGAGAGGCGGGGGGGGGGGGGGGGGGGTTCAGGCGGTCGGAGAAGGTGAAAAACAAAAACCCCAGCCAGCACCCAG
>NW_024412376.1:45355148-45364835 GCF_014898765.1 Herpailurus yagouaroundi | reverse complement strand
AGCTGAAATTAGAAGCTTAACCGACTGAGCAACCCAGGCGCCCCTATTTTTTTTTTAAATTTTTTTTTTTTTAAGTTTATTCATTCTTGAGAGACAGAGACAGGGGCGCAAGCGGGGGAGGGGCAGAGAGAGAGGGAGACAGAATCTGAAGCAGCCTCCAGGCTCCGAGCTGTCAGCACAGAGCCTGGTGCAGGACTCAAACCACGAACTGTGAGATCATGACCTAAGCCACCCAGGCGCCCCAGGAGATGGAAATTATTAAAGAGAAAAAAAAAAAAATGTCGTTAGTCCCAAAGTTTCAATCTGCCTCCGGCCTTGCCAGCAGCACACCTGATGCTTCCTCCTCCCCCTCCTCCTACACCGGCACCTGGGTGCTCACACAGCCCCGCCCCATTCCATCATCAGTGTCTCCGCGTCACAGGCTCCTGCTCCTCCCACCCTCACTATCAAGGAGCAAAAAGCACCCCAAGCCGCTGGGCCACCTCCCTATGAGGTTCAAACTGGAGGACCTCCTCCATCAGCATGAAGTGGCCCACGTGCTCCCCTGGACCAAAGCGCCCCGCGGAAGCCCCAGGTAACACTGACTGTAGGGAACCAGTGGAGTGACTTGTGAGTGGACACAGGTGCAACACATTTGGTATTAAAGCTGCTTCAAGGTTGTTGGCTTAATGAAAATAAACGTGTCTTTTGAGTTATCCTCATGAATGTAAAACCTTTATTTTACCAAGGTTTACTCAAGTCAAATAAGCTTGTGTTATCTCAGTTGCAATTTGCCAACAAAAAGTGACTGAAAATGATGGTTGATTTTTGTCTGTCTCATAAAGTTTTCATGGGTAATTGTTAAGAGCCAGTAGGTTAGGTAAAAAAGTTTACGGATACACTTTTAAATAACTTCCAAAATCTTTGGTAACCCAAAACTTTGGGGGTTTTGCTACATTAAATGATAAATTGGGTTGAATTCATTGGATTTCTAAGTCTCTTGTAAATAAGATAAAATACTGAAACATTAATGACTAAATCACAAGGTTTGTCTGTGTTGTCTCATTACAGAAAAGCTAAAGATATTTGGGTCTGTTAGGAAACGTATGAAAACATTGCTGAAAACAATGTATGTTGTATGAAAACAACAAACATTGCTGGTTCTCTACTGTTTGCGTTTCCAGATTCAGGGAAACTTTTTCTCTTAAGACATCTATGAGTTACAAAATTTGATAAAATATTCCTTTATGAAAAAAATATAAGCATTTACCTTTTCTCCATAACTGAACCCTCCAGAATTAAAAAACTCTCAATGAATATTCTTCTTTCTCTTATGGAATTATAATTATTTGGATTAGTTCAATAAAAATATGTTCTTATAACACGACACCATTGGAAACATTGGCTATATTACTAAGGCTTTGACTGAAATGTCATATTTGAGAGATGCATGCGTAGACTCAGATATGACCATATGACTTTAAGGAGCTCAGGTCGATTTTAAGGAACCAATAGAGCTCTTGGAAATGTTGGCCTGATACCTTGCTTACAGAGTTCCCAGCAGACTTACCAAGTGAGTAGAAGATGTCACTTCCTGGCAGGTGCAGGAACCTCAGGATATTTTGGGGACCTTAAGAAGAGAGGAATTCACCCAATCTACAAGTATTGCAGATGAATCTAATGGCAAGTTATTTGGCTTGGTGTCTGGCCTTAAAAAGCTGTTAGAGTCTCCATTTGAAATTCTTTATAAAAAGGTCTAGCAAAGCAAATGAAAAAAAAAAAAAACTATATGGTCAATCACTATTCTTACTGTGCATATGCAAATAATTTGGCCAAGTTTGTAAAAACTAGACTTATTTCACAAACAAATTAGTCTTTAAAAATTTTTTTAAAAACGTTTATTTATTTTTGAGTGAGAGAGACAGAGTGTGAGTGGGGGAGGGGCAGAGAGAAGGAGACACAGAATCCAAAGCAGGCTCCAGGCTGTCCGTGCAGAACCAGAGGTGGGGTTGAACCCACAAACCGTGAGATCATGACCTGAGCTGAAGTCAGATGCTTTGCCCCTTATGAGCAAATTATGCTTAATTTGGCTACCTTTGACAGGAAAGAAGATGAGTTTAAAGAGAAAGGTTGTATTTCAATAACACATTTTTGTGCATGTTAGGTTCTACGTCTGGTTAATTATCTTTGAATGTTTGTTGTTTGCCTATAAAACTGGACTGACACTGAATTCTTCTCGTTTCCTCAAATATCTGACCATGACTCTCCAAACTAAAGATTACAATCTTCTCCTGTTCTCTTATTTTAAAATCATTAAGAACTAAAACTTTCTTTTTCCTGAAGTCCTGCAAACTGAAGTTGGACAACTTGAGATAAACTTCAGAAAAACTGCCACAATAGCTCATGTATAGACAATGTTCACGCCTGTTCTCTATGAGCCACTCAAAAGGAGCACCAGAGACATTTGAACTACAAAACAGAAAAATCCATCAGATTGCTGCTGTGTGCTCCCACTCTTTCTGAGGATGCTTCAAGCCTGACACCTAAAAATCTTCTCTCTAGGACTTGGACTCAGACACTGGGCCTATAGTTTGCTCCAACAATTAACCTGTGTTTCTTTTATTTCCATTGAAATGCCTCTTGTTAATTACTGATTGCTTGCTGAAAAAGGCAGAATCTGTACGATGTCTAATACCACTTGCCTTCACCCATATTAACTCCTCCTGGGAAATAAGAATCCATATAAAATCAAGCAGGAAGCCACTTGGCTACAAGAAACCATTGACCACCATACCCCCCTCCCCCTTTTCCAAGGTGGCTGGGACTGGTTTACTGATCTGTTGGATACCCATCAATATCAGATCAGTTTTAGAGGGAATGAAAAACTGGATTTGACTCTACTGTTAATATTTCTGGGAGTATACTTGGGGATAAAACTAATAATGTCATATAGTGCCAAACCATGCAGAAAAATATCCAAGTTCTCAGATAAGGAAAGATCTGTGATACCCCATCCCTTAGAATAAGGGAGTTACAACCTGTACCATGTTAAATCCTTCCATTCCAAAGCCCTTCTGTGCCCTATTTTGGCTTGAAGCAGTTACAGAAGACCATTATTGTGTTCTGCCCCTGCTCCATAGAAATGGAATAAAGATTGACAATGGAAAATTATAACAGGAGAAAATTTAGCATGTCTGATTCTTTGTTGCTTCTATTTCCCTTGCTGCTAAGACCTATAGATTAAAAACTTCTGCTTAGTCCTGCACATAGGCATGTTACAGCTCAGATTTACAAATAAAACATGTGTGCTTTCTTTGGCAGCACATATACTAAAATTGGAACAATACAGAGAAGATTAGTATGGCCTCTGCAGAAGGTTGACATGAAAATTCATGAAGTTTTTCATATGTTTACCATGAAGGTAGACTTAGGGAACTTAGCGACTTACTAAAACATAATAACATAGGAGTCCCAGAAGATGAAGAGAGGAAAAAGGGGGCAGAAGGTTTGTTTGAGCAAATAACAGCTGAAAACTTCCCTAATCTGGGGAAGGACACAGACATCAAAATCCAAGAAGCACAGAGAACTCCCATTAAATTCAACAAAAGCCAGCCATCACCAGGCATATCATAGTCAAATTCACAAAATACACAAATAAAGAAAGAATCCTGAAAGCAGCAAGGGAAAAAAAATTCTTTAACCTACAGGGGAAGACAGATCATGTTTGCAGATCTGTCCACAAAAACTTGTCAGGCCAGGAGGGAATGGCAGGAAACACTCGATGTGCCAAATGGGAAAAATATGCAGCCAAGAATACTTTATCTGGCAAGGCTGTCATTCAGAATAGAAGGAGAGATAGAGTTTCCCAGACAAACCAAAAACTTAAGGAGATTGTGACCACTAAACCAGACCTGAAGGAAATATTAAGGGATACTCTTTGAGTGAGGTGGGGGGAGACCAAAAGCAACAAAGACTAGAAAGGAACATAGATGACCAAAACATCAACTCTACAGGTAACACAATGGCATTAAATTTGTATCTTTTAATAATCACTCTGAATGTAAATGGACTAAATGCTCCAATCAAAAGACATAGGGTGTCAGGGGTGCGTGAGTGGCTTAGTTGCTTAATCTACTAATTCTTGACAGCTCAGGTCATGAGCTCATGGTTCATGAGATCAAGCTCCACATCAGACTCTGCAGTGACAATGTGGAGTCTGCTTGGGATTCTCTCTCTCCCTCTCCCTCTGCCCCTCTCCAGCTCACACACACTCTCTCTCTCTCAAAATAAATAAATAAACATTAAAAAAAAGACACAGGTTATCAGAATGGATTAAAAAAAAACAAGATAAATCTATATGCTGCCTACAAGAGACTCATTTTAGATCTAAAGACACCTGCAGATGGAAGGTGGGGGGATGGAGAACCATCTATCATGCTAATGGACATCAAAGAAAGCTGAAGTAGCCATACTTATATCAGACAAACTAGATTTTAAATTAAGGACTGTAACAAGAGATGAAGAAGGGTATTATATCATAATCAAGGGGTCTATCCATCAAGAAGATCTAACAATTGTAAATATTTATGCCCCAACTTGTAAATACCCAATATATAAATCAATTAATAACAAACATAAAGAAACTCATTGATAATAATACAATAATAGTAGGGGACTTTAACACCCCACGTACAACAATGGACGGCAGATCATTTAAGCAGAAAATCAACAAGGAAACAATGGTTTTGAAAATTAAAAATAGAACTACCCTACAACCCAGCAATTGCACTACTAGGTATCTATCCAAGGGATATAGGTGTGCTGTTTCAAAGGGTCACATGCACCCCAGTGTTTATAGCAGCGCTATCAACAATAGCCAAAGCATGGAAAGAACTCAAATGTCCATCGACGGATGAGTGGATAAAGAAGATGTGGTATATATACAAAGTGGAGTATTACTTGGCAATCAAAAAGAATGAAATCTTGCCATTTGCAACTACATGGATAGAACTGGAGTGTATTATGCTAAGTGAAAGTAGTCAGAGAAAGACAAATATCATATGACTTCACTCATATGTGGACTTTAAGATAGAAAACAGACGAACATAAGGGAAGGGAAACAAAAATAATATAAAACCAGGGAGGAGAACAAAACATAAAAGACTCTGAAATATAGAGAACAAACAGAGGGTTGCTAAAGTGGTTGTCGGAGGGGGGGTGGTCTAAATGGGTAAGGAGCATTAAGGAATCTACTCCTGAAATCATTGTTGCACCATATGCTCTTTGGATGTAAATTAAACAATAAATAATTTTTTTTAAAAAAGGAAACAATAGTGTTGAATGACACACTTCACTGGATGGACTTAACAGACATTTTCAGAAGATTTCATCCTAAAGCAGCAGAGTACACATTCTTTTCAAGTGCACATGAAACATTTTCCAGAATAGATCACATACTTGGTCACAAATCAGTCCTCAACAAATACAAAAAGACTGAAATCATACCATGCATATTTTCAGACCACAATGCTATGAAACATGAAGGCAACCACAAGAAAAATTTTAGAAAGACCACAAATACATGGAGGTTAAAGAATATCCTACTTGGGGCGTCTGGGTGGCTCAGTTGGCTAAGCGTCTGACTTAGGCTCAGGTCATGATCTTGCAGTCCATGAGCTTGAGTCCCACATCAGGCTCTGTGCTGACAGCTCAGAGCCTGAGGCCTGCTTTAGATTCTGTGTCTCCCTCTCTCTTGACCCTCCCCTGCTCATGCTGTATCTCAAAAATAAATATTTAAAAAATTAAAAAAAAGAATATCCTACTAAAGAATGAATGGGTTAACCAGGAATTAAAGACAAATAAAAAAAGTACAGAGAAGCAAATGAAAATGAAAACACAGTAATCCAAAACCTTTGGGATGCAGCAAAGGCAGTCCTAAGAGAGAAATATTTTGCAATACAGGCCTACATCAAGAAGCAACAAAAGTCTCAAGTATACAACCTAACCCTATGCCTAAAGGAACTAGAAAAGGAATAGCAAATTAAGCCTAAAGCAAACAGAAGAAGGGAAATAATAAAGATTAGAGCAGAAGTAACTGGTACAGAAACAACAACAAAAAGAGCAACAAAAAAACAGTGGAAGATGATCCTGGCAATAGATGCAGAAAAAGCATTTGACAAAGTACAGCATCTATTCTTGATAAAAACCTTCAAAAAAGTAATGATAGATGCACCATACCTCACTGTCATAAAGGCCATATATGAAAGACCCACAGCTAATATCATCCTCAATGGGGAAAAATTGAGAGCCTTTCCCCTTTGGTCAGGAACAAGACAAGGATGCCCACTGTCACCTTACTATTTAACATAGTACTGGAAGTCTTAGCCTCAGCAATAAGAGAGCAAAAAGAAATAAAAGGCATCCAGATCAGCAAGGAAGACATCAAACTTTCACTATTTGCAGACGACAGGATACTTTATGTGGAAAACCCAAAAGACTTCACCAAAAAATTGCTAGCACTAATACATGAATTTAGCAGTCAAAGGATATAAAATCAACATGCAGAAATCTGTTGCATTTTATACACCAAAAATGAAGCATCAGAGAAAGAAATCAAGGAATCAATCCCATTTGCAATTGCACCAAAAACAGATACCTAGGAATAAACCTCACCAAAGAGATAAAAGATCTGTACTCTGAAAACTGTAGAACACTTATGAAAGAAATTGAAGAGAACACAAAGAAATGGAAAAGCATTCCATGCTCATGGATTAGAAGAACCAAATATTGTTAAAATGTCTATACTAGCCAAAGCAATCTACACATTTAATGCAATCCCTATCAAAATACCACCAGCATTTTTCACGGAGCTGGAACAAACAATCCTAAAATTTGTAAGGAACCACAAAAGACCCCGAATAACCAAAGCAATCCTGAAAAAGAAAAATAAAATGGAGTCATCACAATTCTGGATTTCAAGCTATATCACAAAGCTGTAGTCACCAAGATAGTATGGTACTGGTACAGAAACAGATACATAGATGGATACAGATACATAGTGGAACAGAATAGAAAACCCAGAAATGGACCCACAATTCTTTGGTCGGCTAATCTTTGACAAAGCAGAAAAAAATTGCCAATGGAAAAAAGACAGTGTCTTTAAAAAGTGGTGTTGGGAAAACTGGACAGCAACATGCAGAAGAATGAAACTGGACTTTCTTTCACTATACATAAAAATAAGTCAAAATGGATTAAAGACCTAAATGTGAGACAAGAAACCATCAAAACCCTAGAGGAGAACACAGGAGCAACCTCTTTGACCTTGACCATAGCAACTTCTTACTAGACATGTCTCTGGAGGCAAGGGAAACAAACAAAACAAACAAACAAACAAGAACTATTGGGACTTCACAGGATAAAAAACTTATACATAGTGAAGGAAACAATCAACAAAACTAAAAGGCAGCCTAATAGGAGAAGATATATGCAAATGACATATCTGATAAAGGGTTGGTATCCAAAGTCTACAAAAAACTTATCAAACTCAGCACCCAAAAAAACAAACAATCCAGTGAAGAAATGAGAAGACATGAATCGACACTTTTCCAAAGAAAACATCCAGATGGCTAACAGACACATGAAAAAATGTTCAACATCACTCATCATCAGGGAAACATAAATCAAAAGCAAAATGAGATACCACTCACACATGTCAGAATGGCTAAAATTAACAACACAAGAAACAATAGGTGTTGGTGAGGATGTGGAGAGAGGGGAACCCTCTTGAATTGTTGGTGGAAATGCAAACTGGTACAGCAACTCTGGAAAACAGTATGAAGTTTCCTCACAAAATTAAAAATAGAACTACCTCACAACCTAGCAATTGCACTAATAGGTATGTACTCGAAGGATACAAAAATACAGATTTGAAGGGGTACATGTACCCAATGTTTATAGCAGCATTATCAACAATAGCCAAACTATGGCAAAAACCCAAATGTCCATTGACTGATGAATGAATAAGAAGATGTGACATATATATATATATATATATTTATACTATATATATACTATATATAGTAATATTTCATTGTGTGTATATATATACATATATATACGTATACATATATGTGTGTGTGTATATATATATATATATATATATATATATATACAATGAAATATTACTAAGCCATCAAAAAGAATGAAATCTTGCTGTTTGCAATGACATGGTGGAGCTAGAGTGTGTTGTGCTAAGCAAAATACGTCAGTCAGAGAAAGACAAATATATGGTTTCACTCATCTATGTGGAATTTATGAAGCAAAATAGATGAACATATGGGAAAGATGAAAAAGAGAACAAACTGAGGGTTGGTGGAGGGATGTGGGTGGGGGATGAACTAGATGGGTGATGGGTATTAAGAAGGGTGCTTGTGATGAGCACTGGGTGTTGTATATAAGTGATGAATTACTGAATTCTGCTCCTGAAACCAATATTGCACTGTATGTTAACTAAGTAGAAGTCAACTAAAAATTTAAAAAAAAAAAAAAAAAGACTTACAAAAAATGCTCTTTACCCAAAACTTACCTTATCTGAGGCAATGAGGAAGTAGCCAGAGAGGTCATCATCCCAATTCTTCAAGATTGAAAAGTGATCAAAACTCAGGGGGGAACTGAAACTGTGCCCCATAGAGTTAATGAGATTAAACTACCAGAAAGTTTAAAGTTTGTTTTTCAGATAACTGTTTCCCCCGGATCAGCTATTGTGTCTTTTCAGACCCCACCCACAAACTCATTAGCTGTCTCTGCAAGGGCCTGGACTCCAGGTCCACTGATTCCAGCCTAGGTTCCAGCCTAGGAACAAGCAAGGCCCTGCATGCCTTAACCTAGACCACAAGCCTAAGACCCATCCAGGTTATACCAGCTCTTGGAGCAAGTCTATAGCCACTTCTCCGTTCTAAAGTAATCTCCTGATGTCAGGGACTGAACTTTGCCTTGTTCTGATGTCAAGTCTCCACCCCAAAGTGAACATGGGAATATACATTACATACATGTTTGTTCAATCCACATACTCCATCTTTCCTCATAAATAATCATAAATTTCCTTACCCTTTATCAAGATGTATGTAAAGGATTCTTTGGATTTTTTTCTCCTGTCTGTTCAAGTCTATTCCAATGTTGCACTGTTCCTTCACATTGTACTTACTGGAATTCTTTTGTTATCCATGCACTCTGTTAAAAATGCTTCACCAAATGCAAAAACAGATGATCTAAGACAAACACAAACATGTTTGTTTGTCAATGGGACTTAACAGAGAATATATATCACTTTTAAGCTTTCCATCATTTGTGTTACACTAAGTTCTCCCCAATAGCAACACTAGGTTAAAAAATATATGGGGGCGCCTGGGTGGCGCAGTCGGTTAAGCGTCCGACTTCAGCCAGGTCACGATCTCGCGGTCCGTGAGTTCGAGCCCCGCGTCGGGCTCTGGGCTGATGGCTCGGAGCCTGGAGCCTGTTTCGATTCTGTGTCTCCCTCTCTCTCTGCCCCTCCCCCGTTCATGCTCTGTCTCTCTCTGTCCCAAAAATAAATAAACGTTGAAAAAAAAAAAAATCACAGTATCAAGGCCAGAACTGTGCACAAAAGAAAAATTAAACTTTGTATTATTGAGTGTAGATTCGTGGAGTGTAACAGGGGCTCAACATAGCAGT
>NW_024412376.1:45332879-45352148 GCF_014898765.1 Herpailurus yagouaroundi | reverse complement strand
CTTACAGAAGATAGAAGTTTATTTCTCTCTCAGCTAAGTGGAGCATGAGAAACTGTGCTCATCCTTCACTTACATGGCCACCTGGCTGCACAGGAGGATGGGAAATGCTGTCTTCACTCAGCATGATCACACGCCTAACTAAAATGAGAGTACTGGAGAATGGTTTTTGGAGAAGAACTCAAAGTCCATCATAATTACACATTTTAAAATGAACCTTCTCAGGAAAAAATTATATAGGAACTAGTAGAGGTACCAACCTTTTCATTTTTCTTAGAATTAGCCTTTTTCCACAATTATACACACACACACACACACACACACACATACATGTATATATTATACATGTATAATATTACAAGTGTGTGTGTGTGTGTGTGTATATGCATATACTTTGTAGTATTTATTTACCTTTTTATTGTAGGAAACCTCACAGCATGCATATATAGCATGATAATGTAAATAGCATTTTATCAACATTACCATTAAACAGAACCAGACTATTATTAGCGGAATAACACAAATTGGGTGACTTCCTGAGAGACTGAATATATGAACTGATCAAATATGACAATGTAACTCTGACCCACAAGTCTGTAGCAACCAGTCTGAGAAGCTAAACCACAACTTCTACAGTAATCTGCCCAGAATGATCAGGACTTGGTCAATACTGTCAGCTTCCCTATTTTTTTTTTTTTTTTGCCTCAAACTCAGGACCAACCAGAGAAAGGCAAACATTCTCCCCAAACCAATCATATAAGATGCCCTGCTTCTAGTTAGTTCTCCTCTAGCTTTTCCCTCCAACAGTGTCTAATCAGAGCTTATCACCGTGAAGTTTTCCACTCCCCACTCTGCCACTTTCCCACCATGCCAAGTGCAACTGATGGTACCTAACTCCCTAACTCTCCCTTGGTAGAGAGTAGGCTCTGAATAAATAGCCTCTGGGTGTTCTCATCTGGGTGGCCTTCATTTACTTCTTCACTCAAAATAAGCTACCAGCCCTGAGCTAGAGGTTTCGTCTTTACTCTTATGCAATTTGGTCTAATTAATTGGCAATATCACACACTGGTGGTACAATGCTCTGCAAGCCACTCTACCTTCTCTGTCTGTTACTCCTTCTGCAAAATGGGGACAAACATTACCCACTTCACAAGGGCTAACATGAGGGCCAAATAAGTCAGTACATGCAAAACTCCCAGACCACTACGTGCCACAATACATGTGATAACAAATAAATGTTAATTGTCATCATCATCATCATCATCATCATCAAAGTCCAAGTCTTCTTTCATCTAAATTTTTTCTAACTCTGAGTACCTTAAGGATCTTTGTGAGTACAAATAAGGGTTCAACGATAAGTTTATGTTTTATTTTTCCACCCTGAAGATTGTGTAGTGTGTGGGTACATATACATGTGTGAACAAAATCAGTTGAAATTTGGGGCGCCTGGGTGGCTCAGTCGGTTAAGCGTCTGACTTTGGCTCAGGTCACGATCTCGCGGTCCGTGAGTTTGAGCCCCGCGTCGGGCTCTGTGCTGACAGCTCAGAGCCTGGAGCCTGTTTCAGATTCTGTGTCTCCCTCTCTCTCTGGCCCTCCCCCGTTCATGCTCTGTCTCTGTCTCAAAAATAAATTAAAAAGATGTTAAAAAAATTAAAAAAAAAACAAAATCAGTTGAAATTAGTCAATTAAAATTAGAAGACAAATTTATTAAAAGTACGTATTATTCTCTTTCCAAAATATGTCATATATATTTGTGGTGACTGTAGGGAGAAAAAAGTTCTTTTTCCTTCTACCTCTCAGGTTCTCTGGCTGGACGCTTGTAAAGTTAGATTGGCAAACGATAGATTAACAAGAAAAAAAACAAACAATTTATCAACATGCACAGGGCACATCATGCAGGAGAAACCCCGATGATGAGTAACTCAAAGGGGTGGTTAGAACTTGGGCTTATATAGCATCTTAACCAAAGAACAATACATTTGTAGAGAAGTGACAAGACAAAGAAAAAGTGTTTTAGGCTTTCAAGTGTGGCAAACTGTGAGAAGGTAATATATAGGGGAAACTAACAGAGTAGGATATTTTTTGTGTAGATCTTTTTCATAGCCATAAGACTTCCCTGGAGAGACGGGATTTGCAGCACTCCTCATTTTTCAGATGTTTCTGCTTTTAGTCAGAGAAGAGAAGCCCTGGGATGGCTTTTTTGTGCATCTCTTGATTCACATTTACCTTTAGCTCAAAATAATCCTCAGGCTGAAGAGGTGTATTTTAAAGTGTCATGTTCTGGCCTCCTACATCACCGTGACACCTTGACCTCAGCTCTACTGTGGTAGGCCCAACCTCTGTTCTTCTGGATCAAACTCCATAACCCCTCAATCTTCTCCTCACTACAACCCCCATAAAAAACCTCACCCCTGTGTTCTGCTTAAAGCACACTTCTTCCAGGGGGTTCCAGCAGGCAGTGGTGCTGTAACAGGAGCATTACCATGGAACATGAGACTTATCTATCAGGAGACTATGGCTTGAGGATTCCACAACGGTGTGGTCAAAACTGTCTTCGAGATCTGCTATAAACGGAATTCCTCCTTCCCAGCCCTCCATTTTACTTTCTTCTGCACAAGTATTAGCTCTGCATCTTCTCCTGAAGTTGCTCCCTGCCTGCTCCTACTTCCCCCCTTAGCAGGTATTTCCTACCCAATAAATCTTTTGCATGTTCAATCCTATCCTAGTGCCTGGTTCTGTGAGGACATGGACACAATATATAAATAAAATGCCAACCAGCTGGAAGGTACCATTCCTAACACAATTTCCACCTTAAGGTTCTGATTTGGAATCAAAGTACTTAAGATTTACTAGTTTAGTAAGGGAAATTACAGCATCATAAATAACTACTTCCTTGTGAGCTTAACTAAAATCCAGAATTAAAATTCAGTCTATTTCCAAATATAATGGTTCATCAATTCAGAGTACTGAAAGAATGTAAAACAAGAAAATTCAATGGTAGAAGAACTTGGATTTTAATAGCCATGAAAAGGAGTGACCAAAGTATCAAGCAGGAGCAGCCTGCAAAGTTCTTATTGTCAAGGTCCTTGTGTGGTAATTCCTGACTCTCTTGCAAAAGAATAAGTGGAAGCCTCCTTTGACATCCCCTCCTTCTCTTTTATTTCTGAATGTGAGACTTACAAAATCTCCACTTCCTTCCACTAGGTAGGATCTGAAGTGGCCCATCTTCCTAGGGCAGAACCAAAAGTTGTGCCATTTTCTTAAGAATGCAACTCAGTGGGTCTTCTGACTGGTAACAGAGACTTAACAGAATTTTTCCCCTTACATGCACCCTGGGACATCTACTATAGACAGAAGATAAAAGTTCAACACTATAAAGAGCTTCTATTTTGAGATACATCAGAAACTGAAAAGAATTTTTTAGAATTTATAAGATACTAAGTTCTTATTGTCTTTCATGATGAGTTATTATAGAATAACCTAAAAAGTTAAGAATCAAATTTCAAATGGGTGAAATTAATCTCTAGCTCTCACAAAAACATATTTCAAATACAATTTGGCTGAATGTCTTTCAAGTACCAATGAGCTTAGAATTGACACCTTTAATGAAATTTAAACTGTATTATAAAAATTAAAAAGATCATAGTGCTATGTAATGTGTACATGCACACACTGAAATATTACTCAGCCACAAAAAAAGAATGAAATCTTGACATTTAAAATAACATGGATGGAGCTAGATAATATGCTAAGTGAAAGTAAGAAAAAGACAGGCACCACATTATTTCACTCAAATGTGGAATTTAAGAAACAAAATGAATGAACAAACAAAGAAAAAGACAGACAAACAGACTTAAATACAGAGAGCAAACTGGTGGTTGTCAGGGGGAAGTGGGTGAGGGGATGGGTGAAATAGGGGCTGGGGATTAAGAGTACACTTATCATGATAAGCACTGAGTAAGGTATACAATTGTTGAATCACTATATTGTACACCTGAGACTGATTTAACACTGTGTATTAATTATACTTCAATTAAAAAAAGAAAAATAGGTGACTTAGTTGGTTGAGCTTCCAACTGTTGATTTTGTTTCAGGTCATGATCCAATGGTCATGGGATTGAGCCCCACATCAAGCTCTGCACTAAGCATAGAGTCTGCTTAGGTTTCTCTCTCTCTCCCTCTGCCCCTCCCCACTTGTGCTTTCTCTCTCTAAAATCAAAAATAAAGGGACGCCTGGGTGGCTCAATCGATTGAGTGTCCGACTTTGGCTCAGGTCATGATCTCACAGCTCGTGGGTTTGAGCCCCATGTCGGGCTCTGTGCTGATGGCTTGGAGCCTGGAGCCTGCTTCGGATTCTGGGTCTCCCTCTCTCTCTGCCCCTAACCCACTCACATTCTGTCTCTGTCTCTTTCAAAAAATAAATAAACATTAAAAAATTTTTTTAAAAATAAATAAAATAAAATAAAAATAAAAATAAATAAAAGTTTATTTTAAAAAAAAGACCACAGGGGCGCCTGGGTGGCTTGGTTGGTTAAGCGTCCGACTTCGGCTCAGGTCATGATCTCACGGTCCGTGAGTTCGAGCCCCGCGTTGGGCTCTGTGCTGACAGCTCAGAGCCTGGAGCCTGTTTAAGATTCTGTGTCTCCCTCTCTCTCTGCTCCTCCCCTGATCATGCTCTCTCTCTCTCTGTCTCAAAAATAAATAAACGTTAAAAAAAAATTAAAAAAAAAAAAAGACCACAGTGCTGAAATGGGAACATTAGTAGGTTTTTCTATAAAAAATAATTTACTTTACTTTCTGTGGCATAGACTGTAGACATATGTTGGAGATGCCAGACTTTGTGTTGACCAATCTCTTTTTAAAGAAAACCTGCCTCCGGAGGCACCTGGGTGGCTCAGTCGGTTAAGTTTCCGACTGCGGCTCAGATCATGATCTCACGTGGGTTCGAGCCCTGCATCAGGCTCTGTGCTGACAGCTCAGAACTTGGAGCCTGCTTCAGATTCTGTGTCTCCCTCTCTCTCTGCCCCTCCCCAGCTCACACTCCCTGCCCCCACTCCTGTCTCAAAAATAAATAAACATTTGAAATTGGAATACAGATAGTAATCTATGAGGTACTACAATGCATAGCCCATTGGAATGCACTTAACTGGGGGCAGGGAAACAAAAAGAAAGTAGAGAAAGCTATCCTAGAGAGATGAAGGAGAATGGCAAAAATAGTGGTTACCAGCATGGACTTGAGTTGAATTTCAGTTCTTACACTTAATGCAAAATGAAGAAGAATTAACCAGTTAGGAGGCTACTTAACAGTCCAAATGAAAATATTTATAATAATCTAAGGCAGTGGTATATAGGGAAAAATGTGCTTCAGTGACAATTATGAATTATCTAGAGTGTAGAGGACAACACTCTAGGTATTCTGATTCTATGGGACTATTTTAGAATTCTAAATTGCAAATAACTGATACAAATGCAAAATAATTCTTATCCAGAGCAATGCAAATCCTGTCCTATTCAGTAAACAGTAAACTGACATTCCACCCCCACTGTGAAAGAAACTAGTTTTACCTCCATTTGTATGTTCCTGTCATCGTTCCTTTACTCCATAGAAATTTGTGCTGTTTTGACTTCCTTAAACTGGTTCTAACACCTCATTAATTGTTTCACTGTTAGGTTAAAGAAAGCACACATCTAACATGCATTCTTTTTCAGATCTATATGAGAGTCATGGTTTTACTTTAAAAAAGTTTTTTCTTTAATCAGTTTCAAAAGTCTTCCACCATGATGTCCAATGAATTCCTATTAGGACCAGGTAACTTGGTTCCTGGAGAAGTGCACCTCATGGGTGGGTTAAGCCCATGTATGTCTTTTCTTGGTTCTTAGAAGTGGATCCCAAACAACAAATTTGTGGTGCTGTTTTTTCTATTTAAAATTTACCTCTCCACTAATTTTGTGCTTTGTTTTGGTTCGTTTGCATCTGATAAACTTCTTTCTATTGGTGGCAGCAATGATTGCTGATTTGGTTTTATGGTCTGATCGTTTGATGATTTCTCTAAAAGAATTAGGGTTTTGTAGAGACCTATTCTCTGCTGGGTGAGAGACAACAGAGTATTAGGTTTGGTAGTGTTTTGTATATTTATCTATTGTGAGCTCAAATCAATTAAGAATTTCCTGGGGCACCTGGGTGGCTCAGTGGGTTAAGCGCCGACTTTGGCTCAGGTCATGATCTCATGATTTGAGAGTTTGAGCCCGGCATCGGGTTCTGTGCTGACAGCGCGGAGGCCTAGAGCCTGATTCAGATTCTGTTTCTCCCTCTCTCTCTGTCCCTGCCTTGCTCGTGCTCTTTCTCTCTCAAGAATGAATAAACATTTCTAAAAATTTAAATAATAAAAAAAAGAATTTCCTGCCCAACACTAGGAAAAATACCTCTTTGATATTTGGACCAGACATTTACTGTGATGTTGTGTTTATTCTTGCTTGCCTTGAGGCCAAAATTTTAGAAGTGAAACTGTAAGCGCTCTCTATTTGTCTATAATTCAGAAAGATCTTTACTTTTCATCATGTGAGTATGTAATGCTTTTCCATCTCAGGATGCTATTGACAGATGAGATCATAAACTCTGAAACAGTCCTGTTCTGATTGGTGGATAGAGGTAAATAAGCACTTACATGGATTGAATATTCCTAAAATTCCTAGAAAACAATGAAATTCTAATACTTTAAATGTGTTAGAATCTTAAAGGAAAGAAAAAGTATTCTTAGCAAAACTAACAGATAACTATTGAAGAAGGCAAGTTCACAAAATTTAAGAGAATCTCAAGCAAACAAAAGTAGTTCAATATTTTTGGTTTAATAAGTTCAGCTATGTCTTCTCTGGTTTATCACTGTTAAGTATAGTACAAGTCTGTATCTTATTCTGGTTGGGAATGTTCTTTCTAAATTTACACTGGTTTATTGATCAAATAAGCTAGCATTACTTCCACTTAATCTTTAAGATTATAAAAAAATACAAATTTGTGTTTAGCCAAATTGAATCATTAGTCTCATTTTCAATAGTAGTTACATTGTACAGTATGTTAGCTTGGAGGTAATTTCTTTTTTTTTTTTTTTTTTTAATTTTTTTTTCAACGTTTTTATTTATTTTTGGGACAGAGAGAGACAGAGCATGAATGGGGGAGGGGCAGAGAGAGAGGGAGACACAGAATCGGAAACAGGCTCCAGGCTCCGAGCCATCAGCCCAGAGCCTGACGCGGGGCTCGAACTCACGGACTGCGAGATCGTGACGTGGCTGAAGTCGGCCGCTTAACCGACTGCGCCACCCAGGCGCCCCTGGAGGTAATTTCTTTAGGTGACTTAAAAACTTGGACTTCGGTGCACCTGAGTGGTTTAGTTGGTTAAGCATCTGACTTCGGCTCAGGTCATGATCTTGTGGTTTGTGCCCCGGATTGGGCTCTGTGCTGACAGCTCATAACCTGGAGCCTGCTTTGGATTTTGTGTCTCCCTCTTGCTCTGTCCCTACCCTGCTAGTACTCTGTCTCTCTCTCAAAAATAAATAAAAACATTAACAACTTAAAAAAAAAAAAAAACCTTGGACTTCTATTAAATTACTTTTCATTGGATGTTGAAATCATTTCTAAGATACAACACTAAAACATTGATTACTAAGCATAGTTTTTAGTTTATACGCTTCTATTTGTATTTTAAGTGCTATAAAGAGGTTATCACTGAGGGCTTATTAATAAATGTACTTATTTTTGCCACTTAGAGAAGCCTTATAAAGGATGTATATGGCTGTAAAATATCATGTTATGTGTATTCATGAGTTTTGTCGGTCTGCTAAAATGTCAGTGTATGACATACAGTTTATAATTACTTACTTCTAGTTTTGTGTGAAATAAAAGTTACTTTGGTTAAAATAATAAAATAATACAAGTTACAATTAATACAAATGATTGAAACTATACCTAGGAGCAATAGTTTCAGAGACATAATTGTGCACATGCTTTTGTTTTTCAAGGAAAATATTTTTTCCAAAAGCAGCCATTCTCAGAGTTTTTTGGTCTATAAACTCTACACTACATTTCCACCAGCAATGTATGAGTGATTCAGTTTCTCTCTATCCTCACCAGCATTTGGTGTTATCATTATTTTTTATCTTAGTCATTCTGTTAGGTGTGAAGTGATATCTCATTTGGTTTTAATTTGCATTTTTCAAATGGCTAATGATGTTGAACATCTTTTCATGTGCTGATTTGCCATGTGTATATCTTCTTCGGTGAATTGTCTCTTCATTTCTTTTCCTTGTGTTCTAAATAAACTCTTTGCTTTTCTATTTGTTGAATTTTCAGAGTTCTTTGTATATTGTAGATACTCATCCTTTGCCTGATATGTATTTTGCGAATATGTTCTCCTACTCTGTAGCTTGTCTTCTCATCTTCTTAACAGTCTTTCACAAGAGCAAATCTTTTTAATTTTGTGATTTGGTTTATCAGTTTTTCCTTTCATTGGTCATACTTTTGGTTTCAGTTTAGGAACTCTATGCTTAGCCTTAGGTCCTTAGTATTTTCTTTTTTCTTTTTCTAAAAGTTTTTTTACAGTTTTCTGTTTTACATTAAATGTATCATCCATTTTCAGCTAATTTTTGTACAAACTGTGAAACCTAGGTCAAGGTGTTGTCTTTTGTTTGTTTGTTTTTATTTATCGATGTTTCTCCAGGACCATTTGTTGAAAAGCCTATTTGCACTGAGTCCACATGTTCATTGGTAATTTATAGAAATACAGTTGAGTTTTGAATGTATATCTTGTATCCTGAACCTTGCGTAATTCACTTACCAGGCATTAAGATGTTCTATGTAGATTTCTTGGGATTTTTCTATGTCAATAATCATGTCATTTGCAAATAAGGACAGTTTTATTTTTCCTTTCCAGTTCTGTATTGAATATTCGTGGTGTGAGCAGAATTCTTGCCTATTTCTGATCTTAGGGGGAAAGCATTCAGTCTCATCAGGCATAATGTTTGCTGTAGGTATTGTGAATGTCCTTTGTCAAGTAAGCGGAGGAAGTTTCCCTCTATTTTTTTCCTGAGAGTTTTTATCATGAATGGGTGTTGAGATTTTGTTAAATGCCTTTTCTGCATTGGTTGATATGATCATTTGAGTTATAGGCAAATAACATTAGTTGACTTTCAAATATCAAACCAGTCTTGCATCTCTGGAATACATTCTACTTGGTCAGGGTGCACAATTTTTTTTATATATTGCATAACTGTATTTGCTAATATTTGGTAAGCATTTTTGTGTCTATATGCATCAGTGATATTTCTTTTCTTTTTAATAGTGTCTTTGTTTGATTTGGTATCAGGGTTATTATAGTAGTGTCATAAAATGAATTGGGTAGTGTACCCTCTTCTATTTTCTGAAGGAGATTGTGTAGAATTGGTATAAAATTGTGCAAAAATATTTGGTGGAATTCTCCAGGATACTATCTGAGTCTGGAGATTTCTTTTGGGAAATTATTAAGTTATAAATTTTATTTCCTAAATATTTATAGTGCTATTCAAATTGCCAATTTCATGTTGTCTGAATCATGGTAGCTTGAATTTTTCAAGAAAATGATTTATTTAAGTTGTCAAATTTATGTTTGTGGTAGTCCCTTGTTATCCTTTTGATGTCTTCAGAATCTGTAGCAATAAGTATGTTCTGTTTCATTCTTAACATTGGTGATTTGTGTACTTTGTCAGTTTTCCTAGAAACTGTCATTTTTTTCTGTTCAAAGAACCCGTTCTTTGTTTCATTTTATTTTATTTAAGTTTTTTATGATTTTAATTTCATCAATGTCTGCTTCTGCCTTTATTATTTCCTTCCTTTTGCTTACTTTGGATTTACTTTGCTCCTGTTTTTCTAGGTTTTTGAGATGGAAGCTTAAACATTTTTTTTAATGTTTATTTTTGAGAGAGAGACAGAGACAGAGACAGAGACAGGGAATGAGCAGGGAAGGGGCAGAGAGAGAGACACAGAATCTGAAGTGGGCTCCAGGCTCTGAGCTGACAGCACAGAGCCTGACGTGGGACTCGAACTCACAAACCCTGAGATCGTGACCTGAGCTGAAGTTGGACGCTTAACTGACTGAATCACCCAGGTGCCCCAAGAGAGGGAAGCTTAGATTTGAGACTATTCCCTTTTCTTGAATATAAGTATTTAGTACTATAATTTCCCTCTCATCACTTCATCTGTGTTCCACAAACTTTGATATATTACATTTTCATTCATATCAATTTACTTTTTCTCTTAAGCCCTCCTCTGAGACCCATGGATTACTTACAAGAGTGTTGTTTAGTTGGAGATATTTCTTGTAACTTTCAGTTATTGATTTCTAGCTCAATTCTGCGGGTGAAGAACACACACTTCTGTGTGATTTCAATTTTTAAAATTTGTTGAGGTTTGTTTCATGGCCTATCTTGTTATATTTTCTGTGGGTTCTTGAAAAAAATGTGTATTTTTCTATTGTTGTGTGGAATGTCCTATAAATGTCAGGTAGATTCTGCTGGTTGGCAGTGTTGTTGAGCTCTTCTATATCCTTGCTGGTTTGCTGCCTGGTTGTTCTTTTTTTTTTTTTTTAACACTTTTTTAAAGTTTATTTATTTTAAAAAAGAGAGAGAGAGAGAGAGAGAGAGAGAGAGAGAGAGAGAGAATGTGCACAGGAGTGGGGGAGGGGCAGAAAGAGAGGGAGAAGGACAATCCCAAGCAGGCTCTGGGCTGTCAGTAGGAGGCCCTACAAAGGGCTTGGGTCCACAAACCAACCGTGAGATCATGACCTGAGCGGAAATCAAGAATTGGATGCTTAACCAACTGAGCCACCCAAGTGCCCCACTGCCTAATTGTTCTACCAGTTATTGAGAGATGCTGTAGTCTTCACTTATAATTGTGGATTTGTTATTTTTTATTTCAGTTCTGTCAGTTTTTGCTTTCCATATTTTGCTGTGTTGTCTCATGCATATATATTTACAATTGTTGTATTTTCTTGGTAGATTGACACTTCTTGGTAGATTGACACTCTCTTTGTAATTTTCTTTGCTCTGAAGTCTACTTTACTTGATAATGATGTAGCCACTCTTGCTTTCTTTTGAATAATGTTGGAAGCATATCTTTTTCCATTACCTTCAATATTTTGAGCAAAGGTATCCCAAATTTCTTAACCATAGTTTTCACTATAGTTAATTCTTTTGAAAATATTTCAGGAGTGGTAGTAGTTAAAATTTAACTTTGGATTATATTTAGCTTCCTAGGAGTATTTTACCTAGAGCAAATTCAATAAAGAAGAAAATATTTTTCACAAGTAGGAAAAAATGTGCAGGGAACTTGAATTTTTAACTTGTATACAGTAAGGAAAAGGTAACTTTAAAGGATCACATAAGTATATGTATAAACACCTAATGGATACAAAGCCACCCACTGTGTGTTAGTAACCAAATATGAGGAAAATATACTTAAACCTTATTTATCTTTTTTATTTAGAGCTGAGCTAATGTTTTTGTTTAATCAAAATGTTCTTACATGGCAAATGACCCATGTAAGAGAATTCTGAAAAAAGATACATAGAAGATGTGATCATTGGTATCTAGTGTTGGAAATCTCCACAGATACAAACTCAGTCAATACTGTTTTATTATTGTCATGTAGTAACAGACTTTATTTTCTTAGACTTTCACAAAATAAAATAAGTATGTGACGAAGAGAGGCTCAGCATTCCTACTTTGTCCTTGATAAATGTAACTCCTTTCTGTTATCATTCAAGGCCAAAATGTTGAGTCCTGGCTCTTGAGAATCTTTTGTCCTCTGGCAACATCTCTTTGTTCTACTCTCCAGCACAGAGCATGCTGTTCGGGTACACTAAATCTAACAGAGGAAATTTTAGGTGTAAACAATATATATTTGCATATTTGAGATAGAACACTGACATGTTTTCACATTATGACATTCTATTTCTGGGAACATGGTTAAAGCAGCATTTTTTTTTCTGGAATTTTCTTGACATGATTCATCTTCCCTTCCTCTTATTAAAAAAAATTAGATTACCATCCCTCCAACTGGACTGATGCTTTGGCTTATGATTCTTCAGGATTTGAATACCTAACACTTGAACACAGAGCTCACTCCATGTCAGGCACTGTATTAAACACATTACACACACTATCTCTTTAATTTTATGATGTCATTGCAAGAATATTACCCCAATATAAAGTTGAGATAATAATAAAAAGATGAGAAGACTGATTTCAAAGAAGTTGAAAGGTAACTTGCGGGCATTCATGCTGCTACTAAGTTCTTGAGCCTGCATTGGAATCTATGTTGGCCTGACTCCCCAGTTACCTTCCTACCACTATACTAATCCATGTTATACTATCAGTTCCAGAACTATTACTTTAACCTACTAGTCTTTGAAGAAAAATAGGTCTTTGTGATTTGGCCACCAATAAGTACTATATGCCTAACTTAGCTAATGTCCCTATAGCTCAGTGTCCAGGCATCCTGTGTTTTCTGCAGCTTCTCTCTCCTCTTTCTCTCTGCTTCTATATCCTGCTCAAAATTTCTCTGTCCCTAATGTTAGATTAGTGGATTTAAACGTTCTGTCTTCTCTTCCTCCTTTCTTCTAAGTACCTTTCCTCTACAATTCTTAAGATTCTTATATAGCTTTCATATGTTCATATGAGAAACTCACAGTATAAATGCACATGTTAAAATACAATTGTCATTTTAAAGGAAATTTTGCTTATTGCTTTTCTTGCTATTTACTGCTTTCCTTAAACAGTTGTCTGGCTTAGGAACCTTCCATTTATATACTTCAGTATATAATTTTTAGAGTTTTCAAACCAGGACCCAAGATAGTTACCATCACTATAGAGTAGAGAAATATACTGAATACTAAACAAATGTTATATTCTTCCTACTTAACAATACTAAATAAATTTTTGTCAATAACTACTTGTTGCATGTCTATATGTCAGGTACCACCCTAAACACTACTACCTTTTACTCTTCCACCCAAATCTTTTTAGGTAAAAGAACATTTTAAAAAATTAAAAAAATATATTGTAGCGAGAGCAAGAGTGCACAACCAGGGGAAAGGAGCAAAGGGACAGAGAGAGACAGAGAGAGAGAGAGAAGAGAGAGAGAGAGAGACACAGAGAGAGAGAGATTGAGAATCTTAAGCAGGCTCCTGACTTGGGGCTCAATCCCATGACTCTGGGATCATGACCTGAGCTGAGATCAAGAGTTGGATGCTCAACTGCCTGAGCCACCTAGGCACCCCAAAGAACATTTTTTAATATTAAAAATAAGTTTTCTCAGTATAATAATATAGAAACCCATTTTAGAAAAATAAAAAATACAAACAAAGAAGACTTAGGAAATATACACCAGCAATACTTTCAATACTTTGATGTATATCCTTCCAATTTTTATCTATATTTTTGAACTGTTAAATTTTTTTCAATTAACACCATGTAATAAACATTCTTCTATGTTTATCATTGCTAAACGATTAATTTTGTGGGTGTACAGCATAGTTTCAAAAACAGTTCAATGTTGAATTCAGCCTATTGCTAGCTTTATGTAATTATATGTGAAGACTATGTTGAATGCCATTGTAGGTATTTCTGTCATATATCCTTAGGCAGTTTTTTACAGTCTTAGAAATAGCATTTCTAAGGGACTGGTGGACATTTTCTAGATCTCAAAGAATTATCATTTAGTTAAAAGTTTGTAGTCTTTGCGTTCTAAGGAGGTCCTTCGTGTGTGAAATTTAACATAATTAACCAGTTAGCTAAAACCTTAATTCTTGAAAAGCATGTCTCCTCCATTCACTGATGGAATACTTGACAGGGGGATGCAAAAATGAATAAAACCTTGTGCAGTGCAAGTAATAATTTACTGTAATATGCAGATTTGTTATCAAATAGAATACAATGTGCTTAAAATCTGTACTGGATGGATGCACTAAGACCCTTAGGCTGTGTTGAGAGCCTAAGGTAGTGTACAAAACAGTGGTTACTTGCAACATTTCTTAATGAGAAAATAATGTATTTTTTATTAAGTATTTGGTGGTTGAGGAACAATACAACCCACTACCTCTCTTCCTTGATTACTCATGTTTCTCACTCAGAAGGCAGCGTGCACAGTTTGCTTACTTTTAGCATGTAAATTTGGAGGCAATGTACCGAAGTAGAAGAAATTTAGAAATGACTGATACAGCTAACATGAGAAGACCAAAAAAAAAAAAAAAAAAAATCACACTAACGGACAACTTTCCTGAGAAAACAAACAAGATGTCACTTGGGATAACCATAACGTCAACACTACGGTGTCATGCCATAAGCGGAGGCGGTACAAGTGTTAAAGTCAGCACAGGCCTCCACGTTTCAACAGACGCCGCAAAACCTGGGCAAGTTTTCAGGGGGTGACACCGACCCCCGGCCAGGCCCAGAAGACAGGGCAGATGATGACAGCCGTTAGGAACTGCGTTCGCGTCACGCCGGGGAGCCGACGCACGAAGCTACGTCCCCAAGCTCTCCCTCGGGGCCCCGCCCACTCCTCGTCCTAGAGCCTGCTGGGGGCCCAGAGAGGGCGTGGCCAAGGGTGAGGAGAGGAGACCGCGCAAGCGCACTCAGAACCGAGTCAATTAGCCAACTATTAATCTCGCGAGGGTTGAAAGTCGGTGGCGTAGGTAGTTGTCCTGGATGCTGGCGAGATAGATGATTTCTACCAGAGGAAGAAAAGGAGGCGGCGAAACTAGTTCCTCGCGTCGGTCTCTTTCGCTTTCCTTTCCCCTTACCCAACCCTCCGCCCTCCCGTAAATTAACCCGCCTTCCCTGACCTCGGTGACCCAGGTGGCCCCGCCCACTCTCGTCGACGTGATTCCCGCCGTGAGGTAAGCGCCGGTCGAATCCCGAGCCCCGCGGAAGAGGAGGAAGACGAGACCGGGAGGCTGCTGGGCAGGGCTTAGGCTCTTAGCTGAGCCGCGGCGCAGGGGCGCATTCGGGTGGTCCTCTCGCACTTCCGTCAGCTCGTTGCGACGTAGCCACCCAGGCCTAGGCCTCCTCATCTCTGCCGGGCCTCTGGCAGCAGCGGGTGACGCAGACGGAACATCATGTCGTCCGCGGCCGAGCCTCCGCCACCCCCGCCTCCCGAGAGCGCGCCTTCCAAGCCAGCAGCCTCGGCCGCCGGCAGCGTGAGCAACAGCAGCAACAAAGGCGGCCCCGAGGGTGTCGCGGCCCAGGCGGCTCCCTCTGCGGCCAGCTCCGGCCCCGCGGACTCCGAGATGGAGGTGAGGGTGGCTTGTGGCGCGGGGAGAGCGTGCAGGGGGGCGAGGAGCTGGTTCCCTCGCCCAGATTTTAGTGCTCAGACGCAGAGCAGTACTCCACCCCTTCGGCACTCAAACTCGGCCTCAGACCCTTTGGAACCGGAATGATTCACCCTTGCGCCCTTGTGCTTAACCTACCCACGCCGACTCCTATGGATTTCTGGCATTTCACATTTACATTACTTATCTCTTTAGCGAACCTTGCCAAATCCTCGAACCCTTTTATTAAACAGATGTTAGTGATTACTGAGGCAGAGAGGGATCTACCCGTTTTTGTTTTTTTGGTTTTTTTTGTTTTGTTTTGTTTTTTCCCGGTAGACTCCCATAATTCCCTGGCCCATCCGATTCTTGGTTTTAGTTTCCACTAAACTTGCGGGATGGGCGAGGGAGATGCCCCTTAGTAGTCAGGGAAGGATGCACCGGGTGGGGAAGGCATTTAAAAGCTGCGCATCCGAGGATTCAGGCCTCCTTTTCTTAATCCCGGTCCTTATGGGGGCGGTATCTGTTCTGGGCAGAAACAATGGCTAGAGCTGGATGGCCGAGTGCGCAGTGGGGATAAGCGGGGCGCAGCTGCTCCTGTGAAGGGAACGGAGGCTCCTCCCAAGCACTGTTCCTTTGGGAGGGAAGCGACCGAGGTAGCAGCAGCCGTCGTGGACGCCCATTTAATTTTGAGTCGGGGGATGGATGGGAGGATGGATGAATTGATGAATCTGGGGCGGTTAGCTTTCAATCCAGCGCAATTCCTCTTTTGAGGCCTTGGCCTTTTTTATTCACTTATTTTTTTATTTTTTGAAAATTGGTACCGCTCGCTGCCCAGCCTGCTTTAAGGACTGGGGTTGGCCAGGGTATGGTGACAGTGCTGCGGGGGTGGAAAGTTTGGGGAGTTGCCAGGCGGGTCTCTTGGGTATGCTCCAAGACTGTGCGATGTCTGGGAACAAAGTGATTGCTTGCTCCTTCCAAATTTTATTCCTGGCCTTCGATCGGTTTTGAGATATTTTAAAGTCGTAGCCCAAAGATTTCTGGGATTTTTCCATCCTTAAGATACAGGGGTGAAGGTAATACTGCTCTAAAAAAAATGATCTTTTATGCAGTATGAACAAGTCAGTAAATGGAAGTGCAGTTTACCATTGAAACGTTTTTGGCACAGCAGAGTTCTATTTGGGCACCCAAGGTCTAATCTAGAGTGAAGTAACATGTTAGTAGTTTATGAGCGAACTTTTAGTGGTGAGGGTAGGTTTTGGTGCAATAGAACATTGATATCCTGTACTTTCAAGTGATTTTAGATCTGTTTCAAATTCCTCACTAGTGTTGCCTTACTTTTCTTACTTAAGGTTTAAAGTGGTTCTTCGGATTACTAGGGCTGTTTAACTTGGATTCCAGCTCCATGGTGTGGGGGTTTGAAGATCCGTCACACTGAAAGCAGTTGTGTGTAAATGGACAATTCTCTGCACAGTGCTGTCCATAGTTTCTGTAAGCTTCTCAAAAGAGTCTCCATTCAAATTTTGGAATAACAACCAGTGTCTCACTAGAGATGTTATTTAAATATCAGAAAGAGTAATAAAGCCTAATTTGGCTTTTATTTGCTGTTTTTAAACTAAAGTGGAATTTAAGTATGGACATTCGTGTTTGATAGCCAGTACGAAATGAAGTCCAGGGTATTTTTATTTGCTCTTGGAAATTAGTCTTCTGATAAGTAGAACCTGTGGGAGAACCCAGGTCTGGCTCTGAAACTGATCCATTTCCCACATATTTTACTCTCCTATTCTTTCAAGAAGGATGTTTGACAATTTCATTTCTTAAAGAATGACAGTTATTTTAACCTTCTCAGTACAGGAACATTAGTAATTTCATCTTTCATAAGTTTCTTCACTGACTAATTTTACCCTGGATTTTTTTTCTCTGCATGTTATAGTGTGATTAAAAAAATTTTTTTAAGTAAATGTACTTTCAGTCTTTTCTGAACTGAATTTGGAAGTCATTGAAGTTCCCTGGTAAAAAACAGATTTGAGCAAAAATATGTAATATATTTAGCAGTCTTAAATGCCTTTTTCTTGTTTGAAAGTAGAATTTAAGGTGGGTGTTTTTCAAAATTAGAAAACAAATGAAATCTTGCATTCACGAACTTTTTTTGACAAGGCTGATCTTCCCAGAAATGTTAGCTAGCTTTCACATGTATTCAGTTAAGTTTTCATTTTTGCTTGGATACTGATAAGTCAAGGGAGTAATTCCAGTTTTTGTTTATTATGATCTTTTTGGAGTTGTAGATTGAGCCTATCTTTGCCTTTTTTCACTATTGACTAGACTGATTGATAGATAGGTACACTAAATGCCGACAGACTAGGCAGATAGACACACTGTGTATGTGTGTCATGTGACCTCAAGAGTCTTGGAGTCCAAATCCCCCCCCCCTTTTTTTTTTTTTAACTATGGAAGAAATAATGACTACTATTGGAAACCACATTTTATTTTTTTAGGGTGTATTTGGCCTTTCATGACATCCAATACTATTTTGTGAAGTAGGCTTACAGGTGGCTTTATCCTTTTTACTTGTGGAAACCAGAGATTTGTGATGAGCTTAAGTTACGGTTACACAGGTACCTAAAGCTCTTAGCAATGAAGTTAGACTAGAATTTAGGTCATTTGACCTCTTTACTACTCTACCACCTCCAGCCCGCCCAATTTTTTAATCACAGGTAGCTTTATTATAATACATAGTACCAAGCCCAGATTTGTACATTGTTAATGAAAATTATTCTTTTACCAACTATTCTTAGTTGCTGTTTTGATAGGTGAGTGGAACTTTGCAGTATAGTGGTTGCTGTTTTTTGTTTGTGGCATTTTGAATGTCAGGGTGAATAAATTCACAAGATAGGATATTTACTACCAATTTAGGAATCAGATTGTTAAAGAGTATTTAATTTAGGATGCATGAAATTTTTTTATATTTTTCCAGAAGATGGAAATCAGCATGACTAATGATGCTGTATTTCAGGTTTGTAGTTACATACAAGCAAGGTAGATACTGCAGTTTTATAATTAAAAAGGAACATGATTTCTTCATAGTATATACTATTTAATTTGGTTTCATAATTATTGAGTAAAAAAAGAGACAGATTTGTTGAAAGTTATTCTTTTATTCTAGGATGATGTAGATAATAGTCTTGTGTTGTTTAAATCTTGGCCAGTAGCCATGTAGTTTACATATTTGGGTTAAATAGGTTGTTTTCATCATGGCGTTTAATTTCATCAAGATATCCTATCAGGTTAGATAACAGCCATTTGAGTATCTAGCAAGTTTGCAGTAGAAATGTATTACTTAGAATGTGTTTTCAGCAGAAATTAGTTTAATAATGATGTGTTGACTATTTTTGAAGAACAATCCATGATTTTTCTTTCCTACCAGGAAGTATTTGATGATGCATCTCCTGGAAAGCAAAAAGAAATCCAAGAACCAGATCCCACTTACGAAGAAAAAATGGTATGCTCTAGGTATATGAATAGAGTCTATAATTACTTAAATTAAGTGACTGAATGGACCAAATTTCTGCATTTAATTTTTATAGTTGAGGTACAGATACTCAGTTGAAGTGTGTGTAACAGGATACTGTAACTTTTGTTGTTTGCATACGTAAAGTACTTCCATACAAATATAGAAGTACTACATAAACACACAAAATAATATCATATAAATATTTGGGTTATTTTATCTCCCTTTATTTTATGATTTAGTATCACAGAGTGGGGAGAGTAAAAGACCAGAGAAGTAGTTATTCAAGATGTGTGTATTCTGCATCTATTTACCATTGTACTCTAACATTTCTTCTTGAATAGTTCGATCCTTGTCTTTGGTTTTTTCTTTTCTTTTCTTTTCTTTTCTTTTCTTTTCTTTTCTTTTCTTTTCTTTTCTTTTCTTTTCTTT
>NW_024412376.1:45302655-45332869 GCF_014898765.1 Herpailurus yagouaroundi | reverse complement strand
TTTCTTTTCTTTTCTTTTCTTTTCTTTTCTTTTCTTTTCTTTTCTTTAAGGTTTTATTTCTAGGTAATCTCTGTGTCCAATGTGGGGCTTGAACTCACAACCCCAAGATCAGGTGTCAAATGCTGTATTAACTGAGCCAGTCAGGCGACCTCATCATTGGTTTTCTTTAAACTGAATTCTTCTCAATATTTACCTCTAGCCCAGATGCTTCCAACCGTTGTATTTTCATTTTTTGTTGGACATTTAAGTCCCTTTGGTACCTCTTACTTAGGAATATCCAAAATTGAATTTATTCTGTGCCTCACACATATACTTAGTGTTACCTCAATCAATGATAGTTCCTCTTAATATATACCCAAGCTGTCTATAGCAGTACTTCATAATTTTAATAATCTTGCAAGTTAAACATCATAAATACTTCTCTTTTTCCCTTATTGCCCTAATTCATTTTTCTTCTGTTGCATGGGTTATTTCGTTGGCTTCTGTATTTGCTTCCTTTCTTATGATCGGGCCTCTTCCAGATCTCTTCATACATTTTTCCAAATTTTTCAGTCTCCTAATCATTTCCTTTTTCAACATCATGGTCTTGACTAACATTTTCTTTTTTTAATCAAGCTCCCCTGTCATCTGCTAGCTCCTAACTATAGGTAAGTAAGTCTCAGTATCCACACTTTATTCTTGAACCAAGGATACTGAATACTACTTGAGAAAACTGAATAATAGTGCTGATTGGTACCAAAATAAATTTATGGTTTTTACTCTCAGGCTTTCGGTATTTATCGCTCAACAATCCCATTTAGCCATTTTAAAACTTTACTTACTATTCTGGTTAAACTTTCTATTCCATTTCTGCCACAGCCTTATTTTCAGTCTTCCTCCACAAAGAATTACAGGCTTTTCTTCAGTTTATTTCCTATTTCCAAACATGTATGACCTCTGCTACCCTGTGTCATTTCCTTTTGTTTCAGAGAGAGAAACTGGTTTAAAGCTATTGATTTTAATCTTCCATTTGATTTTATGATTCATGTCCTTCAGGTTCCTAATCTTACTCTATTTTTACTTTTTAAGGATCTGTTTTTTCCCTTTAAGATCTCACATCATTTTATGTTAATACTTTCATTCACAACCAAGGTCTTTGCCTGTTTTCCCCTCAATGTTTGCCATAATTATTCTGTAAATGTTGTTCTGCTGAACTCCTCCTTGGTTCTTTGCAACTAGTTTATAATCCTACTACTACTTGAATGAATGAGTAGTGAGAATGTTGAAGTCATTGATCATGTGTAGAACTATGGTGAACTCTGTACTTAATTCCTTAAGGCTGTAGTTTCAAAACTTGATCATGCAGATCAAGTTTTGGATATTTTTGCTCTGATGGGTTGTGAAGCACTTTGAAAATCTTAAGACATCTAGAGCCATTAAGGTTTTTGAGCATTAGAGATATGTGGTAAGATCTAAGAATGGGGGTGGAGGGGACCCTCTTCTCTGTTAAAACATCATGTCTTAGGACTTTTCTGGTCATCCCCGTTAAAATTTTAGTGCCATTCCCAGTTCCTTTTATCCTGCTTTATTTTCCAAGCATTTACCTTCTGACCATCTTAAATAATGCCTTACGTTTATTTTTGATACTGGAATTTGATGAACAAATGTGCCTTTTCTGGTAGATACACAAAAGTAGTTGCTGAATTGAAAAGCTATTTAAGAAGATAATGTTGATTGAAAACTTTGGAAGAAGTGAAGACTACTTAGTGATTTTTAAATACTGCAGAATAGCACTTCCCTTAAAATGTCTAGCTCTGACCTATCTGAATTAATTTCCATAGCTTAATTTATCTTGATTCCAAATATAATTACAATAAGTAAATAGATTTTTTTCAGACCCAACATCTGCTAGTTGCTTGCCTTTTTTATTATATACATATAAAGAAATGAAATACTGTAAAATACACATAAGTATATTATCAGTACTTTAAAATAATTTTTAATCTTCATAGGGTACCTGGGTGGCTCCGTCAGTTAAACATCTGACTCTTGATTTCAGCTCAGGTCATGATCTCATGGTTTGTGAGATCGAACCCCACATCGGGCTCTAGGCTGACAGTGCAGAGTCTGGTGGGGATTCTCGGTCTCCTCTTTCTCTCTCTGCCCCCTCCCCCCTTGCATGCTCTCTTGTGCAACCTCTCTCTCTCTCAAAATAAGTAAGCTTAAAATTATAAAATAGTTTGTAATTTTCAAAAACAAAAAACTGAAGCTTGTCTTCTATAGGAAATTATCATGGAGAGAAGTATGCTGATTTCAGTGATCTTAAGTTTTTTTGGTTGAAATTCTTCCATTCTCTTAGTGTGGTAATAGAGAAGATTTCAAATGGCAGGTGTTAGAAATGAAAGGAAGAAATGGTATTAATAACTGCATTGGGTTAGTGAGTATTTCATGAACTTAATAGTTTTTGTTTTAAAGTAAGCTCTGTGCCCACCCAGCATAGGGCTCGAACTCATGACCCTGAGATTAAGAGTCTCGTGCTCTACTGACTGAGCCAGTCAGGAGCACCTTAAACATTTTCTTTCTTTATTTCTTTTTTAATGTTTTATTTATTTTTGAGAGAGAGACAGAGCATGGATGGAGGAGGGGCAGAGAGAGAAGGAGACACAGAATCGGAAGCAGGCTCCAGACTCTGAGCTGTCAGCACAGAGCCCGACGCGGGGCTTGAACTCACGAACCGTGAGATTATGACCTGAGTCGAAGTCCGGTGCTCAACCGACTGAGCCACCCAAGCGCCCCTGGTCAGGAGCACCTTAATAGATGTATTTCAACCTGATGCCTTTTTAAAATTTGGCACAGCTTAACTGATGAATGACGAACACATTTTTTTCCATTTCTGAATAAATTCACTTCTTTGAAAACTGTTTTAATTTTTTAATGTTTTTTGGTCAGCCAAATTGCTGTATAATTGACACACAACAGTTTTAATTTTAAGTTAATGAGGTTTGGCAAATTTATGCAATTAGTTAGCCACCTTATAGTCATGATGTAGGACATTTTTATTATCCTGCCCAAAATGAGCTCTTGTCCTTACCCCCTTGAACACTCCAGATGACTTTCTATCTCTAGCTATAATTTCGTGTAAGTAAAATCATAGTACACAGTCTGTGTTTGTCTTCTTTCACTTAGTATAATGCTTTTTTATGTGTGTGTGTGTGTATATATATATATATATACACATATAAGGTATAATGCTTTTGAAACTCATCTATGTTGTATGTCTCAGTAGTTCCTTTTTGCTGAGTTTATTGTATAGGGGAATGTTGAAGCTTTGATTTCTGAAGCTGTATTAATATTCTGATAAAATGTGTCTTAAAAACTTTTTGCAGCAAACCGACCGAGCAAATAGATTTGAGTATTTATTAAAGCAGACAGAACTGTTTGCACATTTCATTCAGCCTGCTGCTCAGAAGACTCCAACCTCACCTTTGAAGATGAAACCAGGGCGCCCACGAATAAAAAAGGATGAGAAACAAAACTTGCTATCAGTTGGCGAGTGAGTAAGAGTTTGTATTTCATAGTTGAAACAAACTTATTTTTGATAATCTTTATTAGAAACATTAAAATCACTTCATTAAGAATTTACTTCATTAAGAAAATTGTTTTAGGGCTGTTACTTATTTGGCCCCAGTTGTTGGCTTGATAAGATGTAGCCATACGTGTATAAATAATTAAGAATAATGCATAATGCCTTAGCTGTTACAGCATTATACTGTTTATGGAATTCAGATGTCATCCATTCCTTGGAGAGAAAACAAATGCAGAGTGTAAGCAACCTGTTTAGCATCCCTTAGAAGTAACTAGAATAGTCCAAGCTTGACTTTCGGTCTGATTTGGGATAGGCCCTAGTCATAATCCTCAAACATGCATCAAGTGGATTGCTTTTGTCTGAAGTCTGTGCTTGTGTATGGAATATAGTGATGATTTATAACACAGCAGTTTGTTTAAAATTTTTTATTATGCTTAGTTGTCCTTCTGTAAATGGAAGTGCCAGATTGTATCCTGCTCTTAGGTGGTTGTTTAAAATGTGTAAAATACCTCTTAACATGTTTGGTTTATAAATACTGCCTTGGAATTTTTGTGCTGGTTAGATAATCAGGATGTTTAATTAGTAATAACTAATAGATTTAATATTAATAGATTTAGGGCAATCTCAGTTCTCTGGAATGACCATGTAATTCCCAAGGTGAAAAATGAAAAATAATCAGTAAATAAATACACTTAAAAGAGGAAATTACAAACTCACCAATAACATTAAGTTTACCACACAATTTACAGAAACACGGAAGTGTGAGCTATATCTTGAAGGGATTATGGTCAAAAAGCATAAGCATAATACCTTAATCTTACTTGGATATTCCAGTCATCTAATCTATCTTCTTACCCACTGTGTGTAATCAGAGTGCTTTTGTTTTAATACTTATAAAACTTTATAAGAGACCCTTGTACTTCAGGTGTATTTAAATTGTTCTGACTTGAGAAGTTTTAGCTATTTAAATAGCATCAGATGTCGTGCTCTGGAAATGTGAACTACTATAATGGGTATTTTATAGTGTAGTTAATACGTGATGGAAAGAAACACTTGTATTAAGATTATATAACATAAAGGTATTCTATAGTAAATATATATTGTTTAGCTTGGTATTACTAGTGTTATTGGGGACAAGGAGTCTTGGTTTAGCACATTTCTTCTTTAACCTTTAGACCGTCTTAAATGGAAATTTAGCTTATGTGAACTAATTAGGGTGATGGTACTGTCCTTAAGTATAAGGATGTGTGTGTGTGTGTGTGTGTGTGTGTGTGTGTGTGTATATGTATTTATTTATTTTGATCCATCATCCACAGTTATGTTCAGTTAACCCTCAATTTGAAGTAATAAGCACATTCTAGCCTTTATCTTCAGTTTTATGACCATAATAATCAATCATCTTGATAATAGCCTGTGGGAAGATTTTATTTAAAAAAAAAAAAAATAAGAAAAGAAAGTAAAATTTTTTTCCTAGTTGGAAGTGCCTGGATGGCTCAGTCAGTTAAGCATCTGACTCTTGATTTTGGCTCAGGTCGTGATCTTACGAACCAGTTCCTGAGATCTATGCAGTGCCCTGTGTTGACAGCAGAGTCTGCTTGGGATTCTCTCTCTCCCTCTCTCTGCCCCTCCCCTTTCTCTCTCTCAAAATAAACGTTTAAAAAAAAAAGTTCTTTCCTAGTTTATGGAGAATAAATTGGAATTGAGGGTAGATCTTTGTATTAAGATTTATAGGGCTAAAAGGAGGAGAAGTATGAAAAATAACTAAGACATTCTACTTTGAAGCACATGAAACAAGAATATTCTTGCATAGGGGCGCCTGGGTGGTGCAGTCGGTTAAGCGTCCGACTTCAGCCAGGTCACGATCTCGCGGTCCGTGAGTTCGAGCCCCGCGTCGGGCTCTGGGCTGATGGCTCAGAGCCTGGAGCCTGTTTCCGATTCTGTGTCTCCCTCTCTCTCTGCCCCTCGCCCGTTCATGCTCTGTCTCTCTCTGTCCCAAAAATAAATAAAAAACGTTGAAAAAAATTAAAAAAAAAAAAAGAATATTCTTGCATATATTTACTGCCTTGGTCTGAGTTTCTGAAGAATTCTTCTGAGAAGGCTAATTATCCTCTTCTTTCAAGCATGTAGTTTTGGTACAGATCAAACTAGCACTTAGATTTAGAAGTTACAAGAGTGGCATAATCTACTGTTTTCTAACTTAAATGAAAATATTTGTTGGAAGTATGAAGGTTCAAAATTGGAAGCTTCAGAATTGGAGAATTGAAGTACTTCTAACATGAGCCCTTTAGAGATTAAGAAATTTGGCAATATTAAAACTGCAGAAAATTAGTTTTTAAGGGGCTGTATCTGATTCTCTTGGGATGTAGAATCTGGGCATTTGTAATAGGCTTTGAGTAGTTCTGATGAAATCTTGGATGAAGAGTCATTGCTTAAGCACTAAATTCCTGTTCTGCATATTCTGCAGCTTTTGCTGAAAGTTGTAGATTTAAGTATATTTATTTTTAACGGCATAGTTGACATACAATGTTACATTACTTTCAGGTGTGCAACAGTGATTCCACAACTCTATACATTATGCTATATTATTATCACAGTGAAAGTCACAGTTATATTTTTAATTTTTATTTTTGAGTATAGTTGACATACAGTTGACATTAGTTTTGGGTGTACAGCTTAATGATTGGACAGATTTATACATTATGCTGTGTTCCCCATAAGTATAGTTACCATCGGTTCCATTGCATCACTGTTACAATATTATTGATTGTGTTCCTGTGCTCTGCTTTTTCATTCTGTGACCTACTCACAGCATAACTGGAGGCCTATATGTCTCTCCCATTCACCCATTTTGTCCAGTGTCCCACCCTTTTTTCCTCTGGCAACTCAGTTCTCTGTATTTACAGTTCTGATTTTGCTTTTTGTTTATTTCTTATTTATTTTTTTAGGTTTCATTTATGAGTGAAGTCATATGGTATTTCTCAGTCTTATTTCACTTAACATAATACCCTCTAGGTCCAACCATATTGTCTCAGATGGCACAATCTTATCCTTTTGAACGTTGTAGTTTTTAAAATGTGATTTCTGGAGCTTTTTTTTTTTTTTCTTTTTCCTGGTGGAAATACTTTAAAATATAACTTCAAATTACAAATTATGAAATTTTTCTGACTGCGTAGTTCCTTGAAATGAGATTATCACATTACTTCAGGTGTTACACTGTTGTAATAATTGCATTATATGTATTTTAGAAAGCCATGTAAAATATTTCAGGTTTAAATTTACTAATATGTATCTATTGTTCCACTTTTCTGGTCTTAATGTAAATGCCTCTTAAAAATTATTGTGGAATCTTGGTCAGCCACTTGACTACTATGTTGAAATAGTAGCTGGTAGTTAAAACTAAAGTGCTAATCATTTGATTTTATCATGAACTTGACAGCTACCGACATCGTAGAACTGAGCAAGAGGAGGATGAAGAACTCTTAACTGAAAGCTCTAAAGCAACCAATGTTTGCACTAGATTTGAAGACTCTCCATCATGTATGTTATACATATTTATAACTACTTGATTTTTTCCAGAATCCCCTTTGAAACATTCTTTGGTTAATGTTTTGGATTTGTTTTGATTGTAATTTATAAAGGGAATTTTTAGTAATCTTTTGAAATTTATTGAACGGAAATAAATTTCAGATTTTTTTTGGATGGGAGTGGTAGCATATTAATAGCGATGCTGTATTTCAAAGGGGCATAAAATGCCATTGTGTTTGTTGTTGCCTGAATGTATGTGTAAAACTAGAAATGGATTTTGCCTTGTTTTTGCCCCAGATAAGAAAACTTAATGTGTAAAGAAAAGCACTTCATGAACACTTTGGTTAACTGATCTCAGGATTTTGTATTAAGTTAGTTTTAAATTTTTTTCTGAAACATTTGTTTTTTAATGGTTTTCCTAAAGAAAACCTGGTTAACCAGATTTAAGTTTTACATATGTATAATTTTGTCTGGTGGCATGTTTGTCTTTACTGAAGCCTATAGTTTTTTGTTTTGTTTTTGGTTTTTTTCCTGATCTCCTTTCTCTTACTACTGGATAACTTGTTTGTGTGGTCATAATGGTTGTTAACCAACAGCAAAACTTTATAAAGGTCACTATAGGACCTACAGTTTGGACTTGTTATTTAAATTAACTGTAATTTTAACTCTTAGCAAGTTGAACTTCAGACAAGACAGGATCTGGTTAGAAATTCAGTGATCTGTTTAAAGTATGTATTTTCAGGGTTTTTTTTGGCTGTGGAATACCCAGTTTTCATTTCTTTTCATGAAGTTAGAAAATAGAGCCAGGTGTTTGGTGCAAAGGGAGAAGGAAATTTGAATTATTTGGGTTGTTTCTTTCTCACATTTCTACATTGTAGCTAGTTTTCCCAGAAAGCAGTGGTTTTTGAAAGACGATAGGGTATAGATGTGCATATTTAAAAAAAAAATCTGGTGATTATGATGTATATACTTAGTAATTTTTCTGGGGTGGGAAATGTGTAGTAAACCCCAGAAGAGATATTGTCTCTTTTGAGCCTGTTAAAAAAGTAACTTATAAAAGGTAAAGGAAAAACAATTTCTGTATATCTTGTCTTATTTCCCCTTTGTTAGGAGGAAAACTAAATCCCCAGAGAATGTCTATGGGTTATCATGGAAGGTGAAAACACTTGGTTTAAAAACATTTGTGATAACATTAAAAAAAGGATATAAAGAGCAAAGAGAGTCTCTAGTACCAATATATATTGGTAACGTAAGAACTGAGTGAGTGGGGTAGGTAATCTGATGCTTTGCAGTCATGTTTTTTGCACTTGGTTATTCTCCTTATCCGTCCGCTCCTTCTCGGCTCCAGATCACAGTGGTTGCTTCCAATGACTTGCAAATTGAAGACAGGAAAGTCACAGAGTAAACCTGTGCAAGTCCAAGTTAAACCCAAGTATCAGATGAAAGGGACAGCCTTTCTTTATTTCTTGTGTCTTTAAAATGTGCATTGTGTTTTCTCTCTTATTCTCAGATGTAAAATGGGGTAAACTGAGAGATTATCAGGTCCGAGGATTGAATTGGCTCATTTCTTTGTATGAGAATGGCATCAATGGTATCCTTGCAGATGAAATGGTATGTGTTTCATAGTTTTTTAGAAGGCCATATTTTTGTAATTAAATCCTTTGTACCATGAAATTTATACAAGTTAAGACAGTAGAACATAATTTTTGTTGATTACAATCTAGAACTGTTAGCAAACTAAACTGTCAGACTTGCTTTAGTTGCAGAAGCAGAATCTATACTTCAGTTGTGAGAAATTATTATTTATAAAAGTGTAATAAATTTACAAGTAATACATTTTGAGAAACATGTTTTTGACAGACTTTTGTAATAAAATGTTTTGGCTGTTTCCCTCCACTTCTGTAAAACACAAGTAGGCTCATTGATTTCTCATCAATGAATATTTTCTCAATGTGGCAGCTTGTATAATTCTGTCTCAAAACATTTACCTCGTTTACTACTTATTAGTTATGTAGTGAAATGTTTCAAAATTTCCATACAGCGATAGTGCTAAAACACTTAATTGCATGGAGTCAAAAGAAATGGGTCTTCTAGCCTCGCTATGTGACTTTGGGAAAGTCACTTATGGGCCTTATGGCATGGTGGTAGTACCTCCTTATAGACCTCTGAAGATTAAAAAACAACACTGCTGAGCTTGACACATATCATGTGCTTGCAGTTTGTTAGTTATTACAAACAGCTTTGCTTTTGAATATTTTTGTATGTCGGGAAATGCAAATATGGATGTCTACTTTGTTTTTGTTTTTCATTGCTTTGTGGTTACTCTTTCAGGGCTTGGGAAAGACTCTTCAAACAATTTCTCTTCTTGGGTACATGAAACACTATAGAAACATTCCCGGTCCTCATATGGTTTTGGTTCCTAAGTCTACATTACACAACTGGATGAGTGAATTCAAGAGATGGGTACCAACACTTAGATCTGTTTGCTTGATAGGAGATAAAGAACAAAGAGTAAGCTTTTCATGTTCCTTTACATTTTTGATATTAAAACAATTTGAATTTAGGTTTAGGGGAGGGGGGTAACTAGAAGAGGATAAAAGAGAAGGAGTCCAATAGTGAACTTGGGTCTTCACAAATATTCGTAATTTACAGATGTCATATTATCTTGGTGGTCAAGAATCCTACTGGGGAAAAAGAGTTGTAGACTGTATGATGCCATATGAATATAGTTTCTTTTATTTTGAGATTGGTTGTATAAAATCAAAGGGCATGTTCTCATTCTAGAAGCAAAATCCTTGTTTAAAGAAGTTTTGAGTTTGAGAAGTGGTTGGAAATTTGAGGAGACAGATTTTGTTTAGATTGATATGCATAATGGTAATTAATAGTCACGGTATTTTTTAAAGATGGATTGAGCCAATCACAGTATTTTGGTTAGCTGGTGTGGTATTTATTGAAATAAGTTAAAATGTTGGTTAGTTGAAATTTTTTGGAAGGAAATAATGATACTTTTGAGAATATAAAGTTCAGATTTTAAAGTGTACTATGTTAAAAGTAAATGTACTTAATTTTGTTTCCTCTTCATTTAGCAATCAGTGATGATTCTAGATTTCTTTTTCTCCTTGTATAGATATTTTGGGTATTTTAAGTTACCAAATTCCTTTTTATGTTTTGGAGCCCAATTTAAACCACTTCTTGCTTTACTTTCTTGTAAAATAAGACTTACAATAGCAAAGCCTTAATAGATTGTAAATATGAAAGGAGTGAAAATGGTTACTGCAAACCATCCTTGAGTCTTCACTTTATGGCACAAACCATACACTCCTTTGCCTAAACCTGTCTCTCCTAAGAATTTTAGCACCTGTTGGAAATGAAAAAAGACATTTAAGAGTTATTTAGTTTATTGAATTTTGCACTGATCAATTCGTCAATTATTTTTTTACTAAATGGCTCTGACACTTAAAAATGATTAGTGAAAATGATTAATGAAGTTAGTTTGAGCCATTTCTGGATGCTTTCATACTACAGGTAACTATCTCTTTTTAATATTTATACCCTCTTTTATGTATTAGATTACTTGTCATCAATAAATTTAATCTATAGTTTATTTCTGCCTGATGTAATTTTTTTCTCTTGCTGCACAGGCTGCTTTTGTCAGAGATGTTTTATTACCAGGAGAATGGGATGTATGTGTAACATCTTATGAAATGCTTATAAAAGAGAAGTCTGTTTTCAAAAAATTTAATTGGAGATACTTAGTTATAGATGAAGCTCACAGGATCAAAAATGAAAAATCCAAGGTAATTTGGTATTTGGAAATGAAAATCATTTGTATCTTCATTTAGAATTTGATCAATATGTAGAATCTTCTAATGATGAATTTGGTTCTTTTAGTTGTCAGAAATAGTGAGGGAATTCAAGACTACAAATCGACTATTATTAACTGGAACACCTCTTCAAAACAACTTGCACGAGCTCTGGTCACTTCTTAATTTTTTGTTGCCAGATGTCTTTAATTCAGCAGACGTAAGTATGTCTTACCGTTTGGTTGGAATGTTAATGTTTTTGTTTAATGCTATACATTTTTATAATAAAATTGACCTTTCAGCCCTGCTTGAGATAATTGTTAATTTTTCATCTTTTATATGGCCTGGTATAACCTACCAAATTTTTTCTATGCCTCCTGAGAGTTTACTTGTTTGTGTCTTTGGGTTTCTTTTTCTTTTTTTTTAACTTCTTTTTTTAAAGTTTATTTATTTTTGAGGGAGGGAGGGAGAGAGAGAGAACACGAGCTGGGGAAGGGCAGAGAAAGAGAGGGAGACACAGAATCTGAAACAGACTCCAGGCTCCCAACTGTCAGCACAGAGCCCTATGTGGGGCTCAAACACACAAACAGTGACATCATGACTTAAGCTGAAGTCTCATGCTCAACCAACGGAGCCACCCAGACAAATATCATTTTACAAACCATTGTTTTCCCCCTCTGGAATATCATAGATTCATACACCAAACAGGTAGTCACAGCCTGAATTTCAGCGGCTGTCGGTGGACTGCCTGTGTTCTTAAGTACTGCTCAGGTTATGCCCCAGGTGAATTTGTGAGCTTCACATTGCTTGTGTTTTAAGTCCCATAAATGTACTCTTCCCAAGATTGTCTTCAAATTCAGTAAAACCTGTCTAACCATCTTTTTTTATGGTCTGACAAACATTGAACCTAAACGTTACCTTTTAATAGATTATTTGCACTCATAAAAATGGTTAGGTACTCAAACTGTTGGCTGTACCTAAGAATATAATATGTATATTGAAAGTCTATGCCGTTTGTAATTTCAGTGTTTTGCTAAACCAGAGTTCATTTGTTCATTTGTTCATTTTTTAATTTTTTAACTTTGTTTCCATGGCTGGAGAGAGCAAGAGATACAGAGAGCATGCGCGCTAGCGTGTGTGTGTGTGTGTGTGTGTGTGTGTGTGTGTGTGTGTGTGTGGCTTTGAAGAACTCAATTAAGTTCCAAAAGGGATAATTTTGGATTGTTGTGTTAAGGATCATTTTAAAAGAATAGAGAAATTTGTGTTCTTGGAAGACATTTAACTCAGAAAAATACTTTAGTTCTGCTTTTATGTATTTAGACGCTTTTGTTTGAGATCATTTCTTTTTCTTAGTGCATTGATACTTTGTTTAGCAATAAGTTAAAGTTTTCTTGTAGTTAACACCGTTAATTCTAAGATTATGCTTACTAACAGAGCACAAATATATACCAGATATGCTAAAGAGGTAAGAATATGGAAATGTTACCCTTTTTCAGATCCTACCCAAATACTAATGAAATGTTGGTAATTTAAATTAATTTAGTTAAAATTGACTATTCTGCAAACTTTGTGTTTGAGTAGTCTGAGTAGCCTTAGAGAACAAACTAAAGTGATTTTAATTTTTAAGCTTTTCTAAAGAAAGATATTTTTCAAGAATATTAATTCTCTAATTCTACAGAATTTCTCTTCCAACTATTGTTTTTTTCATTGTGAAACTTGTCATCTTTGTTTTTGAGAAAATTGTTTAGGAAGTAATCTGATTCTCAAAGTAGTTCTAAAATTAATTGCTAACAGTGACATGTGAAATGTATGGGATTGAACCAAATAATTTTTTGCAATCTACAACTCAAATAATTAATTCTAGAAATCATTGTTATCTCTAGCATAAATAGGGTATTTGTAGTTAATACTGGTAGTTAATATTTCTGATCTTAATATATTTTTGGTTTGTTAATCTAGGACTTTGATTCATGGTTTGATACAAACAATTGCCTTGGGGATCAAAAGCTGGTTGAGAGGCTTCATATGGTAAGTATTTTGGAATAAGGTTAAAGCATATTTCTAATGGGAAACATGAGTAGAGAGGTTTAAATTAGTGGATTATTTTTCTGTTAACCAACAAAACATAGTGACCAGAATCAGATCTATTTGTTTTTATTTTTATTTTTATTTTTATTTTTAAGTTTATTTCTTTATTTTTGAGAGAGAGACACACCCAGTGGGGCTGGGGCAGAGAGAGAGGGAGAGAGAAAGAATCTCAAGCAGGCTCCGCACCCACAGCACAGAGCCAGATGCAGGCTCAATCTCACAAATCGTGAGATCATGACCTGAGCTGAAATTAAGAGTTGGTTGCTTAACCAGGTGAGCCGCCCAGGTGTGCTGCAGAATCAGATCTATTTGAATCCTATCACTTAACCATTTGATCTTACAGTAAGGGGGAACAGGGTGAGGTATGGTGCTTTTAATGTTAGAACCTAGGATGAAATCCTAATTTAATAAATGCAAAAGTAATCTGAATTTAAGACATGTGGTTCTCAAAGGCTAAGGGGGTCAGTCTTTTGTTTTTAAATCCATTGACTGTATAAGCAACCACTAATAGTGCATTGTGAGCAGAGTTGGTAATTTTTTGTTTTGATATGTAGCTTTGTTCCTTCTTCATGAAGGTTCACAAGTGAAAGTTGGTAGGTAATTTCTCAAATAGAACCCAGATTAAGATAGCGTGTCGAGCAGAATAAAGCCAGACCTTGTAAACATGGCATACAAGGCCTTTCATGACCTAACTCATGGGTTCTCAACTCATATTGACATTTTGGTCTAGATAGTTTTAGGTGGTTTTCCTGTTTAACAGCATTTTTGACACTTCCATCCACTATATGCCAATAGCATGTCCCCATTTGTGACAACCAAACGTGTTGCTGGGCATTGTAGGTGCCCCCTGGCGGGGTGTGGGCAGCTCTCCTCCCCAACCCCCATGATTTAACTTTTCTGACATTCTCTAACTTCTGTTACACTTCTTACATCAATTTAATTTGTTAGAATTCCTGACCCCACTGTCAATTTTCTGTAAACATTGTGCTAATGGCAGTTTCTTTGTCTTTGCCTATCCTTTCTGGTACATCTAGTGTCCCCTTTCCTACTCTCCCCCTCTTTCCCTACCTAGTCCAGCACTCAGTGGTAATGTCGCCTTTTCCACTGAATACCCAGGACAAGGCCAGCCTAGAAATTTCTTTGTATCCCATCTTTAATAATCATGGCATTCTAACTAGAATAGGACTTTGCATAGAGTTTTGAAATGTTTAATCTACAAATGTTTTTCCTGCTGTGCCTTGTAAACACAAAGTCAGGAAACATGTCTTACATTTGTATCTCCAGCACAGTGCCTCATTCATAGTGGATATTTGAACAGAGGAATAATTAGTTTATGAATGTTCAAATACTTGTTTCTATATAAATTAATTATGTGTTTTAAAATTCTCATGTACTGAAATTTAATTATATTAAGTATTTGAAGGTGATAATCTCCTAGATCTCTTTGTTTCAATTTAGGTGGCATTTAAGCATGTAAGCACCCAATTTAGATTTACTTACTAGGAGTGTGGGGTATATATGTAGACTTTGCTTTAATAAATAGGTACATGTACATAAAGCAAACTAAAACAATCCACATAACAAAACCATCCACTTTTGGCATCTCTGTTTTGTTCAGAGTAGTATGAAGATGCTTACCAAGTTGGGGCCTGGTAGCTACCTTTCTGTACTCTGTCTTGAAGTTCCCACTGTAGTTCCTGTGGTCTCATGATGAAAGAGGATATTCAGAGTCAGCATAGGTATACTTAGAAATGAGATTTTTCTTACTTGATGTATTAGTTACCTATTATTGCAAAATACTCCTAACATCCTCCCCCCCCCCCAAAAAAAACCCCTTAATAGTATATATTTTAGTAACTCCAGAATTTATGGGTTGGCTGAGTGGTTTCTTTGCTGGTTTTACCTGGATTTGTCCAGCTGCGTTTACCTGGACAATTCTAGAAAAGGGCCAGTGGGGCTGAAGGTCTTCACTAACATGTCTGGCAGTTGGTGCTGGCTATCAGCTAAGACTATATTAGCTTCCTTACATGATGATATTAGAGAAGTGTTGCTGATTCTTTCACCAGTTTTTAATTTGTTACATATTTTTATAGGCTAGTATAAATAGAACATAGGAAGATAAAAATAAAAAATCTTTAGTTTTGTAGATGTTTTAAATTTCATGAAAATGAACTACATACAATATAACATGGGTAGGTTTACAAACATGCTGAATAAAAGAAATGAGATAAAATGTATAAAAATACAGATATACTGTATATATGTGGGGAAAGTTAAAAATAACAGGCAAAACTAATCTAGGATGTTAAAATAATAAGATCATTGTTTACCCTTGGGGACAAAAAAGAATAGTGACTGGGATGGTTGTAAGAGGGATTTCTGCAGTATTCTATTTTTATCTAGCTGGTAATTGGTTACATGGGTATGTTTACTTGATTAAAATTTATTCAATTGTATAGTCATGATTTGTGTACTTGATGTATGGTCTACTTCTGTAAAAAATAGGGTAGTAAAATTTTTTTTACTAAGTTTTTATTTTAATGGTATAGTATAGTGTACCATACAGTGTTATATTAGTTTTGGGTGTACAGTATAGTGATCCAACAATTCAGTACATCACCAGTGCTTATCATAAGTGCACTCCTTAATCCCCATCATCTATTTTACCCATCTGCCCACCCACCAAAAGGGTGGTAAACTTAAAAACTGTAACCATAAAAACATTTAAATGTGAGCATAGCTTTAAGCACTGTTGGACAAACTACCTGCAACTACAGTAGTCCTGTCCCGTCCCGTCCCTCCCCCTCCTTCCCCACCACCTCTTGTCTGCAGGTGATATGTTCCAAGATTCCCAGTGGATGCCTGAAACCACAGATAGTACCAAACCCCATACATACGGGTTTGTTTTTATACATACATACCTGTGATAGTTCAATTCATAAATTAGTCCAGGTAAGAGATTAACAACAGTAATTATAAAATAGGATAATTGTAAATATTCTGTAACATAAGTTGTATAAATATGGTCTCTCAAAATACCTTACTGTACTGTTGTGATAAGATGATAAAAATGCCTACATGATGAGATGAAGTGAAATGAAGGACATTAGGCATTGTGCTATAGGGTTAGGCTACTACTGACCTTATGATATATGTTAGGAGGAGGATCATCTGCTTCCAGACTGTGGTTAATACACAGATAAGGGAGTACTATGACTAGTTTTAAACCTGAAAGTCAGTGACTATTGAAAGCATCAATACTTAAATGTTTTCAGTATTTTGTGACAATATGGCAAGTATATATTCATTGTATGTGTTGAATAAGTAATGATCTTGTATTACCCTTTAGGAATTTGGTAATAAGAAATTACGTATTTAGAAGGGAGAAGTCCTAAAAAATAGATAAATTTCCATGTAATAAACAATCTTGAGATCCTGAAATAATACTTATAAATAAGGTCATCTCCATTTCTTTTTGATCTGAAAGGTTTTGCGTCCATTCCTCCTTCGTCGAATTAAAGCTGATGTTGAAAAGAGTTTGCCTCCAAAGAAGGAAGTAAAAATCTATGTGGGTCTCAGCAAAATGCAAAGGGAATGGTATGTGTTCTTAGATGTTTTGAAATCACTATTGATTCTTCACTAACTTTTGTTTGTACCTTGTTTTCCTAATTGTGTCTTCAAGGAATTCCTGTTTGCTCTCTGAACTCAGACTGAAGAGTTTTCTGGTAAAGACTTAGGACTTGCTAATCAAATTTATAATACAAAGACTTGAAACTAGCTGTCAGAATCAGAGTGGGAGGTTCATGAATCCAAGGATTAAACTTCACATTTATTTATTTATTTATTTTTAAATTTTTTTTTTTTCAACGTTTATTTATTTTTGGGACAGAGAGAGACAGAGCGTGAATGGGGGAGGGGCAGAGAGAGGGAGACACAGAATCGGAAACAGGCTCCAGGCTCTGAGCCATCAGCCCAGAGCCTGACGCGGGGCTCGAACTCACGGACCACGAGATCGTGACCTGAGCTGAAGTCGGACGCTCAACCAACTGCGCCACCCAGGCGCCCCTAAACTTCACATTTAACTAAACAGGCGTATATGTATAAACCCTTCTACTTGGATTTTTTAAAAAGAAACTGATGTCACGGATGTAGGCATATAGTTAACTTGGTGGTTCACAAATACTGGATTGTGGATTAGTGCTAATCTCTGATGAAGTTGGAGATTGTAGAGGTAGAAAATTCAGGTCTTTCTTTTAAATTTTAAAGCCACATATGTTTAATTTATAAGACTCCATTCTGAGTTGATGTGTTATTTTAGGCAGGATAAAATGGCCTTTTGTGAATTTATGGTGGTAATACATGGTAGCTATTTTTAAATGTCTCTCTAGGGCGTAATAAAAATGTTGAAAACCTTGTAAGTTTTCTCTTTTCTTAGGTTTTACGTGTGTATGAAATCCAAAAGGCTATAAACAACTAACTTAATATTAAAAAAACATTTTTTTATAGATAGGTCACCATGAATCTACAAAGTGAAGTGGCTGTAAAAAAAAAAAGACATTATTATCTTAGCATCTATTAATATAAGTATAGTGTTCAAAGGAGGGAAATAAACAGCGCCCTTTTCTTCACTGGTTACAGTATATTTCAAGTGTATTTAATTCTGTACTTGATAAGTATTTGCAAAGGGCTGGAGTTGTTGATAAAAGGACAGAAAAGATAGAATGTAAGAAATGGGCACATTATCTGGGAAAGAGGTAACTACTGTGGAAGGTAGTCCATCCTAAATGTCCTCAAAACTTTTGGAAGGCTTTTATAAGGTTCAAAGCTATTAGGCTTTGTCTTCTGTGGCTCTAAAATAACTACAACATTGAGTCCATGTTAAGGGAAGAGAAGTCTTTTTTTTAGTTAAAAACTTTGGTGAACTTTGTATCAGTCAGAAATGTGATGGAAAGGTCTACCGTGAATATTTTCTGCCTCGTAATTGGAATTGTTAAGCATAGATGGCTTTAGGTTATTGAAATTATTTTGTTCAGAGGATTCAAGGTCTTGAAACTTTGGTATTTAGACAGATTATTCTTACCTGCAGGATGTTTAAGTTCTTGATATGCATTCAAGGCTTTTTACAATACATATATGGCTATAGCTTTACTGCCCTCATATCTCCTTCTCCCCCCATGTACTTCTGTTTATATTTAAATCACATTGTATTCATTTTTTTCTCATCATCATGCCTTACCCTAACATGATTCTTTCCCCCTCCCCAGATCCTCACATTCTTACCCAAATTCTACACTAGCTACATTGAATAGTGGTACTCTTCCATTAGGAAAAGACTACGAATTAAAATTACATTTAAAGCTTAAGTGTTAGTTTTGATTAATGTTGTGTCATACTGCTTCTTTTAATTCATCCCAAGGAGACATACTGTTTTGGACCTCAAGGCCCAAAGCCTAAGTGAACATTGGAACAGTGGGGGCAATAAAGAAAAACAAGAAAAAAGAAAGATGTTATAATAGATGGTAAACTCCTAACCACATCTTAGAAGTTGATTGGTTCTTTACAGATAATTTTGGGTTGAGGTGGGGGAGGGAATTAAGTATCTAACAGGGACTGGTCAGGGAAAACTTGAGCCCTTTTAAAATGTTTTTCTTCTCAATAGGTATACTCGGATATTAATGAAGGATATAGATATACTAAACTCTGCAGGGAAGATGGACAAAATGAGGTTATTGAACATTCTGATGCAGTTGAGGAAATGCTGTAATCATCCATATCTCTTTGATGGAGCTGAACCTGGTCCACCTTATACGACAGATATGCATCTAGTTACCAACAGTGGCAAAATGGTGGTGTTAGACAAGCTGCTCCCTAAATTAAAAGAACAAGGTATCTATGTTCTTAGTATCAAATTGAGAAGTGATGAAAACTGTTTTAAAATTTCTAATGTAAAATGAGGGACCACTACAATTTGAAATTACTAATCTGGTACTTGTAAAGTTGAAGTGTGGGACATTTACAAATTTCTATCCATTATCTGAGCTTCACTTCTACCCCCTAATTTTAGGCTTATAAATCTTCTTAGTGATCAGTAGTTAGGGCAGTTATACTCCTGGACTTTGGGAGAGAGTTCTCATTTTATGGATGCTTTCCTGCATATATCAGCTTTTTGTTATAAAATGCCACGAATATGCTTTCCACCTTACACAGGTCCCAGATACTTTGGTAGACAGTGTTGTGTTCATGGTATTGTTCAATTATTTATATGGGTATTTACATAATTATTAAATAATAAATTATTTAAATTTAAACAAGTTAAACAATAAATTATAAATTATTAAATATGTGCATGAACCCAAAGCAGTTTTGTTTATAACATGTTGACTTTTTATATGAAAATGAGTATGTCTGTAGTATATGTGTAGAGATGTGTTTAAAATACATGACTATAGAACAAATTTAGTATGATGCCAGCTGCAACAATTACAAACTTATGGCAAAACTTGTTTATACATATCTGCTTTTCTCCTAGATTATTTTGAAGGAAGCCCTAGACATCAAAGCATTTCGTACACAAATTATTCTGTAATGTGAAATAATAGAAATTTCAAATTTTTCAATTTGTGTTTCTCGGTGTGTTTTGATAAGAATGATTTTTGTACCAGTCTCCTTTAGGATATTGACTATCAAAAACCTTCTAAGAGTTGTCAGTGAATTGGTTTGCTTTTTTCTTACTGCTTTTATACCTTTTTGTGGAAATGTATTTTCTAAAAAATGCTTTCTTTGAAAGCTAAGTAGTAATTAAAGGATTCAATTGGTGGAGAGAAATAGCAAGAACTTGGTAGGAATACTCAGATATTAATGCAAGCTGTATTAAACCCTGTAAGAAAAATGGGGGCCTACTAAACATCCTTAGTATTTCAGGTGTAAGAAGGTGAGACAACAGCAGATTATTGGCGTCAGCTTCCAAAACAAGATAATTGTATAATCATTTTTTATAATGATCCCTTGATCTTCATACATTCCACTGAAGGCATTGTGCAGCTGGCTGAAAAAGTGGAAGGCAGTTGGATAACTTGAATCATGGCATAAGTGAAGGATGACCAATGTAGATGTGAGGCCACATTTATATTCTAGTCTTTTGATCTGGATTTGGGTCTTTAGAACCACAAGGAGATGGTTTTGAATGTGTTAGGGGATGTTTGGGGCCATCATGTGGGAGAATTACAGTGGTGGTGATGGAAAGTTATTTTTAAATGTATGTGGAATAAAAAGAATGGTTCTCTCAGCCTTGGGATGGCAAGACCTCCCATGCCAGAACAGATAACCTTTTCTGTTTACTTTAGTGTGTTGTACAGATTTTCCCCTTTTTCATTTGTGCCACAATGGGAAAAATGTGGAAATGACTGACTTGGGTAAATAAATAATGTGTAGTTTTCTTCTTATGACCAACTAGGTAACTTGGAATTAAGGGGGGTAATTGGTTAGTCTTAGTTTTGGTTAGCCTTAAATTTTTAAATAATTTTTTTTTACTTTTGAAGCTTCTGAAACTAGGATATTCTGTTTGCTAACAGGTTCACGAGTACTAATCTTCAGTCAGATGACAAGGGTATTGGATATTTTGGAAGATTATTGCATGTGGAGAAATTATGAGTACTGTAGATTGGATGGGCAGACACCCCATGATGAGAGACAAGTAAGTAAAACCCAAGGAGGGAAGATGAAAAATAATCAGATAAAACAATTTCCTGACATTTGTTTTATTTTATATCTATAGGAGTCCATCAATGCGTACAATGAACCAAACAGCACAAAGTTTGTTTTCATGTTAAGTACACGTGCTGGTGGTCTGGGCATTAATCTTGCTACTGCTGATGTAGTAATTTTGTATGATTCAGATTGGAATCCCCAAGTAGATCTCCAGGCTATGGTAAGAGATGTTCTATGCTTAACATTTTCATTGGCGCAAGATTATAGTCTACAACTGTCAGTGATTTAAACCCAGTAGCATTTTATTTTTCTCTGACTTAATAATTCAGTGAGGGTATTTTATAGATCTTTCATCTAAAGCAGGATATTTCCGTCTTTATAGCTTTGCCATATCTTAGGACCTTGGAGTCCAGCTATATCCTGTATATACTGATGACAGAAGGGGTATGACAGAGAGCTGAGGATTGCCTAGGAAATTTTTTCTGAGTCAGACCTGAAAGTGTTCCCACATTCATTGGCCAGCACTCAATCACATAGCATAACTGGGTTGCAAGAGAATTGATAAATGATAATATAGTTGTGCCTTGGGGGGGAAAGGGAAACAGGTTTGGTGAGCTACAAACCTCCCTGTTTGGGAGTGTGGGAGTACTTTGGCTAGATCAGGAAGATCATTTCTAGGTTGAGAAAATTTGTGATTTGTAGATAAATATGAAAACTTACGAATTCTTAAGTTTGGTACCATTAACGACCCATAATGTTGTTGACCATAACTCATGTTGGTTGCTTTTATCCTATACTATTTATAGGGGTAGATGGGGAATGTTGATCAATTAGAAATAAGGGATGTTTTATAAAAATGTGTTTGTTGAACTTAACAGGAGTTAAACAGAAATGGAATTTAAATTAATTTGACTACTTATATGTAGTTAATTGGTTTATATTGTTGTGGAGTTCTTTTATTCATGTTACTTCTTTTCCTAATCAATGAAAATTTATATATGATTTAGGTGGAAAGGCAATTTGAATGTAAACATAAAAATAGATTTAGGAAAGATTTTTATTATCCAACCTAAAAATTATAATTTTTTCTGTTTTAGCTAGAGACGTGAATTTTATGTCAATATAACCTAGTAAAAGTAACCAGGTAGTTTCTCACAGATTTAGCATCTGATGTATTCCATACCTCTTAAAAGTTTCCCTTGTGAGATAACCAATTAATCTTATTGAAATGGAGAATCTTTGAGAATCTAAAAAATATTAATCTAATAGAAATCTATTTTTAGAGTAGTTTTGTTACCTTAAAAACTGTTTCATTCTTGGGAATATTTTATTTGCCAGTGTACATAATTAAATGTTATTTATGTGAATTTTTAACTGTATTCAAAGTAACATAGTAATTTACCTAGGACCGGGCACATAGAATTGGACAAACCAAGACAGTCCGAGTGTTCCGCTTTATAACTGATAATACTGTGGAAGAAAGAATAGTGGAACGTGCTGAGATGAAACTCAGACTGGATTCAATAGTCATTCAACAAGGTGAGCCTTAGAACTTTGAAAAATTTACCAAGTTGGATTGACACATTTGCTTCCTAGATTTTTTAGGAGGTTCTTGTTATTCAGCACCTATGGAATCAAGCTAGCAGCCTGGACGGTATTTATATTCCAGAGAAAAGTGAGCTTTAGTTTTATTAAGATTGGTTTGGGCTCAGGAAGGTTGAAGTTTGCATGTTGACTTTGTCAGCAGTTTTTTTATACCATCTGAGCCTATTTTCTCATCTGTTAGATGGGGATAATGGCAATACTGTTTAGGACTATTAAGGATTAAAGGGGATAATGCATATAAAAAACCCAGCATTTAGTGTGGTACACATTAAATAGAGCTGTGGTGAGTATGATTTACATGTACTAATAAGCACTCTATTAATTACTCTGGGGTAAAATGAAGAAATACAAATGAAACTCAAAGAATCTGATGTTATTCTTTTTTCTAGTCTGCCAACTATTTACTGAACAGCCACCAGATGCCAGGCATTGTTCTTATTGCTGAGAATACAGTGGTGAATGAAAGCAACAAGTGTGTTTACTTCCATAGAGTTTATAATTTAGTGAGAGGGTGGGTGATATAATGTTACAGTGTAATGTTTATTACATTAATGTAAATAAGACTAGAGGGTAAGAGTGGGATTTTATTTTGGGTTGATTGAAGAGAGTGAAGTTCTTGTGCCAGATTAGCTTTTAAGGAAGACATTTACATTTTCATGGAGCTATATCACAGTAAGGTTGGTGATGGGATGTGTAACACGGAAAAATAGGGGGGAAAACCTCATTAACCTTGGAATCATATTGGTTTCTTTCCTTCTCAAATTTGCATTATGAGCATGTACTTTTTATCTGTCTATAAAGCCCAGAGATACACTGGTTAATACTGCTCACTGATGATTCCATGTTACCTGTCTTCGTTTTGTCAACCAGCTTTTAATTTTCATGTGAGTAAGGGACTGTTACATTTCTTTGATATCCCATTAATGCCAGCCATAGTGTTAGTCATGTCTCTGCATATGTGGCAATAAATGATGGCTTATTAATTGTTTTTATTAATAATTACTATCATGTGCTTACTTTGTGCCAAGCAAGGTGCTAAATTGCATCCATTACTTCCTGTAGTCTTCATGCCAGCTTGAGGTTGGCATAAGTAGAGGCAAGTCACTAGTTTACCATTCGTATAGCTAGGAGGTGACTCGTCAAGGACCAAGAACTATATTAACTATTAGAGTGAAGTGTTTAATTATGAAAGTCTCTGGGGCCTGCCCAACAGTGAGTTTTCTCATGGGTAATGTAATGGCTAGTTCTTTTTTTCCCCCTCACATTCTTCATCCATGTTTTTAGAAAAACACCTGCCTTGTGTTGTTTTTAATTCTCATCTTTGAAACACTTTTTAAAAAAGATTAAAAATTAGTTGACAGTCAGCTCAGAAAAGCTGTTTGAGTTTTTTACTTAGTTGGGTTTAAGTGGAGAAGGGTGTCAAATTTTGGAGCATATTTTGTGCTAATAGCTTTACAGGAATTAGTCAAACAGTAAGCCTCAGGTGTTTACTTTTGTATTACTGTCTCGTGGAGTAAGGAACATAATTAAAAATATAAGAAACCATAGAATACTTTATGTCTGAATAGCTCCCCCCTGTCCAATAGGGAAGTAGTTTTAATAAGGCTAAGAACATTTTGATAGTGAGATAGCTTTCAGTCCAAAGAAACAAGTTCTGTAGGTCTGTCCTAACTTTGTAACTCATAGATGTTTGTGCATTCTGTTAGGGATCCAAAGCCATGATACATAAGCATTTAAGATCTGAGAGAACAACTTGGATCTTTATTCATTTATTACAAGTTGATTGGAATACAAAACTTGACGCTTGTATGTTGTATGTGAATGGCCCTTCTGGGTGAAAGTAATTTTTTGTATTTTGGCTTGTTTTGTTTTGATGCCTGCATTTTTTAATACAGTTACAGTATTGGCCAGATTCCTACCAACTGAAGATCTTAGTTTTCTTATGTTGAATTTGTTCTACAATCAAAAAATACTTTCAGGAGTTTCAGTTCTTAAAATTAGGAAATTTTCAGAAATTGATGTATGTTTCAGACCTTAAAGTTTGGCAATGTAAAAGTTTTTTAGTACTTCACTTTTTGTTTTGTTTTTTTTTACTTTTCTAGGTAGAAAAAGCTGATTGGGGAGTTAATATTAATGCTTTTCTGCTTATCAGAAATTTCTTGTGTTTATAATCTCATCTGTTGATACTTAAAAACCTTGCTAAATTGATTTTCAAAAATCCCAGATTGCTTTTATTCAGCCCATATAAGAATGTATTTTATTGAGATGGTATACAGTAGGCTTCATTATGTAATAGATAAACTTTAGAATATTTCAAAGTTTACAACTACGAATTTGGCATTGTTTATGTGAAAATGAAAATTATCAGAAATGAATAAACAGAAATGATTGATGCTTGAGGCAGAATACATGGTATTACATCTAACATTTAAAATACCAAATTTCCAGTAAAATATAGTTTAACATTATATAACATGTGTTTTGTTTGTTTTTGTTTTTTATTTCCAGGAAGGCTTGTGGATCAGAATCTGAACAAAATTGGGAAAGATGAAATGCTTCAAATGATTAGACATGGGGCAACACATGTATTTGCTTCAAAGGAAAGTGAGATTACGGATGAGGATATTGATGGTATTTTGGAAAGAGGTGCAAAGAAGGTGAGGTACAGATTAAATGACAATGTTTTTATTTATTTTTTTTTTAATTTTTTTTTTCAATGTTTATTTATTTTTGGGACAGAGAGAGACAGAGTATGAACGGGGGAGGGGCAGAGAGAGAGGGAGACACAGAATCGGAAACAGGCTCCAAGCTCTGAGCCATCAGCCCAGAGCCTGACGCGGGGCTCGAACTCACGGACCACGAGATCGTGACCTGGCTGAAGTCGGACGCTCAACCGACTGCTCCACCCAGGCGCCCCTGTTTTTATTTTTTTAAGTTATTTATTTTGAGAGAGAGATGCACAAGCAGGGGAGGGGCAGAGAGAGAGGGAGAGAGAATTCCAAGTAGGCTCCACGCTGTCAGCACAAAGCTGGACACGGGGCTTGAACTCACAAACTGAGATCACGACCTGAGCCAAAATCAAGAGTCAGACCCTTAACCAGTTGAGCCACTCAGGTACCCCTAAATGTGATAATGTTTTTAATATATAAACTGTTTTAAATCAGAACTGTTTGAGGAAGTGCTTGTTAATGTGAACCATAAAAAGAAGCTTTTGTGTACTGTAAAGCCTAATTTTGACTACAATTCTTCTGGGTTTTTTTTTTTTTTTTGGTCTCTAATCTGTTTTTTTCCCTAGACTGCAGAGATGAATGAAAAGCTCTCCAAGATGGGTGAAAGCTCCCTTAGAAACTTCACAATGGATACAGAGTCGAGTGTTTATAACTTTGAAGGAGAGGATTATAGAGAAAAACAAAAGGTAATTTTGAAAGACATTTTGGTTACTTGAACACTTTTACTTGAAACTTGCAATTTTAAGTGTTAGGTGTAATGCCTTGTAAATTTGTCCCAAAGCAGTCATTTCTGTATATTCACATCTAAATTATTTTCAGTTAGTAATCTCTGAAAGGTTTTAAAAATTTAATGAGGCTTACTGCATATACTATTATAGTTGAAATATGGGATGATTATAGTTTGGAATCTTTGAAAATTAAAATAATTGGCAAAGAAATTTGTCACAACCTTACTAGATTTTTTTTTTTAAACAAAATTGGCTGGTAATTAAAGGGAAAAACTTCCTAATTCCTTAAACAATACTTGTTTTTATTGTAGAGAAATTTAAAAATACCTACAGGTTGGAAGAAAAAAAGAATTCTACTCACTGTTTTTTCTGTTAACATTTAGACTTGTATATCCTCTGAATGTTTTCTGGGCTAAGTACACACCTACATTTTTCTCCTAGTTTGGGTTATAGCACATTCTGTAATATTTTTCCCCCTACCCGATAGAATGTTCTTCATTTGATCAAGAGGTACTTACTATGTATATATGTTATTTACTGGACACTGTCCCATGTATTGATTACATAGTTTTGAGCAAAGTAGCATAGTTCCTATCCTCCTAGAGCTTATAGTCCAGCATTTTACGAATGTCTTTCCATCACAAACAAGAGTTGTAATGTACACAGTAAGAGTTGCATTCGTATAAGATTTGTGACTATATAATAAAAATAGGTAATATGAATTATTTCTCATATACTAGATAGCGTTCACAGAGTGGATTGAACCACCAAAACGAGAAAGAAAAGCCAACTATGCTGTTGATGCCTATTTTAGGGAAGCTCTTCGTGTCAGTGAACCTAAAGCACCCAAGGTGAGTTGACAGAGCAATAAAACATTTAAAAGTACCGGAAATGTAATTTTTTTTCTTATATTCTTGCAGTAAAATCAGATTGAGAATTAGGTATTTTTGTCACTTCTTACAGTGTATTTCCTTCAGTTTTTGTTAAAAAATTTTCTAAAAATTAGTTGTGAATGTATGCATTTAAAATTTGATTAATGTTCTAAAAATAGAACTACCCTATGACCCAGCAGTTGCACTACTAGGCATTTATCCAAGGGATATAGGTGTGCTCTTTTGAAGGGATACATGCACCCCCATGTTTATAGCAGCACTATCAACAATAGCCAAAGTTTGGAAAGAGCCCAAATGTCCATCGATGGATGAATGGGTAAAGAAGGTGTGGTATGTATATACAATGGAGTATTACTCGGCAATCAAAAACAATGAAATCTTGCCATTTGCAACCACGTGGATGGAACTGGAGGGTATTATGCTAAGTGAAATTAGAGAAAGACAAAAATCATATGACTTCATTCATATGAGGACTTTAAGAGACAAAAGAGATGAATGTAAGGGAAGGGAAACAAAAATAATGCAAAAACAGGGAGAGGGACAAAACAGGAGAGACTCATAAATATGGAGAACAAACTGAGGGTTACGGAGGGGTTGTGGAAGGGGGGATAGGCTAAATGGGTAAGGGGCCCTGAGGAATCTACTCCTGAAATCGTTGCACTGTATGCTAACTAGTTTGGATGTAAACTTTTAAAAATAAAAAGTAAAATTAAAAAAAAAAATAAAAAATTTGATTAATGTTCAATGTTAATAATTGATCAGTTGCTTAGAGAATTACGGTGTATGGAAACAGGAAGGTTACCATTAATTAAAACAGGTTTTTTAAATGAACCATGTTTTTGTCTTAGGCTCCTCGACCTCCGAAACAACCTAACGTTCAGGATTTCCAGTTCTTTCCTCCGCGTTTATTTGAATTATTGGAAAAAGAAATTCTGTATTACAGAAAAACTATTGGGTACAAGGTAATGGGAGTAACACTTTGTTCGTAACTAATCTGGTTTGTTTTTAACAAATGGTATATAGCAGTATTTTTTTTCATGGTTGGATTATTATTTTTTTTTTTAGGTGCCTCGAAATCCTGACCTACCAAATGCAGCACAGGCACAAAAAGAAGAACAGCTTAAGATTGATGAAGCTGAACCCCTTAATGATGAAGAGTTAGAGGAAAAAGAGAAGCTTCTAACACAGGTATAGTCTTCAATCAACATAAAACTTAGTAACTATCATTTTGTAAGGTACTGTGTTTGGGTTATGTTGGGGTATACAAAGTATAAGTCTTCTTTAAAAAATGGAGTAATTGGAGATGATAAAGCATGCTACATTTTGATATGAGTTGTTGAGGTAGTTTAGAAGAGGAGAGATTTGCACCAGCCTTGGTAGAGTGGATAACCTTTTGATCACCTTTCTTTCAGTATTCTCATTTCCTTTTCCTGTGAATCTTCCACACTGGTATTAAGTTACTATTCTCAAACACAAGTTTCTACTTAACAACCGTTAGGGTTTAATCAGGGTCTTTCAGAATCTGGCCTTACTATAGGCCAGTATCTGGCCTACTTTTGAAGCTCTGTTTTTCTTCTGTTTTCCCACTTGTTAGGTCTTTGCTCTTTGCTATATGTTTTTCATTCCTTTTTGCAAAGTCCTGCTAATCCTCAGCACTCAGCAAAAAGGTCACCTTTGCATGCAGCATTCCTTACTCTCTTCCACTCAGATTTAATTGCTTGGTTATCTAAGCAATATATGACATATTGCTAAAAATGCACATCTGTGTGTATGAAAAGTTACCACTTTAAAAACTTAAAAACAAGGAGTAGTTGAAAATTTACCAATATTTCTTAAGTGTTACAGAAAAGTGTAGTAGCCTCTTATCCATGTTCATTGTGTGTTAATATTTTGTTTCTGCTGCCTTGAAGGGATTTACCAATTGGAATAAGAGAGATTTTAACCAGTTTATCAAAGCTAATGAGAAGTGGGGTCGTGATGATATTGAAAATATTGCAAGAGAAGTAGAAGGAAAAACTCCAGAAGAAGTTATAGAATATTCAGGTAATTTTCTTATTATTTTAATAGATACAAGAATGTTCTCAGGTTCTTTGGAGAGCTATTGGGGAGGTTTAGTTTTTTTGTGTTTTTAAAAAATCAAGTTAGGTCTTTTAAAAAATCAATTTAGAAAATGTTCTTTAAAAAAAAAAAAAGATACTTTTATTTTTTACCCTAGTGAACTGGCTATAGCCAAGAAAATAATAGGGTACTGAATACACTGAATAATTGTGCTTTCATTTTATTTTTCTCTGTAATGACTCAAGTATTACATGCCTCTGTTTCCTAAAGTCACTTGGATTGTCATATCAATAGGTCTGGTTGTGCTGTGATGAGTCTGCTTAGGGTTCAATAATAGGAATTTAAGAGTTGGGAGATACTTAAATCATCCAGCTCTTTTTTTTTTTTTTACAGTTAAGAAAATTAAATAATTGACTTATTTACTTTGTAGTATTAGATACGAGAGAAATGGAAATATTTCTTAATCCTTAGCAAGTTAAATAAATGAGAGCATTTGTGAGAAATTATTTATATCTTCCCCCTTCTTCCACCTGTCCCATCTGTCCAACTTTTTTACCAGCTGTATTCTGGGAAAGATGCAATGAACTCCAGGACATAGAGAAGATTATGGCTCAGATTGAAAGGGGAGAGGCAAGAATTCAAAGAAGAATTAGTATCAAAAAAGCACTTGACACGAAGGTACTTTGTGTATTAATAAATCTGGCAGTCAGTAATATAACTTCTCCCTGAGAATATGCGAGTTAAAGTAACTTTTTAAAAGGAAATGAAATGATGGTTTCAAATGTAAATTTTCTTCAAAGAACAACATTCAAATGAAGTCTCAACAGAATTTACCTTAGTATGTTAGTTGATGGATCTTGGTCAGCAACCCTATGATTTTGCTCTTTCCTACATAGTATCAGAAAGTCTCAGCCTATATTTCTCTTTAGAATAATAAAGACTATAAGGTTGTTTCACAACAAAGGTTATATAACATAGTTGAGGTGCTTTGGATAGAAAATTCTGATTTGGAACATAACATTTTTAGCTAATTTTACTAATGCTGATTTGAAATATGTATTATACAGGATTTATATAATATAAAATTTAACTTTGATAGATTGGACGGTACAAAGCACCTTTTCATCAGCTGAGAATATCGTATGGTACTAACAAAGGAAAAAACTATACTGAAGAAGAGGATCGTTTTCTAATCTGTATGCTTCACAAACTTGGATTCGACAAAGAAAACGTTTATGATGAATTACGACAGTGTATTCGCAACTCTCCTCAGTTCAGATTTGACTGGTTTTTGAAGTCCAGAACTGCAATGGTGAGTGCTTGGGCCTTTTTGTGTAACGTAGCAAACCATTCAGAGTAAGTATTGCTTAATAGGTAAAATTGTGGTTTCATTCCATCTTTGGAGTACATTTTAGTTACAGTATTGTAAGTATTAGAGGTTAAATCAGATCATGAGAAAACAGTTATCTATAGTTAAAAAGCTGTTATGGAGGGGCGCCTGGGTGGCTCAGTC
>NW_024412376.1:45278599-45302555 GCF_014898765.1 Herpailurus yagouaroundi | reverse complement strand
CTATCTTATAACATCACTACGTCTGATAAGCACTAGTTTTTGATATTAATTTTAATCAGGTTCTAAATGGGAAGCATCACCATCAGTTCCACCTTTTGAATGTGATGATCATAATTTAAAACTTGAATTGTTCAGAAAATTTTGGTTTTCTAAATGAACATTTTTTTTAATTTTATTTTTTAAAATTTGCATCCAAATTAGCATATAGTGCAACAATGATTTCAAGAGTAGATTCCCTAGTGCCCCTTTACCCATTTAGCCCCCCTCCCACAACCCCTGTAGTAACCCTGTTTGTTCTCCATATTTATGAGTCTCTTCTGTTTTGTCCCCCTTCCCTGTTTTTACATTTTTCTTTCCCTTATGTTCATTTGTTTTGTCTCTTAAAGTCCTCATATGAGTGAAGTCCTATGATTTTTGTCTTTCTCTAATTTCACTTAGCATAATACCCTCCAGTTCCATCCACGTGGTTGCAAATGGCAAGATTTCATCCCTTTTGATTGCTGAGTAATACTCCATTGTGTGTATGTATATATACATATACATATATATATACCACATCTTTATCCATTCATCCATTGATGGACATTTGGGCTCTTTCCATACTTTGGCTGTTGTTGATAGTGCTGCTGTAAACATGGGGGTGCATGTGTCCCTTCAAAACAGCACACTTGTATCCCATGGATAAATGCCTAATAGTGCAACTGCTGGGTCGTAGGGTAGTTCTATTTTTAGTTTTTTGAGGAACCTCCATACTGTTTTCGGCTGCACCAGCTTGCATTCCCATAAATGAACACATTTCTATAAAGAAAGAACTTGTACTTAGGCCTCTGCCCATTTGGATGTTGAGTCTGGATTATTTTAAAAAGCTGTTTTTGATAAGCAAGTTCCTAAAGTTGTAATTCAGGAAAGTTGGGCTTCAGTGAATTAATTCCTCTTTTTATTGTGCATTTTACTGCTTCTGAGCTTTTAACTTCCATCTTGTTTTATTTAGGATGAAAATGCTAAAAATGTTCTGTAGTTTTAGGTTTGGGATATACAAGGATAAGCAAAGTTTAAACATCTTTCATAGTAAGATTTCTCTCAGCGTATTTATGTTGTCACTCTTTAAGATGGAGGACGGTGCACAGTCTTTTTGTGTTTGACCTCTGGAGGTTATTTTTCACTAAGGGCGTCTCTTGTGTATCTTTGTTTGGGAAATGTTGCACTATAAATGCATTATAAATATAATTAAAGAGTGATTCAGTTGCTGTTAGGTCTGTTTTATACATTTTATCTATGGGGGGTGTGTAAATGATTTTATATTACATTAAAACATTACAATTTTCTTTTTATTTTAGGGAGTACATGAGTGGGGGGAGAGGGAGAAAGAATCTCAAGCATGTTCCATGCTAAGCATAGAGCCTGACCCTGAGCTGAAATCAAGAGTTAGACACTCGAGCCACTCAGGCACCCCAAAACATTATAGCTTTATAACTTGGGTATTATGAAAACAATGGAAAATACATGTTTACCATATAAATTTATTTTTACAATTCAGGAACTCCAGAGGAGGTGTAACACCTTAATTACCTTGATTGAAAGAGAAAACATGGAACTAGAAGAAAAAGAGAAGGCAGAGAAAAAGAAGAGAGGACCAAAACCTTCTGTAAGTATTCATGAATATGTAAATAACATTCTTAGAGACTTTTCTTTGTAAGAATTTGAACATTACTTAGCTATCATTGAGGTGTTAGTCCTTTTTTTTTTTTTTTTTTTTAAATTGCTTTATGCATTCTGTGGGGAATCGGATGGTAGTTCATAATTTGGGCATTCATGAAAACCTAGGAAGGCCTGTCCTGTGAATGCCAGGAGCTTACAGTTGACATTGAGGAGTACAAGTTACAATTTTAGAATATGTAAACTTCCAAGATTTGGCTTATTGTCCCAGTGATATCTTAGCAATGTGAATACAGATATTTTAAGAGAAAAAAATGTCATTTTTATTTAGGTTTAATAATTTAAAAAGTCATGAATAAATGAATACATAAATGGTATTTATGTAACTTCATAAAGTAGTACTGCATTCTTTTGGTAGGGCATGTTATACTGGTTTGATGTGTTGACTCACTATTGCTTATTGTAAATCGTTTCATTAGCAATAAAATTTGTGTTAGTAAAGTGAGTAGATAAGACTATTTGGAGTATTAAGATTATAATAGGTAAGAAAGGCTAAATACATATTATTATGTAGCAATTATTAATAAAGTAAAAATAGTCTAGGTTTTACCTTTATTGTCTTGTGCTGAAAAGCAATCCTTCTGTTCATTTGTAGACACAGAAACGTAAAATGGATGGAGCACCTGATGGTCGAGGAAGAAAAAAGAAGCTGAAACTATGAATACATATTTGTTTCATAATCACTAACTTTAAACCAGTAGTTCGTTAATTTACGGGTCTTCATAAGATGTACTGTACAATGCTCAATTGTTATGTCATTCAAAGACATCAGGTTCATCTGTTTACTGAGCTAGAAACATAGTATGTAGTTTCACTTTTTTAAATGCAACAGCTGTGCTGAAATTTTTTTTATCATTAACACTTGAATAAAACAGGCTTCATTTATTAATAAATGTTTCATTTGATTTATTTTTCTATTGTTTCATTTGTGAAGATTGTGACTTTTTGTTTATCAGCTATGATTTTACACTCAAAGCTTAAAAAAAGAAGCTTAAAAAAACAAGCAAACAACTAAAATTGCAGATAACAAACATTTGTCCCTTTGGTCTTAGTTGTGTAATTGTTTTAATTCACTTTGCCTTTGCAGAAATTTGGGTATCTTTGTAGTGCTATATGGAGTCTCATCTGGGAAGATTATGTAAATTGCATTCTCCTTGATTATTATATGGGTAGAATGGAAAAAAAGGCAAGACAAATTATCCTTAAATTCTATGCATATTTCTGTTATGCTTTGTGTCTGTAGTTGGTTCTGAGGTGTGAATATGCCCTATTCTGTTGGAAGACTGGCCTTTTAGTTGTATAGCCAAAGACATTTAGTATTTTCTGGTTCTGTAATGTGTTATTGTACCATTTTGTAAAAGGAATATTATTTTTACTGTTTGGTAAATGTTTTGACATACTACCTTCTTGAAGCAGCCACAACTTAGAAAGAATGTCAAAACTAAGGTGATAGTTTTTTAAAAAAAGACCCAGCCAAAATAAGGTATGAATTTGTCATACTGTTAAATTGAAATCGGTAACAAAGTGTGTCCCCTTCCAGTTTACCTTTTTTGAGTTTTTAGAGTGAAAATTTTATATTTTAAAATAATTTCTAAGTGTGAATGGCAAGATTGAGTATAATACCAGTGTTTATTTTCTCTGAACAGACTTGATAAACTGGAGACCCTGAAGCAGGATTTACCCAAATTGTAGTGTCAGGATTTTAGCTGTACCAGAGGCCTTTATGTGCTACACATAATTTGTATAAAGTTTTATATGTGCAAATTGGGTACATAAACAGTTCTCCATTTTTCTAAGGGAATGCAATAAATGTAGCATCGTGAATAAATATAACTTTTATAATCCTTAAGTGGTCTTTTCTTTCCATTTCCTCAATTTTCTCATTTGATTTTTACCTTTTTTCCTTAGGACATTATCTCTTTCCTTTAGATTTCTTCTAAAATTCCTATCACTTGTCATCTGCCCATACATTGAGATTTTTATTTTCAGTGTTGATTTTTTAAAGTATTACTAACACTGCTCACTTTTCCAAAATGTGGAATTGTTGCTATCGGTGTCCAGCAAAATTCAGTGTCTAAGACAGGCTGTAATTTGAGTTTGTGTTCCCCTCCAGATTGACCTCATTTTAACTTTGGGTTCTGAAAACAGTTTTGGGTCACCATTAAGTGTGGGAGCCTCATTTTTGAAGAAATACTTAGAAAAATATAAGGCTAAAGGTAACTGTTGAAAGTCACCAAAGACAAGTTTTCAAGAGGAAGAGAAACAGCCTAATAGCATCTGGTGCTAATGGGTTAGGGATGGGAAGAAGTAAACTGTGTGTGATAGAAGATAAATAGCAATATATATTGACTAGGTTTTGGTATCTACCAACCAATTAATTGACTTACCAATTTAGTGGCTTCAAATCTTTGTCAAGTAGAATTACACTTTTTAAGTACTACAAAACATTATGAAGATGATATATATATGATTATAAAATTATAAACATACAGAATTTTAAAGATCTGCATGTCCTAAAGAGTGGTAGATGGGTTTAGTTCTACCATTTTAAGGAATATTTAAACATTTCCTTTCTAAGGAGCTGCCAGCCCTTAACACTTCTGTTAGTGTTTTAGTGGGCCAATTCAGTGGGCAGTCTCAAGCTGAAAAGATTTGAAGAGGTTGAATCAAGTGCCGAATGATGGACTTGCTCATAGAACATGGTTGACCTGATTCCCAAAGACCATTTTCAAGGAAGGAGCAGCTTTTTATAAATATAGTGTAACCTATTTCAGTATACAGGCCTACGTCAGAGATCCTGGGGATTCAGTTCCAGACCACTGCAATAAAGTGAATGTTGTAGTAAAGGGAGTCAAATGGCTATTTTGGTTTCCTAGTGCATACGTTTACAATGTAGTATAATAGCATTGTGTTTAAAGAAGCAATGCACATGCCTTAATATGTGGTTGGTAAAAATGCTATCATCTAAGCTTTCAGCAAGTTGTAATCTTTTTGCTAGTGGAGGGTCTTGCTTTGATGCTGCTGGCTGCTGACTGCTCCGAGTGGTGGTAGTTCAAGGTCGGGATGGCTGTGGCAATTTCTTAACGAAGTTTGCCACATCAACTCTCCGTCCAATGAAAGATTAGCAGGCAGTGCTGTTAGCATTTTATCCACATTAGAACCTCTTTCAAAATTAGAGTCCATCTTAAACTCTGCTGCTGTGCATCAACTGAGTTTATGGAATATTTCTAAGTCTGTTGTCATTTCAAGTCTTCACAGCATCCTCACCAGGGACAGATTCTATCTCAAGAAACCACTGTCTTTGTTCATAAGAGGTGACTCCTCATCCGTTGAGATATTAGGAGATGGCAGCAGTTTAGTCACATTTTTAGATTCCACTTGCGTCTTGACACCCTTCAAAAATTATTCCAGAGGGTTCTAATCACCTTCTTCCCAACTCCTGTTCATGTGGATACTTTGACCCCTTCCCATTAATCATGAATGTTTTCAATGGCATCTAAAATGGTGAATTCTTTCCAGAAGGTTTTCAGTGTACTTTGCCCAGATCAGTAAGAGGAATCACTATGCCAACCTTATGAAGTGCATTTCTTAAATTAGAAGACTTGAAAGTCGAAATGACTCCTTGATCCATGGGCTGCAAAATCGATGCTGTGTTAGACATGAAAATAATATGCATATTGTCTATCTCTGTTAGAGTTCTTGGGTGGACCAGATGCATTCAACATTGTCAAATCAGTAGTAATATTTTGAAAGGAACTTTTTTTTGAGCAGGTCTCATCAGTATTCAGTAAACCATGTTGTAAACAGATGTACTGTCATCCAGGCTTTGTTCTTCCACTTATAGAGCACAGAGCACAGGCAGAGTACATTTAGCATTGTTCCAAAGGGCCCTAGGATTTTCAGAATGGTCGGTGAGCACCAGTTTCAACCGAGAGTCACCAGCTGCATGAGTCCCTAACAAGAAAGCCTGGAGAGAGGTGCAGAACAGCCAAGTTAGGGAGCAGTCAGACCACATGTAACATTTATCCATTAATTTTGCCCTCTTACATGGTCATGGTTTATGGAACCCCAAACAATTACAGTAACATCAAAGATCCCAGGTCGCCATAACAATTATAATTAAGTTTAAAATACAAACCTTCAATTTGTAAAAAAAACAAAAAACAAAAAAACCCACAGTATCTGCAAAGTGCAACAAAATGAGATATGGCTGCTGTACTGGATCCAAAATACTGGTGTATAGGCCCCACACTTAAGATTTATGGCAGTCAAGTTTTATGCCACATCCCAATGCCTAAGATTGGGTGGTCACTGATCACTGGTAAAATTTGCAGAAACAGCTGGGGTAGCATTCTAATGTCCTCACCACGTACACCTCTTCCTGAAACCACTTTTCTGCTTAAGTCTCAGGCATCGCTCAACATTGCAAGTTTCACCTGGGGGGGGAGGGGGTATCACCCTGAGTCCGATGTATTTTGAAAATTGATAATCACAGTAATCTTTAGACTTAACAGTAATAGGTAAAGGTTTCAGAGCCTAGGAGCTTGTTAGAAATGTAGAATCTAAAGCCTCAGGCCAGACAGGCTGAACTAGACTGCATTTTAGTAAGATATTCAAAGGTGATTCATATGCACAGAAAAATTTGAAAAGCCACTGCCGTAAAACACATTTTGCCAAAGCAAAATAAAACAAAACCTCAATAGCCGTTTAATAATACCTTTATATTAACATGACATCAAGGTAACATGGATTTTTTTTTTTTTTTTTGAGTTTAGGAGAGGAAAATCATTCAATACCATAAAAAAGGCTTTTAGCTTAAATTTGGGGGGTGCAGATAATTTTACCGGGTGCCCCTCTGGTGAGTTTCAATATGCTAGTATTTAAGTCATTACATCCCAAATATGTTAGGAGAGTGGAGTTTTACCCCACTGTATAGGGTCTGAGGACCAGCAGCAGTAGCAGCAGCCGGGAGCTTGTTAAAAATAGATTCTCAGATCATATTCTAATCTACTAAATTGGAATCTCGGTGGGGCCCTGAAATTTAAGTCTTAAACCCATCAGGCATACTGCAGTTTGAGACATACTGTATTAGTACATCTCCATATACCCGTTGGTTATCGTTTCCCTTTCCTTTAAATGGAATTATTGGACTTGTGATTGTGACTTGGTCTTAAACTAATAAATCTAGTCATGAGACTAAAAGAATAGTGCTGAGCATGTCGATAATTCAATGAATGACACCTGAGCAACCTCATTCTTATAATGAATCCAAGGCACTGGTTTGGTGGTTAAAGAATGAGTCTTGCTGACAATGATTTTGGATGGATTGGGTCCTCTCACAGGAAGGACAGTTTTTAACAACAAAAAAAAGTAATTCCCAGCATATCTGCTGTATATTCTTTTCAGACTCACTTTTTAGATGGTTACTCTGGTTTGAAGTCAGATAAGCAGTTTCCCATGCTGATGTACAGACAACCAGATCGGCTTCCCAGATACGGTCAAGCTCAACTTGGCAGAGAAGGGTCTTCAAAATTCATTGGACAGTTTGGACTTCTGAGGAGTCACCATAACTATATAATGGAGTTATGGTCTGGTTACTGTTAAAGTTGCTTACAGATGGGTTGTTTCTCACCTGAGGCATACGTCTCAGAAGAAGGGAAGTCCATTGATCTAAAAAAAAAAAAAAAATCCATGTTATCTGGATGTTTTGGTTTTTTTTTGTAATTTTTTTTAACGTTTATTTTATTTTTGAGACAGAGACAGAGCATGAACGGGGGAGGGTCAGAGAGAGGGAGACACAGAATCTGAAACAGGCTCCAGGCTCTGAGCTGTCAGCACAGAGCCCGATGCAGGGCTCGAACTCACGGACTGTGAGATCATGAGCTGAAGTCGGCCGCTTAACCAACTGAGCCACCCAGGAGCCCCATCTGGATGTTAGTATAAAGGTGTCTGTTAAACAGTAATAAGAGACAAAATGCACCCTCTAAAATGGACATGGTACTGCTTTGAGTATCCATACTTATGGTTTCCACATCCATTTGCTCTCATGAGCCTTGTCATCTGGGAACTAGTTTGAAGACCACTTATTTAGAATCGTTCAGGGTGATATGTTGAATATTAATTTTCCTATTTTTATCCTGAGATTGGGTCAGGAACTCAGGATTGGCTCTTCCACTGTTTCAAGGTTTTGCCCCCAGCAAAGAAGAATATGGACTGATGATACTCCAAACTCTTCTTTCCAAATGCTGTTTGCATGCCCTCTTGATCAGACAGTGTAAATTGTGTGGATATGTCCCTATCTCCCAGTTGTCACCTTTGAAGGAAACAAAAATCTGCTTTAGGGAGTTTACAAAGTAGGAGAAGTGATAGGGACAGGGAAATTGGAGGCTACTGTTGAAATGGGAGTTGCTGGACATATATACCTGAAAGAGGGCAGCAGAGGACTGGCTGAAAACATCAGATCCTGGCCATTCCCCTAAAGGAAGTGCTTCCTTGTGGCTTGTGGCTGAGTATTAAAATTCACATTGCCAAGTTTTCTGACTTGGATCTCTGGATGAGCTTTATCTTAGAAGATGACAGGAGATATTTGGTATTAGCTTTTAAATGCTAATATTCAAAAGTAAATTGTCCATAAATTTCTTTCTGAATAAAGTGTAAATTTTTTATTTCAAGAATCACCATTAAATAAAGCTCATGAAACTGGGCTCAGCATATCTAATTGGCTAGGTATGCCCCCCTTTTCCCTAAGGTACTAGATTACTGACAGAGTAGATGTTAATAAATATACAAAAATCACATACCAGGATATTGGTCCTGTAGAGTATGGAGGGTAAGTCAGCCACAGAGCCATACTTATGTCCTGGAATATTTGGGGACACATTCATCTGTTTCTGTACACAGGAACACCTTTCAATGTTGCAATGCTGAACTGGGTCCACTGTTAGATCAATGAACCTGAAAGAAAATATGCAAGTCTAATGTCAGGTTGACCATAGGGGAAAAAGTCAGAGCAGATGAGAGTTGTGTGCTAAAGTGTGTTCCTGAGTTTGGCATTTAGATTTTCTTTTTTAGACTCAAAGCTAGTGATTGCAAGTGTTGAAGAATGGAAAAGATCATAAAGACCTGAAGGAGACACTTTCCAGATTTTGTCAGGAACAGCCAATACATCAGATGATGAATATAAGGTGCTCCAGGAACTTCCTAATAAAGCTGAAATATATAAAAGTTATTGAGATAGAGGATAGCATTACTCTCTCAAAGTTTTTAACAATAGATTACTTATCCTGAAGAAATGAGGAATTTTTAAGATTACTGAAAGTGATATCCTTGTGCCTAAGTTCATACTAAGATTTTACCAACAGATGATAAAATTTAGGATTCCTGGCCAATGGTAGCACACTCATGCATGCAGCTTCTGTGGTATTTTAAATCATAAACAGTATCAGATTTCATTGCTTATGACAATTCTGATAGCTAGTAGTAGCCACTTGGAGATTTGGGGGTTTCAGCAGGACAGGGAGAACACGATTAACATGTTTGTCTTAAGTTGGGAAAGAGAATGATGTCGAATTGTTACAAGGGCCATTTATTTGCTACCATTAGGCTAGAGATTGTGGACTTACGTATACTAACTATGAACATAATTCTAAATTGTACCTTAGATATAGAAGGGCCTTCACATTCAGAAAAGATCACATCAGTTTCTTCCTCAAAACTCATGGACCCATCTGATAGTCAAAGCTCCTTTTTGGAGAAAAGGAACATCTGGGTATTGAGACCAAATTAGCTGCAACTGGGTCACTGACCTAATGGGTAGGAGAAAAAGAGACAGTTATGTAATGAAACCCAAATAATTCAAAACAGAGTTATGATTTAAGTCTAAAATGATGAAGCAATATATTCTCTCATACATAAGGCTTGCCAAGCAACACCATGAAAGTGATAGATCCCACAATACTGTGGTTTAAAGACATGATTAACATCACTATGTTAAGTTTCTGAGAATTCTTAGTTTAAGTTATAAAGAATAGTTATGTATTATAGATTAATGTAGATCAGAGAATATAACTTCTTAAGTTCTTCCTAGTGAGTGCTAGTATTCCAATTGATCTAGGATTTGCAGAGCATCTAAGAAGGTCAAAGAGACTTTTCTAGTCATTGGAGACAACAGGAAGGAAGACCATACACATGTTTGGTATAGTATTTTGGAAAGTGTGGATCTGAACTCCATTTAATATATAAATGCATTAAAAGCTAGGCTTTGGGAATAACTGAGCAACGGACACAACCTCCCATGGAGTTTGTATTAATCCTGGGGAGACAAATGATTTATTTAAGAGTTTCTTGAGGCACCTGGGTGGCTCAGTAGGTTAAGCATCTGACTCACCTCAGGTCATGACCTCGCAGTTTGCAAGTTTGAGCCCTGCGTTGGGCTCTGTGCTGACAGCTCAGAACCTGGAGCCTGCTTTGGATTCTGTGTCTCCTGCTCACGCTGCCCCTTCCCTGTTCATGTTCTGTCTCTCAAAAAAAAAAAAAAAAAAATTAAAGAAGTTTCTCAATCTCAATTCTATTGACATTTTGGGGCAGATACGTTTATTGCAGAGTCTGTCCTGTGCACTGTAGGATGTTTAGAAGCATCTCTGGCCTCCACCCCCTAGATGCCAGTAACGTTCTCCCTGTTATGATAACCAAAATGTCTCCAGATATTGCCAAATGTCCTCTGGCAAGTAAAATCATTCCTGATTGAGAACCACTGATATATAAACACTTTCATGAAGTGGTAAATTCTGTGAAGAAAAATAAAGCAGGATTTAAAAGACTAGGGAAAAACGGAGGATCAACAAGGGCTCTTCTAGACAGGATGTTTTCTGAGGAGGCTCCATTTAAGCAGAGACATGAAGGGAAGGAGGGAGCTTTGTGCAAATAACCAGGTGAAGTCTGCAGACAAAACAGCAAGTGTAAAGACTGAGGTCAGCAAGAGAAACAGCAAGCTAGACCTTTACGGCTAAAAAGAAATAAGCCAGGGGGAGGGCAGAATTTAGGCTGCAGGTTTGGGGACTAGATAGTATAGAGTCTTGTAGGATATGGTGGAAGATTATGTTTTTATTCTGAGTGATATGAAAAACAATGGGAGAAGTTGAGTAGAAGACCAGTATGAATTATCTGTGGTTCTCAAACCAAATTTTTTTTTAGGTAATTTTGAATAATTTTTAAGACTAAGTTATTCTAAAATAAGTAGAGAAGAGTATAATTTGTATTTTCTCAAAAAACATATTTACACATTCTCAAATTGCTAAGATTACCGCAAAGCCTTAAATATTAAAATGGTGATTAAGGAAACCTTATTTATTGTTTAATGGTATATCTAGCAAAATAAAGTGTTGGTAGCTACTATAAATTATAAGATATTATCTTGAAACTTTTTGACATAAGTATATAACCCATAATACATTCAATTTATGTAAGTGCTGGTAGCTACTATAAATTATAAAATATGGTCTTGGAAACCCTTTGACATACTTAAACTGAATGTATTCTCGGTTATACACTTTTAAAAGTAAAACAGAAAGAGCCAAGATGGCAGAAGAGCATGGAAGTTTTTTTGGGGTCTCACATCCCTGAAATATAGCCAGATCAACACTAAACCATCCTGCACACCTAGAAAACTGATTTGAGGGTTAACACAACAATCTGCACAACCAGAACCGTAGAACTCAGCAGATATGTAGTGTGGAGAGGTGAACTGGGGGAGAGAGAAGCCGCAGAGGGCAGGGAGCTATTTTTGTATGCAGAGAGAGGATGGAGATGGTGGGGGGGGGGGGGGGGGGGGAGAGAATATAGGAAAAACACCCCCCCACCAAAAAAAAAAGCAGCTGGAGAGAAAGTGGAAAAATGGAAACAGCCACAGGGACTGAACTAAAAAGGGAGAAAGGAGAGGATTTAAATTCCATTAAGACACTATAAACAGGGGGAGCACAGTCTGAAACTCCACAGGTCGATCTGGAGGTGCCCTGGTGAGAAGGGCGAATCCTGGAGCAGAGTGAAGACTGGGGGTCTTCAGGCAACATGGGGAGAGGCAGTTCCCTTGCTGGGAGGACATCTGGTAGAGGCTGTGTGGCTTCCCCATAGGCACAGGCCCCAGTGGACCCAGAAGAACAACCACATTCGCTGGTGCTGGAACAAGGTCATTGGGGGTGAAGCCTGGTGCTAGATGTGTGTTGTGGTTTTCCATAATTCCTAAAACACTGCTGCTACACGATTGTGTGCTTTTTCTGGGGTGGGCTGGCATCCAGCCACAGTCTCTGGGCATTGGCAGCAGCATGGTCTTGCAAACATTCCTGGGTGCGGCCGGCACCCAGCCACTGTCAGTGAGATCCTCCTGCAGAGGGGCAGAATGGGTTAAAACCGCAGTCCCTCAGAAATAAGGGGTCAGAAAACACAGCCACACCTGAGATAAAACTCAGGAGGGAGGTGCTGCTTAAGGCTTGGTCATGGACAGGGTAAAGGCAGGGAGTGGAAGCAAGCTGAAGACAAAGAACAGGTGTGTGATTGCTGATAGGGGAGAACAGAGTTCCAATACTAGAGATTGGATAGCTGGGTGATGCCATTTTCACCGCTCCCGTGCATGTGCATACACACCTACAAGCACCACAACAATCCACCCCAGTAAGCTAAGCAGCGCCATCTAGAGGATAAACAGAGCCATTACACTAAGCCCTGCCCAAATGGGCCAACCTCGCTCTTCAGGAACACAAATCTCTCCACCTGCTTAGTTTACAGACTGTAAAGCACTTCATAGTTTGAATTCTAGGGGAAAACAAAGTAATTTCAAATCGTATTTCAGTCTGTTTGCTGGTCCATCTATTCAATTTTCTTTTTCATTTTTCTTTTTCTTGAATACAGAAAGAGAAAATATTTTTATTTTTATGAAAATTTAATTTTTTCTACTATATTTTTTACTTTTTCAAAATTCTTTCAAATTTTCAAAATTTTTTCAAATTCTATTTTACTTTCATCATTTCATTTTATTTGATTTCAGTGTATTCATTTTTAAAATTTTCAAATGATTTTTTTTCTTTCCCCTTTTTTTCTCTAATCTATCAAGCCCCTTTCAACACCCAGACCAAAACACACCTAGGATCTAGCATCATTTATTTGATTTTGTGTGTGTGTGTGTGTGTGTGTGTGTGTTTTAATTTAATTTTTCTTTTTACCTAATTCCTTTTCTTCCTTCAAAATGAAGAAACAAAGAAATTCACCCTAAAAGAAAGCACAGGAAGAAACAACAGCCAGGGACTTAAACAACACAGATACAAGCAAGATGTCTCAATCCGAATTTAAAATTACAATAATAAGAATACTAGGCTGGAGTTGAAAATAGGTTAGAATCCCTTTATGCAGAGATAAAAGAAGTAAAAGCTAGTCAGGATGAAATAAAAAATGTTATAACTGAGCTGCAATCTCAAATGGATGCCACAGCAGCAAGGATGGATGAGGCAGAGCAGAGAATCAGTGATATAGAGGACAAACTTACAGAGAATAATGAAGGAGATTAAGGCAAAAGGCACGATTTAAGAATTAGAGGAATCAGTGACTCATTAAATATGAACAACATCAGAACCATAGGGGTCCCAGAAGAGGGAGAGAGAGAAATAGGGGTAGAAGGGTTATGTGAGCAAATCATAGCAGAAAACTTTCCTAACCTGTGGACACAGACATCAAAATCCACGAAGCACAGAGGACCCCCATTAGATTCAACAAAAACCGACCATCAACAAGGTATATCATAGTCAAATTCACAAAATACTCGGGCAAGGAGAGAATCATGAAAGCAGCAGGGAAAAAAAGTCCCTAACCTACAAGGGAAGACAGATCAGGTTTGCAGCAGATCTATCCACAGAAACTTGACAGGCCAGAAAAGAGTGGAAGGATATATTCAGTGTACTGAATCAGAAAAATATGCAGCCAAGAATTCTTTATCCAGCAAAGCTGTCATTCAAAATAGAAGGAGAGATAAAAAGTTTCCCAAACAAAAATTGAAGGAGTTTGTGACCACTAAACCAGCCCTGCAAGAAATTTTAAGTGTGACTCTCTGAGGGGAGAAAACATGAAAAATATATATATAGAAATAAATAAATACCAAAAGCAACAAAGATTAGAAAAGACCAGAGAATACCACCAGAAACTCCAACTCTACAAGCATCATAATGGCAATAAATTCATACCTTTCAGTACTCACTCTAAACATCAATGGGCTCAATGCTCCAATCAAAATACACAGGGTAACAGAATGGGTAAGAAAACAAGATCCATCTACATGCTGTTTACAAGAGACCCACTTTAGATCTAAAGACACCTTCAGATTGAAAATAAGGGGATGGAGAACCATCTATCATGCTAATGGTCAACAAAAGAAAGCTGGAGTAGCTACACTTATATCAGACAATCTAGACTTTAAAATAAAGACTGTATCAAGAGATGCAGAAGGGCATTATATCATAATCAAGGGGTCTATAGACCAAGAAGACCTAACAATTGTAAACATTTATGTGCCAAATGTGATAGCACCCAAATATATAAATCAATTAATCACAAACATAAAGAAACTCATCAATAGGAATACAATAATAGTAGGAGACTTCAACACCCACTCACAACAATGGAGAGATCATCTAATCAAAAAATCAACAAGGAAACAATGGCTTTGAATGACATTGGACCAGATGGACTTAACAGATATATTCAGAACATTTCATCTTAAAGCAGAATATACATTCTTCTCCAGTGCACATGAAACGTTCTCCAGAATAGACCACATACTGGGACACGAATCAGCCCTCAACAAGTACAAAAAGATCGAGATCATACTGTGGATATTTTCAGACCACAACGCTATGAAACTCAAGATCAACCACAAGAAAAAAATGTGGAAAGATAAATACTTGGAGACTAAAGACCGTCCTACTAAAGAATGAATGGGGTAACCAAGAAGTTAAAGAGGAAGTTAAGAAGTACATGGAAGCCAATGAAAATGATAGCACCACAACCCAAAACCTCTGGGATGCAGCAAAGGCAGTCATAAGAGGGAAGTATATAGTAACCCAGGCCTTCCTTGAGAAGTAAAAAAAAGGTCTCTGATATACAACCTAACCTTATACCTTAAGGAGCTGGAAAAAGGACAGCAAATAAAACCCCAAACCAGTAGAAGACAGGAAATAATAAAGATTAAAGCAGAAATCACTGCTATTGAAACAAAAAAAATGGTAGATCAATGAAACCAGAAGCTGGTTCTTTGAAATAATTAAAGAAAATTGATAAACCCCTAGCCAGTTTGATCAAAAAGAAAAAGGAAAGGACCCAAATAAATAAAATCAAGAATGAAAGAGGAAAGATCACAACCAACACAGCAGAAATAAAAACAATAATGAATATTATGAGCCATTATATGCCAATAAAATGGGCAATCTAGAAGAAATGGGCAAATTCCTAGAAGCATATACACTACCAAAACTGAAACCAGAAAAATAAAGAATTTGAACAGACCCATAACCAGTAAAGAAATCAAATTAGTAACCAAAAATCTGCCAAAAAACAAGAATCCAGGGCCAGATGGCTTTCCAGGAGAATTCTACCAAACATTTAAGGAAGAGTTAACACCTATTCTCTTGAAGCTGTTCCAAAAATAGAAATGGAAGGAAAAGTTCCAAACTCTTTCTATGAAGCCAGCATTACCTTGATTCCAAAACCAGACAAAGAACCCACTAAAAAAGGAGAAATATAGACTAATTTCCCTGATGAACATGGATGCAAAAATCCTCAACAAGATATTAGCCAATGGGATCCAACAATACATTAAGAAAATTATTCACCACGACCAATTGGGATTTATACCTGAGATGCAGGGCTGGTTCAACATCCACAAATCAATGTGATTCATCACACCAATAAAAGAAAGGACAAGAACCATATGATCCCCTCAATAGATGCAGAGAAAGCATTTGACAAAATACAGCATCGTTTCTTGATAAAAACCCTCAAGAAAGTAAGGATAGAAGGAACATAGGTGGAGATCATAAAAGCTATATATGAACGACCCAACACTAATATCATCTTCAATGGGGAAAAACTGAGAGCTTTCCCCCTAAGGTCAAGAACAAGACATACATGTCCACCCTCGCCACTGTTATTCAACACAGTAGTGGAAGGCTTAGCCTCTGCAATCAGACAACACAAAGAAATAAAAGGCATCCAAATCGGCCAGGAGGAGGCCAAACTTTCACTCTTCGCAGATGACATGATATTCTATACGGAAAACCCAAAAGATTCCACCAAAAAACTGCTAGAATTGATTCATGAATTCAGCAAAGTTGCAGGATATAAAATCAACACACAGAAATCGGTTGCATTCCTATACACCAACAATGAAGCAACAGAAATCAAGGAATCGATCCCATTTACAATTGCACCAAAACCCATAAAATACCTAGGAATAAATCTAACCAAAGAGGTGAAAAATCAATACACTGAAAACTATAGAAAACTTATGAAAGAAATTGAAGAAGACACACACACACCCCAAAAATATTCCATGCTTCTGGATAGGAAGAACAAATATTGTTAAAATGTTGATACTACCCAAGCAATCTACATATTCAATGCAATCCCTATCAAAATAACACCAGCATTTTTCACAGAGCTAGAACAAACAACCCTAAAATTTGTATGTAACCACAGAGACCCTGAATAGCCAAAGCAATCTTGAAGAAAACCAAAGCAGGAGGCATCACAAACCTGGACTTCAAGCTGTATTACAAAGCTGTAATCATCAAGACAGTATGGTACTGGCACAAAAACAGACACTCAGATCAATGGAACAGAATGGAGAACCCAGAAATGGACCCACAAACGTGTGGCCAACAAATCTTTGACAAAGCAGGAAAGAATATCCAATGGAACAAAGACAGTCTCTTCAGCAAGTGGTGCTGGGAAAACTGGACAGCGACATGAAGAAAAATGAATCTGGACCACTTTCTTACACCATACACAAAAACATTTCGGAACCAGGTGGAAACAGGATTGTGGGTTTCCATAGTGTAGCAGTTATCACGTTGGCCTCATACCATACACAAAAGTAAACTCAAAATGGACGAGAGACCTCAATGTAAGACAGGAAACCATCAAAATCCTCAAGAGAAAAGCAGGCAAAAACCTCTTTGACCTTGGCCACAGCAACTTCTTACTCAACACATTTCCAGAGGCAAGGGAAACAAAAGCAAAAATGAAGTATTGGGACCTCATGAAAATAAGCAGCTTCTGCACAGTGAAGGAAACAATCAGCAAAACTAAAAGGGAGAATGGGAGAAGTTATTTGCAAATGACATATCAGATAAAGGGTTAATATCCAGAATCTATAAAGGACTTATCAAACTCAACACCCAAAAAACAAATAATCCAGTGAAGAAATGGGCAAAAGACATGAATAGACATGAAAAGACATGAATGCCAAGGAAGACATCCATATGGCCACTGAAACATGAAAAAATGCTCAACATCACTCAGCAGGGAAATACAAATCAAAACCACAATGAGATGATCACCTCACACCTGTCAGAATGGCTAACATTAACAACTCAGGCAACAACAGATTTTGGTGAGAATGTGGAGAAAGAGGATCTCTTTTGTACTGCTGGTGGGAATGCAAATTGGTGCCGCCACTCTGGAAAACAGTATGCACTTCCCTCAACAAATTAAAAATAGAACTACCCTACCCAGCAATTGCACTACTAGGTATTTATCCATAGGACACAGGTATGCTGTTTTGAAGGGACACATGCACCCCCATGTTTATAGCAGCACTATCAACAACAGCCAAAGTATGGAAAGAGCGCAAATATCCATAAATGGATGAATGGATAAACAAGATGTGGTATATATATACAATGGAGTACTACTTGGCAATCAAAAAGAATGAAATCTTGCCATTTGCAACTACGTGGATGGAACTAGAGGGATTATGCTAAGCGAAATTAGTCAGAGAAAGACAAATATCATATGACTTCACTCATATGAGGACTTCAAGATACAAAACAGATGAACAGAAGGGAAGGGAAGCAAAAATAATATAAAACCAGGGAAGAGGACAAAACATAAGAGACTCCTAAACATGGAGAACAGAGGGTTACTAGAGAGGTTGTGGGAGCGGGGGATGGGCTAAATAGGTAAGGGGCATTAACAAATCTACTCCTGAAATCACTGTTGTACCATATACTAACTTGGATGTAAATTAAACAAATAAAAAAAATTTTTTTAAATGTAAGTAAAACCCACTAAAAAGCAGCACTCTATCGGTCAGTCCTTCATAAAGCTGAGAGATGAGACTTTGAAGCATAGAGTACTTGAATGTTAATATAGGCTGGCTACATGAACTCATCTCTGGTTATACTAGCTATCTTTTGCTTAGGTATGTTTCTGGGCCTCAATTTTTGTTGTTGTTTTTTTTTAAATATAATTTATTGTCAAGTTGGCCAACATACAGTGTATATACAGTGTGCTCTTGGTTTTGGGGGTAGATTCTTGTGATTCATCGCTTACATACAATACAACACCCAGTGCTCATCCCAACAAGTGCCCTCCTCAATGCCCATCACCCATTTTCCCCTTCCCCCCACCCCCACTCCTCAACCATCAACCCTCAGTTTGTTCTCTGTATTTAAGGGTCTCTTATGGTTTGCCTACCTCTCTGTTTGAAACTGTTTTTCCTCCTTCCTTTCCCCCATGGTCTTCTGTAAAGTTTCTCAAGATCCACATATGACTGAAAACATACCGGTCTTTCTCTGACTTATTTCACTTAGCATAATACCCTCCAGTTCCATCCATATTGTTGCAAATGGCAGGATTTCTTTCTTTCTCATTGCCAAGCAGTATTCCATTGTATATATAAACCACATCTTCTTTATCCACTCATCGGTTAATGGACATTTGGGCTCTTTCCATAATTTGGTTATTATTGGAAGAACAGCTATAAACATTGGGGTACATGTGCCTCTATGAATCAGCATTCCTGTATCCTTTGGATAAATTGAGGATCCACTTTTAAAAACAAAATACCACTTTGGTTTTCTAGAAAAATTGAGTAAAAAAAAAAAAGTTCATCTTTCTACCCCTTTTTAGCCTTAAAAATCCCTTTGAGATGATAGGCTATATGTCAAATCAATTGGTTTAGGGTGGAACATGTGTGTGGCCAAACACTCCTAAAAATATAAGGATTAACGGAGGAGATCTAAACAAGTGAATTGACAGCCCAGTATGAACTGGTAAAATCCAAACTAAGGATATGCTAGAAGGCATGTATTAACCTAGTAGAAGCCTTGAAACATACAGGTAAGAAGCTGTTACTAAAATATCCTTACCTGTTGGAACCTGATGTCAACTTCAAAGCTGATGGGATCCTTTAGGTAACAGATAATAGGTAAAATGTTCTTGGTGTGGGACAGCAATACATGTAATTAACTTCACTGTATACATCCCAGAATAGTCTTGGATCTGTAAAGGTTTTAGTACACAGGCTCTTGCAGCATTAACTTAACCATGATGATCAGAGGTTATGCTGTTAGAACCAATATTGTAGTGAGAAAAAGACAAATGATGTGATTCTCAGTGGTAAAATAAGGAAGTGGGGTAATTTATTGGTACACATAAAAGTACAGAAGAGCATCATTTCAGGAGTGGACTGGCACCTCATCTTCTCTGCTCAAGACTGGCAACATGGGTATCCCCTGTGTCTGGAGAGGTCCCCCAGCTCTGATGAGACCTCATCTTGGAGTAATGAGGCTATGAGAACCAAGGTTCTAGGTGGTCACCTCTAATTATATGGCACCCTCTATGGATGGGTCTTATCTCTAGGACATCACCGTTTCATATAGCGTAGCCTGGATCTCTAGTATAAAAAAGCTCTTGGAATTTAATTAAAGCTGGCGGCTTTACATTGACAAAAAGGACTTTAATTAATGCTTGCAAAGTCCGATCAATTATGCATATATTTTTCTTGCTAAAGCACATTAGCTTTTTTGATGCTATATTTTACAAGTTTTTCTTTATTAGTTTTCATCACTGAAGAACCCAGGATTTGAATGCCATACTGGATGACAGAAACTTTGTTCTCTTCCTAGACCAAATCCTGTCCTGAAAATTGAATTCACTGGGAAATCAGAGATGAAACTCCAGTGATGTGCTGGCCTATGGAAGGTGGAAGGTGGGTCTACTCCTTAAGAGGAACAGAGTGAAGGGGACATCCGGATGGTGTGCAGATACCACCTGAGAGGACAGAGAGGTGCCAAGCGGTCAGGGAAAGGATAGATCATAGACAATAGTAGCAACTTTCCAATGCTGGGTTATGATGAGCATCGCTCTTACTCATCAGACATACTCTTGTTTCAAAGAGGCTAGAGAAATCCAGCAGAGAATAAGCATTGTTTCTACCAACCACTGGTATTTCTCTATGGTGGATATTTGAATTTTTGTCAAAGCTTCTCATGCAGATTGGCAACTTCTTTGGGTGAGGTGGTGCTGTTTTCTTGAAGCAAGACTTACCCTGATTAGACATTCTAGCTGTCCTTGGAAGCAAAACTCTGCCCTTAGGTTTACCACCAGTCTGTTTTTCTCGTTGATGCTGGTTGGGAATATGGTACCTAAGCAGAGGGGAAAAGAGGAATATTGTTGACATTGGTTTACTGTTTGGAGGAAGAGTGCTTACCACCTTTCCTCAAGAGCAGGTTGGAGATCAGCAGACATTCTGACTCTTTTCTAGGAGTTGGCCGGGGGTCATTTGTTCACCCTGGATTTGTAAGGTGTAATTTAACTCTCCTTTTCATTTTAGATTCCCTTTAATCCTAGCACACCAATTGCTTTTTAGTAGGTTTTCTGGTTGTGTGTGTGAGTGAGTCGGAGTAGGAGACGGAGAATATCCCAAGCAGGCTCCACGCTCAGTGCAGAGCCTGATGCAGGACATGATTCCATGATGCTGGGATCATGATCTGAGCCGAAATCTAGAGTTGGACACTCAACTGACTGAGTCACCCATGTGCCCCCCCCCTCCCATTTCTTGCCTCTTTTCATTTCATTTAAGGAAATGAATGGTACATGCCCTGCAGGATACTTCTGCCCAACTGTTTTTAAGTGTCGCAGACACAGCAGTTTTCCTTCTCACCCTTAATAGTCATAAAACAAGTGAGAGGGGATTTCTTCAAAACTGGACTGAGCATAGTCTCTCCATAGCAGGGATAAACCTTAAACAAATAAATGCAAGCCCTCATTTGCATCTGCATTGTACATGAGACCCAGTGCTTGACAGACGAAACAGTCCTAGCAGTGAAAGTGAAATTGCAAATATCAGTTGAGGTCTTCTCTCAAGGCTCACCTGGAAGCTCAGACTCTGGGGCTCTGCAGAGCCCTGTTCTCCACAGGATGGCCGGGTCACAGACGAAAGGGCGCTGCACCTGATTGCCGGCCACCAATGCAGGCTGGGGTGTGAACGATGCAGGAGACAAGAGGGGTGCACACAGTCACGTAAGCCTGGAGCAGATTTCACACCTGAAATGGTGAGGATAGAAAGTCAAACCCTCATAAGTATACATCAGGAACATTTTGGGTTTTCTAGCACGGAGACTTTTTTTTTTTTTAAGTTTATTTTTGAGAGTCAGACAACAGACAAGCGGGGAGGGGCAGAGAGAGAGGGAGACACAGAACCCGAAGCAGGCTCCAGGTTCCAAGCTATCAGCACAGAGTCTGACTTGGGGCTTGAACTCCTTAACTGTGACATCATGACCTGAGTGGAAGTCGGACACTTGACTGACTGAGCCACTCAGGCACCCCTAGCACCAAGACTTTTAAAAGACAGGGAGATAAACCATCCCTTTGGTTACTAAATCTCCCTCAGTTCAAATCTCTTGATGCTTTATTTCTTTTGCTCTCTCCACTGCTTAAGTTTCACATGATGGGTTGATGTAGGCACCAACGACAGCACTTACAAACATGTTTTTCTCTTGAGTGGTTGATTCGGTTTTCAGCCTCATTGCAGATCTCAGTTCTGGATATGTCCTGACAGGAACAGATGCTCCCCAAAGAGAAGCACCTTCTTGCCATTTTAGATGCCAGGCAACCAACAACGAGAGGGGTTAAGAAAGTATTTCTCGGTTGTATTATTATAAATAAGCTGTATATGGTAATTTTCAAGGCTTTTTGTGTCTGGATGTTAGTTCTCTCTAGATTGGTCTGACCTGTTGCTTATTTGCCCCAAGGGGGAATATAGGGAAGTTCTGGGCTCATGATAATGCAAAGAGGTACATCTCAGCAGTGAAGATTCTGGATCTGGTGAGGCTATCTGTTTGGCTTTTACACTTGAGCCCATCAGAACACCATATAGATGAGCCTTGAATAACATAGGTTTGAATAGCATGGGTCCAGTTAAATGTGGATTTTTTTCCCCCAACCTAGTCAGTACTATAAATGTATTTTCTCTAGGATTTTAATTTTTCCCTCTATCTTACTTTATTATAAGGATACTGTATTATATATATAATATACAAAATATGTGTTAATCGATTGTTATCAGTAAGGCTTTGGTTACTGGTTTCAGTACCTCAACTTTGATGATCACTACAGTTTAGGGGCCACTCTTACCTGAAGTAGAGCAACTGGCAAGGCTTTTTCCAAAGTTGCTTTCTTGACAAGTTTTTGCCAAAGATTCTTCCTCCACCCCTCATCGTTTTTTTTTGTTTGTTTTTTAGTTTATTGGGGTTGCTGGGAAGCTTTTCATTAATGCCCAAGATATTGGACACCGTTCCCATGACTTTTTGCCATAAATGCTGCTCTGAATTATTAGTGGCAATTCAAACCTAGAAATAATTTTGTTTGAAAGTGTTCTGACAACTTCTGAGGCTTTCTCTGAAGGGTGTGGAGAAGCTTCCGCCCAACCTGTAGAGGGGTCTGCAAATACTAGCAAAATATTGAAAATTCTCTTTTTTTTGTTTTTTTTTGTCAAGTCTACCTGTTGGCCTTCACGGGTTTGGAGCCTCAAATTTGTATGCCTTTTAGAACTGGTGGAGATCCTGTCTTGGGAGTGTTTTTAGCATAAATGTCACATTTTTAGACCATCTTTTGAACAGTTCTCTGAAGATTGGGACCCACGATATATTTCTGGATCCACTGAAGAGCAGCAACTCGCTCATGATGGGTGTTTTGGGAAATATGACTAATTGTTTTTTCCAGAAGATGTTCTGGGATAAGAATTATCCCTGGTTAATTATATTTCCAGCTGGCTTTAATGGCAGCATTGTGTTCAAATCACCATTCTGCAACTCTTCTTAGGTCTTGCGAATATTGGAATGGATATTTAGTTAAGTCTAGGTCTGGTACTAAACATCACACAGGGTCTTTGCATAGGCTGCCAACTTGGCAGCTTGATTTGCCTGACTGCACTAAGTAACAATCCAACCGTCTGATTCTAGTGTTTTTGGCAACCGACAATAGCTGATGGGTCACCAATGTACCTAGCTCTTTGTTGTTCTTAGTCTAGAAAACTACGCGCATCTGTGACCATCAGAAGATCTGGATGTTTCCAGTGGCAGATCCCTATGGCTGGAATAAACTTGTTCTGGGAGGCTCATATAGCAACAGGCATGAAGACTGTCTTAATATGGGCCATTGTGGCAATTTTCTGTTATCTCAAGTTGTCTAGCTTCAGTTTGCAGGACTTCAGGAAGAGGGCAGTTTTAGCTCTCAGCTATTCCAAGTCATAGCCAGATATTCAAGAAAACCAGAATTCAGCATATAGCCCAGTTTTACAGGCAAATAAAACACTCAAAGACAGTTAATTAGAACTGAAATCTAACTTCCACAAAAAGGTGTTACTGAAATAATCTTTCTAAAATCACCTTCATTTCCATGAAGGATAGCCAAATTAAGATTATTCTGCTCAGTTGTAGCAAACTTGGCCTAATTATTTATAGAAGCACAGCAATCGTGACTGACCATATAGTTTTTTTTTATTTTTTTTTATTTTATTTTTTTTATTTATATATGAAATTTATTGTCAAATTGGTTTCCATACAACACCCAGTGCTCATCCCAAAAGGTGCCCTCCTCAATACCCATCACCCACCCTCTCCTCCCTCCCACCCCCCATCAACCCTCAGTTTGCTCTCAGTTCTCAACAGTCTCTTATGCTTTGGCTCTCTCCCACTCT
>NW_024412376.1:45074409-45273599 GCF_014898765.1 Herpailurus yagouaroundi | reverse complement strand
TCGGATTTTCCATGTATAATATCATGTCATCTGCAAAAAGCGAAAGCTTGACTTCATCTTTGCCAATTTTGATGCCTTTGATTTCCTTTTGTTGTCTGATTGCTGATGCTAGAACTTCCAGCACTATGTTAAACAGCAGCGGTGAGAGTGGGCATCCCTGTCGTGTTCCTGATCTCAGGGAAAAAGCTCTCAGTTTTTCCCCATTGAGGATGATGTTAGCTGTGGGCTTTTCATAAATGGCTTTTATGGTCTTTAAGTATGTTCCTTCTATCACGACTTTCTCAAGGGTTTTTATTAAGAAAGGGTGCTGGATTTTGTCAAAGGCCTTTTCTGCATCGATTGACAGGATCATATGGTTTTTCTCTTTTTTTTTGTTAATGTGATGTATCACGTTGATTGATTTGCGAATGTTGAACCAGCCCTGCATCCCAGGAATGAATCCCACTTGATCATGGTGAATAATTCTTTTTATATGCCGTTGAATTCAATTTGCTAGTATCTTATTGAGAATTTTGGCATCCATATTCATCAGGGATATTGGCCTGTAGTTCTCTTTGTTTACTGGGTCTCTGTCTGGTTTAGGAATCAAAGTAATACTGGCTTCATAGAATGAGTCTGGAAGTTTTCCTTCCCTTTCTATTTCTTGGAATAGCTTGAGAAGGATAGGTATTATCTCTGCTTTAAACGTCTGGTAGAACTCCCCTGGGAAGCCATCTGGTCCTGGACTTTTATTTGTTGGGAGATTTTTGATAACCGATTCAATTTCTTCGCTGGTGATGGGTCTGTTCAAGCTTTCTATTTCCTCCTGATTGAGTTTTGGAAGAGTATGGGTGTTGAGGAATTTGTCCATTTCTTCCAGGTTGTCCAATTTGTTGCCATATAATTTTTCATAGTATTCCCTGATAATTGTTTGTATCTCTGAGGGATTGGTTGTAATAATTCCATTTTCATTCATGATTTTATCTATTTGGGTCATCTCCCGTTTCTTTTTGAGAAGCCTGGCTAGAGGTTTGTCAATTTTGTTTATTTTTTCAAAAAACCAACTCTTGGTTTCGTTGATCTGCTCTACAGTTTTTTTAGATTCTATATTGTTTATTTCTGCTCTGCTCTTTATTATTTCTCTTCTTCGGCTGGGTTTAGGCTGCCTTTGCTGTTCTGCTTCTATTTCCTTTAGGTGTGCTGTTAGATTTTGTATTTGGGATTTTTCTTGTTTCTTGAGATAGGCCTGGATTGCAATGTATTTTCCTCTCAGGACTGCCTTCGCTGCGTCCCAAAGCGTTTGGATTGTTGTATTTTCATTTTCGTTTGTTTCCATATATTTTTTAATTTCTTCTCGAATTGCCTGGTTGACCCACTCATTCGTTAGTAGGGTGTTCTTTAACCTCCATGCTTTTGGAGGTTTTCCAGACTTTTTTCTGTGGTTGATTTCAAGCTTCATAGCATTGTGGTCTGAAAGTATGCATGGTATGATTTCAATTCTTGTAAACTTATGAAGGGCTGTTTTGTGACCAAGTATATGATCTATCTTGGAGAATGTTCCATGTGCACTCGAGAAGAAAGTATATTCTGTTGCTTTGGGATGCAGAGTTCTAAATATATCTGTCAAGTCCATCTGTTCCAATGTCTCATTCAGGGCCCTTGTTTCTTTATTGACCATGTGTCTAGATGACCTATCCATTTCTGTAAGTGGGGTGTTAAAGTCCCCTGCAATCACCACATTCTTATCAATAAGGTTGCTTGTGTTTATGAGTAATTGTTTTATATATTTGGGCGCTCCGGTATTCGGCGCATAGACATTTATAATTGTTAGCTCTTCCTGATGGATAGACCCTGTCACTATTATATAATGTCCTTCTTCATCTCTTGTTACAGCCTTTAATTTAAAGTCTAGTTTGTCTGATATAAGTATGGCTACTCCAGCTTTCTTTTGGCTTCCAGTAGCATGATAAATAGTTCTCCATCCCCTCACTCTCAATCTAAAGGTGTCCTCTGGTCTAAAATGAGTCTGTTGTAGACAGCAAATAGATGGGTCTTGTTTTTTTATCCATTCTGATACCCTATGTCTTTTGGTTGGCGCATTTAATCCATTTACATTCAGTGTTATTATAGAAAGATATGGGTTTAGAGTCATTGTGATGTCTGTATGTTTCATGCTTGTAGTGACGTCTCTGGTACTTTGTCTCACAGGTTCCCCCTTAGGATCTCTTGTAGGGCTGGTTTAGTGGTGACAAATTCCTTCAGTTTTTGTTTGTTTGGGAAGACCTTTATCTCTCCTTCTATTCTAAATGACAGGCTTGCTGGATAAAGGATTCTCGGCTGCATATTTTTTCTGTCTAGCACACTGAAAATCTCGTGCCAACTCTTTCTGGCCTGCCAAGTTTCAAAAGAGAGATCAGTCACGAGTCTTATAGGTCTCCCTTTATATGTGAGGGCACGTTTACCCCTTGCTGCTTTCAGAATTTTCTCTTTATCCTTGTATTTTGCCAGTTTCACTATGATATGTCGTGCAGAAGATCGATTCAAGTTACGTCTGAAGGGAGTTCTCTGTGCCTCTTGGATTTCAATGCCTTTTTCCTTCCCCACTTCAGGGAAGTTCTCAGCTATTATTTCTTCAAGTACCCCTTCAGCACCTTTCCCTCTCTCTTCCTCCTCTGGGATACCAATGATGCGTATATTATTTCTTTTTAGTGTATCACTTAGTTCTCTAATTTTCCCCTCATACTCCTGGATTTTTTTATCTCTCTCTTTCTCAGCTTCCTCTTTTTCCATAACTTTATCTTCTAGTTCACCTATTCTCTCCTCTGCCTCTTCAATCCGAGCCGTGGTGGTTTCCATTTTGTTATGCATTTCGTTTAAAGCGTTTTTCAGCTCCTCGTGACTGTTCCTTAGTCCCTTGATCTCTGTAGCAAGAGATTCTCTGCTGTCAGCTATACTGTTTTCAAGCCCAGCGATTAATTTTATGACTATTATTCTAAATTCACTTTCTGTTATATTATTTAAATCCTTTTTGATCAGCTCATTAGCTGTTGTTATTTCCTGGAGATTCTTCTGAGGGGAATTCTTCCGCTTGGTCATTTTGGATAGTCCCTGGCGTGGTGAGGACCTGCAGGGCACTTCCCCTGTGCTGTGGTGTATAAGTGGAGTTGGTGGGCGGAGCCGCAGTCAGACCTGATGTCTGCCCCCAGCCCACTGCTTGGGCCACAGTCAGACTGGTGCGTGCCTTCTCTTCCCCTCTCCTAGGGGCGGGATTCACTGTGGGGTGGGGTGGCCTGTCTGGGCTACTTGCACACTGCCAGGCTTGTGATGCTGGGGATCTGGCGTCTTAGCTGGGGTGGGTAGGCAAGGTGCACAGGGGCAGGAGGGGCAGGCTTAGCTTGCTTCTCCTTAGGTGATCCACTTCAGGAGGGGCCCTGTGGCAGCAGGAGGGAGTCAGATCCGCTGCCAGAGGTTTGGCCCCGCAGAAGCGCAGAGTTGGGTGTTTGCGCTGAGCGAGCAAGTTCCCTGGCAGGAACTGGTTCTCTTTGGGATTTTGGCTGGGGGATGGGCGGGGAAGATGGCGCTGGCGAGCGCCTTTGTTCCCCACCAAACTGAGCTCTGTCGTCCGGGGGCTCAGCAGCTTTCCTTCCCTTTGTCCTCCAGCCTTCCCGCTTTCTGAGCAGAGCTGTTAACTTATGACCTCCCAGACGCTAAGTCGCGCTTGCTGTCGGAACACAGTCCGTCAGGCCCCTCCGCTTTTTGCAAGCCAGACTTGGGGGCTCTGCTTGGCCGGCGAGCCGCCCCTCTGCCCCGGCTCCCTCCCGCCAGTCCGTGGAGCGGGTACCGCCTCGCCGCCCTTCCTACCCTCTTCCGTGGGCCTCTCGTCTGCGCTTGGCTCCGGCGACTCCGTTCTGCTAATCCTCTGGTGGTTTTCTGGGTTATTTAGGCAGGTGTAGGTGGAATCTAAGTGATCAGCAGGACGCGCGGTGAGCCCAGCGTCCTCCTACGCCGCCATCTTCCCTCCGGTCCCTAGCATAAAACACTATAGTTTTTTTTTTAAATCTGCTTTACTAGAACTTTTCATAAGGAATTTCAGATTGAACTTTAACAGCCTGTCAAGGCTAAGAAGCCAAGCCAAATACTTGCCATCAGACTCCCCCAGCAATACCTATAGGTTTTGGTGAATTCCTCTCTTCTCAAGGTCTCCCAAATATCCTGAGGTTCTTGGACCTGCCAGGAAGTGGCAGGTTCTTATCCACCTGGTAAGCCTGCTGGAACTCAGTAAGCAAGGTACCAGGTCAATTTTTCCAAGGGGATTCATTGGCTCTATAAAGTCAACATTATTTCCTTAAAGTTGGAACCACACCAGTTGTTTGGTCATAGTTAAGTCTCTGCAGATCTCCCTCAAATAGGACATTCTGGTCAAAGCCTTGGTAATATAACCAACGTTTATAATTGTGTCTTGACATAAAGAACAGATTCTTATTTAACTTTTGCAAATAAATACATCACCGTGAAAACAGAAGAATATTCACTTGGAGTTTCTGAATTCTGGAGGGATCAGGCCGGGAAAGAAAGATAAATGTTTCACATTTGTTTACAGAAGTATTATTTTATCAAATTTCAGTAAGTCATAAATAGCTTAAGAGGGAAGGTTTCCTTAAACCTGGAAAAGTAAACATTAGAAAACCAGCAAAGCTTCAAACAAAAGCCATAGAATTACCTGCCTCAATTCATTCAGTCCCATGTTATTAATTCTTGTTCTATTGGAATGCAGTTTTCCCATTAGTTCCAGAAATTCTTACTCTATTTTTATGATCTTTAAGGTATCAGAGACCTGTATTTGTCATTACAGTGCAACTGACCAGGAAATTCTGTGACACATACTTCAAAAGTCAGAATTACAAGTCATGACACACCAGGATATGCCAAAATCTTAGGAATTTTATATACTTTCTGGAATAGTTCTATGCCTCCCATGTAATTTGACATACTAAGTAAACAGGCCTAATTAATACAAGAGACTTCATTTAGGAGTTGAATTTTAAGAAGTCTGTCAGAGATCAGAAGGTTTTAAACAACATGTCTACATAGGCTTACAGATCATTGCAAAAATCTAATACTTATGTATTTAGGCGAGGTGGCAATCAGATTCTAAAGGCAAATGCAGAAGATTACACAGTTGTTTCAGCTTTTAGTCAAAGGCCTGTAAAGACAAAACAAACTTTTTTTCTAGGCAGATTAGGTTAAAGATTAAAAAAAAAAAAACCTGTTTATAATTTAGACTAATCTAAGAAAACTGTCATTTTAACAGAAAACCCAAATTCCAATCTTATACTGGGGTACTTATGATATTAAGACTCATTCTTTCCAGGAAGATGAATTTTAAAAAATGATTCAATCTCTCCCTTTTTTCTTACCTGTTATTTCCCATGTCGATGTTGAGACCAGGACATCCAGGGAACCGTGTGGATCCGAGTTCCTGTGGCAGGTGCTGGGATGTGCTGACCAGAATCCCCATCAGAAATGTCGGACTCTGGGCTGTAGGGACACCACCGATGGTCCCCAACTCTCTGATGCCACTGGGGGGTCGCCCTGACTGAAGACAGCTGCCTTGCCAAGGGCAAGCCCTCTCCCCAGGTGCTGACATCCAATGACTGTTCAACAGGAGGGTATAAAAGTCCGACCCTTTTGTCCCAATGTAGGAGGATTCTGAAGGGCAATCCAACATTTGGAACTCCCCAGAGAGTCAGCTAAGGTTTCTGTTGGTGTGCTACCACTCAGCTCCTGCCTAACCTTGTTCTTACCCTCCCCTTCTCCTTGCCAGGTGCTGATCACTCCCTAACACACTTGTTTACACACTAATCTCCATAATCTTCGTCCTGACCGTGCACAAAATTCCTTTCCAAAGATTCCCTTCTCACAAACCTTCTCCAACGTTCCTTTTACATTCATTCAGATTTTGTCCTAAGTTTTCCCTCTTTAAATAACCAGTCTTGCTTTCCTTGCATACAGAGTTGCTTCCCTTATTATTTCTCGTCATCTTTAGAACTTAGTATGGAACTACCTGACTTTCAGCAAACACAGGCGGAAGTTCTACATCTAATGCTAACACCTGTAAAGTCCTATTCGTTTTATTTTATTTAAAAAATTTTTTTTAACGTTTATTTATTTTTGAGACAGAGAGAGACAGAGCATGAATGGGGGAGGGGCAGAGAGAGAGGGAGACACAGAATCGGAAACAGGCTCCAGGCTCTGAGCTGTCAGCACAGAGCCCGACGCGGGGCTCGAACTCACGGACCATGAGATCATGACCTGAGCCGAAGTCGGCCGCTTAACCGACTGAACCACCCAGGCGCCCCCCTATTCATTTTAATTAAACAACCTTAAATTATCCTTTATATCAGAGGTTTTCCCAGATCACAAAGCCTGAAACATTTGGGCTAGTTTCCATTTTTCTGAGTTTTAGAATGCCCAATTCTCACAAGGGCTTGCCTTTAAACCAACTAAGCAGAGCACTGTTACAAATTAACTTCAGCAATACCACCTGGAGGTAGACAATACCCCCCTGGAGGTAGACATGTACAACTACGCAAACAGGATGCAAACAAAATCTTACAGCCTTTGTTTTACTAATATTTATGGAGAACACGTTAAGAGCCCAATTTTCAAATCTCCCTTTTACAAATCTAATTACAAGATAGAATTGGGATTTCTGGATAGGTTAGTCATTTTTCTTCAGAGTCGAGTAAATGTTGCCAAGCAGTGTAACAACAACAAAAACCATCTTATTTCTTTTCATGGGTTTACAACTCAATGCTCCCCAGTTTTGGAGGGTACAGCCCAAAGGGCTGCATTTGGGAATCAAATTGTCATTTCCTATTTTCTAATTAGAACACAGCTGGTTTTATCAAAACCTACTCACAGCTGCAGCAGCAAACAAACCAAATGAAACCCAGGGTACCTCTGTGAGCATTGGTTCTTCTCCCAAAGTCAGGGCTTCACCAATGGAACCACACAACTTCCTGTCACCCCTTTCTGAATCATGCAAGAAAAAGGAGGCTAAGAAATCCAAACCAAACAGGAAGAAGAAGTAAACTTGGTTGCTGTTGCACATGAAATACTCACCAAAAGAGGTCTGTCGAAACCGAACCCCCAAACTGTTTGCTTGCTGCAGGAGTTAACACCGAAGGTCTATGGCACCCAGTTGGGGTCTGTGCCCCAGGCAGCCCCTAAGACGCAGAGCCTAGAGGTTGCTTGGACTCGTCACTGGACTCCCGTGACCAGCTGGGGGCTGACAACACACTGGCAAAAACTCCCAGGCAGCAACTCAGCTTTGTTACCAAACTCAAGTTCTCCTGCCTGGTGTACAGCAAAGCCGACCATGGAGACATAGAGGGTTCAGCAAAGAAAAATCTTGTTGGAGAGGCAGTCAAACTAGGAGACTGGAGAGCGAGCCTCCAACCCACCTCCTGGAAGGAGGAGAGTCAGGGAAATTTAAAGGCAGATGGAAAGAGGGCTGAGTAAAAAGCTGCAGCTGGGCTTAGTAGGCACATTAACCCTTTGGTTACCAGCTTTAAGCTCACTGTATTAAAGCACTTTCACCCATACACTTCAGTTGAATCAGTGCAAGCCTCATTGTCCGTGGCTTCCAGGATTCCTTGTTCAATTCCATCCCTACCAGCTACGTGTACATGCTCCTCACTCCTCGCGGGCATTCGAATGCATTCTCTACTTCATACGGCATATGGGGAGGCGTACAATTGGGAGATGATGTGGGTTCACGCCTCAATTCCGCCCCTGTTACCCTGAGTAACTTAGGGTTTTTAAAAAATTTTTATTATGGGGTGTTTTTAAATATTTTGCATGTGACTAAGGATTACATGAGAAAATGATTTAAAAAAACTTTTCTGTCAACTTCAAATAAGTAGCTAGTGATAATGGATTACAATGGCATCTAAAGCTCATTTGAAATTTTAGTCTTGGAGTAGCCTCACTAATGAACCCGGGATCCCCCACACTTAGGCTTTCTCCAAGTCTTGCATGGCTTGTCTGTCCTCGGTCACAGGGACTGGAGTGCTGCTTTGTCCCTTCTCAGCAGAGACTCTCAAAAGACCACCTGGTCATCACCACGCTTAGCCAGCAGTTAAGACGTGTCATAGTAACTACTGATTTCTGGTAAAAGTGGAGGGTGCAGACAGTTCTCAGGGAGGTACAGTACTCACAAGGGCTGCTCTGTCCATGCCTGGCAGGTGTTGTGGTGAAGCATTCTTGGTGAAGCTTACTGTTGTCTAGAAAATTGGAGCACTTGTGACTGCCCACACAGGTGCCATTAGGACTGAGAGTGAGCTTGAAGTTGGCCTAAACCCATGTGGAGATAACAGGCAGCATTCACAGAGAGGTACCCTACATAGGTCAGGACTCAAGGACGGGCACCTGGGTCCCATCTCTAGCTCTAGTTCTTCCAGTGGCCTGTGGCATGGCCCGGAGGGTCCCCCTTCTCTCTCAGTGAAAGCAATAATTATAGCTTTGGTTTTACAGTAATGCTTACCATTTGCCTTAAACATCATCACAATTATTTTGATCAGATTGGGATAATCAGTCCCCATCAGGCCCATATATTAAATCTTGGCTGAGGAAGTTTCAGCTTCTTCTGTGCCAGCAGATGAGGCTGACAGCGACCTGGAGAAACAGGTTCTAATGGAAACATAAGCGACTGGCTAGTCCAGGGTTAATAAGGAAAGAAATAGTAGTTACAATTTGTCGAGTGCCTAATAATTACTAATGTACATACATCATCACATTTATTCCCAACAATCCTACAAAGAAGATACTCTCATTTTGCAGATGAGGAAATGGAGTCACTGGCAATTGTCTTTGGAAAATATTGACTTCTGTATTACAAGGGAGAAAATCTTGGAATAAGTTGATTAATAATAATCTAATGTATTTAAATTTTTTTTAATGTTTATTATTTTGAGAGAGAGAGAGGTAGAGAGAGAGTGAGACACAAAATCTGAAGCAGGCTGCAGGCTCTGAGCTGTTAGCACAGAGCCTGATGTGGAGCTCCAACTCATGGACCGCGAAATCATGACCTGAGCCAAAGTTGATTGCTTAACCGACTAAACCACCCAGGCACCCATTAATGTATTTTTTAAAAAGTTTGTTTATTTATTTTTTTAAATTTTTTTTTTAAACGTTTATTTATTTTTGGGACAGAGAGAGAGACAGAGCATGAACGGGGGAGGGGCAGAGAGAGAGGGAGACACAGAATCGGAAACAGGCTCCAGGCTCTGAGCCATCAGCCCAGAGCCCGACGCAGGGCTCGAACTCACGGACCACGAGATCGTGACCTGGCTGAAGTCGGACGCTTAACCGACTGCGCCACCCAGGCGCCCCTGTTTATTTATTTTTAAGTAGTCTCTAAACTCAATGTGGAGCTCAAACTCATGACCCCGCAATCAAGAATTGTGTGCTTTTCTGAGCCAGCCAGACACCCCTCTTTTAATGTATTTTTTTCCCAAACAATTCCTGTCCAAAGAGGTTTGATTTCTTGTTTCAATAAGATGCAAATGTATGCAACACTTCCCTCTGTGGAGGTTTTCAGCTGACCCTCTGATGGATTTCTTCTAGTCCTTGAAAGATAGGACTGTAGACATAAAAAATTATAAGTACACATGAGCACAAACACCTGCTTAGTGAAATTATTTTTTATTAGTTGATTTTTATGTAAAACACACAACAGATCAGATTCAGAATGACTTGAGAAAAGAAAGAGGAGGAAGAAACTCAAGTATACTTATTGCCTACAATGGCTAGATGGCTGGGAGTGTCTTAGGGGGTTGAGGAGCAGGGGAGTCTGGACCCAGTGGAAAAACACATTAGGTTTAAAAATTGTTGCATGGAGTTTGCATTGATATGAGGTCCAGGTTGTTTGTAGAGGCTTCCTCCTCATGGGGAGTCCCACCCACTAGCCCTGTTGTGGACCACTTACACACACTATCTCATGAATGGGGTGCTCTATCTTAGACAAAGTTGCTATCCATTTCACACACTGAGACTGGACGTGCATTCTGTGACCTGAAAATGGCTATCCCTTTGATTTAACATTCATTTTATGGGTATAAAAGCTCACCCCTCTGACAGCCACCAGTTTGTTCTCTGTATTTATGATTCTATTTATGTTGCTTGTTTTGCTTTTTATTTTTTAATTTAATTTAATTTTTATTTATTTATTAAAAAATTTTTTAATGTTTTTTAAATTTATTTTTGAGACAGAAAGAGACAGAGCATCAAGTGGGGGAAGGGCAGATAGGGAGGGAAACATAGAATCCAAAGCAGGCTCCAGGCTCTGAGCCATCAGCACAGAGCCTAATGTGGGGCTTGAACCCACAAGCTGTGAGATCATGACCTGAGCCGAAGTTGGACGCCCAACTGACTGAGCCACCCAGGCGCCCCTTGTTTTGTTTTTTAGATTCCACATATAAGTGAAATCATATGACAAATATGGTATTTGTCATTCTCTGTCTGAATTATTTCACTTAGCATAATGCCTGGTAGGTCCATCCATGTTGTTGCAAATGGCAATATCTCATTCTTTTTTTATGAAGTCTTCTGATTTCTGGTAATATTCCACGTGTATGGAATCTTCTTTCATCCATGGGCGGACACTTGGGTTGCTTCCGTATCTTGGCTATTATAAATAATGCTGCAATGAATATAGGGACACATACATCTTTGAATCAGTGTTTTTATTTCCTTTGGGTAAATACTCAGTAGTGGGATTACTACTGGATTGTATGGTGTTTCTATGTTTAACTTGTTGAGGAACTTCCATGCTATTTTCCACAGTGGCTGCACCAACTTATATTCAAACTAACAAGTGTATGGGCTTTCTTTTTTGGAAAGTTAAAAAAAAATCCATTTATCTTCCATTCATCTCATTATAGTACAGAAAAAGATGCAAAATAGATGTAAAAAAATGCCTACCCCCAAGTCTGGCTTAATGTGCTCTGAGATATTTTACATATGCCAGAAGTCACGTTATTTCAGTGGTGAAGAATGAATACGGCATGGACCAACTTCTGTAGGTTTCAAGCAATTATAATTTTCTCTTTTCATTATGAAGCCCTTGTGCCAAGGAATTTACTTTTGGGGTACTACCACTCCCCGTCCTCTTTGTTTACAATGACAACTGGACTCAGAAGTGCAAGCGCCACATCACCACTGGTACTGACAGTTCAAGCTGCCCACTCTCCTCTTGAGCCAGCTTGGACGGAGATGGGGTCAAGTGTGATGGATTTTGTGTCAGTGAAGAAAGTGTTGCAGTCGGCTTCCTGCAGTCCCCATCACTGCTGCTGGAGGCCCTGGCCAGCCAGCCATATGGGGTTAAGGTGTCATAAATGTTTTCAGTCAAGAACAAATCTTATAATTGGAAGATTTGGGGATTACAGGCCTAAGATGAGACAAAAAGTGGGAGAAAAAGACGCATTCTTTTAGGTTATGTCTGTGTGGATCAAACATTTCTACTGAGTAGCTCTGACTGCAAAAAGGCCATTTGGCCATATATTTACATGTCACCCTGGGGAGCTGAGCAAGAAGAAGAAATGAGAAAACACTTTTAAAATGTGTGGCTTGTCTTATTAAGGACAGTTTTCTATTTTAGTCCATACCATATTTGTTTTCATTAAAATAGTTCGAATACATATCACTAATGTTTGAGGGAGAGGCATCAAATTTCCCATTACGATCTGGTCTGGTATAACCTGACATCCAGTCAGAGACCTGTTGGCAAGTACCCATACTCCCAATTGGAGAAGAATCATTACCTACAGACTAAAACACCAAAAAACACTAACATCAATGTGTTAAGGTAATTTGGGCCTACAGGATTTCAGATTACAGAGAAATAAGAGTAAGCTAGAATAGGAGGCTCGCAGAGTTTTGTTTATGGCATACCCATGGCATTTGTTAGCTACGAGCGCAACTGACTATTTTGGGAGCTAATGTGTGCTGGGCTGAGCAGAGCACTGAAAATGTGTCCTATGGTCACATATGCAAGTGGGAAACCAGCAGAGGTCTTTCCTTGTTTTCAGTGGTCGACGCGTCAACGTCAATGAGAAGAGACTTCACTTGGGCAACAGCTGGAAAGGTGACGTCTGCAACACTATGCGTGTCTTCAACGCACACAATAGGTTTGGCCATCTGAAATAGAAATACACAAATGTCATTTCAAAAGCAGCAAAATGGGTAATATGTGGTCCCAGGGCATTGCCTTATTTTTCATCAGATTATCTCAGTATTCCGCTGTGGGATGTTTACTGACAATACTAAAGTGACCGTACTGAAGAAACTGTAGTCCTTATTTTATTGCATTAATTTGTCCCTTTGTCCTTCAGATTCAGATGTAGAACACGCACCTGGTAATGATGAGCGGAGCTTTCTTGTGAGTCAGATGCCCATAATTCCCATAGAGGTTGTATAGTTTACTTGTGAGCCAGTGATAGTCTCTGTCCATTTCTTCCAGATCCACTGTCCCAGTTCTCTGGTACCCTGGAAGATGACACCAGTGGACTATGAGCTCCCTTTCCCTCTGGCTTCCTGTCGGATCTCCCTGATGGGAAGTGGCCTCAGGAAAGCAGGGTGTGGGAGCAGAGAGAGCTTAGGATACTGATCCCCTGGCTCTCCCTGCACACATGGCTCCTACTGGGTGGTTCTTCTCTCTCTAGGGTTCCAGGTGTTGTTCTCTCCAGGTTCTGGCACACTGCTCTGTCCTTGCCTCATGATGGCGACAGTGGTCGCTGCTCCCTCAGTGCTTCTGCCCCCTTTTTCGTTGCCATAATCCCGCCCACACCTCTGCAATATTTCCCTCATTGAACACTCTCCAGTTAAATGCTTTTGAGTGTGCCATGACTTTCCTGTTGGGACCCTGACCCAGTAAAAATTCCTTTAGGAAGAATAGCACTTTATTATTATTTTTAAATGTTTATTTATTGATTTGAGAGAGAGAGAGAGAGAGAGAGAGAGAGAATGAGCACAAGCAGGGGAGGGGCAGAGCGCAAGAGGGAGACCCAGAATCCACAGCAGGCTTCAGGCTCTGAGCTGCAGGGCAGAGCCCGACACGGCGCTTGAACTCACAAACTGTGAGATCATGACCTAAGCCAAAATTGGACACTTAACCGACAGCCACCCAGGCACCCCAGAAGAATAGTACTTTAATCATGTATTTAGAGTCATCAATTTATTTGCTCATTTATTTGTAATCTTGAAAATAATCCTATGTGTCAAGTGTGGTGTTAGGTGCTGGACAAAAAAAGAGTAATGTGACAGACTCAAACTTTCTTTTACTGAAGATGTTTTAGGAATTTCAAATGCATGATCTGCATTCAGTCATTTATGTGGGTGCTTTGTGCTAGTCACGTTATGAGGCCTAATGTAGAATATCCCAATCTTGTTTCCTTCTAGAACACTATCACATCCACGTCTTTTACAGCAGTAAACTGTTTTTTTTCATGCATCCTAATATTTACCAAACAAATAGATCATATTAAGAACAGTAAGTACACTGCTGAATTTCTAGAAAGATGGATTGAATGGTTCTGGTTAATTAAATTCTTGGTTAGTAGAGATCACTGCATGAATCACCAATTTTTAAAGAATTATAATATTCTTAACACAAAATTATGGTATACTTCTGTCTTGATTATAATTTTGAACCCAAATTCCTTGTTTAACATTATAAATGTGGGGGGTGGGTGGAAAAGGCAAGCATTTGGGATGATTCCTGACTGCCTATCATGTTTTCAAAATTGATGTTCCACTGTAGAGTCAAAAGAACAAGGCTTCATAAAAAGTCCAACATATTTGTGTTTGCTCTCACCTGAATTCAGTTGACATATCATAGTGTCAAAATATGCCTCAATACTAAGAATGGAGGGGTCTGAGACACTGGGTCCTTCAAACGACAACATGAACCTCAGGTCAAGAGAGGCTGGTAAATGAGTAAAAAGAAAGGAAGACAGCTGCATATATGCCCCCTGCTCTGAAAATATTCTTTCAAGGATATGAAAGATCACATCATTACTTGCCCTTCATCTGAGCATTATGAATTTGACTTACAGGGGTATACAAATATAAAAGTCTGAAATCAGTATCACTGGGACAAAATCTAGGCGAGGGCAGGTGGCTCTGCTCCCAGAGGCTCTAGAGGAGGAACCACTTCTCGTCTCTCCCAGCTTTGGTGGCTGCCGGCCTCCCTTGGCTTGTGGCCCTATCACCCAATCTCTTCTCTTCTATGTGTGATCTCCAGCATCTCCCGCTTACAAGGGCATTTGTGATCACAGTTTGGGCCCATCCAGGAGTCTTCCTATCTCAAGACCCTTAATTTAATTTTATGTGCAGAGATCCTTTTTCCATGTAAGGCAAAATTCATGCACTCCAGGGAGGACCTGAATTCCTTGGAGGCCATTTTCAGCCTATTACACCTGTAAGATTCTGTTTTGTTTCCTTGTCTCCGTCTCATCATATTTACAGACACCTTTGGTGAAACCCAGTTTTGCAACTCTGTTTACCTTTTTCTTTTATTTTCACTTCTATCGTATTTAGTTCTGGGGATACCTCTTTGTGTCCAGGTCATTTGTCTAAAGTCAGGGCTAACATTCCCAAGGGACCCCATTTGCTTCTGTCATAAATTGTGATAATGTAACAGAGTGAGGTCATTATAACCTGCTTAATTTTCTTAATGTCGTAAGTAGCAACAATGTGCTCTTGAACACATATATTTACCAATGTAACTATTCAGTAGGTTTGGGGGAAAAAAAGGCTGATAATCTCATTACCCTAAAACAAAGTTATTATCTTTTCCAGACATGTCCTTTTTACTCTCTTTCATATGTTTAAAGATTACAATAGCAACATGATCACTGGTAATCTAGAATTCATATTATTCTATCAAGTAGATGTCCCACAATTCATTTAACAATTTCCCTAGTAGGCAACATTTAGGTTGTTTATAATTATTCATTATTATAATAAGGTTAGGAGGTACAACATTGTGGTGCCTCATGGCAAAAAATTTGCAGAATGCTTACCTGGTAGAAAATGTGGAGTCATCAGTGTTGGGCTGCTCCTCATGGTCCATCATCAACTGGGCTGAAACCTGGTGGGTACAGCAGTGTATGGACTGACAGCTGGTGTCTCCTCTGCTCCAGTAAAATGACTGCGCTTGGCTGCTTGTCTTTTTCAGGCAGCGCTCCTGTAAATTGGGCTCCTTAAACTGGACTCTGGATACTAGAATAAAATATACAACACTTTTCCACGTATAGTTTTATGCAGTAGCAGCAACATCCTGGATGCGGCTGGCATATCTCCATTAAGTATTAATGAGAAAAATATGTACATACTTTTTATTCCCTAAAAATGTTAGCATGAGGAAAGAATATGTGAGGAATGAAAATGAGTCCAATTTTCTATAGTGTGTCAATCCATTCTTGGTAGGAAATTGGGCATTTTTCACTCTTTTAGACTGTTAGATCACCTTCATTCAGCATGTACATCATTTAGTACAACTAAAGTTGTATAGGATACACCAGGTTAAATCCTAGAAGCCTAAAAAAAGTCATTTTGCTTCCAGGCATGTCTTCCTGGGAGGAAATTAGGAATCGAACAGACTGACCTCACAGAAAGCACTGTTGGTAATGTTACCCAACAAAAATGATGCATGCATAAACACTGCATTCTTCTCAATGGAGTTCCTTCACCAAGGACAGAATGAGAGAGAGAAGGGTGGGGGGAAGAGGCAGAGAGAATGGCTGAAAAACACTGGAAGACCGGGATTAATTTCAGGTTCAAACTAGAATCCTCTGTGGCTTTCTCTATAAGGCTGACAATGTGGACTTATCATGGGCACAGAGGTGCTCAATGGGAAGTTTAGGATGGCTGCTTCACTTGGGGACTGTTGGGTGTACCTAAGAGTTATCCTGGCCAATACATAGTTTTTTCATTACTTAAAAAAACATTTATGAAGGGTTCATATCTTTTTGACACATTGGAGAAGCCCAATATATCTGTTGAATTGAATTGAGTTTAAAAGATTTTTGATCCTGGTAACTGGGCAAATTATAAGATGAGGGAGAGTGATTTTCTGTTGATAGGTAAGTACTCAGACAGGAATTAGAACTGGAAATCAAGTACAAATTTCTCATTTTAAGGAGAAGTGAGGTCAAGAGTTACAAGGTAGCTTGGAAAAATCTCCTCTCTGGTTGGAGAAGCTGACGTTGTCTAGTAAGGAAGCAAAACCCAGGTTGATGACAGGGACTTCTCTACCTAAATGCGTAGATCACGTGGCAGCCAAGGGCCTTCTCGTCCCCTTCACTATCTGTGGGGAAGGCTTCTTGAAATGTTTTGTTTTGTTTTTTGGAACAGTTCTTATGTGCAATGTTGGCTTGCAAATAGTTTAAGTCATGTCTGAAACAGATTTAAAAAGCGTTTGTCAAAGAAATACCTAAAAGATATGCCGGAAAGAAGATGTGTTTTTCAAAATAGTTGGGAAACTCGGATTTATGGGGTATTAGCTACGGCATGCTGTCGGTAATTTATATTGCCAACTTTAAACTTCTTTAAGAACTAATTGGGCAGTTTGGGGATTATGCAACTCTTCAACTTTTCTTTCTTCTCTTTTTTGATACTTGCATTAAAAAAATCATTTTATTGCTTTTTTAAAATCATCTTTTATAAAGGCATTTGCAAAAGAAGGGAGAGGTGATGAAAGGATTTTCCTACCTAAGTGGCTCTGATAAAAGGACTTGTGGAGGAAAATTAAGCAATTCGCAAAAAGGAGCTTTCAGCGTATGGGCAAATTTCAGTCAGGGCACTTTTATCACGATAACCTGAAAAACTGAAAGAGGGTGACAGTATGTATGTGGGTGAAAGGTGCTTCACGTTGAGCATCAATTGGCAAAGAGAAGCCGACCCTTTTGTTCTTAACTTTTGATTTAATTGATGACAGTGTTTTTCACGAGCATTAGAAACAAAATAAAAGAAAATAGGAAAAGGAAAACAAGAACACAGTCTAATCTTTTGTGGGCTCAGTCCTCTCTCTGTATATGTGCATATCTCTGTATCCATACAGTCACATAAGCTATATTTGTGTATATCACCAGCATACATATAACATCAATAACAGTACAATATCATTGATATTCCAGAGTTGCTAAGCTGTTAATACAGTACAGTTTCATTCTGTTGTTAGGAGACATATTTTGGCTGTTAAGTCCTTAAAGTCTTTCAATCAAAGGAACTACAAGTACTCTGCTTACAGTCAGTGATGGTGTCATTGATGAAAATGGTGGTTTTATTTGGTTCTCCAAGCACTGCACCCACTGGCATCTGGAGAACTAATTCAAACCTCTCTGGACCCTCCAAGATGGGTTGTCCCAGGTCATCAAGGATTGTCACTTGGAATATCTGCATATGCACTCCTGGTGCAAAGCCCAGATTTCGGCTGATGCCAACATAATCTATTCCAGCTAGTGGGAAAGGAAAGGTCAAGAGTGAGACTGTAGGATTCACTTTCACAAGTTTTCCTTCACAGAAAAATTTTCTTCAGGGAATAATCACATTCTCCTATATACACAGCAATTTCAGAATCATATTTTGTGGGCTCAACCCCCAGAAAGCGAAAGTTTCCATATTCTACTGAATGCCATGATAGTCTCTCATCCATGAGCATGGGCCATCCTCATCAGTGTTCTCCATGTTGAGACCAGGCACATCACTTCACTTTTTAAGTACTTCCACACAAATCCCACTGAGAGACTGAAGGTTCTCTGAAGGCAACTTCAATTTGCAGTGAAGAATTTATCTTTTTAATTTTTATTGTTAAGATAACTATCAGGAATTTAATTTTCATTAGGTTTCACTCATTCACCTTTGCTAGATATTTGGTTAACCTTATCACATTCTGCTCAATTTTACTAAGTCATGGAGTTGGTGCCACTTTCTGCATTATTATTTTGTAAGTTAGTGCACCTAATCATATAATTTCTTTGCTACTTATTTAAAAAAGTCATCAAATGTAAAGACAGCAGTAAATTATAACCAATAGAATACAATAGAGAACCCTAGGTAATATAAATATATTTATAAATCGAGGAACAGAATATTTATATTGTCTCAAGGTATCTCTCCATAAAATAATTATTAATTGCAAAGGAAGAAAAATAACTTCACAGTGGGGAGACCTGGAAGATACCACTTAACCAAGTGATCAAAGTTAACACCACCATTAATAGGATAAATGGAAATGGTGTGCCGTTTGATTGGCTCCAGTGACAACACTGTCATCTCTGCAACTTTCCTGCCAAAGATGCAGAGCCTGAATCTAATTATAAGGAAACATCAGACCTGGTGGATCTTGAATGAGGTGTTTGGATTAAATTGCAGTAATGTTATCAAGTTAATTTCTTGATTTTATGCTTGCATTGTGGTCATAAAGGAAAATATCTTTGTAGGAATGGCAATCTAAGTTTTCAGAGAGATGGTTCCAAGTTTATTGGCAACCTACTCTTAATGGTTCAGGAAAAAAAAAAACCCTGCTTTTCCTGTACTTGTCACTTTTCTGTAAGTTTGAGATTGTTGCAAAGATATTTTTTTAAAAAGCCATTAAATAATTACATTTAAGAAAGGCAAAGCAAGATTATGCTGAAAAATACCAGGGCAGGAGAGTAAGGAAAAGAGACTTTTGTATCTTTTACACTTTGGTTCAGGTCTTGAGTTTATTGCTTACTTGTACCAACTACTGAAACTCTCTGAGTCTCAGTTTCCTTAATTGCAAAATGGGGTAATTATTGCTCTTTTACAAGGTTGTTGTGAAGATTAGAGATGACACAGCAAAGATTCTAGCATGGAGTCTGGCAAATAGTAGGCATCTAGTACAAAGAAATTATAATTATTATTTATGTAACAAGTTATAATGAAATAGTATAACTATGTATGCATAATTATTATTGTTAATTAACCAAGCTGAGCGGAAGCATTACTTAAAAAAAAATTTTTTTTAACATCTACTTATTTTTGAGAGACAGAGAGAGAGATAGAGCACAGCAGGGGAGGAGCAGAGAGAAAGGGAGACACAGAATCTGAAGCTGTCAGCACAGAGCCCGACGTGGGGCTCAAACCCATGAACTGTGAGATCATGACCGGAGGTGAAGTTGGACGTTCAACTGACTTAGCCACCCAGGTGCTTCACAGATGCATTATTTCTATTAGTCCATCCCCACCTGAGAGCTAGCAGAAGGGTCACTACTTGTATGCAAAGGGATTTATCTAAATGAATTCGAATTTTATTTTCCCAACCACAAGCAAAATAGCCCAATAAGCCAATTAGTCTATTTATTTTTGTTTCCACAAACACATAGAGAGTGAAAAATGACCTCTGTAAATTAAGAAAAAGAAAGAAGAGAAAAGAAAAAAAAGCAAGAAGAAAAAACCAAAAACCCACTAAAAAACCTTGTAAGGATCATTACTGGTTTCATGTATCATGTGCTATGATATAATCACTGGAGAGTTATAACACGTGAATTCTTCCAAGAGCAAGCACCGTGCTCTAAATCTGTCTTTATTTTCCTTCTTTATATTCCTGTTTATGGGTACATGCTGAAACTGGGTTTACGATTTGAGAGGTCAATATAGATTTTATTCTCTTGATGCCTCATTAGTTAGTATAGACTTTAATATTGCTGGGTTTTATTTGCAAGATTTGTGCTTTTACCTTAAAATATTCTCATGTGCCTTGGATATCCTGAACTAACTGATTGTCCATGACCCAGGAGACTAAAAGGTCCCAGATGACAAATGAGAAAATGTGGATATCATTGTAGATGGAAATTTCCCTTTCTTTTCCTGTTGAATTATTCTGTGTTTTGGGTTTTTGTTTGTTTGTTTTATTTTTTGGTAAAGCAGCCGACAGGCTTGCCAGAGCAGGTAGTATCCAGAACTGTCTAGCTCCACTGTCAGCCAGGCCTTAATTGTCCATATCAAGAGGGGCAAAGGTGAGTGGGCCATGATGACACGATGCTTAAGCCAAGGAAAATGCCTGAGTCAGAGTGCAAACCTCCTATCCTTCTAGGGTCTAACAGTACCTGGGTTTCCCCAGGAGATGGGCCTGGTTCAGCCATTAAAGAGGTATTTTGGTCTGAAATACTGTCACGAACAGCTTATAGTATCTACAAATATTCTGAACTTCGGAAAATTAATTTTGGTCCATGACAATCCAATGGGTAATGAATGGATCATAAAGTCTGTTTTATAAACAGCAAAAGTCATTATATACACAGACCATCTATGTGCTCAGGTAGGAGAAACTTAAAATCAGGGTCCATTAACAAAGACCAGGCATACTACACTTAACAGACTAGTCTCCACCCTATACATATATCTTGATAATGATATATTTTTTATTTAAAAAAATGTTTATTTATTTATTTTTGAAAGAGAGAGCATGAGAGGGAGGGGACAGAGAGAGAGGGAGACAGAGAATCCCAAGCAGACTCTGTGCTATCAGCACAGAGCCTGATGCGAGGCTAGAACTCATGAACCATGAGATATGACCTGCACCGAAATCAAGAGTCAGATGCTCAACCAAATGAACCACCCAGAAACCCCATGACACATTTTTTTAAAAATGGCCCTCTCACCTTCTGCTGATGCTGGCTCTGTCTTCCTGGAGCGCACAGTGACAGATGATGCTTGTGAAAGGTCAGGGCCTGTCCTCCAGACACAGATCTCTAAGGAGCCAGCACTTTCATCGACATGATACTCAGCATTCCCAAAGTGCAGGGTAGGCTCTAGAGAGGCACCAAAGGACAAATTAAGAATACTTCAACCCACCAGGCCAACTATCTCATTGGCCCTGTGACCCTGGATGTTTGTCACAATCATCAGACTTGACAGATGCCACAGACTGGAGAAGGAAAAAACAACACACACACACACACACACACACACACACACACACACCCATGTCAGAATCACATGCCACAAATTTGACTCCAGGAGGTGCAGTGAGATAAGTTCAGCTAGAATTCTACTCACTTTTCTGTTTCAAGAGGTTTCTGTCATACAAAGAAATATCTCTGTTTGGGAAAATTGGCCAATTAGCTGTAACTCAGGCAAGTCAGTTATTGTTTGGGAAAAGATGGTGGGGAATTTACAAGGCTTTTTCTCAGGAGAAAGTGCTTTTTATGTTGAGGGACAGTCTAGCCAGGGTTCTGAATTTGAGGACTGCTGCTGTTCCTTTTTTCATAACACTTGTTGATCACAGGGATAGACAGAAATCCTAGGGGGTGGCAGGATCCCATGAGCTGAGATGTCAGAAATGCTCCACTGGAGGCAGAGAAGGGGGTCCCTAGATAGAGTAGGTTGAGGAAGCCAAAGTGGAAATCAGACTTTGGGGGGCAGGTAGAAGGGTAGCCTGTATCTCCTGAAGGGAGGAAAAGTTTGACAATGAGAAAGTTAGGACTTTTATGGGTATACCTATTTATATCTTGTTCTCGGTGTTTTAAAAAGTAGCCCATGAACTTAGCTATTTAAAGCTTACACAGGTTTAGCTAGCTGTTATACCAGACAGCTATACTAGCTGTCATGGAAAGGTTTTAAAATGAATGTTTGTGTAGACTGTGAAATCTGGAGGCAAGAAAAAAATGTAAACACCAAGAAGCAGCTTCACCATGGAGGAATGACCCCAGAGAGAGTAAATGGAAAGTTAACATTATAGAGGTGACATCTTTGCAAGCATAACGCAACACGGGAGCATATCTGGATTAAATTTAAAGTTTTGGAAGGTGCAAATCAAATTTAATAAGCATTATTTACTCAGGATGTATCTTAGTAGATTTCTTAATGCTGGGGAAAGTTTTACTCAAAGTTTTAACATGGCATACAAGACCTCTCCTTATCTGACTGGAGTCCATTTTTCTGGAATCACTGGGCACCACAACTGACCCTGTGCCCTGTTGCACTAAACACCTCATACCCAACATACTGTGTGTGTCTGGGCCTTCATTGTTGCTGGTGATTTTTCCTGAGCTGGAACTCTCTTCCCAAATATCCAATTTCACACATTTCTACTCATTCTTTAAGAATGTGATTAAGAGTTACCTGCTCTGGGAAGCCATATATAACTTACTCAAGTAATTCGGCATTCTTTACCCCATGCTTCCTAATGTTCTGAGTAGCTCTGTGCCTGAGGGGTGGGGCACCCTTGCTATGGGCTCACCGTAGATGGGAGGACTGCGCTCACAGAAGGGGGGGGGGCATTCTGTCTTTTCTTCTTGCCTAGACCTTTCAAGCCATCTCCCCATTGCTGCCGATGAATATTTCAGATACTTCCAAGCTTGGGACAGGACAGAGGGATGAAAGGCAAAAGGAGCAGGGAAGTTTTTTCTTAGTGGCTATCATCATGGTGATCACATGCTCTGGTCTTAGACGATGGAAGAAAACTGATTCTCTTTCTCACGGGCACTTTCGTGTGTTCTCTAGAGAGCCCTCACTCCCGTAGTTGTGTATTTCTCATTTGCTGTTCCCTTGATGAGGATGATGCCTCTCTATCTACTCTTGTGGGTCACTTAATCATTCCTCAGTCCTTTAGCATTGGCAGTGCTTCTGCTTAGGCTTGTTCACCCCTCTAGATGGCGCCTGCAGACAAGACCTAAGACGAGTTCATTCTGGCTCTCTCCCCTGTGTGCCTGGCTCACATTTGGTCCATGGCAACCTTTCTGCAACTGTTGCCTTGACAAACTCAAGGAAGCTGATGCAGCCCCTCTTTTTTGCTCATCCATCAGAGCACCCGACCAGCTTGACTCCTACATTGTGATTTTCCACGTAGAGCCAAACGTCAATTCGCTGTGTCCTCCGTATTGTACATGACACACATTACTTCCCAAACGGTCTCCTTAGAACTCTTTCTCTTAAGATGCCTGGGTGGCTCAATCCGTTAAGCATCCAACTTTGGCTCAGGTCACGATCTCACAGTTCGTGAATTTGAGCCCCGCATCGGGCTCTGTACTGACAGCTCAGAGCCTGGAGCCTGCTTCAGATTCGGTGTTTCTCTCTACGCCCCTCCCCTGCTTGCGCTCTCTCTCTGTCTCTCAAAAAGAAATAAATGCTAAAAAAAATTAAAAAAAGAACTCCTTCTCTTGATTTATGACCTCTGTAAAAAGTTAAAATGTTAAAGCTACCAAGCTAACACGCTATTCTGTGTTTTTATGACAACCTTACACACTTCTCAGGGTCAGGGACTGTAGTCCAAGCGTACCCACAGTGACACGGAGGCTGGTGTATTACAAGTACTGAAGAATTTGTCAAAAAAATAATTTTAACTCACTTCTGTTATATTTTGAACTTACTACAAAGGTTTTTCTTTGTTTGTTTGTTTTCTGTTTTTGTTTTTTTTTTTAGGTTGGGACAAAGTGATCTGATATTTTAGCACAGAACTTACTCTGTATTATGTATAGGGAAGGGCAAGAGGTAAGAAAGAGAAAACATACTTGGGTCACATATGTTGCTATGCAGAAAAAAAAATGTGCCAAGCCTCTAGGAATGTAAGATGTAAGATGTAAGAGGAGGATAGTGCCACTTGGAAGAAAAATAATGAAACCCTCCTGAGATGCTCTGTGTATGGCGCATCAGGAGATTTGTTGAAACGGAGAAAAGACCGCCTCTGTGTTGCCCAGCAGTGTCTCCAGTTATCTTTGTCCTAGGTCTGTCTAAAGGACTGAGGTGATGGCAGTAATCCTTAAGGGTAGGCAATTATGAGAGCATGACCCCATCACACTTAACGTTAAATTGATTCCACAGCCGTAGATGCGTTTTTATCTCCTTTCAAAGAAAATGATGGTTGTGACCCCAGCCCACTTACGTTAAATTGACTCCACAGCCATAGATGTGTTTTATCTCCTTTCAAAGAGAATGTCCTTTAAACAGAAATAGAGAAAAGGAGTATGACAAGTTGGGAAGTGAAGCGCTTAAAAGAGATATGACCGGCATGTAATTCAGTGGAATTCAATGTCCAGATTCAGGGAAATTTCATGACAAGATCCAGAAAGGACTTTCAGAGGAAGTGACAGAAGCACTATTGGTAAACATTGAGAAACCACTCAGAACAGGATAGATGTCAAAAGATGGAAGGTAGGAAAATGTCTTTTCAGTTGCCTCAGCAGAGAAAATAAAATCCAGAAGCAAACTGGTAAGCTTAATCTCTAGAAAAATTCTCGAACAGTTCATTTAAAATGGTTTCTGAATTCTTAGGAAAGAAAGAGGTGATGCCTATGAGTCAATATGAGTTCTTTAATATCAGGCCTCACGAAGTCAAATTCAATTTTGTTTTGTTCAGTTAAACACCTACTGAACTCCCCTCTGCGCTCTAAGCACTGTGGTAGCTACTGGGGATATAGAGGAGTAGGTATTTTTTGCCCTCAAGGTATTTTTGGTATAAGAGGGCAGCCATACCAGTTTCAATCAGCTGACCCCTGCATGCTTGGACAAGAGAAGGCACAACCTCAAGGCTCAAAGGAGGAGTCCTGGGAGGAATAAAGCTGTGCTGGATCTGAGGATGAAGGAGAATGGACCAATGGGAAAGCTGGGAGGAATGTTCCAAACAGAGTGGCTAATACGGAAAAAGGCATATAAGCGTGAAGAAGCCTAGTGTCTGGGGAGAAATACAAGCCTTTTTTCCTAGTGATATTTGAGATGAGAGTAAAGGGATGTTGAGAATGCATTAGAGAGGAAGGTAGAAGCCAGATACTGCAGGGACTTGGATCAATTTGAAGTAAATGAGTCTTTACTTTTTAGACTCTATAGAACATGGGAACCGATTTTTATTTATTTATTTATTTATTAAAAAAAATTTTTTTTTTTCAACGTTTATTTATTTTTGGGACAGAGAGAGATAGAGCATGAACGGGGGGAGGGGCAGAGCGAGAGGGAGACACAGAATCGGAAACAGGCTCCAGGCTCTGAGCCATCAGCCCAGAGCCCGACGTGGGGCTCAAACTCACGGACCGCGAGATCGTGACCTGGCTGAAGTCGGACGCTTAACTGACTGCGCCACCCAGGCGCCCATGGGAACCGATTTTAAGCAGTGGAAAGGTGGTTGGTTTTTGTTGTTGTTTTCTGTACATCTGTCTAACTTCAGTGTGAGCTACAGATTGAAGGAAGAGTTAATGTTACCAAGTAGGAAGCTACTGCAATTATCCAGGTGACACATGAGCGTGGTTTGAAGTACATACTAGTATTAAGGTTGAAGGGGGAGATGAATAGGGTAAGTGTCCTGAGCAGCACCCAGTGGTTGGATGTAGGCAGCTTCTAGGATGCCCTGGGGGTGTGGGAGTGGAACTGTCGATAACTTAGTTGGGAATATAGGAGTAAGAGAGGGCAAGATGATGACATCTGATGGGATATCCAAGTAGACAGGTCTAGAAAGGTTTAATGTGTGAATCTGGAGTTCAAGAATCAGGGCTCGAGATAAGATTTGAGGGTGTTAGGCACACAAGTAGGAGTCCATCCTGTATAGATGATATAATCATCCAATATGGATGAATAAAGAGAATTGTACTGGGGGAATCAACCTTTAGGGAAACTGGCAGAGGGTAAAAAGTGCAAAAGAGAAGCAAAAAAAAAAAAAAAAAAAAAAAAAAAAGAAAAGAAAAGAAAGAAAGAAAAAGGACAGACAGACAGATGAATGAAAAAATGGATTGATGGCAAGAAAGGGGGAACCAGGAATATCAAGAGCAGAGAGTTTTGAGAAAAATGAGTGGTCACAGCGTCAAATGTAGTAAGCATTTCCAGAAAGATATGTGCAAGACAACAGTGGCAATCAGTGCAAAACAAAAAAATACATCTTACGAAACTTTAAGCTGCAAAAAGTGAACTATGGCACCCAAGTTTAAGAACACAAACAGTGGGGTGTTTGGGTGGCTCAGTTGGTTGAGCATCTGACTCTTGATTTCAGCTCAGGTCATGTCCTCATGGTTTGTGGGTTCAAGATCCACATTGGGCTCTGTGCTGATGGTGGGGAGTCTGCTTGGGATTCTCTCTCTTTCTCACTCTCTCTCTTTTTCTCTCAAAATAAATAAAAAAACTTAAAAAAAAGAACTGAAATAATTTTTTCTATTTATGAAGCCTGTGGCATTGGTATTGTAATATGAACAACCCTATAGAGCACAGTGATACTCTTTCTTCTGAATGGTTTCCTAGTTTTACAGCACAGAAAAAGGTCTTTCAGGCTTTAAAACCATTTATGTGTTGAACTTTATCTTGGTCTTGCAACAGTATTAGCCACATAACAAAAAAGTTGGATGTGCTGATTTCACCAAAATGACACTTTGTTTATATGCAATTTCTTTACACAATTTTTCTTTACAATGTTTTCTTAAATCTGTCATCATTCTGTTCAATACCCATTCAATGATAAAGATACTAATCTATGTGGCAATCTTTATAGGCAAATTTTATGCATGTTATACAAATCTTATTGCCTCAGGACAAAACTAACAGCCCTCTATGAAACTGGACATCAATTTTTTCTTTGTAGCAGATTACAAGTTTTCAAATCACATCATAAAAACTGAAAGAAACATCCTAAGTAGAAAACAGGAACCTGCTATAAGTGTTTAAATATAAAACAGACACAATTTGCTAATTAATAAGTGTCCTCAGGGGGCTCCTGGGTGGCTCAGTCGGTTAAGCGTCTGACTTCCGCTCAGGTCATGATCTCACAGTTGGTGGGTTCAAGCCCCACATCGGGCTCTGTGCTGACAGCTTGGAGCCTAGAACTTGCTTCGGATTCTGTGTCTCCCTCTCTATCTGCCCCTCCCCCACTCACACTCTGTCTCTCTCTCCCTCAAAATAGATAAACATTAAAAAAAAAAAAAAAGTGTCCTCAGTTTCTTCCTGCCCCTGGTACAGGGCCAGTGGAAGTTAGGGTCTGAAGCCTACCACGCATTCATTTAGCTAATACTTATTGGCCATACTCTGTGGTATCTGCCCTCATCAGTTGCTGTTTTTTATAAGGGATTCTGTGGGAGTGCAGGGCCAGGATCTCGGATGGTTCAGTTGCCTCTGCTCCTGAATGATTTCTTTTCTTAGCGTCACTCCATGGTAGTTGTCTTTACAAAGGTATTCCTGTAGGTGACCCATCTGACAAGGGGATATTTGATCTCTGTTTAAGGAGGCAAAACACTTCTCAGAATCTAGCTAAATAGAATAACAACATTTCATCCCTTAAAAGGTACAGCACAGGGAATACAGTCATTGGTATTGTAATAGCATTGTATGGTGACAGATGGTGGCTACCCTTGTGGTGGGCACATCATAACATATAGACTTGACCATCACTATGTTTTACCCCTGAAAATAATGTAACATTATGTGCCAACTATATTTCAATTAAAAAAATTATCTAAAACAACTCAAACCAACTAAACAAAAAAACCCATTGCATTCCAATTCTAATTAGAAAAAAAAAAGTTTGCCTTCAAATGGCTTGGCCACGTCTTTAGATTGCTGGATAGTTGGCTTAAATGAAAACCTACTTCTGCTACAAGATGATGGACTCGACATGTCTGAACAAAGAAAGCATTATTGGTTCTTAACAAGTGCCCAGACTATGGCAAATTACACACAAAATCCTAACCCTGGAAAATGAGTGTGCACTTTGCTCAGTATTTTCCCAAATCGTCAATTTTGTAAGACACTTGTTATTCCTGACTGAAATGACAACTATATTACTGCCTGAGATAGACTACACATTAGAGTTTGATAAAAGTTTAGTGCTTAAAAACTGAATTAGAGGAATTGTCATTTAACATCAGTATTCCAAAAGATTATAATCACGTGGTAGGCACACTAATAATCACTATGGCTATTTCTCAAGGAGAAGGTAAAATGGTACCATTCAAAGGAACCAGTAGCATCATGAATGGCAAAATCTCTGAATACCTTTAGTCTAGTGACTAAAGTGGAAGAAGCACCCATAGCAGTCATTCAGGGGCAGTTGTTACCTGAGCGCCACCGCCAGGACCTGAAAGAGGAGGAAGTCACACCTTAGAATTTTACAGAATACCTTTGCTGAAATATCATTAATTCTGACCGTGGAATTGGGATGTTTTAGGGCACCTACTCAGTACAGTCCATCTGGGGCTACAGGGAACGTGACTGTGCAGCCTTAGCAGAGTGGAGCTAGATTAGTATGGTCACATCTGTAGCAAAATTGCTTTATGAAGTTTACTCTGTGTGGGACCTAGAAAAGAGAAAGCAGCCAGAAGAAAGAATGGGCTGCCCATTTCCAGCCATGTTAAAAGGAAGAGTATTCTGACCATGGACCTTGAGAGTCCAGGACTCCCGACAGTCTTTGCCCAGGCTAGATAGAGGTGGTTCTGTGGCTTGATGGCATTGCTAAGATGCACATCAAACAATTTCCTGCTTATAAGGTCGTTGCCCATGTAGTCTCCTTTAATGAGTGGGTACTGGGGTTTTCTAAGCTTAGCAAAGTGCTCCATCGTCAATAAATGTTAAAGGATCTGAATGCAAGTTTCCTGGATTCAACCATTACGAACAGTGACTTGCTCAGAAAAGTATGTAGCGATTAAGATTGTTTATACCAAACTAAAAATCTTCCATTATTTCTGTACATGACTGTTTCCGCATTCAAAAGATGTCATGATTTTGAGAAGTCTAAGTAGAGATCAAGTCAGATGTGACAGGAAGGCAAGAGAAAGACCTTATTTGACTTTGTGGTCCTGTGCTAAGTGCACAGTAGGTCACTATAAATGTTTCTTGAATGACTTAATTACTTAAGAATCTACTAAAATCATTTCAAACAATACTGTAAGTTAACAACTGTATCATGTACTGGATTTTGTGTTAATTTTCTTCCTTTTTGTTCTATTTTTTTCCCTTTCTTTTTATATTTAGCATTGGAGAGTGACACCATTTCTCCATTCTAAACATGGTAAGATTTAAAAGTACTAAGGTTTTTAGGGGTACCTGGATGGCTCAGTCAGTTGAGCGTCTGACTTCAGCTCAGGTTATGATCTAGCAGTTCATGAGTTGTGAGTTCAAGCCCCACATCGGACTCACTGTTGTCAGCACAGAGACTACTTTAGATCTTCTGTCACCCCCTCTATCTGCTCCCCCTCCACTTGCGCTCTCTCAAAAATAAAAAACAACATTTTGAAACCACTAAGGTTTTAAAGTAAAAAGTAAGTGGGGATATGTCAGGACTCAAAGAGAAAGTATTTCTCTTTGAGGGATTAGGACATGGACTTATTTGAGGGCCATTATTCAGCCTACCATATTGACCAATAGACTTGAATGTCCACCCCCTTGACAGTTATTCATTTCTTACTGTACACACAAACACTGAGATTTGGGTTAAGAAGCTCGGTCCAAGCTCTTCCATAAGGTGGGTCCAAGAGTAAACTCACTTTGGAGCACACCAACAAAGTCATAGTCCATTCTGAGCCCTGTGAAATTTCTTGCTTAGTTCTGATGTCTGTTGGATCATTTATGCTCATCTCTGGTATTTGTAGTTTTGCAGGACACTCTGGTGTTTTGATAAACTCTTAAAAAGTGTTAGGGAAAGAGGTTGTAAGAAATATACTTCTCACTGGGGAAAAAAAAGAGAATCATCGAAGGTTGGGCAATCTTATTCTTTACTTTTGCTTTAGTTTTTCAGGATGATTTTTTAAAAAAATTTCTTCCTAAATGTGTGGGTAAAATTGCAATGTACTTCCTTATCAAAGTGTAACTCATTATATGCTTAGAAAATGTTACAGCATGAAAAAATATATAGTGTACAGACATTATTTTTGGGGATCTCCTAGAACCCAAGTAGAAAAAATAGCATGAGTCAAACAATAGGAATTTATTTATCTGGAGGAAGCCTTGGAGAAACAGAAAACAAAATGGGTAGCCTGAATCAGAAAGCCATTCAAATTCAGTGATTAGCCGTTTTACCTGACTTTTTAGGAGCAGTATTTTAACACAAATTTTTAAGTTCATGACAACATTTAAAAAATACTCAAATATTCTATAGGGTATTTCATTTTATAGGTATGAGTAATGATTAACTAAAGCCTTAAGAAGGGCTTCAAGAACTGTCAAATTCTAGGGGCGCCTGGGTAGCTCAGTTGGTTAAGCATCCAACTCTTGATTTTGACTCAGGTCATGCTCTCACGGGTTCATGATATTAAGCCTTGCATCAGACTCTGTGTTGATAGCATGGAGCCTGCTTGAGATTCTCTTTCCCCCTCTCTCTCTGCCCCTCCCCTGTTCATATGCACTCACACTCTCTTTCTCAATACATACATACATACTTTGGAAAAAAAAAAGAAACATCAAATTCTAGAGTTGGAAGCGTCCCTAGAGATAACACATTTAAACCTCCTTACTTTATGGATTGGGAAACTGAGCTCCAGATAGCTTGACCTGACCAACGTCACCTGGAGAGGTGGTAATGCCCAGACTCAGAATGCCATCTAATCTTGCCTAGATCTGAACACAGCAACTCACGGCCGCTCAAATCCTGACAGAAACATGTTTGAGAGATGAAGCAGTCTGAGACTGGTAATGAGATAGTCTGATCCTGCTCCTGGCTTTATCAACATTTTCTCTTGAAAGTGCCTCTTGCAGAAAGGGCAACTGAGACCTAGGAAAATAATATTGGGCTTGATACTTTGTATCACATCTGGGGCATGGAGTTGGTGTTGAGGAGTGAGGAGACCCCTTCTTCTCTGGCCAAATTTCAGCTGGGATACCCTGGAACTAGAGCCAAATATTTTGTCACATAGGGTAGGAAGAAAAGTCTGGATGCCTAGACATGGGAGCTCCATGGTACCCTTGTACCATTTGAAGAATCATGTACTTATTGTTATGAGCAAGCCCCCTTATGCTGCTAAGGGGCAATCACTGTGGGCAATCCAGGTTGGAGAATCAGATACTTAATTTTGGTCCTCTTCTTGGCTTCTTTCTAAGTCTTGGGTCACATCCTTAGGCTGTTTTTTTTTTAATAAATTCATACACAAATATTTTATCTTCCTGAATTATTTTTTTGTTCTTGGGGTTGGTGATATCTATGTATTTGACAAGCCAGTCACAGTCTTTGGAGAAATGAACATCAAATAGATTTATCTCTCAACTGTTGAAGGACAATGTAATAATAAGGCAGTTATTGCCAAGAGTTAATAAAAGTAAAAGGGAGCCTACAAGATGGGAGAAGATATTTGCAAACAACATATCTGATAAAAGATTAGTATCCAAAATCTGTAAAGAACTTACCAAACTCAACACCTGAAAAACAAACATCCAATTAAGAAATAGGCAGAAAACATGAATAGACATTTTCCAAAGAAGACATCTAGATGGCTAACAGATACATGTAAAGACACTCAACATCACTCATCATCAGGGAAATACAAATCAAAACTATGATGAGCTATCACATCTGTCAGAATGGCTAAAATTAACATCACAAGAAAAAACAGGTATGGGCAAGGATGAGAAGAAAGGGGAACCCTCTTGCATTGTTGGTGGGAATGCAAACTGGAGCAGCTACTCTGGAGAACAGTACAGAGGTTCCTCAAAAAACTAAAAATATAAATACTCTATGATCCAGCAATTGCATCTTTGGGTATTCATCCAAAGGATACAAAAGTACAGATTTGAAGGGGTACATACATCCCAATGTTTATAGCAGCACTATCAACAATAGCCAAACTATGGAGAGAGCCCAAACGTTCATCAACTGATGAATGGATAAAGAAGATGTGGTACACACACACACACACACACACACACACACACACATATATATATGCACAATGGAATATTACTAAGCCATCAAAAAGAATGAAATCTTGCCATTTGCAATGACATAGATCTGTTTATGCTAAGTGAAATAAGTAAGTCAGAGAAAGACGAATACGAAATATTTCACTCATGTGGAACTTAAGAGACAAAACAAATGAACATATGGGAAAGGGGGTGGAGAGAAGAGAGGGAAACAAACCACAAGAGACTCAATGATAGAGAACAAACAGGGTTGACAGAGAGGGGTGGGTGGAAGATGGGCTAGCTGGGTGATGGGTATTAAAAAGGGCACTATTGTGATAAGCATTGGGTATGTGACATGATGAACCACTGAATTCTACTCTCGAACCCAATACTGCACTATATGTTAATTAGCTAAAGTTAAAAAAGAAAAAAAGAATCATGCAGGTTACCTAGGAAAAAAAAAGAGTTGAAAGCAGGAAATGGACTTACCATCATTAGGATCAGCCAGGATAACCACCTTGGTGGTGGGGAACTGGGCTCCCAGTCGCCCTCCCACTGGCAGGCTCAGTGAAACACTGAAGGATTCCTCCTCTTCATAGAGGGAGTCATCGATGATCAAGACCCGGCAGCTTTTCTCAGCCTCATCCTTGTCAAAGTGGAGGATGCTGGCGCCATCTTCTGGACGGGAGACGTAGTCAGAGAAAGATAATGCAGTTGAAGGAATGGAGCCTGAGGCAGAACCTGTAGGAATATGAGATGAACAGAGAAGTTGAGAAGAAATGGAATTCCAAGTAGGAAACCTGTTCCCCACTGGTTCTTCAAACTATTTTTAGGTAACGGCATGGAGTACAATGCTATCTGAATTATAAATCACACTTATCTCTGACAGTCATAGTTATTGATATTGTACTTAGAAGGCTTTCAGAACAGTTATTTCACAGTTAGTGGTCTTTAAATAGGGTACATACTGAATAAGTTCTGTTAAATTAGGGGCAAAATAAACTGAAGGATCACAAAATACTAGGCTTGGTTTAGCTTAATTCGTTCATGTTACAGATGGGAACACTGAAATGCAGAGAAATTAGGATCAGAGAGTCCATGCCGGGGTTGTGGTGCAGATGTCTTCCTGTCTCTCCCCTTCCCATAGCCACAGAGCTACAGAGTACTGTCTATGTAATCCGACTCTTCACTCCCTAACTAGAGTTCCTTGCGTGGCACCAAAATGCAGCCACAAAATTACTACTTATTTTAGAAGAAGTACAGGATTGATTGGAAGATTTCAGTTTAGATGCACTGTGTTTTAAATTTTATTGTAATGATTTACATACATTAACATTCACAAATTTAAACGTACCATTTGATGAGTTTTGAAAAATGTATACAGTCATGTAGCCATTACCACAAGCATAATACAGAACATTTTTATCCACCCATAAAAGATGACATATACCTGTGGCAATCCTTCTTCTTCCCTGTCTCCCAGCCCTAGAAACCACTAATCTGTTTTCTGTCACTACAGATTTACTTGCCTTTATGAGAATTTCATATAAATGAAATATACAGTTCTTACTCTTTTGTGTCTGATTTCTCTCATTTAGCACAATGTTTTTGATATTCATCAGGTTTTTGTTTTTCCTTTTTATTACTGAATAGTATTCTCCTATGTATGACTATGCCACAATTTATTTTTCTACTTACCACTTGATAATTTGGGTTGTTTTCCATTTTTAGCTCTTCTGAATAATGTTGCTATAAATATTCTAGTACAGGTCTTTGAATGGGTATATAATTTTATTTCTCTTGAGGACATACTTAGGAGTAGGATTTCTGGGAATTAGTGCAATTTTTTATTGTGGTAAAATAAAAATAACCTAAAATTTACCATCTTAACCATTTTTAAGTGTACATATCAATAGTGTTGTTTATTCACATTATTGTGAAATATTTAGAATTTTTTCATCTTACAAAACTGACACTCTATACCCATTAAATAGCAACTCCCCATTTTTCCCTCCCCTCTCAGTCTCCAGCAACCACCACGAATTTTCAACTCTAAGTACTTCATGTAAGTGGAATTACACAGTATTTATCTCTTTTTTGTGACTCTCTTATTTCCTCTAGCACAATGTCTTCGAGGTTTTATCTATGGTGTAGCATGTGACAGGATTTTCTTCTTCTTTTTTTTAATGTTTATTTATTTTTGAGAGACACACACACACACAGTGCAAGTGGGGAAGGAGCAGAGAGAGGGGAGACACAGGATCCGAAGCATGCTCCAGGCTCTGAGCTGTTAGCATAGAGCCCAACACGGGGGCTCGAACCCACGAATTGCAAGATCATGACCTGAGCCGAAGTCGGATGCTTAACTGACTGAGCCACCCAGGTGCCCCAATTTTCTTCTTTTTTAAGGCTGGGTAATACTCCATTGTACATATAAATCACATTTTGTTTATCCATCCATTTGTCCATGAATACTTGGATTGCTTCACCTTGGCTACTGTGAATAATGTTGCTATGAACAAGGGTGTGCAAATATCTTTTCAATTCCTTCCAACTTCTTTGGATATATCCCCAGAAATGGAATTGCTGGACCATATAGCAGTTCTATTTCTAATTCTTTGAGGAACCTCTCTACTTCCATAGCCATTGTACCATTTTATAATCCCCACCAAGAGTTCAAGTCAGTATATTTTTCTGCAGTATTAAAAAAAATATCAACACAACAGGTTTAGAGCTAAAAGAGTAAAAAGTAGTTACAGTAATTTAAATGACTTAGGCAGACCAGATTTAGGTAGAATAAAGACTGTAACATTACTCAATATATTAAATAAGCACTTTTTGAAAAGAATAAATATTTCTCACCACACTATGGGGATATGACAGTGAGCTTCTGAACTGGACATTCTAGTTTTGCAGGTGTCTTTCTTATTTGTGGCTATGGTATATGCATATATACAGGCTAACACCAATGCCCACTGCCTTCTTGCCAATGTGCATTGATATAAACATAAGTTGATATCGATGAATGTGTGTTTCATGTATACACACAGCTTGTCAGAAAGTGAAGAGGATTCCTAAATTGACTTCATAGGTTTTGCTCGGAAGGGCACTAACTCACAAAATGTTTCAGGATGATTTTTCAATAGCACAAGTTTTAGAATTATCAGGTAGTAGCAAATTGACTGTTTTTTTTTATTCTGGGAACCTAAAAATAAAGGTTAGAGCTGGAGGGATTGATGGAAATAAAACATGTTTACAAAGGCAGAGGGCAGTAACTTCTAGGTGTGGATAGCTATCCTGGGGGATTGTCATTTGCTGGGGAAGCCAGCCAAGCTCCAGTTCCAGCCTGTGGTTTGAAATTTATTCCTTCATGATGTTCCCTCCCACTTCAGTCCTGTGAACTCCATGCTTGGAAGAGTTCTGTGAGCCAAGTCAGGAAGGAGAGGCTGGTTCCCAGAGTATCAGAGACAGGGCTATCAAGAAGTGTTAGAGAGAGGCCCTCCCCAACTAAATAGAGAGGTAAGTGCCTACAACACAGAAAGTTCACAGGAACACAATGAGACACTCTGTTGATTAGGGAGACTTTTTAGCCTTCAGGATATACACAAAAAATGGGGAAAAGCAATAAACTCTTTCAATAATCAGATTAAAAAACAACCTTTGAGATGCTTTTTTAAGAGCCCAAAGTTTAAAAGGGATTATACATTGGAGAATACACTTTTTAAAAATTTTCCCTAGTCGTCTGGCATGCAGAATGTTGATATGACAGCTGAAGTGAGAAAACATCCTTATCAGAAACTGCACATTTAGCTCCTCAGGATAAATACCAAAAGCAGATATACACTGGACTTGCATAGTAAGTATCTAATGCTATCTTTATTAAATAGAAGCTGTCTTTATGAAATCTCTTTCTCAATATATTTTGTCTAGTGAATAGTCAAATAAGGATTTATCATAGTTCATAAAACAAAAGTGATTGGGATTTTTCCCTTTTCTGTTCAATTTTTTCAGCTGGCTGATCCACTTGGTGAAATAGACATTCGTGTAATTAGGTAGCTTTCTGGGTTCAATGAAAGATTAAAATATAATTGTTATTGAAAATCATTTGGCTGTGAAACTCGACTCAAACCAAAAGTAAAACAATATATTTTAGCATGTTTTTTTTTAAATTTTAAAACAACAAGCATTGATAGAGAAAGGTAGTCTAATTTATATCTCATTTAATAAAAAAAATTCAGTTTATTTAAGTGGTCCATTCTTCCTAGGATTCTGGAAATTTAATTTTGGAAAACCAATGATCAGTTATGTGTAACAGGCAAGAAGAGAGAATACTGGTATTTATTTTAGTTAAAAAAAATTAAAGCTCTGTTTTATTGATAGCAAGTTAAGATCCCCAGGAATTAAGAGAGAAAATTCTGTTCTGAAAACATCAAAAATTTTTTTTTTAACGTTTATTTATTTTTGGGACAGAGAGAGACAGAGCATGAACGGGGGAGGGGCAGAGAGAGAGGGAGACACAGAATCGGAAACAGGCTCCAGGCTCTGAGCCATCAGCCCAGAGCCCGACGCGGGGCTCGAACTCACGGACCGCGAGATCGTGACCTGGCTGAAGTCGGATGCTTAACCGACTGCGCCACCCAGGCGCCCCTGTTCTGAAAACATCAAATATAACCTGAGTTATAAGATCAGGTTCCTTGGCAATAGTCTGTACATATCTCTTTTTTAATAATAAAGCACGTCCAAGGAGCATGAATGTGGTTCCAGGTTGTTTTCAAAAAGATGCTTTAGCAACTGAGCCTCAAGTCTTGTTAGGCCACTTGACCAGTGGTTGTTCTATAGCATTCTTGCAAGGAACATTAGAGAAGGCTCTCCTATAATATGTCTCTTGTTCAGACATCACTAGGAGTGGGAGAATCTATGAAGTTATTTAAAAAAAAATCGTTTCTTTACAGAGACTATATGGCTCAGTTTCTACAGCTACATAGTACATTTGCTTTATAAAAATCATAGATGGTACTTAAAGTCAGAGAAAGTTCTATCAAGAAACTACACTACAGGTTAATTGAATCACTATATTACAGTATTTGATAACTTTCTGAGGTGGCTAGGGTACTTTGTCAATGAGAAAATTGAGGTAGAGAACTCCCTGATTGACTCTCTGTAAGTAAAATATTCATCTCCTGATGGGGCATCTTTTACTTCCCCACATTATCTTTAGTTATTATAGTATTTAATTGTAAATTCTTTTAAACATACAAATTTCATTTAACATAGATTTTTTTTAATAGGGCAGCAAGACAGAAAGTCACTCTTCTCTAGAAAAGCAGCATTTAACTCCTGGTTGAAGCAGGTTATTGTCAGAAGCCCCAGGCACAGTTCATTTCATGCCCAGGAGGGTCCATGATTGGGGGAGGTACAGGAGCAAGTGGAATGAAAGGAAGGCTGGGAAAGGCGGGGCTGGAGCAGCACCAGAAGCTCTGTCTAGAAGAGTCTAGAAGAGTTACCAGTAGTTTGGCTGACTACTGGGGTGTACCGGGGTGCTTTCCCACTACAATCATCTAGAGGAAATAGTATTCTAACTTTTGTATGCTCATAGGAATAAGGAAAATCACCAGGGCCAGAATAAAACAAAAGCAAGATCTTAAAACCCCCAAACCCCAAATGCCATAAAGCTAGAGAAGGGAATCCCACTCAGAAGCTGGTGTCATCCTGACAGCAAGTGCAGCCTCACACTTCAGGGGAGACTGGGCCCCGGGCCAAGGCTCCATCAGAGAGCAGAATCTGAAAGTGTACAATTAAGTCTGGGGATGCAGGGGAGCAGGAGTGTTTCTGGGTCAGCGCTGCTCTTACATCCTGGAAGAAGCAACACAAATCCTCCTTGGAGGAAAGCATCCTCAAGTAAAGCCCTCAGATCTTTCACAGATTCAGCCAAACAAATGTGAGAAGATCTTGAACGCATAGAAAAGACAGATCACTGCAAAGATGACTTTAGACCATGGGCAGGCTTTTCAACAACAGCACAAGGAGCTGGAAGATGCTGAAGTGTCAAAATGCCGGAAGAAAATAACTGTCAACCTAGAATTGCAAGATGGAAGTTGAAATAAAAACATGTTCTGATAAACAAAAAACTGAAGGAGTTTACCCCCAGCAAGCCTACCGTTAAGGAACTTCTGAATGATCCAAAGGGCCCCCCCCCCAAAATGCAAGGTATAACTTCTATAAACTACAAACATACTTATACTCAAAGAAACAGAAGTAAAAAAAATTTTTTTTTAACGTTTATTCACTTTTTGAGAGACAGAGACAGGGTGTGAGCAGGGCAGGGGCAGAGAGAAAGGGAGACACAGGATCTGAAGCAGGCTCCAGGCTCTGAGCTGTCAGCACAGAGCCCGATGAGGGGCTTGAACTCACGAACTGTGAGATCATGACCTGAACCAAAGTTGGATGCTTACCCGACTGAGCCACCCAGGTGCCCCCAGAATTTTTTTTTTAAAGAAAAAAAGAGAAGGTCTTTTGTTTGGATGTACTTGGAACCTGCTCAGAATAATTTGCTTTCTGTCTCCTCTTTAACATGACCCAGAGAAACAAGCCAATCAGAGAAGTGGGGCTGGGCCGTGGCTTGTGGCTTACCACATAGTCCCTTACAACTGGAGAAAGTTGATCATTTAAAAACCTCAACATATTTGACTTGGGGCTGACCAAAACCACAGGATGGTTCAGTACCAGTCCTGGGATGTTGGTTTTAGGTTCTGTGGTTTGCTCTTCATTCGCCTTTTTTTTTCTTTCTCCCAGTAAGAGCAGTTTCCTAACAAGGATGTAACTAATGAGAAGAAAAAGATGGATATCATCTATCTTGACAATAAAACAGGGCCAAGAACTAATTTGCACACATCCTTTCCCAAGGTATCTTTGAGCTTAAGACATTTCTCTAGGGAGTAATAGTTCTCACTCATCGAGAGAGTTTATTCCTTCAGCTCTTCTTCTTCTCCCAAATAAATGTTTTAAATATTTACTTATTTAGTGCAAGCAGGGGAGAGGGGCAGAGGGACAGGGAGAGAGAATACTAAGCAGGCTTCATGCTCAGGTTGGAGTCTCATGTGGGGCTTGATCCCACAACCCTGGGATCATGACCTATGCTAAAATCAAGAGTAGGATGCTCAACCGACTGAGCCACCCAGGCACCCCAAGAATTTCTTTAAAGTACGATGCCCCCATATCATTGTGTGAGAATACTGATGATGCACAAATCGGGCAGGTAGCAAGTTCAGGCAATGCCATGGCAGACTGAAACTTTAATGGTGGGAACTTGACATCCCCATCAAAGTACAACATAAAACTAGCCACTCATTTCATCTACTCATTTCATCTACATCTGTAAGTGTAATACAGTTCTAATATTTGTGAATTCCTACTAATGTACAAAGCATGAGTTTGCTTTCCATTCCACTGTTTATAGAGCTTATGTGTATTTTATTCATGAAAATAAGAATGGGTAAGGATTTATTTTAATGAGACTTCTATAAGGTTTAAAAGACCAAACTAAACTTTCATCCCCTGAGACTTTTAAGTATCTGTGGGGATTAGATGAAGATAAATACCATGATGCCACTCAAATGCACATACAGATTTATAAGTTCTTGTTCCACAAGGATGTGCAAGAGTCAGGATGTGATCATGAACACCGGGGCTTTGTGCTCCAAGGGGAAAACCTTGGCCTTTTTATTCTTTAAAAAAAAATTTTAATATGAAATTTATTGTCATATTGGTTTCCATACAACACCCAGTGCTCATCTCAAGAGGTGCCCTCCTCAATGCCCATCACCCACTTTCCCCTCCCTCCCAACCCGCATCAACCCTGTTTATTCTCAGTTTTTAAGAGTCTCTTATGGTTTGCCTCTCCCTCTCTGTAACTTTTTTTCCCCCTTCCCCTCCCCCACGGTCTTCTGTTAAGTTTCTCAGGATCCACATAAAAGTGAAGACATATGGTATCTGTCTTTCTCTGTATGACTTATTTCACTTAGCATAACACTGTCCAGTTCCATCCACGTTGCTACAAAAGGCCATATTTCATTCTTTCTCATTGCCAAGTAGTATTCCATTGTACATATAAACCACAATTTCTTTATCCATTCATCAGTTGATGGACATTTAGGCTCTTTCCATAATTTGGCTATTTTGAGAGTGCTGCTATAAACATTGGGGTACAAGTGCCCGTATGCATCAGCACTCCTGTATCCCTTGGATAAATTCCTAGAAGTGCTATTGCTAGGTCATAGAATCTATTTTTAATTTTTTGAGGAACCTCCACACTGTTTTCCAGAGTGGTTGCACCAGTTTGCATTCCCACTAACAGTGCAAGAAGGTTCCCGTTTCTCCATATCCTCTCCAGCATCTATAGTCTCCTGATTTGTTCATTTTAGCCACTCTGACTGGCGTGAGGTGATATCTCAGTGTGGTTTTGATTTGCACTTCCCTGATGAGGAGTGACAAGCATCTTTTCAAGTGCCTGTTGGCCATCTGGATGTCTTCTTTAGAGAAGTGTCTATTCATGTCTTCTGCCCATTTCTTCACTGGATTATTTGTTTTTCGGGTGTGGAGTTTCACAATTGTACCAAGAATCATGAAATACCTAGGAATAAACCTAACCAAAGATGTAAAAGATCTGGGGCGCCTGGGTGGCGCAGTCGGTTAAGCGTCCGACTTCAGCCAGGTCACGATCTCGCGGTCCGTGAGTTCGAGCCCCGCGTCAGGCTCTGGGCTGATGGCTCGGAGCCTGGAGCCTGTTTCCGATTCTATGTCTTCCTCTCTCTCTGCCCCTCCCCCATTCATGCTCTGTCTCTCTCTGTCCCAAAAATGAATAAACGTTGAAAAAAAAATTAAAAAAAAAAAAGATGTAAAAGATCTGTATGCTGAAAACTATAGAAAGCTTATGAAGGAAATTGAAGATGATACAAAAAAATGGAAAAACATTCTGTGCTCATGGATTGGAAGAATACATATTGTTAAAATGTCAATATTACACAAAGCAATCTGCACATTCAGTGCAATCCCAATCAAAATTGCACCAGTATTCTTCTTGAAGCTAGAACAAGCAATCCTAAAATTTGTATGGAGCCACAAAAGACCCTGAATAGCCAAAGTAATATCGAAGAAGAAGACCAAAGTGGGAGGCATCATAATCACAGACTTTAGCCTCTACTACAAAGCTGTAATCATCAAGACAGCATGGTATTGGCACAAAAACAGACACATAGATCAATTGAATAGAATAGAGACTCCAGAATTGGACCCACAAAAGTATGGCCAACTCATCTTTGACAAAGCAGGAAAGAACATCCAATGGAAAAAAGACAGTCTCTTTATCAAATGGTGCTGGGAGAACTGGACAACAACATGCAGAAGAATGAAACTAGACCACTTTCTTACACCATTCACAAAAATAAACTCAAAATGGAAGAAAATATTTTTTTTTTACTGAAAGCATGAGAATTGTCTTTTGTGTGGGTCAAGATTCAGGTGCAGAGCAGTCTGAGTTGTGTGCCAGCTAGGTAGAAAGTTTTCTGGGACTCCCAGTCTTGAACCTAGAGACCTTATTGGAAGTTGGGTCCCATTGAAGAGTTCTATGGGAAGCTAGATCTGGGTGTAGCTTCTCCCATGTTGGGGGGAGGCATCCCCTTATTTTAGTTGGCTCACTGCCAAATCTTCTGAACTTCTTAGTTTGCTCTGCTTGTCTTTCTACAATGTAGCTCGTTCCAGAAGTAGAGGGATAGGCAGACATTGGCAGTCTCTTCCAACTTAGCAATTGCAACTGATCTTCCAAGTTGGGCTCTTTACCACCTCATTCCTCTTATTTACATCTGGGAAACTCTAGAATCATTGTCTTCCAGACAGTATGGGTGTGGACAGAGAATATGCCACTGGTATCAGAAGCCAATCTGGAAGCGTGGAGCAGAGAATGAGTGCACTTTCTCCATCAGCTTCTTGGCCCACCTACAGCCACTCCCCTGTATGCCCAGGTCCTCATTCATTGTAAGACTTCAACCAGATCCCTGTGTGGACTTGGGAGAGAAAGAGAAGCATAGCCTTCCAGGGATCACCTGGCAAGGACCTCAAAGGCTGTCTCACCTTATTATTTCTTCTTGTTGCTTTTCACTTCCCACATGGGGGAACAGTAGGTTAAAACTTAAGAGATTCTGAAGTTACATGTAGCTGGCAGTGCAGCTGATCCCTTTAAGAGGGCAGTCTTAGTTACAGAATAGGCGACAGGGCAGTTCATCTCTAGACATACAGCTGAACACAAACATGAAGATCGTAAAGATGTACTACAGGGGCTTGTCCTTGTAGTTGGCTTTGAAAATCTCAAAATGAATTATCTGCTTACTGCCAAATTCCTTGTTCTTGGGGCAGAGGAGAACTTATTCTCATTCCTCTCCTCAACCTTGGCACTACTAATATTTTGGGTATATAATTCTTAATTGTGGGGGCTGTGCTGTGCATTGTTGGATGTTTAGCAAGTGTGAGCACAGATGTGGAAAGATTGGATATATGAACAGAGAGTGGTCAGACCATATATAAAAATAGGAATCTGACCCACCATCTCTCTGCAGCAACCAGGCGAGGAAGTGAAACCACTACCACTGTAACAATTGGCTTCAAATGGTCAGGAGTTAGTAACTGCCAGCTTCTCTAATTTTTGCCCGGGCTTCCGATTTAGGACCAACCAGAGAAAGCCAAATATACTTCCTTAATCTAATATGCAGACCCCCAGCCTCCTTATGCCAACAGCCTCTAATCAAGGAATAGCTTCCTTTTTTTCCACAATAAAGCATTTCAATCCTCTGCCTGTCTTTGAGTCTCTGCCAAATGCAAGTGATGGTGGCTGATCCCCTTGCTATGGTGAGCTCTGAATAAATTAGCCTGTGACATAATAAGTAATATATATTTGGTTTCTGTCCTTGTTTCCTGGTACGCAAGCTCCTTAAACCTTTAGAATCTTTGAAGTGATGTGTCTTTTTGCATGCTAAAGAGATGACTAGAGGTGAGGGCTCCTAGATAACCTTGGGATGGAGACTGGTTGACAGGGAAACCAACCAGTGATTAGAGGGTTGGGATTTTCAGCCTTACTCCCTAACCTCCAGGGAGGGGAGAGGAGTTGGAAGAAAATTTAATCACCAATGCCCAATGATTTAATCAATCATGGCTATGTAATGAAGCCTCCATAAAAACCCTAAACAAAGGAGTTAGAGAGCTTCTGGGTTGCCGAACATGTCTAGGTGCTGGGAAGGTGACCCACCCAGAGAGGACAAGGAAGCTCTGCGCCCCTTCCCACATACTTTGCCTGTGCATTTCTTCCATCTGCTGTTCCTGAGTTGTATCCTTTACAACATGTAATCTAGTAAGTAAATGGTTTCTTGAGTTCTGTGAGCTGTTCTAGAAAATTCTCAAACCCAAACAGGGGTGGTGGGAACTTCTAATTGATACCCAGTAATTCAGAAACACAGGTAACAACCTTAACAGCCTAAACTTGACATAGGTGTCTGAAATGGAGGCAGTCTTCCGGGATGGAGCTCTTACCCTTTGGGGTCTGTGTTATCTCCAGGTAGATGGCATCAGAATTGAATTTTAGGGTACTCAGCTGGTGTGCATAGAAACTGGAGAATTGTTTGGTGTGGGAAAAACCTGCACACATCTGGTGTCAGAGATGAACTACTAGTGTGAACATAGAAAAATGTAGTTTATTTTTACAGCTTATTTTTCTCATTTGCGTGGTCTTCTTATAGGTCCATCCTTTTTGCCTATTACATAGTTCTAATGAGTGAGAAAATATGACTTTGAGGGATTGGACAGAGGACAATTCAATTTTGACTGTATAGAAGTGGAGAGGTCAGAAAGAATGGGATGTTATTTTGAGGTGTGAGGACACCCAGGCCCATAATTTGGGAGTATTTTTAATTGTTGGGGGTGAGGAGAGAGAAGAGATTGAATAGTACATATGGACTACTTTACGTTGTTTCTTCAATGCAATGCTAGCTATTAAAATTAAGAATCCCTTATTTATATTTTCCACCAGCATATTTAAACTATTCCCACATAAAATATCTCATTTGACCCTCAAAAAACTTCATGAGGTAGTCACAACATTCGCTTTCATACCAATTTTGAGTAAAATTTTATCCTTGTTTGATGAGACCAGCTCCAGAGGAGTTAGGGCACCTGCATGTGATTACAAAGTTGTCAAGCAGCAGGGCACAGAGCAGGGGCTGGTCCAGGCTTCCCAGTCCTCCCGAAGCACTTGACTCACCACTCAGCTACTCCCCACATCCCCACAATCCTAAGAATCTTATTCCTGGGTATCTGTACCCCACAAAGCCTCATACCTTCATGTGTAGAGCAAATGACCATCAGTTCTTGGCTAGAATCTCCAGACCGCCTTACAGGAATCAAAAATTCTCCAACATGCTCCTCTATTTTGTATTCTGCCTCTGGAATATAAACTGTTGATTCTAGAAAAGATGGTAGAAGACTCTTTAGCAAGACTGCAGTTGGATTGGTGATACTGGTGATATTTTAACCTGAGTAGAAATATACATAGTCTTTGCCCCCTATATTTCTCCAACACAAATGACTACATGAAATAGAGTGGGAATAGGAAATGTTTATTATTAAGTGGAGCTGGAGAGGCAGTGCAATTGGGTTTAGGAGTCTTTTGAAAGGTTAAAAAAGGAAAGCTAGCACTAAAATGGAAAGGAAAATCTTGCAGAAATTGTGTCTTGGTTTTTTGTGTTTTTTTTTTGAGGTCAAATTTTAGGTCTTTTATATAGAGATCACACATTTCTGCCCTTACTTTCTTTTTACTGCTTCTTTTTTTAAATGCTTTTAATAGTCAGGTAATCTAATTCATTAATGCAAAAACATTTTTTTCCCTGCTTTACTCAACAAAAATTTTATTCAACACTTATTGGACAGACATTGTGTGGAAGAACCTGGCCAGTTAATATTTTGAGAAAAATAAGTTGCTGGTCCTACCCTTAATTTTTTTTAATCAGGCTTTTTATTTTAATTATAGTTAATATGCTCATATCCTTATTTTTAAAAATAATATTCTCACTTAAATTTACTGAGCTGTGTCCAGTGTGTGCACCTGCATGCGTGCACATGTGTGTGTATTTATGCATGTATACACCTTACCAGAATATTCACTGAAATATGAATATTGGTCATCTCTTGTTGATGGAATTGTGTGTACTATTTTTCTTTGGGCTTTTCAATGTTTTCCAGGGCTTTTCATTAAGCATGCACACTGTATAATTAAATATGTATGTTTGTTTAAAATTTTTAAAAATACTTATTTATTTTTGAGAGACAGAGAAAGACAGAGTGTGAGTGGGTGAGGGGCAGAGAGACAGGGAGACACAGAATCTAAAGCAGAGTCCAGGCTCTGAACTGTCAGCACAGAGCCCAACGTGGGGCTTGAACTCACGAGCTGTGAGATCATGACCTGAGCCAAAGTTGGCTGTCCAACCGACTGAGCCACCCAGGCACTGCTTTATGTGTGTTTGTTTTAAAAATATAAAAATTTAAAGTGGGTTGTTCCTACTCACAGCGTCAAGTTGACAACTGAAGTAAATATCTGGATCAAACCATATTTAACTTCTTCAGTTCTTTCCTTCATAACATATATACGCATAGAATCTTCCTCTTGAAAGCAAGAAGGGAAAATATTGCACACTATACTTTCTTCTTTTGGAACTATTACTAAGTGAAAACCCAGAATTCAATGTTGAATTGTGTAGTTAATTATGGGTTAATTTTTTTCTTCTTTATTTTGCTGCCTAAATTAGCTTCAAAAGTTACTACCTCCAAGTAAATATTGGTCCTGAGTTACAGAGGAAGAAGACAAGTGATAATTTTCTTTCTTCCATTTTACCCTCCAATGGTAGTCTACTGTCTTCACATACCTTGATTCAAAAACCTGGCATAATGGAAGAAGCTAAAAGTAAGCTAAAGTTATTGATTTCATGTGAAAAAACTTGGAAAAATACATTAACGTTGGGTTATTCAGATATGTTCTCTGTTTTCACACTTTGAAAAGGCTACTCCTTTCCATCCATGCCAAATCTCATTTATTCTTCAAGACTCAGCTCAAACCCTCCCTCTTGCAGGAGGTTTAACCACTTAGGACTATGATGTTCTCTCTACTTTCTCACCTCAGAACTCTTACTGCTTTAGCCATGTACCTCAACATTTGGCTTTCATAGTTGATTCATGTGTCTAAGTGTTGTTATCAATAAAACTGATAAGATTGGGTATTGGGGCAATGTTTTCTATTTGTTCACTGGGTGATAGGGCAATGTTTTCTACTTTTGTCTGCCAAAATGCAAAGCGTATAGAATAATATTTCCCAAATTGTATTTCAAGAAAACCATAACCAAGAGATTTTAAAGGATTTTCCGTAAGGACAATAAATTTCTTAAAAAGTCCATGGTCTAGTTTGGGAAAACCGGTTAAACAAAGTTAAACAGGTTTCTTTATAGGCGAGTGTTTTAGAAATGTTAATATGCTAGCATGAATTATGATGCTTCAAAGGAAGGAAGATATTTGAAACAGTTTCTAGATTTCTTTGGTCCATGGAAATCTTTCTGACCCTGTTGTAGAAATTCTATTATACTACTGTTCTCTGTTATGCATTTTGGGACATACTAATACAGAGGACTCTCCATGCATTCTTGTGAATTTAACTCAGACTTATGCCCTGGTAGTAAATCATGCAATTCTAGGTGACACCTGAATTCTTTCAACTACTGTGATAATCAATGTGTCTAATTAAAATTCAAAGATGAATTTTAAAACCTTCCTTTAAGGAGTATTCTTCTTTTACAAAAAGGGGCAGGAAGTAGCACAATTATTAGTTAAAACTTTTTTTCCCCTTTCTCTTGGGAGATATTTGTTGTATTAATGAACAAATAAATGAATAAAATGAATCTGTGAATTCAAGAATATGATACACAATTATAACAGAACTTTTTGGAACACAGACTAAAACCAAGTTGACTGCTCCCAGAAGCCACATCTAGGACAAGGGATATCTAAAGTGCCCCTCTGATCTGGTGGGGAGCTCCCAGAAAATTGTGAGAAGATAGTGGGCCTGGAATGACCCCTGAGAATTAGCCATCTGGGGGCAAGGCTGTGCCCTACTGAGTGTGTAGAAAGTTAACTACAAGGTCTTATGCATATTCTAAAGGGATGCTGGTGAAGTCATGTCTATTTCGATAATTTCTATTTCTATTTCTTTAAAAATACCTTAAGAGGCAAAGGAAAAATTACTGCCTTTAAGTGATCTACTTAGCTTTAAATCCTAAATGGCATGAACACATTCAGTGGCTTATGGAGCCCGAGGGAGGAGGTATAATGCCTGCAATGGACACAGGAATGTGTACTGGTTGATAAATCATATCAAGAGAAACCACGTACCATCTCCAGGGTCTACAATTTCAACAGTTGCCATTTCTGGAAACTCCAGTGCAGCCATGACAGGGTTCAACAGAATGATCTGGAAGGTCTCCGAAGCCTCATATTTATTGTCGGACATAATTCTCACTCTCCACTTGGCTGTAGTCTGTCCAGGACTGAATTGGACATGTTTCTGGGACTTTCCTTTAAAATCTTTATCTTTCTTTGCAGTTTCATCTTTGGTTACAATGCCTAAATAGGAATTGGGAGACCATGAATGTAAAGCCAAGTGACTGAAGAAATATTCTTCTTTCAAAGAAGATTCTTTTGTTGATGAAAAACAGATAACATGGAAATTACTTCTTTTAATGCTCCCAAGAGACATTTATAAACTATACTTATTGGCTAAGAGTATTTGTAAGTAGAAGTACAGGGAAGTGAGAGGAAAGCAGGGAAGGAGGAGTGAGAAAAAGAGAGAACAGTCTTCAACTTATTTATTTTACAAATATTTATTGAGGGCATCTGATGTGCCAAACTCTACCAGGTGCTTATCAGAGATGAGTACAAAACTGTCTTAGTTTCCAGAGAGCTCAGAGTCTAAAAAAGAAGCCACTAGAATGTGTGTGCACCATATGGAGGTGGAGATCTTTGGCCGTTTTCTTCACTGATGCACTGCTGGTGATTACAACAGTGCCTGGCATGTAATAAGTATTCCATGAATATTTATTGAGTGGATATTTTGTATCTAATAATTTTAATAATTTTCATTAATTAAATTAATTTTTTTTCTCATGCAGATCTTTACTCCTCGTGGCTTGATTCCTTATGTATCTAGTGATTTATGATTGTAAGAGAATTGTGAGTAATTTTCCAGACACATAGGGCGCTGTTGGTGAAAATGGAGAGATGGGGATAGATCTGAGGTCTGTGAGGAAATAGGAAATCAGCGACTCACTGAAGAAACTGAACACCAGCAACACAGTGTTAAAGTACTCAATGTGAGGTACGAGGGTAAAAGGTGCTACTCTATCCAGGCTGAATAGAGCCTCCCCACACCACAAAATGTTCAAGCAGTATTCTAGATTGTTTGGTTTGATTCCAACATCCCAAAGAAGGCCTAATGCAGCAAGAATACCTACACCTCATCACTTTAGTTCTCATTATAAGGTGAAGACTCTGTAGTTGTTCCAGTGTATGAAATTGAATATTATGACTTGACACCAGCTATTGTGGAAAGCTTTACATAAAATGAGCTGAATAGCTCCTTTTGCCCTTTCCTCTGACTCATTCTCAGAGAATCTGATATCTTTTCAAAGACACCCACATCTATAGAGTGTGAAAATAATTTCCAAGGTAAGAGAGCTTGTGTTGACTTTTAAAGACTGTTGAAGAAAGCTTGCATCAATACTAGTTTGGTAACCAAGAATGAATGCTCAATATTTAGGAAGAGCCTCCTCTGGCCACATGTTGGAATTGGAGAAAATAAGGAAGAGGGAGTGTCTGTTGTCCTTAGCCACAGCTTAAGCAGAGGTAGGGGGTACTGCTGTATAAATTGAATAGGCACATGACTACTTAATATTTGGTGAGCACTCTGTGTGACGTGCTAAGAATGCAATGCTGAGGTACAGCCACCACTACCCTTTAAGAGGTTTAGAAGACGGGGTGGCCTGGGTGGCTCAGTCGGTTGAGCATCTGCTCTTGATTTTGGCTCAGGTCATGATCTCACAGTTTGTGAGTTTGAGCCCCACATCGGGATCTGCATTGACAGTGCAGAGCCTGCTTGGGATTCTTTCTCTCTCTCCCTTTCTCTGACCTTCCCCTCCTCTCAAAAATAAATAAATTATAAAAAAAAAGAGGTTTACAAGGGAAGATAAACAAGTGATTTCAATTCTGTTTGATTTTGAGTGCCATGATATAATAATGATATTTAACATTTATTAAGTATTTAATGTGTGCCAGGGACTATGTTAGATTGAATTACACACATCATATTTAATCTACAAATCTTGAGATGGATATTTTACAGATAAAGACATTGAAGGTCATTAAAGCATCACAAAAAACAATATGTATCAGAGCAGGAATTCAAACCCCACAGTTGGTTTGTTTTGTTTTGCTTTGTCTTGTTTTCTTCTAGCTCCTTCACTTTGACTGCCAGCCCCAGCATGGGGTGGGGTGAAGGGATTAGATGGACTTCTTGCAGCACTAAGTTTCCCTACTTTGGTGTTGATGTGGTTTTAAGTAGTGTTTTGTAGGACAGAAGAGTTGACTGTATGTAGTTTACTTAACAATACATGGGTGACTACCATATGCCCCATGCTGTTTTCAGAACTGGGCATTACCCAGGATGTAGTACCTGCCCTAGTGGAGCTGGAAATCTACTGAGGAAGACAGACAGTGGACAGATGGACATATGAGGCATGCCAGGGATGGTCCATGTAGAATAAAGCAGGACATGGGGATAGCACCTGTGTAGAGGCTGGTTCAGATAGGGAGGCTGGGGACATCTCTCTGAAGAGTTTACTCTATAACCATCCAAATGGTTCTGGGCAGATAGATGAGTTTTTTCCTTAGGCAGGATATGAAAATACTTCTTGACATACTAACCCCAATCTTATGCCTATGAGAAATCCCTGAGATAAAGAATTATAAAGACAGAACCCTAAAAGAAAAAGGAGGCATATTTCACCTGAAGTTCCTGCAGTAAGTTCTACTGTGTGTTGAGAAAGTAACCCGCAGCATAGACTAAGGCTGAGGACCACCCAGAAATCAGAGTGTTCTTATGCTGACCTCTTTTCCTAGGGGAACAGTCTGATCCCAGAGCCTCAGGCCTGGAGAGGAGACTAGGGAAAAGCTTGTCTTTTCTTAATTGCCTGTTCTCAGCCGTCTCCTTCCTGGCTTCTCTCCAAATAGTTTTGATATGTTGGCAGGTCTCTGGATTCCGAATGTCTGGGAAACTCAGGAAGCTCATTTGTAAGATGAAGATAACACACTCCTATCTGTCTTGTCAATAGTTAGCGAAAAATAAAGACAAAATGATCTCTGAAAGTTTTGGCAGCTACAGATATTATAAAAATCTAATGCATTATTACAAAAATTATTGTTAATAATTAATGATGATAATGACATGTATTATGTAGTCATTATATATCTGTTTACCCCAAGTTGTAGAACATAGAAAAATTTGATGCTGTACATGTTTTGGAGGAATTTATAATCTAATAGCAGGGTGAAAACAATTATATATAATCAAAAGAATAGCTACAACAAAACATAATAATTACCATGTACTCACAAATAATTTTTCAAAAGAAATAGCTGGAACTAAGCATAATCATGTATTATATGCTTAAAAACAACTTTAAAAGAAACTGAGTGACTTGGGGATTGTGATATGTGGCTATGAAATTTTCCTGGCATCTTCTGGGTTGGAAAGAGAAATAATGTAACCTTCCAGGAAAGTCCCAACAGGAGGAGGAGGATGAAAAGTTGGAGTGTATATTTAAGCCCATAACTCACACTGAGTAAAAACTATGGCACCATTTCATAAATTTTCTTTAGAAGTTTCCCCAAACCGGTTGCTGATTCTCTTCCAATCTGTTCTCTCATAATTGTTTCCAAGCTTAGATATCATGTTTCTGTTACCTATTACCATCAACCAATCCAAATTTACTCACTGATAAAGGATGTTTCTTCAAGATACCCTCTGCGCGTGAGGGTCACTTCTAAGAACGTGGAGTCTTCATCCACAATGTAGTATTCTTTCTCCAGAGAAATCCAAGCCCAGTTCAGATGGAAAGGTTGATGTGTCAGCTTATTTCCTCCTGCAATTGATAAGGGTAAAGGAGAAGTTGGATGACAGTGAGAGAATTAGATAGAAAAATCATCTAATGCAGGGTTTGTATTTTGCTTCTAAAGCCAAGGGTTTCAAAATACATGCTCCTTTTTTATAGAGAAAGAAGTGCTTTGCTTTTCTAGAGAATGTCATGAGCCCTATGTGAGGCCCTGTTCCCCCTGCTTAATGCAGGATTATTAACCTGAGTCTATTCCTAAAAGGTCTTACACATTAGGGTTCCAAAGAACCAAAGCTTGGTAGTTTTAAATTTCACTCATATTCAACACTCCCATCTTTTGCTCACTGTTTCCTTTGTTTGCTTCCTTTCTCCCCTCATTTTCTTTCTCTGCCTTCTGATATACTCTTTTGTATTGTTTATATATCCATTTGCTCTCACAACAGGCTACAATTTCCCTGAACACAGTGTCCACATTATATTTCCTTATTTTATTACTGTGAGGATCTGGTATGATGTGTTGAACTCAGATTCTTTTTTTCTTCTTATTTTTTTTAAATATTTATTTATTTTTGAGAGAAAGAGAGAGAGAGAGACTGAGAGAGACAGACCATGAGCAGGGGAGGGGCAGAGAGAGAGGGAGACACAGAATCTGAAGTAGGTTCTAGGCTCTGAGCTGTCAACACAGAGCCCAATGAGGGGCTCAAACTCACAAACTGCGAGACCATGACCTGAGCTGACGTCGGATTGCTTAACAGAATGAGCCACCCAGGCACCTGAACTCAGATTCTCACTGTTTAAAAACTGTCCAAGTGGACTGTAAGAGACAAGGATATAGGGGGTCTATCTTATTTCCTCTTGTCCACACTGGGTCACAGGCTTCTTTGATGATGGTTAACCTGGCTCCATATTGAGCCTGTGCAATGTGTGTGGATTGGAAGAAAGAGCAGGTTTCCCTCCACTGGGGAGCCATTGTTACAAATAATCACTTGTAGAAGGATGTTGAAATAGGACTCTCTAGGCCTCAGTTGAAACTGAGGCACCAATATAATAGATATGAGCTAACAAAGCGAGTATAGGCAGACTACCACCTACAAAGTTTACAACAGAAAGCTTTACTAACCAGTTCCACAACTACTAAACCCCTAAATCAGATTGAGCATATCATAAAAAGGCAACATGTAGAACAAGAATGGAGGATTTGTAAAGAGAGTACTTTAGAAAAAGCTGATGGGCATCTCTACCACCACCCAAGTAGGGTGTGGGCAAGGAGTAGAGCTACATTCTTCACCTCCAGCCCAGGGAGAGTGGGCTTCAATGAACCTGTTAGAGAGCTGACATGTCCTTCATGTGACTGATGCATTACCAAAAAAGTTCATGCGGCTTTGGCAGGGTAGAGAGAGTGGAGAGGCCTGCATTTGGGAAGTAATTAAGTACCCATGAAGACTGGGACAAGGAGAGCATGCGTGTGGGCCAGAGGTGGGTCATCTGCCCAACAGAACCTGTCGAGGAGGCAATGCGATCCCAGTGGGAAGCTGGAAGCTGACCACCAGATCCCTGTCAACTGCAGAAACGGTGAAAGATGAGGAACTGCACGTTCCATAGTCAGGACTCTTTAAGGAACTCATGAAAACACCAATGGAAGAAAGAGTCGCCGTTAAATAGTTGCCATCCAGGGGCCCCAACATCGGATGCAACAATACTTGCCACACCAGACTATGCTCTGTCCCCCATCTCCCCTCTCTCTGGGGCTAGCCGAAGGATCAAAGCTTTGCTAGGAAGCCAGGAGAACCATGAACATGGGAAGAGCAGAAGATGGCCTCTGCCCTCCCCCCTTGTCCCAGCTCTGGCTAATAGCTGCAGAGAAGGCATAACACAGAACAAGTTCTGATATTTAATTACTGCTTCGGGCTGTGAATTCTAATGACCAGACTGACACTGTGTTTTTGATTTAATATGGCTGTAAGATGTTTTTATCTGAGAGTGATTAGAAAAGTTGTGTGACTGCCAAGTATCCATTGTAGGAGGAAGGGAAGAACCTTTCTTCCCAGCACCACCACTGAAAAAAATGTTAAAAGAACATACAGCTAAAATCATAATTTGATTACATCACAAGTTGTGCTCATTTGGTGCACCAGGAATGCACTGATATATAAATGCAAGGTAAATGCACCTGCTGAATTTCATGTTTATGATCCATCTATCTTCTCTTTAAAGAACATTATTGATATTACTGTGGATATTTTGATAAGTACAGAAAAGTGTAAGACAAACATACCAGAAACCCTTTTATGTTATTTAAAGATATGATACTGGTCTTGTTTCTAGTTTGAAACCACTTAAATTCATCAAGTATGTAGTTTTGTTTTGTTTTGTTTTGATTTTGAAATCATGAGTCAAAATAATACTTCAAGTTTACTCTTTTTTGAAGTTCTGTCATATAAGCTTTATTTTGTTCTGATAACCATACTACAGAATAGGATAAATATTAGTCTCATTGTATATCTAGGCAAGTAGTTTCAGGAAAATAAAGTAACTGGGCCAGGTCTGTGCAGGGTAGTGGCAAGGTCTTGTCTGGACTGCAGACTTCTAGTCCTGTGCTCTGGTTTTGACTCTGAGTGCCACTCCTATGATTAATGCTCCTGGATCAATGCAACTCAAATGCTTCAAAAGGGAAATGGGCAAGGAGCACCTGGGTGGCTCAGTCAGTTGAGCGTCCAACTTCAGCTCAGGTCATAATCTCACAGTTCGTGAGTTTGAGCCCCCTGTTGGGCTCTCTGCTGTTAGCACAGAGCCCACTTCAGATCCTCTGTCTCCCTCTCTCTCTGCCCTTTCCCCACTTGCTCTCTCTCTATCAAAAATAATAAATAAACATTTTTAAAAAAATTGAAATGGGCAAAATCTATTGCAAACAAGATTCTCCGAATCAAAATATCCATGATGAAAAAGGATCAACAAGTAGAGACAAAGATATTTTCACATCCCAAATGTATATGATATGGATTTCTCAAAAAACGGGGTCTGAAAATCTTTAGACCCTAGCAGCTACCCTAAGTTTCTGCCCCCTAGATCCACATGGCTTCTTGTTAAGACTTCTCTCTGGGTGTTTGCTTCATTCTGTATTCTCTGAATACCAGCTAGCTTTCTCCACTTGTCCATGCATGTATCCTGCGTGTCCCCCATGTATCCTGATTTGCTTATCTTTATTTCACATGACCAGCAGAGATAGATTAGCCTCATGGCATTTCAATGGTCAAGCTTGGGTGTGGGTAGCTGTGGTGTTATTAGGTGTGGCCTCGCTGCAGCGTGAGGTTGAGGAGGAAGGCAGTTCTTAGTGAAAAGCGCTTGAAGATTTAGATATCTAAATGGTATTTGTGTCCTAACATCAGGATGCAAAAACTAGGTGAAAATAGTAGAGGGCCCTTTTACATTCTTGTCACCAATAGTTTTTCTGTACTCAGATTCTTAAAATAAAATGTACAGATAATCCCAAGAAGCAGCTACGTGGCACAGAAACAGCAGAGACTTTGGATATAGCATCAAGTGACCACTCTGCTATTAATTAGCTATACAGACTCAGAAAAGTTACCAAGTACCGTTGAATTGTAGATTCTTTGACTGTTAAATGAGCATGATAACAATAACAATGACAGGAATAATATCTTCCTCAGAGCTGTAAGGATTACCCGAGATAGTAAAGGCACACAGTAGGCACTCAAAGAGTGGTCACATTAAGGCTATACTGACATCGATGCACATAATTTAATGGAGAAGCAGGAGAAAATAAGTACAAATCAGTACTTTTAAATGTATAAATCAGTTAGGTACAGAAGACCATTTGTTTGCTCATTCACACATCCTATAAATAATTACTTTAAATTCTAACCAATCAGCAAACACAGTGCTAAGATTTGTGCTAAGTGTTGTGGATCAAAAGACATGCAAGTGATAAAGTTAATTTGTATATCAGGACCCACAAAATGGACCAGTGGCCCAGTCCATGTCACAAAATCTAAACCTAAGTCAGCCTGTGCTTACTGGAAACACTTGTCAAGGAAACTCAACATACAAGCCTCCAACTCAACTTTGGCTACTCAAAACTTCAAAAGGGAAATGCGAGCCTTATAAAGAAATCCCCAGCCTCCCAGCCAACCATGCACTGCCTCTTCTAATGCTCTATGAGACTTGCCCTCGCGCCCAAATCCTATGGGAAGTGTTCCACTGCTTGTGAGGCACTGCCTCCCCCAGTCCATGAATGGCTTTCTCTTGAATAAAGGATATCAAACTGGTTGCTCAATTGTATTATTTTTGTCACTTGACACAAGGTATAATTTCTTCAGAGAGGATATGGACAGATTTCATGAGACAGTAAGGGCTTAAGCATTGGGCGGTGATAGTGGAGAAGAAATGGACAGTTTAGAGAGAATAAAGGAGAATTGACAGGTTTGGGGGATGAGAAGCCAGAACACGTGAGGAAGGCTGTCAGAGAGGGACTCCGAGCTTAAATCGGGCAGCTGGAGGAATTGTGTAATGTGAGCAGATATAGAGAAGTTAGGAGGGGAAGACAACTTGGGAGTTTAATTTCAGATTTGGCTTTGAAGGGATGATAAGAAGTCCAAAGGAAAAGTTCATCAGTTATTTTGGATACTTGGAGATTTGGGAAAAAGTTTCAGGAATGGACAAAGGCAAGAAATGTATATTTGGGTGTACTGTGATACAGGGAGTCTCTGAGAGGGAGTTTTAAAGTCCAGTTTTTCAAAATAACAATAAAGAGCTAAATATATGTTATAAAATTTTTATAATTAAAAAATTTTTTTACATTTATTTTTACATTTTTGAGAGACAGAGACAGAGACAGAACACAAGTTGGGGAGGGGCAGAGAGACGAGACACAGAATCCGAAGCAGGCTCCAGGATCGAGCTGTCAGCACAGAGCCCGATGCAGGGCTCGAACTCACAAACTGTGAGATCATGACCTGAGCCGAAGTCAACCGACTGAGCCACCCAGGCACCCCAATTTTTAAAAAAAGTTTTTAATGTTTATTTATTTTTGAGATTTTGAGAGAGAGAGAGAGAGAGAGATGTGTAGAGTATGAGCAGGGGAGAGACAGACAGACACAGAATCCAAAGCAGGCTCCAGGCTCCGAGCTGTCAGCACATAGCCTGACGTGAGGCTGGAACCCAAGGACTGAGAGATCATAGCTTGAGCCGAAATCGGATGCTTAACTGACTAAGCCACCCAGGCTCCCCCCAGGCACCCCAATTTTTATAATTTTTTAAAGTTTATTTATTTGAGAGAGACAGAGAGAGCCCAAGATGGGGAGGGACAGAGAGAGGAGAGAGAGAATCCCAAGCAAGCTCTGAAGAGTCAGGGTGGAGCCCCATGTGGAGCTAGAACTCATGAAACTGTGAGATCATAACCTAAGCCGAAATCAAGAGTCAGATGCTTAACTGACTGAGCCACCCAGATGCTCCTATATTATACAATTTTTGTACTTTGTCAGACACTGCCTCTTAGACACTGTCTTTAGAGTAGTATGATCCTGGCTGAGCACCTGACCTCAGACATCCTGGGGCCCTGAAGAAGCTGATTCAGGCATTGCCCTCTTCTACTCTCAGACCGGTTGGTCCCTGGACTTTGAAACAGGAGCCAAGCCAGGAGCAATGTGGAGGAAAGGACTTGGTCTCTACCAGTCACCTTGACTTGCATGTGTGGCTCTGACTTAGTCTCTCCTATTGGTTGGCTATGCACCATCACTTGCTGGGGAAAGGGTTGGGAGTGGGGGGTAGAAGGGATTGGAATATAAGAAAGAGGAAGTGGTTGGAATGGCCAGGGAGCCCCTGCTAAGATGGAGGTCCCACCTGTGAGGGTCAGTTACAGGGCCCTTAGCTTTGGAAGTCAGGGTATTCTGAGGAGGAGAGGAGGTGTGGGATGTGACTATGATCCTTTCCAGTGGGGGCCAGAGAGGATGGTTGCCTAGGCCTTAGCTGTGCCCTCCCAGGCTTCAGTTGGTAGCACTCTTCACAGGTGCAGCTTCTTCCCCTGGACCCAGAAGCAGGCAGGCAGCCAGCTGATGCATTAACAATTACATCCCAAATAATGAGAGGTGGTTTAATGTATAATGAATAAGAATGCAGACGTTGGATTGCATGAAAGTCCAATTTATGAAAGACTTTGCATAGACGATGTTATGTATTTCAATAAGGAAGTAACTGTAAAAAAAAAAAAAAAGAAGATCAAGAACTAAACGTTGGGGACAGTTGCCTTTGGGAGCCAGTGAAGGAAAATAAGTAACAAAATGGAAAATAAGAAGCCTTTGAGTTAGTTTCATCCCACTGTGTAAGTCTGATATAAAACTACCATCCAGAAGTAAAAAAAAAAAAAAGGAGAGTTTCAAGCATAACCATAATCTTCTTATCAAAGGATGATACTTTGTTATTTGCTATATCAAATGATAACAGCTACATATCTAGTTACACTCTAGGGCAGCATTTTTCAACCTCAATACTATTGACATTTAGGCTGGATAATTCTTTGTTGTGAGGGGCTGTCCTGCGGATTGTAGGATGTTTAGCAGTATCCTTGACCTCTACCTACTAGAAACCGACAGCAGTCTCTCACCTACCCCTATCCTCCAATTGTAACAATAAAAAAAAAAAAAAAGTCTCTAGACATTGCCAAATGTCCCCTAGGGAGAAAAATAATCTTTCATTGAGAACCACTGGTGCAGATGAAATTAAAGGATTTTACTGCATCTCTGATAAAAAATGTTCCTATTGGGGCGCCTGGATGGCTCAGTCAGTTGAGTGTCCGACTTCAGCTCAGGTCATGATCTTGCAGTTCGTGAGTTCGAGCCCCGCATCAGGCTCTGTGATAACAAACAGCTCAGAGCCTGGAGCCTGCTTCAGATTCTGTATCTCTCTCTCTCTCCCCCTCCCCTGCTCATGCTCTGCTTCTCTCTGTCTCTCAAAAATAAATAAATGTTAAAAAAATTTTTTTAAATGTTCCTATATTTCATACTCCTATTTTGGGAGAATGACAAATGAAACATTTTGGATTTGAATTTGACATTGATAATCAAACATTCCCCGTTGACTTCAGAAGGTAGCCTGAATCTAAGTTAATCTGAGGAAAATTAGAAGGATACAATATCAAGGACATTAAAACTATTTTTCCTGTGGACAAATCAGAGTTTAAAGTTGGGGACAAGAGCGATATTCATGGGATCTGATTAACCATCACACTTTTTTCCTGGGCAGCTATTGAAATGGAAGCATCAGGTCGCTAAGTTTAGGTGGGAAGACCAGAGGCAGCCCTCCCACACGTGATCTCTGTGCAATAGGCAGGTGCCTCCATCTCTGCTCCCCCATCTGTAAGACGGTGGTAAAGACAGGGTCACAGGAGGCACTGGATAGGAGAGACCGTGTAGGTGGGGAAGTGTGGGCACGTCATTTTTATGGTTTGAGCTATTACTATTAAGTTCCTTTTTTCTCCTTCATGAGTCAGGAGAATGAATTATTAAGAAAAGAACTATGTAGAACGAAATTAATGCTATAATGTTCTAAACAGAACATATAAGCTCATAATGGGGGATGCAGGATGGGGGTAAACAGGACCAACATGTCCCAAGTGCCTGATACATGTGGAGCTCTGGGCTAGGAAGTGTGCAATCTGCCAATGAGAAAGAAGAAAAATAAGAGACAAACAAGATGGAAGAGATAGGAGTCAGGGAATAGGAACTGACAGGACCAGTCTGGACGAGGAAAAGATCTGAGTGCACAGTGAGGTGAAGAGAAGTAGAAAAGTGAATTTTGGAATGGCAAGGGCTTAGAAAGCAATTGGAAGTAATAATGGAGAAAAATACCCAACTGCAGAATTTCAAGCTTCTTGAATTGAAGGGCATAATGCATTTACATTTTCATAAAATCTCCCATTGAGTTTTTTTAAAAAGGAAATATATCCTAAGTGTTTTACCCAAATACTATATTCAGGAAGATCTAATTTTGATGTAACTTAGGTACCAATTTTGGTTTCTGATATAATCTCTTCTTTTCAAATGAAATGATTGGAAAACACCTTAAAATGAAAAATAGATTATGTATTGCTAAAGACAATTTTGAAAATACATCTAAAATAAATGCTGACTCTCATGCTTGCTTTGGCAGCACATACACTAAATATACTAAAATTGGGACAATACAGAGAACATTAGCATGGCCCTGTGTGAGGATGACACAGGAATTCATGAAGCATTCCATGTTGAGAAAAAAATAAAAACAAAAAACAAATAAATGCTGACTCTCAAATGAGTCAAATCAAGTATTAAATGATAAGGTAGCAGTCATTGTCAAATGTTAATGGCTTATGGCCTTGAGCCTGAAAAAAGATTTAATTGAATAGGATATTTGATCTCAAATGTTTAATAATTACCAATGAAAATCTAATATCATACTCATGTTTTTTAATACTCCATGACATTTTCAAATAGCTTCATTGTCATAAGCATTTAACTTCTACAGCCACCAACTTTAAAATGTATCTGACTTCCATAAGCACCACCTCATCATAATACCTATCACTATCAATTTTCACGTAGTGTCAGTTAATACCATTTTTCTTTGGAAAATGCTTCACAGTGCCTCATTGTGATGAAATGTGTTCGAGGCTTGATGCGTACAGCTAAGTTGCATGTCTACAGAATAGAACTATGATAAATATAATGTATTCTTCCCCAGTAGAGGTATAATTTCAGGGAAAAGAAAGTAACTTGAGATAGAAGAATTAACAAAATTAGGTAAGAGAAAAAGTCAAATTGCATGAGACCAACTTCCATTTTTTTCCCTAGCTGTCTCCAGTGTTCCTGGAGTTGTGAGCAGCAATTTAAAACCATGTTCTTTGTTGGGTGAGATATACCACATCCCCTTCCTGCGCAAGGATATTATTCCACCCTCTTTTCTTTTGCATAATTCACTTCTATTCAGTAACTCCATGGGCCTGCCTGATTCTTCCTTCAGTGATTCAGGGTGTGGCCACCCATGACCCAAAGCAGGGGAGGAGAGGTGGCCCTCCTTTTGGAGTCCCCAACACACAGGTGCATGTCCATTCTCTTCTTGAGGAACAACAGGTTGTTTTGTGCAAATCAGGTTTTTCAGAAAAGGAGGGGAAAACTAAAAAGCAAACAGATGAGCTATCTACAGTCATTTCTCTCATTGTGTTCTTCTAAGCTACAGCAATGTTACTTCCCAGACAGTGTTTCTATATTCACTTATGCAGTCTTTGGAAATGTGTGGGCAGGTGATGGAGGAAGGGATCTTTGTGTTCACCGCCAGGTGGGAGGGGCTACAGGGGCGGCAGGTGTAATGCAGTGTGACAGAGGTGTTTGGTATTCTTTTTGGAGATGTCCCCAAACTGTCTTGATGATATATTTGGCTCTCCAATTTGAAGAATAAAACCCAACACGTTATTGCTATGTATGACAATACAAGTTATCTGTGCCCCTTCTTGCCTTCTTAAAATAGAGTTCTTCAATATTACTGCAGTGGAAGCAGGCGGAAAAAGTAAAGACCAGAAGCTTTTCTTCGATTGTTTTGCATGCCTCAATAGGGGCACCACATCCTGCCCTTGACACAAAACAAAACTATCCGAAGTACTCTCAAAGCAAGACTTTAGAATGTTAAAAAAAGGATGAGACTCTATTAGCAGAAGTTTCCAACTAGGAGGAAAGAAAAAATACACCAATTGCATGATCACATGCAATGGCCATTTCTCTTTGGGAGTTGGGGCTCCACATGGCATAACTGGAAGGGAGAAAACATTGTGCCTTCTTCCTTCTCAAGACTCTATAGGATTCAAGGAGGATGTTGAAGCAAACTCTTCCTTCCAGAGAATGTAATGTAATGTAATGAAATATTATGCAATGCAATGCAGACCAATGCAATATATATAGCAAATTCCTCTTTGGAGATCAGAACAGTCATTCTCATTTTTGGATACCATCTAGATAGAGCCAGAGAAAGCTCAGGGTCTTTCTCAGAACCTCATTATTTTTTCTCTCCAAAGAGGGATGGAATTAAAACCTTTCTGAGTTCCTTCCAGGTTTACCATTCCCTAGTTCTTTCTGTCCCCCTTGGTAGGTGGCACTGTCACAGCAATAAAGAAAACATACTAACTTATTACGTCCCAGTTTGGAAAAATAGTATTACTCAGCATAAGTTGGTGCAACTTGATAAATCAAATGCAAACTTTAAGCTCTCAGGAGGCTTATCCACATGTGAGGAGGATGAGTTCTTGGGAAGGCACACCAACTATCTGGGTACAGAGGTGCACTGGCACATCCAGAGGTGTGATCTTAACCCCACTGGCATATTACAACTGAATCCTTTAATATCTGAGATCTCATGTGAAAATCCAATGCTTACCACCACTTTGAATACAGGGACGGGCATACATGACATTTGACAAGTGAAGGGACTATAGTTCAGTAATTGTGCCTCACTCAAGGTCACATAGCTAGTCAATAAATCTAAAAGTATGCAAAGCCCTCATGGTCTGGATTCTTTCCACCATGGCTCCCCACCCCCGTCATCTCCTACCTCTCTTGCTGCCTTTGGAGCCTATGAGTTAGCTTATTCTAAGTTATGTGCAGTTTGTGAAGCTAACGGTGAAGCTAAAAATTCTTAGTCATCCTTCAAGGCCCAGTTTGAACATTGCTCCTTGGAAAAACTTCCCTGGGTGATGGTTCATCTCTGTCACTCATGCACATATCTCCTTGCTAGTACTTGAGTGAATTGTCTCTATGTCTGGTTCTCTTTCCATATCAGTAGCTTATTTTCATTATGGAGTTCCTAGCCCTTGGCAAAGATCCTAGAAATTACAGGGCTCAATAAATACTTGTTGAATGACTGACTGCCTCCTGGAGAAAAACTGACCTAAACATAGATTTAAAGAATAGAATGAGCACTGCCAATAATTTGACCTAGGTGCAGTTTGTAAATATATTACCTTGCTTCATAAAAATGTAGATAATGGTTTTTAAAAAATGTAGTGATATCATAGCATGGACCTGTGGTTTTATTCTAGTTAGAAAGGGAGTCAGAACCTGCAATCCAGGTTGTTATCCTCTTAGCTTAGAACTACTTCTGCAAAATACTGTGTGCACAGGCTGTGAACTGATCTTTAAACTTGAGGGTCTAGTTCTAGAGACATCTTTAAAAAAATAATAAAAATACTCTTTCACAGAGGCACTTGGGTGGCTTATTGGTTGAGCATCTGATTTTGGCTCAGGTCATGATCTTGTGGTGAGTTTGAGCCCTTCAATGGGCTCTGTGCTGACAGCTTAGAGCCTGGATCCTGCTTTGGATTCTGTGTTTCCCTCTCTCTCTGCCCCACCCTGCTCGTGCTGTTTCACTCACTCTCAAAAATAAACAATAAAACATTAAAAAATTAAAAAAATATATTCTTTTACATTTCCATAGTATATATTATTTAACTCCTCCCCCCCCCCCCCCACCATAGTCCAGTGTTCTGCTCATGTTCTAGAAACTGATCACATAACACTGGACATATAGGTTTGTGCTTGATTGGCATTAGAAATGAGATAGTATAAGGCATGGCTGAATACTTTGTTCTTTATCTCAGTAATTGATGCAGCCAGACACCATGCAAAAGTAAAGTCTTCCCTTTGAAATGTCTGTGATAACTGATAATGGATAAAGAAGATGTGATATATACATATACATATACATATACATATACATATACATATACATACACACACACACAATGGAATACTACTGGGCAATGGGAAAGAATGAAATCTTGCCATTTGTAACAACATGGATGGAACTGGAGGGTATTATACTAAGTGAAGTCAGAGAAAGACAGATACCATGTTTTCACTCATATGTGGAATCTGAGAAACCTAACAGAAGACCATGGGGGAAGGGAAGGAGAAAAAAATAGTTTCAAACAGAGAGGGAGGTAAACCATAAGAGACTCTTAATACAGAGAACAAGCTGAGGGCTGATGGGAGGGAAGGTGGGGAGGAGGGGAAAATGGGTGATGGACATTGAGAAGAACAATTGTTGGGATGAGTACTGGGTGTTGTATGTAAGTGATGTATCATGGGAATCTACTCCTGAAGCCAAGAGCACACTGTATACACTGTATGTTAGCTAACTTGATGATAAATTATATTTAAATAAATAAATAAATATTTTATGAATTAATGAAAACATAAATAAATAAATAAATAAATACAAAAAATAAATAAAATAGCTGTGATGGTATGCTAAGCTTTTTTTTTTAATAGCACATTATTTTTTAAAAGTGGACAGAAATAAATGAACTCATGCTGGGGGCTTGCAAGGACTTCCAAGTACTAGTTAAATTGGGCCACTTTGCTCTCTGACATGTTGCTTACATTGCTTTCAAGTGCGATACTAACATTGTGGTGGTTATACTGAATTCTCAAGAAATGGATAGCTTTTATATACGTGTTTTCATTTTCTTAAGAATGATTCTACAGTTTTATTTGCTTTGTAGCTTAGCATTTCTCTCCTTCTCCACAACCCAACAGAAAAAAAAAAAAAGAAATGAGATAGTATAATAAAAATTGTTATGTATGTGTAATGAAAGTAATATTTCCTGAAAAGCCATAATACACTCTATACCTTAGGAAGATGTGATTCCAACCAAACCAAGTCCCTACAGTTTTTTATAGGTGTTCAACACAGGACACATCCCCCAGGGTGGCTACTCTAATGTCAGCTAAAAGCAGCTCTGAAATAGTGGGCTTGAAAACCAGAATCACTTATTCTCCTACAAAGAAAGAGACAAATGTCACATCCCCATCTCAGCTTATGTCTACAGTCAGCCCAAAGGAGATAGAAGAGTGTTTCAAGAGCAATTTGATTTGGAAGTGTTGGGAAAGGAGGAGTCACGTGAAAAAAGGGTCAAAAGGAAGCTCTACAGAGACATAAAAATAAAGTTCTACTCATCACGGCCCAGAATGTAGAGCCAAGTATATTCATATATCCTTGTAAGTGGGTTTGGCCAAACCTTGGAACCATCTAACTAAGCTCTAAATGAATGGGGAATGACATCTGGTAGAGTTCTTCTTAAGGTCTGACAAGACAATAATTAGGGAGGAAAGGTTGGAAGGTAAAGTAAACCGCAGACTAGCTCTGTGTCATCTCCATTGTTAGTCCAGGCCTTAAAAAATGGGCAAGCCAGAGAGCCAACAAATGTCATTAGCCTAATTCTTGGCAAGTACTTATCAGGCAAAGAATATACGCTGAGCTTTTATTTTCCCAGGGGAAGCATTCAATTTGTCAGCAATTCCTCTCTGCCAGACCACAAGTCAACAATTGCTAGATAAATGAAAAGCTTCCACTCAACTTACAAACTCTTGGGTAAAGTATTTATTTTCTAGAAATAAAAGTGCCTTTTTTTTTTATAGCACAAGCTATAAATGGTCCCAGTAGGTTCCACTAAAGCAATCAAATGCCAAATACATAAATCTTATAGACCCTTATGGAAAATGGAAGTGGCTCTGTTACACATCATGTTGAATGAGACTATAGATTCACAGAATAAAAAATGGCAGAATAGGTCATAGCTAATAGGTCAGTGACAGACTAAACCCATTGCTGTAGTAATGGTAAGGGAAATTCAGTGTAACAATCACTTGAGATATACTTTATGAAGACAAAATTTGTTTTGAAGACTTTGGATTATATGCTTTCTGAATTATGCTGTTGCATAATTTGACCTTGGCTCCTATTATATATAATGGTCAGGAGATACTCAACTGTGAAAAGAAATGTTGTGGGTGAGGTTTAACACACACAGATGTGTGTGTGTGTGTGTGTGTGTGTGTGTGTGTGTGTGTTTGCTTTGTCAAAGCCTTTCTCTGTTTCCTTCATCCTGCCTTTCCTGTATATCTGCCTCTCCTCGATTTCCACTTCATCTTTGTGTTTACATGAGCTCTTTCCAGCTTCTAGAAGACTAGTTAGTATTTGTATATACTATATTTAAAAAATTTAAAACGGAAGGAATGGTGATTCCATAAGCAGCATCTAAAAAGAGGCTTCTCAGTTTATTCTTTGCCTGGACTATACCAAAGGGAATCCAATCTAGTAGCTCCCTTGAAGTTTACAAAACAATTTCAAGGTAATGCTTTACCCCCATGTCTTTCACCGAACATGCTGAAACATAAAAATGGGTACAACCTCTGAGGTCATTTTCGGTCTTCAGGTCTATGATTCTAAGTGGGCATAAAAATGATACTGATAGTAGTTTTTACAATTTCACTCTTTTTAAAATAAGATGAAAGCTCAATGTTTAGGGCATATAATTTCTTTTAAAAAGTGTTCCTTGGGGTTTATAAGGAAAGGAAATATTTTCCAACTCAGAGCATATGAATTTTATGGCACCAACCATAGAACAAAAATATGATGGCCCCTTAAGCCAAGGTCCTTTGCCCAGCATGATTTTCCACAGTTACATTACACTACATGGACTTTTGGTTTTCCTAGGCAGGCCCAGGCAGAAGTCATGAATCAAGGATCAAAATATGCTATTTCTATCAAGATTATCCTTTCCAAAATTATTTCCATAATTTTCCAGATTCTGGATTTCTTTCTATGTATTAATACTGGCTGACACAACAGACTGGGAATAAGTATCACTAGGGAACAGAGGAGAAACACTTCTTAAGACACATGTGGCTGCTTTTCTCATGCAGCACGTGCACGAGATTCCAGTGGTGCTGAAGGCGGATCTGCAGTCTGCTTCAAGAGGAGAGCAACCCAACATGTACCTTAATGTTTACAGCAGCACTATCAACAATAGCCAAAGTATGGAAAGAGCCCAAGTGTCCATTGACTGATGAATGGATAAAGAAGATGTGGTATATCTGTCTATATCTATGTCTATATCTATATCTATATATCTATATCTATATCTATCTATGGTTTTACACACACACACACACACACACACACACACACACACACTGGCATATTATTCAGCCATCAAAAAGAATGAAATCTTGACATTTGCAACAATGTGGATGCAACTAGAGTGTATTATGCTAAATGAAATATGGCAGTCAGAGAAAGACAAATGTCATATGATTTCACTCATACCTGGAATTTAAGAAAGAAAACAGATGAACAAAGGGGAAGGGAAGGAAAAATAAGATAAAAACAGAGAGGGAGGCAAACCATAAAAGACTCTTAAAGATAGAAAACAAACTGAGGTTGCTGGAGGGGTGGTAGGTGGGGGGATGGGCTAATGGGTGATGAGCATTGAGGAGGGCATTTGTTGGGATGAGTACTGGGTGTCATATATAAGTGATGATTCAGTGGGTTCTACTCCTGAAGCCAATAGTATACTGTAAGCTAATTAACTTGAATTTATTTGTTTATTTTTAAAATGTTTATTTATTTATTTTTGAGAGAGAGAGAACACAAGAAGGGGAGGGACAGAGAGAGAAGGAGACACAGAATCTGAAGCAAGCTCCAGGCTTTGGGCTGTCAGCACAGAGCCCGGTGTGGGCTTAAACTCACCAACTGTGAGATCATGACCTGAGCTGAAGTCAGACTCTTAATTGACTGAGCCACCCAGGTGCCCCATTGAATACTTATTGAAATAAGTAAGTAAGTAAGTAAGTAAATCAATCAATCAATAAATAAAGTTTTTGGCAAAACTGTTACTGTGATGTAAGTTAATTTTACGTGTCAACAAAAAAGATGATGTCCAGTATTTTTGACAAACACTAGTCTAGACATTGCTGTGAAGGTATTCTTTCGCTGTGATCAATGTTTACAATCAGTTGAATTTAAGTAAAACGGAATGTGGGTGTGGCTTTCATCCAATCAGCTGAAGGTCTTAAGAGCAATGACAGGTTTCCCCAAGAAGAAGCAATTCCAACTCAGACTGCAACATAAAAACCTGCCTCAGTTGCCCACTTGCTGGCCTACCCTGCAGATTTCAAATTTGCCAGCTCTACAACTGTGTGAACCAATACTCTGTTTCTGTCTGTCTCTCACACACACACACTTCCTATACCTCTTCTACTCCTACTGTTCTGTGTTTCTGGAGAACAGTGACTAATACAGTCACCATAATACCTGCCCCCTCCCCCTTTTTTCCTCTGATACATTAAGCTTTTCTGAAACTATTCTAGATGCAAGCATCTCCCAACATGTCCTTTTAATCATATTTAGATGTTGGGACCCTGTCTTCCTGTTTTGTTTGCTTGTTTTAATTCAGTCAGATGCATTTAGCACACAGCCATTGCAACATGAATTCTCTGGAAAGAATTTTTCCCTTTCCCCAGTGACAGAGACGAACCATTTTGATCTACCTAATTTGCCCAAAGAGCTTTTATGAAGCTTTAAACTCAGACCCTTCAAAAAAGACAATATTAGATGGAAAAGAAAAATCTATGTTTATAAAACTGACCAAACCTGTACAACTGCTTGGAAATGCTAGGAAAGTTTAGAGATATAACACAAAGGTTTAAAAGTGTTTTTATATAAACTATACCTAATATCTATTCAAAAATCCTCTGGGGAAAAACTTGAGTTGTAGAAGGGATGCATTTGCACTCATTACTTAAAGTGTTAGGATATATCCTGATATATTTTCTGGAACTAAGGATTACGATTTTTTTTAAAACCTAAATTCTGTGGCTTACAAATCTTAGTTTTACAAAATAGAGTTAATTTCACATTTTAATTAGGATAGTAAAACAAGAGAATGCCATTGATGGAAAAAAATGTATCAGAACAAGTTTCTATGACTGTTACATTTCCCTGAACGTTCTAAATGCATTTGATTGCAGTTGTAGATTCTGCCTCACCGGTGTGAAAATATTAGCTATATCTGAGCTTCAGAGCAACTCCTCATTGTAACTAAGTTTTCTTTAGTTATACTCATGTTCCATATCCCCTGCTGGATGTGATGCTCTTCCCCTGCTCATCCTGTTCATCAGGCAACCTCTGATCAGCACTGCAGCCTTTGGAAAATCTCTGGATTCCTCCTGATACCATACATGGGTATACAGACTCTTGTTTATTTTTCCTTTGTGGAAGTTAAATTAATGCCAACCCAGGGAAAGAGAAATGTTGACTGGGAGTGTTAACAAGACCCTTCACAAGATTTAAATTCTCATTACCTTGAGGCATCAATAGATACCCACTGAACATACTTTTTTTCTATTCTTTATCCATACTTCCCATACTTCCCCCTTCCTGCCCAGTTTGAGAAAAGTTTAAGGTATGCACCATGATGGTTTGATTTATATAGATTGTGAAATGATTACAATAGGTTCAGCTAATGTCTGCTTTCTTATATAGGTACAATAAAAAGTAAATAAAGAAGAAAAGAAAAAAAGGAAAAAAAATTCTCCTTGTGATGAGAGCTGTTAGGATCAATCTATTCTCATGGGAACTTTCCTGTCTATTGTACAACAGTGTTAACTGTGTTCATCATGTACATTACATCCCTAGTGCTTATTTATCTTGTAACTAGAAGCTAGTACTTTTTGACCACCTTCTTCCAATTCTCCCTCTCCCAACAATTCACCTCTGGTAAGTCTAATCTCTTTTTTTCTTTTTTTAGATTCCACATTTAAGTGAGATCGTACAGTATTTTTCTTCCTCTGTCTGGCTTATTTCAGTTAGCAAAATGCCTTCAAGGTCCATCCATGTTCTTGCAAATGGTAGGATTTCCCTGTTTTATGGCTAAATAATATTACATTGTGTATATATACCACAACTTCTTTATCCATTTGTCCATTGATGGACACTAAGGTTGTCTCCATGTCTTGGCTATTGTAAATAATGGTGCTGTCAATGTGGGGATGCACAGATCTTTTTGTTAATGTTTTTGTTTCCTTTGAATATTTCCAGAAGTGGAATTGCTGTATCATATGTTATTTTTAGGAGTTTTGAGGAACCTCCATACTGTTTTCCTTAGTGACTGTCTTACAATCCCACCAGTAGTGCACAAGAGTTCCCTTTTGCCATATCCACGCCAGCATTTGTTATCTCTGGTGTTTTTGATCATGGACATTCTAACGGGCATGAGGTAATGTCATTGTGGTTTTGATTTGCATTTCCCTAATGACTAGTGATGTTGAGCATCTTTTCATGTGCCTGTTGACCTTTCATATATCTTCTTTGGAAAAATGTCCATACGGGTCCTTTGCCCACTCTTTCTTTCTATCTTTCTTTCCTTCTTCCTTGCTTGCTATTGAGTTGTATGAGTTCTTTATATATTTTGGATATTAACTCCTTACCAAATCTATGGTTTGCAAATTCCCCCCCCCCCCATTTCATAGGTTATCTTTTTCACTTTCTTGATAGTTTCTTTTGATTTTGTGGCTTGCGCTTTAGATGTCATATCTGAAAAATCATTACCACTGCTCATGTTAAGAACTTTATCCCTATGTTTTCTTCTAGAGTTTCATGGTTTCAGGGATTACATTTAAGTCTATAATCCATTTTTTTAAAGTTTATTTATTTATTTTGAGAGAGAGAGAGAGAAAGAGAGAGTGCACACACATGTATGCACAAAAGCAGGGAAGGGGCAGAGGGAGGGAGAGAGAGAATCCCAAGCAGGCTCTGCACTGTCAGTGTGGAGCCAGTCATGGGGCTCCATTTCAAAACTGTGAGATCATGACCAGAGCCCAAATCAAGAGTTGCACACTTGACTGCTTAACTGACTAAACCCCTGTGATCCATTTTGAGTCAACTTTTATAAGTGGTTTAAGGTATGGGTCCAGTAATGGGTCTTATGGTGTTGAGATTGAGCTCCACAGTGGGCTCCATGCTGGGCTTTGAACCTAGTTAAGATTCTCTCTCTCTCTCTCTCTCTCTCTCTCTCTCTCTCTCCCCCCCCCCCCCGTCCCTCTCTTGCTCATACATGCTCATTCTCTCTCTCAAAATAAAAATAAAAATAAAAATTGAAAGCTGTATACAAATCTTTCTCTCACCTGTTTGTCATTGCATATGAAACTATGTATGTAATACATTGTTAATACATGATTGTTAATACATGAACCTCCGTGTACTTGCTTTGATAGTATAGATAACAGAATTGCTCCAGTTTGTTTAATGGCAAATCAAGATTCTGTTTTCACACTGGTTAGCATCTTTTGTTGCTTCTTGGTGTAAGTTCTAGGACCAGTTCATGGGACTTGCATAAAACTTAGAAGAAAACAACCGGTTGTTGAAATTGAACAAACCAATCTGTGACATCTACTTTCATGGCTTGGGCTTGGTAAAACAGGAAGCTAGTTGGGGGTATTCTATATACATTAGTTATGCTCTTTCTCTCCTTGTTCCTAAGTATTGCTCTTGTCATGTCAATTGTTAACAGAATCATAAACATTGCACCATCACTATTCCAACCATCTGATGATTCTGTAACAAAAGGAATCTGAAGGGACTCTGATAAAGACAGTGATATTTTATAAAATTAGTCCCCCTCATCAAAATTGTGGTGTAGACCTGAAAATCAGATAATTTGCCTATCCTTCTGTAATCACTGTGTTTTGTCTAGATAGATGAAAATTAATAGGAGGGACTATAAATGAACTTTGTACCTGCGACAGCTCTTGCCTAGGAGGTATCAAAAGTGGATGTTGTATCTCCCACAGTTGGTTCTAAACAGCCTTAGCTGAAACTGCTATGAATTTAAAGCACCCACCAGCTAAAGATGAACAATGATTGGTATGTTAGATCCTCACCAGACCCAAATGAAGAGTCTTCTGTGACCAATGAAAAATGTGACTTGTTTTAAGCAGTTATATCAGTACTACGGAGTCATTTCACCCTCTCTTGTATGTAAGCTTTGGTCCCTAATTAGCACAAACACAGTGAACTTCCCCTTTCTGGGATACATGGGACCCTGACTTCTCCTCTTTAGTGAACCACCCTGGATTTCCTCACTGATGTGTATTTCCTTGCCTGGCAAGTCACTAAACTCAGTGCTCCTTTATTTGACCACTGCAGTGGTCTCAGTATTTCTTTTAAAAACATTCATATTCCCTATATTACTCACTATTTAAATAGGAGATAACCCTATCTAGTTTGTGAACTTCCCCTTTCTGGGATACATGGGTCCCTGACTTCTCCTCTTTAGTGAACCACCCTGAATTTCCTCACTGATGTGTATTTCCTTGCCTGGCAAGTCACTAAACTCAGTGCTCCTTTATTTGACCACTGCAGTGGTCTCAGTATTTCTTTTAAAAACATTCATATTCTCTATATTACTCACTATTTAAATAGGAGATAACTCTATCTAGTTTGTGTGTGTGTGTGTGTGTGTGTGTTTCCAGAAGCACAGATAGCAATATAACTCCACAGTGTTAAACAAAAAACAACAGAATTCTTAAATGGTTTTTAAAACATGTCCCCCTCCCACCCCCCTGTTTAAAATGTTGCTAGTTTTCCTCTAATTGTTACAGACTCTGGAAACAAAGACTTATGTTCATCATTAGACAGTTTTTCTATCATCCACTAAATTTCTTCAAGCATTTGGATTGCTGTACATAAACCAAGCGAGGTAGAATCTTTTGATTTCCTGTGAATTCAATAGGAGCTCATAGGATGGGTGAAAACACATTACAAAAGATCAACATCCCAATTCTCAAAAACCAAATACTTCAGATAAGATGGCTCAGAGTTGCACTTGGTAAGCACCCTGGTGCCCATAATAGGGATGCGCACATTCAGAGGCACAGCACAGGATGCTGGGGTCTGGAGAGCTCTAGAATTCATTTACTAACAGAGAGTAACTGCTTTCATTTCAGTGGGTACTGATTAGTAAAGTGGCCAACTAAATGTTATATATCTATTTCTTTTATTAACGACTTCATTGGACCTTAGAAAGACCCGGGTTCTATATTAATTAGAATTGTGAGAACCCAATAAGGACATTAGAAAGTCATTTGACCTGTGAGAAAGAAAGAAAGAACACTCTAAAATCAAGTCTATTTCTCTCTATACCTCTAAGAAGATAAAGGAGGAGAGGAAGGGACAGACCTACAGGGCAAGAGAATCAGTTAAGCACTTAATGGAATTGTGGACTTTAAGTCAATATTATTATATTTTCATTTCAATGGACCAGTTGTTAGCACTACATTTATTTTAGTCTCTGAATGACTAACAGTTTAAAATTTTTTCTATCTTTTGTATTTTTGCATTAGTCCCCAACTGCGTATAGCATCTCACCATTTTGTGCTTCATATTAAACCAGTGCAAAGTGCCAGTTTCCTCCCTGTTTATTTGGTTTTCCTGGTGTGCTCTAAAGACGTGATTTTAAAAAGAACTAAACTATTCATTCAAATGGACTTTTTCCTGCCCTTAGAAGAAAAGAATAATACATGAAGAGTTTTAAAAGCCATAACAAACAATAGAAAACAGAGCTAGCAAAAGTAATGGGATGTAGAAATCAATCCCATTCAGTTTCTGGACTCAGACCTAGTTTGTGATGACATGGCTAAATGTACCAAGAAGGTTGGAATCATCAGTAAACATGGAACTCATTATGGTGCCTCCCTCAGGAAAATGGTGAAGAAAATTGAAATTCGTCAGCAAGCCAAGTACACTTGCTCCTTCTTAGGCTAAACCAAGATGAAAAGACAAGCTTCAGGGATCTGGCACTGTGATTCCTGCATGAAAACAGCAGCAGGTAGTACCCAGACCTACATCACTACTTCTGCCATCACAGTAACATCTGCCATCAGAAGACTGAAGGACTTGAGAGGCCAGGAGCAGCTCCACCATTTGAAACATTGCTAGTCTATAAATGAGTTAGTTTATGTAACAGACAAAAAAAAAAGAAAAAAAGAAGGAAAGAAAGTAAGGAGGAAGAAAAGAAAGAAAAGGAAAAGAAAGGAAAGAAAAAAGAAAGACATCACATTCAGTCCCTTTGGGTGTTGTGAGTTGGATGGATTGAGGTAAAGACCATGCATGTTTGCTATGATGCTGACACCAGTTCCAATGTGTAATTTTTCCAATACTACCAGGCAATTCTCTGACACCAGCTGGGTATCCTACAATTCAAGTCATTTCTGACACTATCTATCCCAAGAGAGCATCAGATCCCACAGGGTAAGCGCCCTGTCCCACAAGACTGTCCTCACTTTAGATGACAATTGCAAGTCTAGATTGTCACCTGTGCTTCTGACCAACTGGCTATAGATGGGAGGTTCCAATGACTCCCTCTTGGGTTCAACTAATTTGCTAGAGTGGCTCACAGAACTCAGAGAAACATTTTACTTACTAGATTACTGGCTTATTATAAAAGGGTATGACTCAAACAGCCAGGGTAGGGGGTGCAGAGCTTCCTTGCCTTCTCTGAGGGTGCCACTCTCCCAGTACCTCTACATGTTCACCAACCTGGAAGCTCTCCTAATTAATAGGCCCTTTGGGTTTTTATGGAGGCTTTATTACATAGACATGATTGATTTAGTTTTTGGTCACTGATGATTGATTCAGCCCCTTTTCCCTCCTTACAGGTTGTGGGGGGTTGAAAGGGTGGAACTGAAATTTCTAACCCTCTAAACACAAGGTTGGCTCCCCAGTTAATCAGCCCCTATCCTTAGGTGCTTTCTAGAGTCGCCTCATTAACATAACAAACGATACCTTGACTATTCTCTTTACAGGAATTCAAGGGGGTTTAGAAGCTTGGTTCCAAAATGGGGAGAAGATCAAATATATACTTTTTTTCTTAAACGTTTATTTATTTATTTATTTATTTAACTTATTTCCTCTTTTATTTTTTAAAATTTACATCCAAATTAGTTAGCATATAGTGCAACAATGATTTCAGGAGTAGATTCCTTAGTGTAATGTTTATTTATTTTGAAAGAGAGAGAAAGAGAGGCAGAGAGAGAAAAGAGAGAGAGACTCCTGAGCAGGCTCTGTGCTGTCAGCACAAAGCCCAGCATGGGGCTTTATCTCATGAACCATGAGATTAGACCTGAGCCAAATTCAAGAGTCAGACACTTTACTGACTGAGTCACCCAGTCGTCCCATGTATTCCTTTTTTTTTTAAGTTTATTTATTTATTTTTGAGAGAGAGAGCACATGCACAAAGTGGGGGAGGGGCAGAGAGAGAGAGAAGGAGACAAAGAATATGAAGCAGACTCCAGGCTCTAAGTTGTCAGCACAGAGCCCAACACAGGGCTCGAACCCATGAACCATCAGATCATGACCTGAGCAGAGGTTGGACACTTAACTGACTGAGCCACCCAGGTGCCTCACTCCTATGTATTCTTAGTACAAATCACAATATCTACCTGCCTGCTTGTTCTTAATGACATGAAGAGCTTGGAGAAAAAAGCTGCATAATTGATCCTAGCATCCAGCAAATCTGAAGGTTACCTCTATTCTTTTATATTCTGGGCATACATTATAAGACATAGTAAAACTGAAACACAAGTGGCTCTGACATAATTATTAGAGAGTGGTTCCTGTATTAGTATTTTACTGTCATGTAAAAATTGCCACAAACTTAGAAGCTGAATAAAGCACACACACATTATCCTACAGCTTCAATGGACCAGGAATACAGACATAGCTTAGCTGAGTCCCTGGCTCAGGGTCATAAGACAGCAACCACAGTGTTAGCTGGACTGCATCCTTATCCAAAGCCTTGAGTAGGAAGGATCTGCTTCCAAGCTCATTCAGATTATTGACAGAATTCATTTTCCTGTTGTTGTGTGACTAACAGTCCCAGTTTCTTACTGGCTATTGGCTGGATGCTGCCCTCAGCTTCTAGAGGTCCCTTGAAGTTTCCTGCTGATGAGGGACCATAAGACAGGCTGAGGGCAAAGTACAAATTAGCACACCACCCCCCCTCCCCCAGGTGGTATATGTATGATGTTCCTTGTATACTCCTGGCTACCCCAAAACAGGAAGAGACAAAAAAAAAAAGGTTAAATTAATAAGAGTCACCACCAGTTTACAAGAAAAAAGACATCCCATCGATAGTCTAAAGGCCAGGAATTCCCTAACGTCCTAGCGTTAATGCTTTGCTAGAGGGAAAAACAACCTTAGCTTGACATTAGCTAGGCCTCCAGTAATCTGTGAATCTTTAGCATATGAAAATCACTTTGGAAACTTCCCTTTTGACTTTACCTCCCACAGTCCCATAGTATACAAGGAGCCACTCTTCACAACCCCAGTGCAGCTCTTTCTGCCCACTGGTCCTGTCTCCATGCTTTAATAAAATCACCTTTTTGCACCAAAGACATCTTCAAGAATTCTTTCTTGGTTGTCAGCTCTTAACCCCATGAACCCCACCAACACTCCAATACCCCATGACTGCCATGTGGATCTTTCAACATGTAGTTTGCAACATGGCTGTTTTCTTCTTCAAGGCCAGCAGAGAATCTTTCTAGTATGTGCTAGCAAGCCAGATATTGATTTAAATTCAGACTTAGAACAACACATTAAAGAATCTTTTGTCTACAAATTAACATTAGTAACTTTGAGTGAAATGAATAAGTAATAACATGATTGTTGGTAAGAATAAAAAGAAGAGATAAATTAGAGTGAATGCAATTATTTCCAAACTTCTAGCTGTACTTGTTTTCCATTAAATGCGGCTTATATGTTTTGCCATATGATTTATAACCAGCTTCTTCCAGAGCAACTATGAGTAAAGCAATGACATCCACTAATCTGGAGTGACCCCATTTTCCTTGGCATTTGGAACTACTGCCCGAAGGAAGAGAAGACTCAACTTTCCTGAGTCAACTTTCCTGTTGCCATACAACAACTCTTGAAACAGGATTTCCAAACTGCATTATGCTATACTACTTTGCAGTGAGCTGTGCAGAGTATGCTCGGCTTAGTAATGACACAGGTCAGAGTTAAAGAGATATGTAAGTGAAGGAATCGGAGAAGCGCAGAGGAAATGGCTGGTACGAATAGCCATAGGGGAGCTGTTCCTATTATTTCTATGTCAGGTGGTCCAAGCAGGGAACTGAGTTCTGATGGCACAGGCTGTAGCTAGTACGATAGGAAAAGATAGGATAAAATAGGCAGACAGGGAAAGGATAGGACCTGAGGTCCCTGGGTGGGAAAAACACATATTTTGGAACAAGGCTGGGAGTGTCTGACGACAGCAAACCATCTCATGCGTAAGATTTCCCTTAAGAATGTGAGAGACACCACCTACTCCCCCGCAAATTTCCCTCAGGAATTTGACAAAAGACCTAACCAAAAATAAGCAGTAGACCATAAAAACGTGTGACCCACAAGGAACCATCCCTCATACCATAGAAATGAGCCAATCAGGAATGAACAACGCAGCACCTAGAGCTATCAAGCCAATGAAGGCAGAACCTGAGAAGGCATGAGGGGGAAGGGAAGGGACGGCCGACCAGAACCTTATAAAACAAGGACGCTTGCCTATAGTCCTGGGGCATTCACTTTTGAATGTGCCCTCTCTGTAAAGAGAGCTTTCATACTATTCTTCCTCTCTGATCTTATACTCTAATAGACTTTTGCCTGCTGCTCATTTTGTGTCCACCTCTTCATTCTCCAAAGAGGCAAGACAACGATTTCCGGGTGTTGTGGTAAAAAAATCCTGCGACACTAGGACCAAAAGACCCTGCAGAAACCTCTGTCAGAGACCCCTTCCAAATATCCGTTATACCATACACCAGCAGGTTCCTATTTAGGGCTCTTTTTCCTAACAAGTGAGTTCACAGGAGAGAAAAATTGGAGCTGCAGAGGAAAATCAATTTAAAGCTTGAAAGGTGAAATTGTGTAGAAAAAAATCACCCTTTCATGCTTAATTAATCATGGAAAATGTGTCTGCCAGCATGAAGCCATTTTATCAGAAAACAGGCCAGGTGAAACAGTTAAGGAAATGGCATTACCAATCCCAACACTGTCACACATGAGAAAACAAGAGAAGAGAAGCATTGCAGGCAGACAAAACTGTATTCAGTGGTTCATAAAATTGGAGTGTTTTACATCTAGAGAGTACTTTTTCATGAATATCTCCTCAGTGCTCTAAAATTAACATTTGGGATGATTTCTAATTACTGTAATTGTTTTGGTCGACTCAACTTTTAAAATAAAAGGCAAAGGTTTAACTTCTGTGAAATGCTTTACAGGTCTAATTTTGAAGGTTGTGGCAGGTAGTTCTAGATCTTTCATTTCGAGCAGAGATAAGAGAACTCTCTGGCCTCTGAGAAGTTTTAAATTAAAGGAACTATAAATTTGTTACTCTCATTACTTCTCAAACTTACTTAAACACAGGATTTTATTTTTTCTTTTAATGCAACATCTTTTAACAACTAGTTCCATGGCCCTCCACTCAGGAAATACCAGTTAAATTATTTTCAAGTCATATCACAGCCATGTGAAAAAAAAATTCCATCCATCAGTGCTTCTTAAACCTCACACCAAAATAATCCTAAGGACATATAAAAGTGAATTTGTCCTGAGGAGGGGCAAGAACCAGGGACCTGGGGCATATAGCTATAGGCTATAAGCCGTGAAGTCTTAGAGATGTCTTAAAAATTCCCCGTGAAGCTTCATAATAGAAAAGCTTGTGTTAATAGGAAAGTAAAACTCTGCTCAAGGGATTTGTGCCAAATTTACTGAGTCTTCTCACTGCCCTCCTCTCCCCATGGACACAAACCCTGTATTAATGACTGGTATTACTTGCAGTAAGCATTATTGAAGTCATGAAGTCTCTAAAGAAAACGGACTACAATCTTAGGTTACCGAGCCTCTCTGAACCGTACTTACTGCACTACAGATTTCTCACCCTGTTGTGATGATAAACTTGCAAACAACTGACTTGTGCACACTTAAAAAATGCCTAGCCCTAAAATGTGTTTTCAAAAGAAATTCAATCGATTTTCTATTAGTTGACATTCATTATTAGTCTTCCAACTGTAATAAAGGGTTCCCCATAGCATCAGTGAAAACACATATTAAGCTCTGGGTTATTAAAACTTAGGGGAAGGCTTCCAATCCTAGGTATACACCCGAGAGAAATGAAAACATTATTCATAATATCCAAAAAGTGGAAACAAGCCGAATGCCCATCAGCTGACGACAGATAAATAAAAAATGGTATATCCACACCATAGAATATTATTCATCCATAAAAGGAATGATGTATTTCTATATGCTACAATGTGAATGAACTTTGAAAACACTATGCTAAGTGAGAGAAACCAGACAACAGGCCACACATTCCATGATTCCATTTATATGAAAAGTGCACGATAGGCAAATCTATAGAGACAGGAAGTAGGTTAGGGGTTGGCAAGACCTAGGGCAGGCTAGGGGAAATGACTAGAGTGACTGCCAACAGGTACGGGTTTCTTTCTGGGGGAACGAAATGTTAGCAAACTAGATTGTGGTGATGGTTGCACAATGCTGGGAATATATTAATACCTTTGAATTGTGTACTTTATTCTTTTAAGTTCATTTTATTTATTTTGAGAGTGAGAGAGAGAGAGAGAGAATGGGGGAGGGCAGAGAGAGTGGGAGACAGAGAATCCCTAGCAGGCTCTGCACTGTCAGCACAGAGCCCGACCTGGGGCTCGAACCCACAAACCAACCACAGGATCATGACCTGAGCTGAAATCAAGAGTCAGACGCTTAACTGAATGAGCCATCCAGGTGCCCCACCATTAAATTGTGTACTTTAAATGGGTGAATTGTATAATACACGAATTATATCTCCATAAAGGTATTAAAATATTATATTTACATTTCATGTATTTTTATGTACATAAATTTCATGTAAATAAATAGATTTTGCAACAAAACAAAACAAAACTAAGGGGCAGGGGAAGCCCCAGGAGTGGTTGCTTATGTTCAGCAATGCAGAGCATAAAATAATCTAGCAGGGAATTGTTTAGGTCTTTACAGATTTTCTGCTGTTTGCAATTAAAGGCACAAGGGGAAATCAAACTTCATATATTCAATCCATAAAACGAAATCCAATAGGAGATACTAGAATTACTTCATACCCTTCTTGACTCTTCATTGCACCAAATGAATAACATTTTACCATCCCTTAGTCATATTCAATTATACTGTTTCTGCAACACATTCACATTGATCAAGTAACATATTAACCACATATGTACTTATTTGTGTAATAATACTTTCTCAGAAAGCCTGAGCCTTCTTTCCTCCATAAAGTAGGCTAATGGTGACTGAAAATTCTTGAACTGCTGTCCACAAGAATAATCCCCTTAGACCTACTAAGATCATGCTGGATATCCAATAGATTTCAAGACAACAGTTAACAACATTCTTATAATTTTAGGGCCATAAGGGCCCTTGGAGATGATGAGTTCGACAACTTGATGTTTCAGAGGAGGACCAGTCCTCCATTGTGGAGCTAGCAGACATTCAGGTCTCCTGATTCCCTGGCTTATATTTTCCCACTAAGCCTATCTCTAAATTGTAATTCAGGATAGCAATGATGACACTGAATAAGGTTTTAGTCAGTTACTGAAGTACTCACATCTCAATCACAGTACTCTTCAGTTATATAGTTTCTAAAGGGCTTTCACAAGCATAAGTTATTAGAGCCTCATCACATCCTGTGAACCAGACAGAAATCAGCATCTCTATTTTAGACAGAGGTTCAAAAAGTCCTAAGATTTGCCCAAAGCCATAGGGCTGGTAAGTACTGGCTCTGGAATGAGAACTTGACACTCAACATTTTCCAAGCAGAACTCCTTATTCCTTGCCAACGTGTTCCCCAGGTTCCCACGTTAAAAACCTGGGCGTCACTTTGTTTTGTTTTAGGTGACATAAACAAATTTCATTTAACACTTCATGAAATGAACAGTTTCCTTTTGGAGAACTGCAAAATGGGTGGAAGGCAAGAAGATTTTATAGGATAAAGAATAAAGACCAAGGAAGAAACAAATAGAGAACATCTGATTGGCTGGGGTCACCCAGTCACCCTTGATTGGGGTGAGAAGGCCCAGAGTTGGCTTGGCATTTGGAGATTGGATGACTGGGTATACTGCAGTTCTGGTCAAGTGGAGCTTTTACAGGGACATGAAAGTTATCTAAGTTTAGTTCCCTGATGTGACACCCTAGGCAGAAACAGTTCCATCTTGGGCCTAGGAATTTATTTCAACAGTCCCCCTTTTTGATTATCCTCTTGCCCAATCAAGAGGTTTGATCAAAACATCAGTCTTAGCATGAGTCTCAGTTACCAATGCCTCTTCGAGTCTCTATGCCTTGTACAAAAGGCAATATCAGGCTTGTATTTTTCGAGCTGGTTATATTTTTCTGTTCTCTTTTGTTGTTCCAGTAGGACACAGACCATCAGTGACTGGCGAATGGCTGCTCACTTGCATTTAAAACTTTGGGAGAACACAGTATATTAGGGAGACAATAATAATGTTAGAAAGAAGACACTAGGCATCACTCTTGAGTTCCTCTCTCTGCTCCCTCAAATTCAAGAACTGTCAATTCTAGCTCCTACAAATTAAAAAAAAAATCTATCCACTTCTCTCCACACTCATTGCTACCACTTAAGCTTATACCAACATTATTTCTCACTTATCTTACTGCAATCTCCCCCTTTCTACTTTTGCCTCTGCCTGTGATCTAGTCTCTATAATGCAAAGTTATGTGCACATAGCACCCGGTAATCACGTCACCGCTCTGTCTGAACTTTACTGTTTCTTCTTCACTTTCAGGATAAAGTCCACTGACACATTGAGAACATCTTTCCTGGTCTGGAGCCTGCTCACTGCTTCAGCTCCTGCCACAACCTCTGTTCTCTGACCCATGCAGTTAGAGTGAGCTCACGGCAGCCCCCAAATTTCCTCTGCTCTTTCTTCTGTTTTGCCTTTCCACTCTTCTTTTCCTTTTTTCCCTCACCTGGCTACATCTTGGGAAGCCTCGTTTCAGTTCTGGATAAGATGCCTTTCACATTTGCTCTCATAACAATCTAAACTGACTCTCAATATAGCATTTACCCTGACTTTTAACTTATCCCCCATGAGACTGTAAGTTGCTTCACAGCTGGGACTATGCCTTTTTTCCTGTTATATATCATGAGCCTGGCATATAGCAGGTACCCAAAAAATATTTGCTAATTAAATAAGAGATACTTACGTCAGAACAGAACTATGCCATTTCTGAAATTTGAGGCAAGTTCTTCCTATGTGTTTCTTTTCATAGTTGATGACAATCATATTCCAAATCTTAAACACTTGGACTGAGTAAGTGGCTACAATATATTTCTCATTGAAAAACACAGAGTTTAAGTGAACCTCTACATAAATGACACATTAATGATAACAGATACTGTTTAATGGTTATGTGGCTTCTGTTTGAAGTGACAAGAGTTTTGAAAATATATAGCGATGATGGTTGCACAAGACTGTGAATGAATGCATTTCGTGATGTTTTAAATCGACTATAGTTCTATGGGAGGGATGCAAATTGTTGAAGCATTCATATTTTTTATTCTCTCTTTTCGGAACTCCACTGTAACTGATTGATAAATCAGCCACATTTCAGGAATGATCTGGCTTTTCAAAGTATACTCATCCAACCAGCCCTTATGCTCTAGAATACTGAAAGCTGGAACTTGTACTTACCCATTGAAGTGCATATTATGTTTTCTTAACATGTTTGTTAGTAAAGATGCCTATTATGTTATCAACCAAGAAAATTTGATTCTGAAAGCATTTTTAAAGTTCAGTCCTTAGTCTAGCTCAGCTGAACTGAATTTCCAAGGTAATGCAAAATCACTATTTTTATAATGATGGACAATTTCAGTTCTAGACATCAAACACTTGCCAGGATTTCACAGATTTAAATCAGTTTGCTTAACAAAAGAGAAGCCAGTGTGCAGAGGTTCCTGACATTTTGTGTGTGTCATGGAAGCCCTTTGACAGCCTGGGGACCGTTCCTCAGACAATGTTTCTGAATGTACACAAGAAAATGGTTATAATTATGTAAAACTCAATTATATTAAAACACAGTTATCAGAATAGTAAACATTTGTTCTGAAGCTGCTATGGAAAACAGTTGGGTGGTTACCAAAAAAGCTAAGCATAGAATTAGCCCATGAGACCTATCAATTCCATTCTTAGATATATATACCCAAAGGAATGAAAAGCAGGGACTAGAACAGACCCTCCTATGCTAGTGTCCATTATGGCATTATTCACAACAGCCAAAAGGTGGATATGACCCAAGTATCTGTCAACAGGTGAATGGATAAGCAAAATGTAGTATATGCACACAATGGAATATTATTCAGCGATAAAAATGAAGTACTGAGGGACGCTTGGATGGCTCAGTTCATTAGGCATCTGACTCTTGATTTCAGTTCAGGTCACGATCTCACAGTTTGTGAGTTCAAGCCCTGCATCGGGCTGTCTGCTATCAGCACAGAGCCCACTTCAGATCCTCTGTTTCTCTCTCTCTTTTTGCCCCTCCCCACCTCTCTCTCTCTCTCAGATAAACATTTTTTTTTTTTTAAATGAAGTACTGGTACATCTGATACTGATACATGAATGAACCTTTAAGACATCATGTTCAGTGAAATAAGCTAGACACAAAAGGACAAATATTGTATGATTCCACTTATGTGAAATATACAGAAAGACTAATTTATAGAGACAGAAAGTGGATTAGAAATTACAAGGGCTGGGGGAGGGGGTTGGGGAATTACTGTGTAATGCTTGGAGCATTTCTGTTTGGGGTATATAAAAAATTTTGAAAATAGTGGTGATGGTTGTATGACACTGTGAATGCAATTAGTGCCACTGAATTATATGTGTAAACTGGCTAAAACAGCAAATTTTATGCTACATATATGACTACAATTTAAAAAAAATTAATAATGTAGTATATCCAAACCCACTGAACTGTACACTTTAAATGGATGAATATGAATTATTATGGTACGTGAATTATCTCTTAAGACTATTAAAAAATTTTCCAATAGTAATTATTACCAAAATTTCAAAGTAGTGATGAATATAAAGGATACTTTGACATCTCTACAATTCCCATAATTTGATATTAAAATATCTGTTATTCCTATTGGTTGGTCACCAAGCCATAAGTTTTGCTGGTGGTATTATCATTTGTTACCTACCTGTATAATTGGGGGGAAAGCTGTATTTTAGGTGGAGGTTAGTAATTATAAAGATATTCTTTTTACTTTTTTTCATTCAAGTTCCTTGACCGTCTGAATTGTATCTACAGATCTCTTGGGTTAAGATCTACAGATTTATTTTACTGAAAATAAACTACGCAGGAGAAAAAGTGGATTTGCCTTTAATGTCTTTAATTCATCTACGCACACAATTTTGGCCACTGAGACTCTGAAGCTAGGCAGCATTTATTAATTTAACAGAGCATGTAAGATCAAACTGCCTTTTTAAAAAAGGAAATGGGAAATCCATTACAGGTCTTCCCCCAAATAATCATTTAACTCCAGCAGCTCTATGCAGTTGCTTAAAAAGACCAGAAAGTCATTGTCTCAAGAAACCCATTTTCTTTTCTCCCAATGCTGTGCCAATTGATGCATATTCCATTTTTCTTTCATCACAGGAAGCAGAGACCACAGCCATTTTCAGGCTATCATAATCATTTCAGCTGAGAAACTCAGTTGGCTCTCCAGAGCGAAGATGCTTCCAGCTGTAACACAGCCAACTTTACCAAAGGGCCTGTCCTGAGCATGGCTTAGTGCCCGCCTTGATGATTAAAGATGGGACGTCTAGCTTCTTGAAGCTCTTCATGTGAAGGAAACCTTTTACATGGCTGAGCTCAAAGGGATTCCATTTCTCTCCCTTCAGCAGGATTTTATTTTCTAGTGGATGTTTCTAATGTTCTTCGCTCTTTTTGCATGAACATCATCACACCTCATTCTGTTTCAGAGAATTTTTACTTCCAAAATAACAACTTGCATACCTTCCTCAGCACGTTTGTTCGATGTAACTAAGGTCAGGTATTAAGAAAGTTGCTTATTATAAGATGGAGGGATTGCTTTAATAATGGTATTTTATTTTTGTCAAACACTTTGTCAAACACTTTTTAATACATACACCAAAGTATGTTCTGTTTTCTGAACACTATCTTAGAGAATGGAAAAGAATGCATAAGTAGGATTAAGAAATGTGAATAAAGTCATAGGTGAAGTATATTGCAGGGCTGGAAAAAAACCAAGAACCAGAGAAGAAGAGGAATATGACGAGCCTCCAGAACTAATTCTCTAAGTTGTGCAGAAGCAATTAAAAGCTAACGAGAAGGAAAGTGAGGACAGAAGGTGAAAGGAGAGGTAGAAAGAAGAAGAAAGTAAAAGCCAAAAAGCGGAATACTGAAGGCGTCACTTAACGATGATTTGGAAGCTCCAAGGCTCCCTCTGCTTATATCTGCAGAAGGGTACATTCCCACGTTCACTTTCTTAAACTCGTGTCACAAAAGAGTAGCAAAAGCCAAACATTCTACTTCCACACTCTATTTCTTTTTTTTTTTTTATGTTTATTTATTTACCTTTGAGAGAGAGAGAGAGAGCATAAGCAGGGGAGGGGCAGAGAGAGAGGGAGACACAGAATCTGAAGCAGGCTCCAGGCTCTGAGTTGTCGGCACAGAGCCCAACGCAGGGCTCGAACCCACAAACCGCAAGATCATGACCTGAGCCGAAGTGGGAAGCCCAATCGACTGAGCCACCCAGGTGCCCCCAGGCTCTATTTCTAATAACACACCTAATGAACAAAACACTGTGATCCTTGATCATTTTATCAGTTAACCCCATACCCTAACGTTAGCTTGAGATTTCAAGAGGCTGACGTCACATTGCTACTGGCTTCCTGGCTTTGTGCTACCGCTAGGACACAGCCTCTGGAAACCTGACCAGGTTAACACGAGGGATGTTTAGCATACTTAACTACATGGTCTCCTGCTAGTGAGGTCAGGGTTTGATATTCATTCTGCGCCTCTTACATAGGTTTTGTTTCTCTGACAGCTTCTCATATATTTAGGCTGAAAGGGCACAGATGGATATATGCATATTCATTCCCACTTTTTGCAAATTACTTTAGAAAAGTCTGAATCATTATCGTACATGGAGCCAAGCCAGTGTGTCTGTGGCCTGATAGCGAACGATGAACAAAATGCCCAGCAGCCCAACTTATTTGAAGCTCAGTCAGAATGCAATCTGTAGATAATTTTTCTATTAAAAATATTGTCTTCCTTGACTCCAGTCATTCAAAACTGCAGATGAGTCATCTGCCCTAAGTTGAATCAGTGACTTCTGATTTGTAAAAGTGGCAAGTGGCAATGGCATCATTTGCTCATTTGTGCTTCTCGTCTTCCTCTCTCTGAAGGACTTGCCTTTATGCATATGCTTCCGAGTATTTGCCTACAATTTCTACTTTAAATTAAATGTCTTCTGCATTCCAGAGCAACATGTAATTTCTGAACAAAGAGCAGATTGATACATTTAAGGATAATATTAATACTGACTTAATTTTATAAGAACTAGGATTTTGTGATTGTCTTATCCTTCCACATGTTCAAGTGCTAATAACATTAATACTAATAGTCATTTTACCCAATGTCACCAAGAGTTAGTTTTCCTATAAAATGGGGGGATAATACCTATCTCATGATGATACTGTGGAGATTAAATGAGAGGTAAGGAATTTAAATGTCGAGCACAATACCCGGGACAAGATAGACGTTCAATAAATGTTGAACCTGAATTTGAAACCAAACTACTTTACTTCATTATCAAGAAGATGGATACATGTTAACTAGCCATTCCAAGTAAGTCAAAATGTTCTTCTCAGTTTAGAGAGCTCTATGTGTCCATATATACCTCATAAACTAATATACATATGTGTATATACACATATGTGTATTTGTTTATTTATAATTATCTATTTACTAGGCACATGTGTTATGTCCATGGAATTTAATGCTGAAGTTGTCAAGTTTTATTTTATTTTACTTTTTAATGTTTATTTATTCATTTTGAGACAGAAAGAGAGACAGAGAGAGAGAGAGAGAGAGAGAGAGAGAGCGCGCTCATGCACATGAGTGGGACAGGGGCGGGGAGAGAGAGGGAGAGAGAAGCCCAAGGAGGCTCCTTGCTGTCAGCACAGAGCCTAATGTAGGGCTTGAACTCATGACCCTGGAGATCAAGACCAGAGCTGAAATCAAGAGCTGGACACTTAACCAACTGAGCCACCCAGGCACCCCTGTCAAGTTTTATTTTAAATTCAGCCCTGAAGTGATTATTTAAGAGCCTGTTTATATAAAACACAAGACAAAAACAGCTTTGCCTTTTTTTAAGCAATAAACTCTCTTTTCAAGCAATAAAATGTTTCTTAAATTGATGTATGTGGTAATGAGGATATTTAGCAACTGGAAAATGAAAAGCAAGCGATGCACAATAATGTGATCTAAAGGAGACACTCCCTGAATATAGTAGGTATTGACTTACTAGTAGAGAATGCTAAAAGAGCATCATTCATAAGATTTCTTAGCTTTCAAAAATGTTTTCTCCTTTCATTAATCATCCTTGTGAAGAGTGATTATTTTCTCATACCAGAGTTTTCCTAGGTTACTGCATGCTCAGCCTGGCTTTCAACTTTTATACATGGAATTGCATGGTTTAAAAAAGTAGATTATGGTAAAAAAAAAAAAATAAGCCTGTGTTTTATTTTATGGGGAGAAAATGATGAACAAAATGCTTTCATGCTCAAAGATAAAGTGACCAAAGCAATTTTTCTTTGAGATTATTTGCTGTCGATCATAAACTCTAAAATACATTTATTTTTTAATTTCAAAAATCTCTTTCCAAATTATCCATAATTATGATCGATATTATTTTTTAAATCACAACTATGACTAAGCATACAGTCTCTACAAATCATAAAATGTATTTGAGATTTGGTAGCTTTTTCATGAGTTTGTATTTATACTTTTGCTCAACCAATATGATTGGAGCACCTATTATATGCTAGGTATTGTCAGGAAGTCATTTCAATTCTAACACAGATTATGATCAGGATTATATGATTCGATTGAACACATCAATTTAATCAGCCAGATTATCTCCTCTTCTTTACCTGGTACACACAGCCCAAACTACAATCCTAAACAACTCCCTTTTTACATAAAGATTAAAAAGCAGACAATAAGTAAATAAAATTTAAGTTACCTGCTATCTCCCAGACCTCTAGGACTTCAAAATTAATGGAAGACATAATTACAGCAAGAGGTATGTGTGTGTGCTAACTCTTTTGGACTATTTGAATATATTTTGTTTGTACACATATTATTTTTAGTTTAAAACAATATGGCTGAAAACATTAGCACTAGCAGAATAAAATGGAGAACTGAGAAAATCATCTGGAAATCATCTCCCTTTCACCTCAACATCTGAAGAACTTTTATCTCAAATCCCCACTTAATTTTCTATGTGGAAACCAAGTAAAGAATTCTATTTGTTGTTATTAAGTATATTTTAAAAAGTTGCTATGTTTATCAAGCATGGGCTAGTTGGTGTCACACAAAATAGGATGTGGGAATTATCTAGAATTATGAGGTTTAAAAGTATTCCCACACTGTGAATAAGGTGTAGTAGCCCAGCACCCGACACTGGCACACAATATTTTATAAAATGCTGTGACTTAGACTCCACTCTGCGTGTGACATGTAAATGGATGAGGTTGCCCTGTCTCTCTCGTTGTCACTGCATAGTGGTCCTCGTGACCCCACTGACCAGTGAGCTAGAGATTAGCAAAACTTGTTTTGACCTCTACTCAGAAGAGCGGTCCATCCTGGGCAGTTCACTGCACCTGCAGACTTCAGACTTCATTCTAAATTGGAGACTCAATCTTTGCAAGTTCAGCCATGACAGACCTTAAAAATACCAAAACTAGATACTCCTCCAAAGTCAGCCCTAGCAGAGCCAAGGAAGCCATAACTGACTGGGTATAAAACTTCAGGGATTTCTGGGAGCACTTCCCAGAAGCAAAGGCTTTCCTTTTTTTTTTCTTTGCTCACAATTAAAAAAAATTATTTTTTTAATGTTTATTTATTTTTGACAGAGAGAGAGAGACAGAGCATGAGCGGGGAAGGGGCAGAGAGAGAGAGAGAGAGAGAGAGAGAGAGACACAGAATCCGAAGCAGGCTCCAGGCTCTGAACTGTCAGCACAGAGCCCGACGCAGGGCTCAAACTCACAGACCGAGAGATCATGACCTGACCTGAAGTGGGACGTTCAACTGACTGAGTCACCCAGGCGCCCCTGCTGACACTTTTTAACTTCTAAGGATTAATAGTTAATTTTGGAATAAACTGCTTTCACATTTTCTGTCTGAACTACATGTCTGTCTTGGTACTGTTGTGAGGAAAAGTTTTGCATGTCTGAAGCAACTATGAATTTAGGGAAAAGCTAGAATGTTTTAGACATGTTTTAGACGTGCAAATATCCGGGTTAAATCAGCATCTTTCATTTGGCAAGAAAACGTATGCATTCACAAATGTAGGTCAAGAGTAAGTTCATAGTAGCACTGAAAATGAGAGAGCAAAAAATACTTTGGGTTACATAACCAGTTAATTAGGCTACAATACAGTCAAAAGTAAAACATTACATAGCTGTCTAAAATGAATAAAGCAGATAAGGTTGATCTGTTTTTACTAGTTCAATATATGTCTGGATATAATATAGACATACATTAAACACAGGAAGGCAAGGCTCAGAGCCAAGCATAAAAAATAAATAATCTCCTTTGTGTAAATTAAAAAGGATATACATATATTTTCTGCTATGTGATTAATTTTCTTTTTGTAAGAAAACAGAAAGAACAATTCCTCCTTTGGGAAAAGGGATCAGGTATCAAGGTACAGTTTATTATTCTTTAACCATTTACGTGCATTTATTTTTTAAAAAAATGTTTACAGCAAGTTATCTGGTGGAGGAATTATTGGCCATTTAAACATTTTAGACTATGTTAAAAATACCCATACAGTCAGGTATTTTTATGCAGAATTGAAGACTTAAAGCTTTCAGCAGGAAGTATAATTAGCAATGCTAAAAACAAGGCTTGAATAGGGTGCCTTTAAGCTAGTTTTCAATATTGTTCCTTACCATTCTCCCATTCACTGAATGCTCTTCCTAAAAATGACTCCATACTGAGGGTTGTGGAAAGATGTTGCCATTTCTAAAAGAATTAATTTGTAGCAAAATATCGCTGCAGGACAGTTAAACTACAGGTGTGGCCTCCAAACTGAAAGGAAATATGGCTGAGTTGACTGTCTAGACAGCATGTAAGGTGACCTAAACAGAAGTACCTCTTCTCTCTTTCTATAAAGAATCAATGGCTTCGGTATAAAAGTGAAAAAATCAAATCAAATCACAAGTGACACAAAGGGAAGGTTACCTAGCATATTTCACAAAGGAAAGGGGATGACAAAGTTTTGCTTAGCACAGTATCACCACGTCCAACCCTCTAGCTACTTCCTACACTTTGTGGCTCTGAACTAATTCTTCCACAGATTGGTACTAAACATGGGACATTGGTGGTGAGCCTTTCCTGTCCCTCTAGCCGTCTGCTCTATAGCCTTTGGACCTGCCTTGCTTATTATAGCTTGTCCAAGAGCTAACAGTTCATTTCTGGTCACGGTAGGAAGGAATAAAAGATATAAGCAGGTAGGATTCATGAAGGAAAGAGTCAGTGACAAGTGTAAACTGTTGATTCCTTCCCGCCTGAAAAGAATCCACCCTGATTCTCCTTTGTTTGGATTTTTGAATCCATTACATTATTAAGGGAGACATTTTTGAATTATTTATAAGCCAGAGTAACACGGTTAGCCATTTAAATCAATATTATTGAACGAAGTTGGTTGTGATGTATTCAAGTGTTCTTTTTTCTTAAATGGAAATTGCTTTTTTTTTTTCCCTGATAATAGTGGCCACTGTAAGGCATTTACACAAGAAAATGTAAAGAAAAGTCAAAAGAAATAAAAACAACTTCAAATCCATCACAGCCATTACAAACCATTTTTAACATCTTGCTACATATACTTTAGACTTTTTGTTCTGCATATACATATGGATGTATACGTGAAAATGTAATCATCCTTGTAATCATCCTTTACAACTTTACATACTGTTTTCTACTTGATTTTCTTTATTTAAGAGTACATTATGAACCTCTTTCCATATTAAATACAGGTTTATTATGACATCATCCTGAAGGCTGGCAAAATATTTTATAGTTTTACTGCAGTTATGCCTCTGCCATATTATAGTCATAGAAATACATGGAACGTGTTGTCTCTTCTCTATATTGTCTCTTGGTTTCTCCTGAATTTGGATTCTGTAGCTGCTCATTTTTATCTATCCCTTCTGCATTCTGTAACTCTTTGCTTTTTACCCCCCCGCTCTCTTCTTATTACTGTTTTTATTTAAAATGAAATTAGAGGGGCGCCTGGGTGGCGCAGTCGGTTGAGTGTCCGACTTCAGCCAGGTCACGATCTCGCGGTCCGGGAGTTCGAGCCCCGCGTTGGGCTCTGGGCTGATTGCTCAGAGCCTGGAGCCTGTTTCCGATTCTGTGTCTCCCTCTCTCTCTGCCCCTCCCCCGTTCATGCTCTGTCTCTCTCTGTCCCAAAAATAAATAAACGTTGAAAAAAAAATTAAAAAAAAATGAAATTAGAATTGTTTGGGAAATAAGAGTAATTAGACTCCAGGAAAGGGCTTCTTCGAGTCAAGTGTGAAAATACTGGGCCATGGATTTTGATTGGACTACTCAGAGACATTTTCTGTCTTGCTCTTGAATTCACAGATGTGTTCTAGGGAGTTTAAAGTTCTAAATAAACAAGCATGATATTACCTTAAAAACAGGGGCAGACTCCCTGGACTTATGGTTAGTTCTATCACTGGTCCTAAAAAAATCATTGTTCACTACTTTATTTTCATAACTTGAAGAAGACAGTTCACCTAAACAGAAAACTGGTATTCATACGGACCATGAGGCAAGTATTAGGTCAAATGTAAATATCAAAATGCATAGTGTTAGTCAAACTGGTTTTAGATGCTGAATAATTTAAGAGAAAATAAAGCAATTTGTTTGTGGTCTTAAGGACATATCTACAGTACATCGCCAAACTAAACCCATATAATCATTCAGTGTGTCTTATTAGAAAGAATGGACTTGATGTTTCTGATGGTTCCTTTGGTTGCATCATTTTAATTCTTCAAATCCATTCTTCATTGTAAAATTTGAGATGATAACTTATATCTTACAGGTTATAGTAAGGATCAATTGAAATAACATCTGTAAAACACTTTGGAGAAATGTTAAGTGCCATATATATTAAGTTAATATTATTATATGGTAAGGGGAACAGATCTGTTCAGTGTTACATATAGTAGAGATATGCAAAATTTCAAGACAAATCTAGAAGTATAATGACTTAAGAAGGAATACAAATGCACTTGACAGTATGCTTAACTGGTACAGTTCAGAGCTTTATAAATCTAAAATGTATTCTCTATTTCACCAGTGACTTTCATGAGAACCTTGAACATAATGAAGTTTACCACCAATGTTATAAAAAAGACTGAGATCTTAAACAGCAATGGCCTTAGTCTTGGTTACTGAAAATTGATGAGGCAGCAACTGATGCAACACACAAACCAGGTACATCGACAAAAATTTCCATGTGAATTCCCAGTTCAGCTCTGTATACAAGTATAGGTATGCTCATAACTATTTGAGAGGAAAGAAGAAACGTATCCTATTACGTTTGTGGCATGCGCGACTGGATTTAACTACAGCAGAACAAAAAGAAAAAGGCACAATTGATACAGGAAACAGGATGTGGATAGGCAAGCTATTCCTCTGTGCAGAGGCTGAGCAAGCATGGGCAAAACCTGTACAGTGGATTTGAGTTACGACCTCTTCTTCCTTTGTCTCCTTAGCGGACTTCTAACAAATATGGAATCAGTTTATGAGTGGGCAGAGAAAAGGATGAGAAACCAAGAGTTCCAGGCAATACCCCAATAAGATAACTCACCATAATAGTTTAAAGTTGACCTTTTTAAATAATCAACTGATTTAGTTATAGAGTTTCAGGAATAAATTGTTAAACTTCTTTTTATCTAAAAGATGGGAAATAAAAGTTTGGTATCTCGGCTAAAAGTTCTAAAGGTAATAACATCTACTGTGTGCTTGCTTTGTGCCAGGCACTCTTCAATGCCTTGTGTGGGTTGTTTCTTTAGTACTTGTAGTACTTACAATGATGACCCTGTAAAGACGTCCGCTTCTTAATTCCCAGAACCCATACGTATGTTTTATTACAGGGCAAGAGGGACTCTGCAGATGTAATTAAAGATTCTGCGATGGGGAGAGTATCCTGGATTATCCAGGTAAGCCCAATGTAGTCACGAGGGTTCTTGTAGTGAAAGAGGGAGGGAGGAGAGTTGGTGCCTTAGTAAAGCAACATGAGAAAGACTTGGACACTTATGGCTTTTAATATGGAATGGGACATTTTCTAAAGCTGGAAAGGCAAGGACATGGGTTCTCCCCTAGGGTGTTCATAAAGAAAGGCAATCTTGTCTAAACCTTGATTTTAGCACAGTAAGAACCATTTTGGACTTCTGACAGACAGACTTGCAAGTCTGTGTTGTTCTAAGCCACTAAATTTGTGGTAATTCACTATAGCAGCAATAGGAAACCAATAAAATCCTCATAATAATCCTATGAGATACACATTATGATTGTCTCCAATTCACAGATGAGCAAATGAAAGCACAGTTCCTCAAAGATACACAACCACTAAACGGTGGGACTGGGGTTTGAGTGCAGGGAGCCTGGTTTCAGAGCCTATGAACTGGAAGCCTTCCTGCTGTCAAGCTTTGGGGTTTTAATAAATTGCAGCTCTAGAGTCATACTGACAATGCTTTCACCTTTAAGACCCTGAGCTCACCTGAGGATGTGCCTAATGCACAGTCCTAGAGGTAGGGCACAGTCTTCTTTTAATGCCTCCAAAGTCGGTACCACCACCACCACCACCACCAACAACAAATTCTATTTCAGCCCATTGGTAAGAAAATGTATCCCTAGAAGTGTGTCCAATTCCAAAAGCTTAAATAACTGGAAGTGCTATACACTGTCAAGCTATATGCTGTCCCATTCTATTTGGGAAATATTTTAAAAATTGGGATATTTTAAAAGAAAAGATGAAGCTGGCTATTGTAGAGAAATAAATTTATACAATTTAAAAATACCTGGTACAAAAATGTTTAAGTGCGTCCTTTAGCGGTTGTAAACGATTCCAAGAATTCTAAAAATGGCAACAAGGATCTCAGCTCTGTGTATGGCACTCAGAACACAATAAAAAAAAAATCCAGGGAACAAATAAATGCATAAATTTTTTTAAAAGGTCACTTATTTATTTTGAGAGGGAGGGAGAGAGAGAAAGCATGTGCAAAAGAGGTAAGGAGTAGGGGAGGAGGAGGGGCAGAAAGAGAGAAGAGAGAAAGAATCTCAAGCAGGCTCTGTGTCGTTCTCAGCACACAGAGCCCTATGCGGGGCTCAATCTCATGAACCGTGAGATCGTGACCTGCACTGAAATCAGGAGTTGGACACTTATTTGACTGAACCACCCAGGTGCCCCAAATAAATGCATAAATATTTAATCAGCATATGGACATACATATGTGTTTTAAGATCCAACTATGAGTAAATGTATCTGCAAATGTTTTAGAGTCTTGATTATTCTTATCACTTTAATTTGCTAGAGGCTCCTTTGTTAGGTGAAGAAGTGCTATCTTTGCCTTATTCTCTGACTTCTGTTCATGATTTTATCTTCCTGAACAGAGGTGGTATAGCAATAGTGGTTAAGAACCTTGGCTTTGAAACCTGCAACACCTGAGTTTGATTCTAGTTCACCTTCTTATTACCTGTATGGCATGAGTCCAGTTAGTCAACCTTGGTGCCTTCATTTTCAAATGGGCATCGTAACATTTACCTCTTATTTTATAGTAAAAACCCAAAGTCGTAATGTATATAGGCATTGTCTGGCCCATAGAAAGTACATATTCAAAATGGTCGCAATATAAAATTCACATTTATCAACACCGACTGACTCTGTTTCTGATGTTGCCCAGAAAGCATAGTGTCCAAGTCAGATATATATCTTTTTAGAATATCATCCCACTCAAAATCAGAAGAATAGTCACTATAAATCATTTGGGTCTCAAATGCACTTTACATTAGTGAATCAGTTTAGAAGACTTAAATTCATCTTCATCTTTTTAGGGACTTTCATCCTTGGGAACCTGGGGAATGAAGGAAAGCTCTGTTTTTAAACTTCATGTGAAGGGTTCCTCGGTGGCTCAGTTGATTGAGCATCTGTCTTCTGCTCAGGTTATGATCTCACAGTTTGTGAGTTTCAGCCCCCTATCGGGCTTCCTGCTGTCAGGGCAGAGCCTGCTTTGGATCCTCTGTCCTTCTCCTCTCTGGCCTCCCCCCATTTGTTCACACACACACTCTGTCTCTCTCTCCCTCCAAATTAAATAAACATTTAAACTTTAAGTGAGAAGATTGAGAGGAGGGGCTAGTGGTTTCCACTATAGTTAGTCTCATTAGAAGTGGAGAAGGTAATTCATTATTAATGAGCATCTACTCTGTGCCAAAGGCTTACATATATTATCTCACTTAATCCTCTTGGCAGCCCTCTGGAAGTTGTATGAAGACTGCCATTTTACAGATGAGTGAAATGAACCACAGAGAGGACAAGGTAACTTCTTCAAGGTCACATGGGGTCAGTTGGGATTCAAGCTCCGTATACCATATGGCCTTCATGTAGGTCTGCTTTCCAAACAGTCTTGAATGGTTACACAAGACTGAGGAAGAAAATGCATGTTACTTACTGGGAATGAGTAATGATTTATACTGAGAGAAGTTATTGAGTGGCAAGCAGCACACGGACATAATTTTTGCAATTATCGTGTTATACTGCAAAATAATTTTTCACTGACAACATAGTCAGCATATTCCTAGCTGTGTAAAGAGAGTGCCTGTTGTTAGCTAGTTGCTTCCCATTGCGCTACTTTGAAGACAGAGTAAACCAATATAGGTGCAGCACACAGGCGATTTTTTAAGCAAGTTTTCCTCTATGCCAGTCAATATATTTTTCACTGCATCCAGGAAGATTACAATTCTGAGAAGGAACCACTAAGATTCAGTTCTGGAGCTGAAAATCCTAACAAAATCTAAGGGTGGATTTTCTAATGTGTTCCAGAATGATAGAAGCCACCAGTCAGATTCTCAGAACCTCCTGAAGAAAAGATTTACCTGCTTAAGGGATGTCACACGTAATCTAGGTCAGGTAAAATACTTCATATCTCGTTATTGAAATTCCTCATTGCTTTGCCTTCCAAAAAACATTTGTCAAGGACCATTTGACATGGGATCACAAATAAAGCAAAAAGAATTCATTTGTTTGTATTATGACATATACTGATTGTGATTACTATGCAAATGATTTAGTTTTTTTCAATTTCATATTGCTTTTAAATAACCAAGACTCCCTTTTAAGGTTTCAATACTGACTTACCATTGTCTTCAACAGAGAAGTAGAAGAGGTCCTTTGTTGCTTTGCTGCCTTCATTCAACACATAGCAGATCCTGCTCTCATCAATGTCAGCTGATGAAAAAGCAAGTTTCACTCATCATAATGGCACAACAGAAAATGAGGATGTTAAGAACGTCAACATTTTGGGGCGCCTGAGTGGCTCAGTTGGTTAAGTGAACGACTCTTGATTTCGGGCTCAGGTCATGACTTCATGGTTTATGAGAGCCAGCCCCGTGACGGGCTCTGCACTGGCAGAGCACCGTCTGCCTGGGATTCTCTCTTTCTCACTCTGTTCCTCCCCTGCTTGCTTTCTCTCTGTCTGTCTCTCTCTCTCAAAAATGAATAAGTAAACTTAAAAAAAAAAGTCAATATTTTAAGGCATGAAAATACTACAATAAAGAAATTTTAAAATGATGAAACGAACACAAATCTAACTTTTTAAAAAACGATTAAGTGAACATGAATCTAAATTGTTCTTAATGTTATACCAGCAAAAATAGAACTTAGTTTAAAATTTTGTTACTGGGCTATGTGTATGAACTTTAGGATAATACCCCCCAAAAAGGACATTCTAGATGTGCATGTTTCACAACAACTGGGCCCTCTATGGAGAGGTGAGTCCATGTGGTTTTAGGTCTTCTGCAAAAGCATGGAGCTTGGCCTGATGGCAGTTATTGATTAACTATTTGTCAAAATGAATTTAAACAAGAACAATGGCTGCATTCTAAGGAAAAAGAAAATGAGAATCAAATCATGACTTTTTATTATTACCTATTCTCTTGGATTTTTAAGAATTTGTCCCTTGGGTCTATTATCGTGTTTTTGTATTGGTAATTATTAGTATTTTAAAGACAATTTGCATTTTGGGGGTATTTATTTATAAAGATAATTCTTATGGGGTGCCTGGGTGGCTCCCTCGGTTAAGCAACTGACTCTTGGTTTTGGCTCAGGTCATGATCTCACAGTTCCTGAGTTCGAGCCCCCTAATCAGGCTCCGTGCTGGTAGTGCGGAGCCTGCTTGGGATTCTCTCTCTCTCTTCTCTCTCTTGTAAAACCACATATGATTTCATTGGCTTTAGAGACAATTCTGAAAATGTAACTAAACTATTTTTTATTTTCATTTTAAAGTTTTATTTATTTGAGAGGAAGGAAAGGACAGAGGGAGAGGGAGAGAAAGAGAGAGAGAGAGAGGGAGAAAATGAGCAGTTAAGGGACAGAGAGGGAAAATCCCAGGCAGGCTTCACCCTCAGCATGAGCCCAACACAGGGCTCAATCCCACGACTGTGAGATCACAACCTGAGCCCGTATCAAGAATCAGATGCTTGGCTGAGCCACCCAGGTACTCTGATAATTAAATTATTTTTTAAACAGCCTTCATAAGTTTTACTCTAAGACCGCATTTAGGTTTAAATGTATTGTATGTAGAAAATTCCTTTAATCTCTTCACATCTCATGCACACAGAGCTGCACGATAAAGTGTTAAGACAATGTAAAGGGCTACCAAAGAGACCAGGTGTCACATTGCCTGGGAAAACAGAGGAACCTGCCTCAAGTTCACCATTAGTAGTAACAACAAATATATTTAGAAAGAAAAAATCCTTCAAACATATCCTTCTGCATTTAGGAAAATTTAATTCTATGCTTTTTTTTTTTAGATGCAGAAATTACTTGAAAATTATTTGAACACAATAAAATGTGCAGTGTAATATTTGTCTCTAAAATCTAAATATAAAATATCATCTTCAGAAAAGTAAACTTACTAGTGAACTATGAAAACAATTCCTAGGTATGCTTCTTTACTTAAAATTTGAAATTCAATGGATATTTTCAAAATTAATGTAATCATATCTTATGATGATATTTTTCAGAAGCTGTCCACCTGCATTCTGTAATTTTAAGGCATAACTAAAAGCCTTACTAGCTGTCCAAGGGTTCCTGTTAAATGGGCATCCTGAGGAAATAGCTGAAGAAAGACTACTTGCCTTTTTTTGTTATCTGAATAATCTCGCATTCCATTGTATTTCATCAGAATCAGAATTTTTCTGCAAATGCAGAGCTTGGGACAATTTTAAACAGAACTGGGAGATCTAATCTGCTCAAGGACAGGGACAGAGGCATCGGGGACATTGTTTACTAACCTTGTGTAAACACTCGCGTACTCTTGTTCCCAACGCCAGTGTTGATAATGAAGCCATGCTCTGGTCCTCTGGTCACTTTATACTTCAGGAGCCCATGGACACTGTTCTGATCCTCTGTCCTCAGAGACCTGCTGGTAATCAAGAAGCTCATGTGTCCAGTGTGAAGGCGCTTCAAGGCTGATGCACCTCTGTTAATGGCAATCTGGGGGAGTCTGTTATCTAGGGAACTTATGTGGATCCGCATTACCTGAGGTTTGTGTGTCTCTAGGACAGTGTCTGGGAAGACATAGAAGTCAGCATGAGTGCCATCTGTCACAGTCAAAGAGAAACAGTCTTCAGTCGCCTCACTGCCATCATGCCAGTAGCTAATCAGGTTGTCATTCAGGTCTCGCTTGGTGAAGGTGGTCACAGGATGGTGGCCATTATACAAAATCCTGCCATGGATGGGGAGCTGGGTGATAGTAAAGAGGAGAAGATCATCTGGAGTATCCTTATCTTCCGCTGTTAACTCAAAGGGAGTGATCTGTTTGCTTTCCCCTTCTTGCAGCATTAGTTTGTGGATGGTCAAGATAGGTTTCTTATCATCCACATCTATGATGTAGATCCTGAAGGTTCGGAACACAGGGTTGTGTCCATCAGTCACTTGAAACTCAAAGCTGTCCATCTTTATCTCATCATTTGAAGTGTGGACATAGCATATTTTGTTGCTAGCCAACTGTAGCTGAGTGAAAGAGGCAATGGGCTTCCCAGAGTGGTCAGAGCTCTCCAAGTGCCCGAGGCTAGGAGCCCGTGTGACTCTGAAGTGAAGCTGTTCATTAGGGCTGTTGATGTCACTGGTGCTAAGCAGATTGGTGGTAAGGGTCACTCTGCCACCTTCTGTCAGGGTAATCCCTTTGCTAACCACCTCAGGTGAGACTCTGTCTAAACTGCCAACAGTGATGTAGAAGGAGCAGTCTATCAAAGGGTTAATCCCATCAGTCACATCAAATTTGACAATGTCAAGAACTCCTTCTTGGCCTGTGTGAGTGTAACAGATGAGGCCTCTGTTAATCTCATCCTGGGTAAAGTTCATCCCAAGGGTGAGGTTGTTCCTCACCTCCCCTCTGGGTTTTCTCAGTCGCTGTAGAAGCCCTTGATGAGGCCCTGAACGGAGGACAAAACTGAGGCTCTTCTCATCGGAGTCAAGATCTGTGGCTTTGAGGACCCAATTTGTAATGACCTTAGTGTGTCTGGTCTCTACTTCCAGCCCATCATTAATGGTCAGCTGAGGGGTTTCATCATCCACTAGGATCACCACAATGGGTACCTTCCTGTGGGTAACGTGCTTGCCGTCACTCAGCCAGACCTCAAAACTGTCCTCTGTGGTCTCGGAGTCATCATGCTCATACACAATGGTGGAGGCCTCCTGGATCTCCTGTAGGGTAAAACTGTGGATGGGCTGGCTGCCTGTGGCCAGCTGCTGTACGATTCGTCCATGCTGAGGGAGGGCTGTGAGCTGAAAGTGAAGCTCATTCTGTGGCAAGTCAGCATCTGCTCCATTGAGCAGTGGGGTGTCTATGACCAGGCTCATCCCCTCTAATACCACAAACTCACCAGCAAAAAGTTCAGGCTGCTCGTCATTGGTGGGTAAAATGATTATGGGGAAGACAACATTTGGGGAGAAGTTGATGCCATCAGAACAATAAAAGGTGAATTGATCTTTTTGTGGCTCTACCCCCTTGTGAATACTCTGTACATAATTGATATGCCTCACTTGGATATCACTGATGGAGAAAGCACTGATGGGGCTACCAGCCCGTGATTCTTTTGAGCCAGGAGCTGGTGCAATGTTTTCCAGGTAGCCAGAGGCTGGCTGACTGGTCACTGTGCATAGGATTTCATCTTGGGGTGTGTCCACATCTTCAATACTGAGATGTTGTAAGGTCAAGGGACTCTTCCCACCTTCATCAACAATATAAGACTCTGCCACTGAGACTTTGGGTGCCACATCGTCCACAGGCAGCACAACCACTTGCACCTGCACTCTTTCCACTATGCTGTTCCCCACCAACCACTGATAAGAACCCTTGGAGAGGGTGAGGCTGAAGGCATCATGTTGTTTCTGGAAACCAACTTCACCCCCAGTGTGGGCATAGACTACTGCCCCACTGATGAGGTCCTCTTGGGTGAATCGTTCTGCAGGTAAACCATGCACGAGAATAGTACCCAATTTTGGGCTATCTTCCAAAATGAAAGACAACATCAAGTCATCTGTGCCCTTCTTTTTGCCATGTATGATGCCCATGGTGATCTCAGCGGCTCTGTTCTCTAGTACATCAATGGAAACATCTAATAATGGACCACCTGTAATAGAGATCCTGGGAGTTTTGTCAGCTGTAGTGGGATGCACAGAAATCTGGATGGTGATGGGTATGTGGTGAACCCCGTCACTTACCTCCAGATGGAAGGTGTCATTGGTAGTCTGGTCTCTGCTGTGCTGGTAAGAGACACTCCCATTAATTACATCAGCTTGCATGAAAAGCTCTCCTGGGGTCATATGTTTGTTTAAGTAGTCCAAGTGTCCATGTTGGGGACCCCAGACTAATATGAAGACAATCTGGTCAACATCTGTGTCAGGATCTATGACACCCAGTTCATTCCTGCTGAGGATAAAACTTTCTCCCTCTAAGACAGTAAAGCCTCTGTTGGTGACTTTGGGAGGCTGATTGTCCACAGGCTTTAGGAATAACGTGAATGTGCCAGGCACACTATTGCCTGCAGCATCCTCCACTCGGTAGGTGAACTGCACAACCCGTCGTGCGACACCCAGCATCTTCTGTGGGGGCTGATAGGCAACTTGGTGCAGATTTACCTGGGCCTGGGTGAAGCGCATGATGGGCATGTCTGGCGAATCAGTGAGGACAATTTCTCCAGCCAGGACTTGGTGGTTGTCATCTGTGTCAGTTGGGGGTGTCAGCAGGGTGTACCACAGGTTCTGGTCATCTGAGTCCTCATCAGTATATTGGAGGAATTTCTTCTGGAAGTGAGTGAGTTGGTATTGTTGCACAGTCATTTCTAGAGTAGTTCCTGGAAATAATTCCGGACTCTTCAGATCCACTGGTTGGACCCTGACAGTGAAGAAGTGTTGGTTGGATAGATTGGGTGGCTCATGGTCATCCTGTACACGGAAAGTCAGTCGGGCCACTACAGGTTGAGGGCTATGGGGCCCAAGATAGCGGTAGAAGAGTTTCCCTCCCATTATGTCTTGCTGAAGCCATTCAGTCACCACCTTCTCATAAAGTCCTTCTCTTTCCACATAAGACCAGTCCTCATCTTCAGGAGACTGAGGTGGTTCAGTCTGCCGCAGCAGCATCTCCCCCTGGTACTGACTGGAGGAGGAGGAACCAGGGGCTAGATCCCGCCCTCCCTCTTCCTTTTTCCCTTCCAGAGGCTGGTCCTCCAGCACAAAGTGGATGGTTGAGTCCTCAGAGTCAATATCAGTAGCACTCAGGACAAAGGGGGAAATCTGGACCACATGTCCTTCTGTAACAGAGAGCCCGGTGTTGGCCTTGACCTTTGGTGGTTCATCATCGACAGGTATGATGGTGACGGGGAAGAGGAATTCCACCTGGTGGTGTCCATCCTCCATCCGGAAGATGATGTTGTCACTGTAGGTGTTGCTGCCATCATGCTGGTAAACCACTCGCCCTGCTGCCAGGTCCACCGGTGTGAAATGCTTGCACCCAGCGGGTGCCCCAAGCACCATCAGCTGCCCATGTCTTAAGCCCCTAACTGCAGTTACTGTCACTTCTTCCAGGTTATCGTTATCACTGATCTGAAGGCTGTGGGTGCTGGACAGGGGCTTGGACTGACCTTCAAATAGCAGCAGTCCCCTGTTATATCTAGCCACTGGGGCCAGAGTGTTCGCGGGCTTCATTATCACCATGAAGGCAAAGGGGTCTGAGGTGGCACCATCTCCATCCACCACCTCCAGCTCCAACTGGAAGAGCTGCTCTGAATCCAATTTTTTTGTAGGGGGCTGATAGGCAATTTTCAGTTCCCGAAGCTCCCGCTGGGTGAAGAAGGAGACTGGAAGGCCCAGGGGGTCGTCAGTGCTGACCACGTACCCCTCGTTCCCTCGTGTGGTTGTGGGGGCATTGAGAATGTTGAAGACCAGGTCATCAGGGTCAGACTCCGTGTCTTCCGCAGCCAGTGCGTCAGGGGTCAGGGCTGTCAGCAAGAACTGATTGACCTCCATCATCATCAGGGCCACAAAACTGGGCCGAGGTGCGGTGTTGTCTACTCCGTCGCGGATGTTCACCAGCAGCTGGAAATGCTCACGGAGCAGCACCTCGGCTGACCCCGCGCCTCTGTCTTCTGGCCCTAGCAGCTCCGCCATAAAGGGCACATAGTCCCGACTGGGCGACAGGGTGGTGGCGGTATGCTGGTAGCGCACCCCAGCTCTGACAAAAGCCTCACAGTCTACGCCCTTGCCCCTGGGGAGAGGGGCCCCCATGGCGTCCACCAAACGCCCATACTTGGGCAGTGGGCCGCCCTGGGGAGGAAGAAGGGTGAGCCGGCACCTGCTGGGGGCAGAGCCTGCGGACGCCAGGGACGCAAAGTCCAGCACTCTCTTGTCGATGGCGTGGCTCCAGCCCCGCAGCTTCTCCACCGCCAAAGGCCTGTTGCGCATCACTAGCTCCGGCTGGGGAAACACCACGTCCACAGCCAGCGTGAAGGGCAGTGCTAGCGTGTAAGTCGGGGCGTCGTAGCGCAGCTGCAGCCGCACCCGAGCGCGCCCGGGGCTTCGGGAGCCGAAGTGGGTGTACTGGACCTGGCGGGGTCCGAAGGCGCAGGGGAAGCGGCCGGGGGAGAGCGCGCCGTGGCTCAGCGGCAGGGCTTCCAGCACCGTCACCTCGCACCAGTCCCCCGGCTGCACTCGAATCACCAGGTCCCGGAGCGGGTCGAGCCAAAGCGAGCGGCCCACAGGAACCCGGAGTCCGGGGTTGGCGATCAGGACGCTAGGGCCGTCGGGGCTACTGAGGCCCGGTGCGCCCCAGGTGGGCCAGTAGAGCGCAGGGTGGGCTTCAGTCCCAGGCGAGGGCACCTGTCCATGTAGCACCGGGCAGCTCAGGAGCACGTAGGCGAGCGCCGCGACAAGCTGCCGGGGCGTCCCAGCGGGGCGCCGAGAAGTCCCAGCCATGGGACCTCGGCGCTGGAATGTCCCGGAGACTGCCCAGTCCGAAGAGGGCCTGCTCAGCTGCAGGTGCAGGCTGGGGAGGGAGTGGCTGCTGTCCAGTCGGGAGCCGAGGCGCGGACTCAGCAAGAGCCGGTGGCCGTGTTTTGGCTGTGGCAGGTAAAAGCCGCGGGGAGAAGGGGCTCTGACCACCTTCTGCCTCTTGAGTCCCAAGTCTCTCCTCGGCTGGTTCCCGGGACCGCTGGATTTGTCCCAACGCCCCCGACACCTAAGGCGAGGGTGCCGGAGTTCGCCCCTCCTCTCCTTTGTGCCTTTAACCTGGCTACCTTACTGACCTTCGTGCCCGGAGGGGTAGTCGGCCACCGCGTAGCCCCGGCTGCCTGCTTCAAACCAGCTGGTCGGGATGTTCTCCCCGGACGCCTCAAAGAGATTGTCCTTTAGGACTGGGAGAGTGACAGCGACTGTACCGGGCCAGTTCTGCGCGTGGAAGACACAGCGCTCCCGCGGTCCGTTCACCCAGGCAACCGTGTTTCTGATGGGGGGGGGGGGGGGCGCCACCATACCTCTTCCTTACCGCTGACAGGCGTGCATTTTCTAGCCGAAATTGAGTCTCACTTCGGACATAAAAGAAGCTAGTGGGAGCTATTTTGCAAACAGGATTTTCTAGCTGCCTGTCTGATGAAGCTGCTTATTCCAGATCTTGTAATTCGGTGCTTCCAAAATAACCCTGGCATTTTTCTTCTGCTCACTTCTTGAGGAACAAGATGCGCATCCAGGCAGACGAACTCGAATAGCTTTTAAAATTGGTTTCTAGTCAGTGGGTCTCACATACCACAACGGGGGGCGCAGGTTGGCTGCCTTCGTTTTTTTTAGAATGTGGTTTCTGAATCTGATCAACAGTGACTCCCTCTGAGTTTATTAGACATGCTGTTTCCAAAGTACTTTCTTTGTAGAAAAATATATAGTAGCCAGAGGCGAGAATGTCAAGAGAAACAGTAGCAGAATACCCCAGGCCCTTGGATCGATTTCTGTGAATTAATCTATTTAACACTTGGAATGCCATCAGGCTCTTTCTTCCTGGCTTTTAGTTAAGGATGCCTGCCTTCCGTGGGTGTAGTGTTAGTTACTTAGCTTCCCATCCTTGTTTTTAAAAAAATATTAGAGGTGTCCTTTTAGCACAGGGAAGACTGATCTTTTCCTGTAAATAAAATGGCAATGCGCTTTCTTATGCAATTAATGTAAATGTGAGACTTGTTGATGTCCATGAAAATAGAGGCATCCAAAACTGTAGTGGTAAAAATGACTTCAAGGGGAATTTAAACATGTAGAATGTTATCCTCAGATTATTTTGTTTTACTGTGTTGCAGATGTCGGTTTGATTCATTTCAGCAGCAGCAGCAGCACTGACTCCCAGAGTAGAAATAATCTGCTGTTGCCTTGAAAGAGTTAATTTTCTAAATATTTTAATCAGCCAGTGAAATGCCAGGGGTCTACATAATCCACTAAGGTAGAATGCTAGTATACCCCATTAGTATAGATTTGTTCACATAACAATATTAAGAGATAGCAAATTTAAAACAAAATGTTTAGCCTAATTATGCTAGTCCAGTGTGCCCAGAAATTTAAAAAAATATATATTTTGAATTGAAACAGGTAAAATTCCATTGTAAATGCAAGAGGAATTATAGTTCATACAGCTACTGCCTTGTCCAAAGGATGGTTTTTCTATCATTGAACTTTTTTGCATATATTAAACTTTACCAAATGAACGTTCCTGTGTGAGTGTAATTTTGGTTCCTGTCCAAGCACCACTCACTCTGGGCAACTATCTGGTCCACGTGCTATTTTCATCATAGGCAGAGATGGGTGTAGGCAGCTGAGATGACGGAAGGCTAAACCACCAAGTTTTTATTTTTGTCCTCAAACCCTCCAGCTAACATTCTCTCTGTTCTGTTTTTTTCCTACCAAACCTCTTGAAAGTGGGGTTTGGGTTTTTGTTTTTCCTGCTGTCTAAATTACTTATCCTCCCACTCCCTCCCTCCTAGAACACTACTGTCTGGCTTCCACGTTAGAAACATCAACAAAATTCTACCTGAGGTCATTGGCAAACTCCATGTGGCCAAATCTCATGGCTATTTTTCATATTGTCCATCGGCCACATCCTTCTGGCTTTCCTCCTTCCTCTCAGTTCATGTCCATCTTCTTCAGGAACCCTTTTTCCTATGCTCCCCAAGCCACTTTAAATCAGTTTGTAATTATGCATTTGTGGATAACTTGATGAAGCAACGTGAGAGTAGGGAGGATGCGATGTTGACCCTGATAGCCAGTGCTTATGCCAAGGACTGGCACACAGCAGGTACATAAGAGCTATTTGTTGATTGAATGAATAAAAGATTAAGAAGTAGTAATCGATGTACTATGAAGTCCAGGTATCAGGCAAAACAAACAAAAATAGTGCAAGGATAGGATAACTTTTTTGTAACTGCACCCAAGTCCATCTGCCTGATGCACAGCAAAGACAATTACTAGAACATGCAAAGACAATTACTAGAACATGGAGCTTGCAGCAAGGAAAGGCTTTATTCAGGAGTCTGCCAAAGGAGGAGATGAACAGACAGGAGGGCAAGCCTCCAATCCACCTCCCTGAAGGAGGAGGGTCGTGAGATTTAAAGGCAAATGAAAAGGGTCTGGGTAAAAGCTGCAGCTGTGCTTATTAGTCCTGTTAACCCTTAGGCTACCAGTCTTTTGATCCTTTCTCATTCTTGAGGAAATTGGGACAATGACCATTCTAGCCACTTCCTGCTAAAATGGGGCAAAGATCAGGATGAGAGGAATGAGAGCTTTCTGTGCTCTTTTAGCCATCTTTAGCTCTATGCTGAAACTCAACATTTTACATTACCTGGATTTTTATATTTTTATAGTAGTTCTTGTACTATAGTTTACCTAGAGCCTTCAGGGAGATTTGTTTTAACCAAGTAGCTTGTTGGGGCGCCTGGGTGGCGCAGTCGGTTAAGCGTCCGACTTCAGCCAGGTCACGATCTCGCGGTCCGTGGGTTTAAGCCCCGCGTCGGGCTCTGGGCTGATGGCTCAGAGCCTGGAGCCTGTTTCCGATTCTGTGTCTCCCTCTCTCTCTGCCCCTCCCCCGTTCATGCTCTGTCTCTCTCTGTCCCAAAAATAAATAAACGTTGAAAAAAAAAAATTTAACCAAGTAGCTTATTGTACTTATCCATATATTTCTTTGAACTAACTTTCCTAAACAGTTACAAGTCCTTCAGAGGCTTCCTGGTCCAACCGAGGTTCTTTTTGATGTTCTCCTTGCTGACAGGATGTAAGGAACCTGTGGATTCTTCTAATTTGAGTGTCATGAATCCATGGCTTAATTCCCTTTAGTTTCACTGAGGGATGGGTGGTCAACAGCACCTTGCAAGGTTTTGTACAAGGAAGTTGGAGTCGGTGCTCTGGGTGTTTGGTCTTCCAGCTTCAGTAACACTAAGTCCAGGATTAGGGTGCTGTAAGGGCACATCTGTGGAGTGCTTCAACCTGCTGGAAACAAATATATATACTGAACATACCTGATAGAGTTCCTGACAGGACAGGACTCATACTTTTTTTTTTTTTAATGTTTATTTATTTATTTTGAGAAAGAAAGCATGAGCAGGGGAGGGAAAGAGATAGAGAGAATCCCAATCAGGCTCTGCCCTGTCCACAGGGCTCAATCTCATGAACCATGAGATCGTGACCTGAGCCAAAGTCAAGAGCTAGATGCTTAACCGACTAAGCCATCCAGGTGCCCCAGGAACTTTTTTAAAAAAATTAATGTTTATTTTTGAGAGATAAAGAGAGAGATAAAGAGAGAGCAGAGGAGGGGTAGAGAGGGAGGGAGACACAGAATCCGAAGCAGGCTCCAGGCTCTGAGCTGTCAGCATGGAGCCTGATGTGGGGCTCAAACCCACCGACCGTGAGATCATGACCTAAGCCAAAGTTGGACGCTCAACCACCTGAGCCACCCAGGCACTCCTGGTGCCCCAGGAACTCTTAAGTCATGAAAAAAGTGTAGAGTCCTCCATATGACATTTATCAGGGGCTTAAACCAAGCCTACTTCTAAGGAGCTGCTCTAACTCAAAGCAAGGCACCTGTCAAGGCTTTTTCCCAAGTTGGTTTCTTGGCGTATCCTAGCTAAAGTTCATTTATTCTGTTTTTCCAGTTTATTTGGGTCTCCAGGAAAGAGTTTAATTTCTGTTAATTCCCAAGACTTTGGACACTGCTTGTATGACGTTTGCCACAAATGAAGCTCTACGGTCACTCTGAGTTATTAGCAGCAATTCAAACCTAGGAATGATTTTGCTTAAAAGTGTTTTGACAATTTCTGAGGACTTCTCTGAACAGCATGGAAAAGCTTCAACCCAGTCTGTAAAGTTGTCTGCAAATAGAAAATATCAAAAATTACCTGTTGTTTTGGTATCATGGTGAAATCTACCTGCCAATCTTCTCCAAGTTTGGTGTTTCTAAATTGCATACCTTTTAGCACTGGGACGCGCCCAGTCTTAAGATTGTTTTTTAGTCCAGCTGTCACATTGTTAATAGTTCTCTAAATATTGGGATCTGCAATATACTTCTGGATCCACTGAAGAGTAGCATCTCACCCATAATAGGTGCTTGGGTGAATATAGTTAATTATTTCTCCCACAAGAAGTTCTGAAATAAGGATTCATTATATTTCCAGCTGGCTTTAATGTCAGCATGGTGTTTAAATCCCCATTCCTTAGGGTTTTTTTTTTTTTTTTTTTTTTTTTTTTTTTTTTTTGTCCTCCAAGGAATATTGGGGCCGATACTTTAGTTAAATCTATGTCTGGCACTAAAGTCTATAATTAGAGAGGGTTTTGGACCTTAGTATAGGCCGCCAGCCTGGTAGCTTGATCTGCCCAGTTGTTCCCTTGGGCAATCAGTCTAATTTCTGGTGTCCTCAGCAGTGGACAATAGCTGATGGGTCACCATTGCAATCAGCTCTAAATGGTTTTGGATCCATACAACTGTTCTTGTCCATAAACGTCTCAAACTCTGGATTTTCCAATAGCAAATCCATCAGATCAGGATGTCTGGAATAAACTTGCTCAATTATCTGTATGTCTCTGGTGATCTTTGAGTGGTTTATGAAGCAACAGGCATAAAGACAGTCTAAACGTGGGGCATCGCGGCAGTTTTTCTCAAAATTTACCTCAATTTGTCCAGCTTCAGTTTGCAGGGCTTCCGTAAAAAGAATAGTTTTATTTCTCAGTGATTGCATGTCAAGAGAATGGGAGAAAATAGGAAATATTAGTTTGGAGAGTCATAGCCAGATATTTGAGGAAACCAGAAGAATTCAGAACCCAGCTCAGTTTTATAGGCAAACAACAAACACTCGAAAGACAGTTAATCAGAACTAGAATCTAACTAGTAACAAAGGTGTGTTACTGAAATAGAATTTCTCTAAAATCACCCCCATTTCCAAAGATAATTAAATTAGTGCTAATTTGTTTCTAAAATAAGTCCAGTTATGACAAACTTGGCCTAATTATTTACGCTAAGTGCAGCAAAACAGTGATTGGCCATATAGGTTTTTGTTTGTTTGCTTGTTTTTTAAATCTGCTTTCCTGGAAACTTTCATATTGAATTTCATATCTGATTTTCAGATTGAACTTTTGATTGCCTCTCAAGGCTAAGAAGCCAAGCCAAATACTTGCCATCAGATTTCACCTGCAATACCTACAGGTTTGGCTGAATTCCTCTCTTCTCAAGGTCCCCCAAGTATCCTGAGGTTCTTGCACCTGCCAGGAAGTGACCTTCTTTACTCACCTGGGAAGGCTGCTGGAACCCTGTAAGCAAGGTATCAGGCTGATTTTTCAGAGAGACTACATTGGCTCCATGAAGTCAACTTAACTCCTTAAAGCAGTCTGGTCATAGCTGAGTCTATGCATATCTCCCTAAATTAGGACATTCCAGTCAAAGCCTTGGCAATATAACCAATGTTTTTTCCATTGTGTTCTGACATCAGTAAAACAGATTCTTATTAAACTTATGCAAATAAATACATTGCCATGAAAATAGAAGTGTCTGAATTCTGGAGGGATCAGGTAGGGAGATAAAGATAAATGTAAATATTTGTTTACAAAGGAATATTTTACGAAATTTCTACAAATCATAGGTAGCCTTAAATCTGGAATAGCAAACATTAGAGAACCAGCAATGTTTTTAACAAGAGTCTGTTTGCAGTTTTCCCATTAGTTCCAGATTTAGTTTTATGACCTTAAAGATATCACAGACCTGTATTTGTTATTACAATGCAATTGGCAAGAAAATTCTGTGACACACAACACTTTAATAATTAGAATTGCAAGTGATGGCATTATACCAGGACATATCAACACCTTAGGAATTTTATACAAATTCTGAACAGTTCTAGCATTCAACCATGTAACATAACCTAAGGAGATTTATCATCACTTGTTTGATAATGCTTCCCATGTGATTTGACATTACAAGTCTAATTAGTCAAAAAGATTTAATTTAGAAGCTTAATTTTGGGAAGTTTTTCTGAAATATCAAGGTTTTAAAGCACATGCCTGAATAAAATTAGAGATCATTGCAAAATTATATATTCAGTGAAGGTGGCAATAAGATTCTAAGGTAAATGCAGAGGGTTACATAGTTGTAACTTTTAATATTGAGAAGATGCAGCATTAAGTAATCAAATACCTAATAAAGACAAAACATAGAAGCTTCATTTTTCTAGACAGTTTAAAGATAAAAAACCTTTATTTATAATTTAGACCAATAATCTAAGAAAAATCTCATTTTAACAGAGACACACCAAATTCTAATCTTTTACTGGTATACTTATAATATTAAGACTCATTCTTTCCAGGAAGATGAATTTTAAAAAATGATTCAATCTCTCCCTTTTTTCTTACCTGTTATTTCCCATGTCAATGTTGAGACCAGGACATCCAGGGAACCGTGTGGATCCGAGTTCCTGTGGCAGGTGCTGGGATGTGCTGACCAGAATCCCCATCAGAAATGTCGGACTCTGGGCTGTAGGGACACCACCGACGGTCCCCAACTCTCTGATGCCACTGGGGGGTCGCCCTGACTGAAGACAGCTGCCTTGCCAAGGGCAAGCCCTCTCCCCAGGTGCTGACATCCAATGACTGTTCAACAGGAGGGTATAAAAGTCCGACCCTTTTGTCCCAATGTAGGAGGATTCTGAAGGGCAATCCAACATTTGGAACTCCCCAGAGAGTCAGCTAAGGTTTCTGTTGGTGTGCTACCACTCAACTCCTGCCTAACCTTGTTCTTACCCTCCCCTTCTCCTTGCCAGGTGCTGATCACTCCCTAACACACTTGTTTACACACTAATCTCCATAATCTTCGTCCTGACCGTGCACAAAATTCCTTTCCAAAGATTCCCTTCTCACAAACCTTCTCCAACGTTCCTTTTACATTCATTCAGATTTTGTCCTAAGTTTTCCCTCTTTAAATAACCAGTCTTGCTTTCCTTGCATACAGAGTTGTTTCCCTTATTTTAAGTAGTCTTAATTACATTTATTTAAATTGTTTACATCTGTTTGTTCTTATATTGCCCATAAAACTTTCTGGGGCGCCTGGGTGGCGCAGTCGGTTAAGCGTCCGACTTGAGCCAGGTCACGATCTCACGGTCCGTGAGTTCGAGCCCCGCGTCGGGCTCTGGGCTGATGGCTCAGAGCCTGGAGCCTGTTTCTGATTCTGTGTCTCCCTCTCTCTCTGCCCCTCCCCCGTTCATGCTCTGTCTCTCTCTGTCCCCCCCCCCCCAAAAAAAAAAAAAACGTTGAAAAATAAAACTTTCTAAGGCATTTGACAAAGTTCTCAGGTCTTTTTTTTTTCCTGACAAATGGAATGGACATTATGAACTTATTTGACTCATTTGACTTTCAATAAACATGAGTGAAATAAGAGTTTTACATTTAATGCTGATAATTCTAAAACCATGTCCATTTTATTTTTTTTTTTTAATTTTTTTTCAACGTTTATTTATTTTTGGGACAGAGAGAGACAGAGCATGAACGGGGGAGGGGCAGAGAGAGAGGGAGACACAGCATCGGAAGCAGGCTCCAGGCTCTGAGCCATCAGCCCAGAGCCTGACGCGGGGCTCGAACTCCCGGACTGCGAGATCGTGACCTGGCTGAAGTCGGACGCTTAACCGACTGCGCCACTCAGGCGCCCCAAACCATGTCCATTTTAATTAAACCAACAACCCTAAGTTAGTTTTACTACTGAGTATTTTCCAAGATTGCATGAATTTGAAATACATTTGAGTTAGTTTCTATCTTTCTGAGTTTTAGAATGTCCAAATTCTTATAAGCGCTTGCCTTTAAACCAACTAAATAGGGCTCTTTTACAAATTTATTTTAGCAACACCTTTGAAGGTAGAAAAATGATCTCACAACATACCACATACATGAACACATACAAATGCAAAGATGCAAACAAAATTTTAAAGGCCCAATTTACAAGTTTTTCTCTTTTACAAAATAAGTTTGATTGCAAGATAGTATTATAATTCATGGAACCATTACTTGGTCACCTTTCTGAATATTGTGGCCAAGCAATGTTTAAAAGAAAAAAAAAGATTGCTCAGTTTTGGAGAATACGGCCCAACGGCTGCATCTGGGAATCAAATTGTCACTTCCCATTTTCCAGTTAGAACATGGTCAGTTTTATGGAAACCTACCCAAAGCTGCAGCAACAAACAAACCAAATGAAGCCTAGGGTACCTCTGCAAGTGTTGGTTCCTCCCCAGAAGTTAGTGCTTCACCAACTGAACCAGATGGCTTTCAACTTCCTGCCTAAGGGTCGGAGCATCACTGACTGAACCAAATGGCTTCCTTATCAGCTTCTTAAGCTAGAAAAGACGGTGACGAGAACCCACACTGCCTATATGGAGACAACCGAATGGGAGGAGGAAATCTAAGAGAGGGAGAGCCCGGCCAGAGAGGAGGAAGAAATATGCTCAGGTGCTGTTCCCCACGAAGTACTCACCATGAGCTGTGTCTGTCTGTGCAAACCAAACCCCAAAACCCTTTTCTTGCAGCAAGAGTTAAATTGGGTGCCAAAGGTTAGCGGCACCCAGGTGGGGGGGTTGCCTAGGGAAGGTCCCTAGGAAAGAATGCCCAGGCAGCTGCTTGGAGTCCTCACTGGACTCCCAGTACACGCTGGGGGCCCACGAACCACAGGCAAAAAGCTCCTGGCTAGCTTGCCAAATTCATGTGCTTGACAGGCAGCAAAGATGATCACTGAGACATCAAGGGTGCAGCAAGGAAAGGGCTTATTTGAAAGGCACCCAAATGGAGGCGATGCAAAGACAAGCCTCCAATCCACCTCCCAGAAGGAGGAGACTCGAAATTTAAGGACAAATGAAAAAGGTCTGGGTAAGAAGGTGCAGCTGTGCTTATTGGTCCCATTAACCCTTTTGTTACCAGCTTTGCTTGCTCCCATCCTCAGACTTTGTTCATTCCTTAGAGGCTGGTGACAGCTCTGCTTAGAGAATGCAAATTTGACATCTAGCTAAATATTTTTTTTGTGAAAGCCTCCCCCGCCCACCCAACACAGAGCAATTTCACTTATCCATATTGCATGCTTTTTATCTCTCATCATCCCAAATGTATTGTTTAAACTGAGCCACATTTTACCTTCTAATTAATTCAACTTTCACTAAAAGTGCGTCCTACAGGGAAGGACTCCTCATATGTCCCTGTCACTCCAGGGAACTTTCTGTCAAGTCCCACTCCATAAATAATGGTCTCTGCTCTGGAGTACATAAATGACATTTAATAGGTCATAGAAAGGAGACAATGTATCCAAATATCCTGCCTATGCTTTGGCAGGGAGGCAGTCCATTTTCAGAAAAGTCACATCTAGCTTTCAGGGGAAATGACTGAGAACAAGTAGGTCAGGTTCCTGCCCCATGAACTGAGAAGTTCCACCACACTCTCTCTGCTCCCTGTGTCAGGGCTAAGCTATTCAATTGGTCTTCACTGCAGCTGTTTGTTTTTTTTTTTTTTTCTCTACCAGCTGGAGAATAAAAGGGCCTAAATTCTAAATATCACAAGATGAACGCCTTGAATCAGATTGCTTGCAAATGTTTAACGTTATAAACTGCAGCGAAACCTAGCTGAAGGCTTTACTCTAATTGGCCTTGGGGCCGGCAATGGTCTCTTAGACATCGAAGAACATGTTCTAGGAGGGCTATAGGTCAAGAAAACAAATAAGCCTCCCCCTCAAAAACAAAAGAAAGAAAAAAGAAAATGGCATCCATTGGCCATGTAGGTCATTTGTCATCTGTCAGGACAGCAACTTTAAGAGAGGTTAAGTCAGTTAAGAACATAGCCCATCAGTGGCCAAGTCAGCTTTGTCCCACAGAGTTAGCGGGGCGTCTGTATTTCTTATTGGTCCCTCCATCCTGAAGAAGGCAGTGGTTGCCGCTGCATCTCAATGATTGTATCCAGGACCATATCTTCTTTGGCGTGGATCTGGACAGGGATCTCCGTGCCCGGGGATGGGCACCACTGTTCTCTGTGCCCCCACACACTACAGGGTGTTGTCAAAGGCAAGCTTCACCCAATGGGGCAAAGAGATCATCATGCGCTTATATGTAACCATGCAGTTTGTATCAAAGATGTGGCACTGCATTCATTACCTTCTAAAATTTTCCCAACACTGACTTCTAGTTATCCTATTAATGTAAAGTGCACGGTTATTGTCGGAGCCTTTGGGAACCAGGGTGTGTGGGGCGGGAGAGGGAGGAGAGGAATCAGAATGGTTTGTCTGCTCTTCTGAGATTTCACCTGACGTCTGGAAAAGAGCAGGTGGTCCTATAGCTCTCATGACGGAAAAAGCCATCCTTCCGGCCGTTGGGTGCATGACCCCTGACTTCCAGGGTTCCTGTTCAGGCTGTCGCTGTTCAGAGAAGATGATGGGTGGCAAGGACTCAAGGGCAGGGGAGCCTGTGGGAGGTAGATGAAGAACTCTCTTCTTTGCACCAGTACAAAGAGTTGGTTCAAATGGCCTCATTCCTGGTTGAAAACAAGACCCTGGAAGAACAAAAGACAATATTCAGGGGTGATTTATGACATGTTAAGTGATCATGTTACTTTTTATTTTTAAAAAATTTTTAATGTTTACTTATTTTTGAGAGAGAGAGAGAGAGAGAGAGAGAGAGAGACAGAGGGTGAGTGGGGGAGGGTCAGAGAGAGAGGGAGACACAGAATCCAAAGCAGGCTCCAGGCTCTGCTGTCAGCACAGAGACCAACATGGGGCTCGAACCCACAGACTGTGAGATCATGACCTGAGCTGAAGTCAGATGCTTAACTGACTGAGCCACCCAGGCTCCCCTGACCATGTTCCTTTAAACTATTCAACACATAAAAGAAGTAACTATTTTTTTATTTCAAAGGAATGCATGAAGAACACATATAAAAAAAGGATCAAAGTTAAAAGATTGAATGTTTTCTAATGTACTTGGTATTCTTTATTCATTTGTAGTGTACATAGGTACAATGTTTATTTAGCAGAGATTTGCTTTAGAGAAGTTTCAAATTTTAGAAGCAAGAGCTCTCATGAGTGATATTATTTAATTGGCAGTGTTTTTTTGGAGAAATCTCAGTTGAATCTGACGTCAGAATGACTTAAGGATGCTATTTTGGGGGCGCCTGGGTGGCACAGTCGGTTAAGCGTCCGTCTTCAGCCAGGTCACGATCTCGCGGTCTGTGAGTTCGAGCCCCGCGTCGGGCTCTGGGCTGATGGCTCAGAGCCTGGAGCCTGTTTCCGATTCTGTGTCTCCCTCTCTCTCTGCCCCTCCCCTGTTCATGCTCTGTCTCTCTCTGTCCCAAAAATAAATAAACGTTGAAAAAAAATTAAAAAAAAAAGGATGCTATTTTGTTCGTTATTTGAGTTTTTCCTTAATCTAATTTGAATGAGTCAAGTAAGAGGAAGTCTGACTTTTAGACATAGTTCTATTTATTTGTATACAAGCTTTATCTCATGGGGAATTATGCATTTTTAATAAATCAACTTTTCATTCTCTTCAGAATTGATTTGTTGAATAGTACAATCATGGTCTCAGCTCTGAAATGTAAAGCTCAGCCAAATTCTGAAAAGGACTCGGTAGCACATTTATCCATTATATATAATTAGTATTACTTTTAACTATTTTTTCTTTGGCATATGCTGTCAGAGTGTTCTATTTTGACTTTTTTCCTTTAAATCAATTACACAAATGCAGAATATGCATAGTAAATACATGACTTTTAAGATATAATTCTATGTTTATTAATTACGTTTTATAAGGAAATTAAAGCTTTATCAATATCTTACTGCAAAATATAACTTATAGCATTGAATAAATGTTCAAATATCACATAAACTTTATGATTTAAAGATCAGCATATTTTCTGTGTTAATTCATTAGTATTAAATTGTGTTGTGTTAGTTTGCTAGGGCTGCTATCACAAAGTACCACACACTGTGTGGCTTAAACAACAGAAATTTATGGTCTCACCGCTCTGAAGGCTACAAATCTCAAAGCAAGGTTCGGCAGGCTTAGTTCCTTCCTAGGGCTTCTAAGGGGAAGCTCTGTTCCAGGCCTCTCTCCTTGGTTGTAGATGGCCATCTCCTCCCTCTGTGTCTTCATATCATCTTCCCTTTATGCAGATCTCTGTGCCCAAATTTCTTTCTTTCCTTCCTTCCTTCCTTCCTTCCTTCCTTCCTTCCTTCCTTCCTTCCTTCCTTCCTTCCTTCCTTCTTTCCTTCCTTCCTTCCTTCCTTTCTTTCTTTCTTTCTTTCTTTCTTTCTTTCTTTCTTTCTTTCTATGTTTATTCATTTTTGAGAGACAGGGAGAGACAGAGCACAAGCAGGGGAGGGGCAGAGAGAGAGGGAGACACAGAATCCGAGGCACTCTCCAAGCTCTGAGCTGTCAACACAGAGCCCAACATGGGGCTTGAACCCACGAACTGTGAGATCATGATCTGAGCCAAAGTTGGACACTCAACAAACTGAGCCAGTGAGGCACCCCCAAATTTCCCTTTTCTCAGGAAACCAATTATATTGGATTAGGGCCCACTCTAATGGCCTCATTTAAATTTTATTATCTTTGTAAAGACGCTATCTCCAAATAAGATCACACTGTTAGGTAATAGGGTCAGGACTGAAATGTATGGATCTTGGGGAGACATGGTTTAAACCATGGCACTCTTGCTTTGTCCTTCCCCGGATTCCTACCATTTTCACATACAAAACACATTCACCCCATCCCAACATCTCCAAATGTCTTAACGAATTCCAGCATCAACTCTAAGTACAAAATATCCAAATACCATTTAAATCAGTTATGGTTAATTCTTGGGATATGATTCATCCTGGGGCAAAAGTCCTCTCCATCTGCAAACCTATGAAACCAGAAAGCAAAGTTACTGGTGGGGCAGGCGTAGGATACACATTTCCACTCCAAAAGGGGTAAGATCAGAAAGGAAGAGGGACACCTGGGTGGCTCAGTTAGTTCAGTGGCTGACTCTTGATTTCGGCTCAGAATCCCAGTATGGAGCCTACTTAAGATTCTCTCTCTCTCTCTCTCTCTCTCTCTCTCTCTCTCTCCCGCCCCTCCCCCCACTCTGTCCCTCTTCTGTACCTGCATTCTTTCTCATTCTCTCTAAAATTAAAAAAAAAAAAAAAAAGAAGAAGAAGAAGGAAGAGTCATGGGTCCCAAGCAAGTCTGACACTGGCAGGGCTAATGACATTAGATTTTAAGTCTTGAGAATAACCCTCTTTGGCTGGATGCTCTGACCACTCTGTCCTTCAGAACCACCTGAGTAGCAGCCCCACCCCAGCCAAGGGTGGGTATGTAACAATATTATGAACTAGTTGTAACCTGTAAAGATGGCTAACTTGGTAGAAAAACATTTACCACGCAAACTGAAGGGGGAAAGTCTAATTTGAATTCTACCTCATTAGTAAGGGACTGATTATTCATACTTAGAGTTAATGCAGTGCTCCATGTAAATTCATGTGTGGGTGGTTAGGTAGGAAATCAATTCTGGAGCCTCTTACGAAGAAGAGCAAATCACTTTAGTACTAGTTTTTTCCCCCCAGAAATAATGACAATAAAGAATACCAACAATATATCATGTAGCCACACTTATTCCTACCATGATTTCTTTAGAGCCAATTTTTTGCAAACCAACTGACACATGAGAAATCCTCGGGCTATAAATGTGTGTATTTCCATCAGTTTGGACTAAAAACTCCTGCAACTTTCCCATTTAAAGTGATCCGAAAATGAAGACAGAGAAGATGTCATGTAAATGTTGCTTCACTAATTGACCTGATGATTTTGAAATATCATTCAGAATAATCGCAAGGAAGCTTTAATTATGATGTTTAATATTTTTAAAGTGGTGAATTTATTTAATTTTGACTTTCAAGGGCATTTTCAATATATTCAGTAAACTTGAACAAGTTTTATTAAACTATTAGCGATGCCAAAGGAAATTGACCTAATCATTTACTGAAGGCTAATTTATAATTGGCATACAAAAGTATTTTAAAAGAAGATTCTGAAAGTAGCAGGATGATCCAACGAGACTATATTTGCATGTGTCCTAGCATGAGAGAAACACACTGGACCTGCTGAAAGCAGCCTGTAGACCAGCAGATATGGCTTCCTGAGATCACATCAAGTAGCACAAGCTGTCATTCTTCCCCTCCTGATTATAGGATAGGGGTGGGCACCTTGGTGTCACTGGACAAATTTTGCTTAGGAGAGAAAAACTAACTTCTGAATCATTAATGCCAAATGTCATTATTATTTTGGAGGGTCGACAATGTTAACATGTGTGATCATATTGTGCTTGGACAGTGTAAAAGAGCTCTGATCTCAAATACTTAACGATTAGACAGATAACATGAATTAATCAAGACATAAAAAGAAAATAGAGGAGAAAGACTATGTCTTGGTCTCTGCTGGGAGAACAAAGTGCATGCTTCACACTCAAGCATGGTTGTCATCTATAAAGGACACAATGTTGTTGCACAAAGTCTCTTTTGTTTGCCAAGAAATTAGCAATTTTTGGAAGATGTCCATCTTTTCGGCACTATGGGAATACTTAGCAATACAGGGTGTATAGCGTAGCATGGGCCAGGGAGAGAGGACCTGCACATACATTTAGTTTCATTTTAAATCGGGATCATAAGAAATGACCATGGGTATAGAGCTGTGTCCTTTGACCCCATAGTAGAGATGAAAGCTGTATGTCACGAAAGCTTCCTGGGCAGACAGCAACTGGCCTTAGGGGGCTGTGATGCAGCAGGGAGGTTGAAGCCAAGAGTGGGTTTCATAGTGGACGTACACTGACCTGATCTTAAATTTCGTATGCAGGCCATCTTTTGGAGCAATATCTTCCTAGTGCCTCTTATTCTATTCTGGAGGATTTATGGCAGAGGGGGAGTAATTAGGATGTCTTAGAGGGAGGAAAAGACAGAGGAAAGGGAAGTAGTGGTGGATAAATGTAGGGGAAGACACAACAGAAGGGGAGAGAAGGTTCACAGGGAGAGAAAGAATGAGGCGATGGGACAACCTCTCAGAGTGAGATTTAAATGAGATGACCCAGGAAGTAACTGGCATGGAGGCATCCAGGCATCCCAGCATCTGTGGTTTCCTTGCTCATGCCTTCCCTTTGGGGCCAAGAATTGTTTTCATTTATTTGTGCCTCCAGGACCCAACACATAGTAGGTGTCCAGTAAGATGTTTTCATTGAATTACTCCAAAGTTTATGTCCAGTTGCCATATTTCACATAATTACACGGTCTATTATGTATAGATCTCTTTAGATTTGGCCTTCATACCTACATAATTTTCAGGGGAATACATAGTCTGTATTTTGAAGATTGTGTCTATTTTCCTTTACAGGTCTTCTTGAAACAAAAATCTTATAAACAGATGCAAATATGCAGCATATGAAGCTTATTAAGAGTTGGCCCCATCCATTCATATATTTGAGCATGTAGACCCATTGTAATATGGGGATTGACATTTATGGTTTTAAGTTTAAAAAGTTATATTTTGGGGGGTGCCTAAGTGGCTCAGTCGGTTAAGTTCCAACTTCTGCTCAGGTCATGATCTCACGGTTTGTGAGTTCGAGCCCCGCGTCGGGCTCTGTGCTGACCACTCAGAGCCTGGAGCCTGCTTCGGATTCTGTGTCTCCTCCTCTCTCTGCCCCTCCCCAGCTCGTGCTCTGTCTCTCTGTCTCTCTAAAAAATAAATAAAGATTAAAAAGAAATTTTTTAAGTTGTATTTTTGGGCTATGAGGGAAACATTTTTGAGTAGTCCAAATCATATAGCATTTGGAAAAGTCTAGATTGCTTTAGTGTCAGTTGTAAAATGTAAAATTTTAATGATACAAAACAGCTGCAGTAGGAGAGTGCACATACCAGCTGCTCTCTTTGCTTCTGTTACTGTGTTGAATGATTTTATTTTTAGTAATGTAACATGTTTATTATTCATTTAAAGTGACTGTAAAAGCAAATTTTGAATGGATGCCTTAAGCATACATATACATCCTCGACGAGTTTTCTTACTGCATGCATTATCTTGAGTAATATTTTTATGGGTTTATTTGTTATCGAGACATTTATGGTGTTCAGTACCATTACTTTTACTTCTATGCCTTATAATGTCAGATGCTCTAAATTAAAGATGTGGTGGGTAATTACACAGTGATTTGAATTTGTGAGCTAAGTTTGCAAACTGCCGTCTTTATGAGGAAGAATTGGATAATATTTTCAGACTTGGCAGAAATAGAGAATGTCCTTTTATATAAAAAGGCCCACAGAAGCACTGATTAAAAAAATGATGAACAAGTGAGAGAATAAGTCCAACTAAATAATCTGTTTGGGACTGAATTTTTTTTTTCCTGGTCTTAAAATAGCTAGTGAGTACTACTCATTAGTGAACAGTTCACCCACTTCTGTGTACCTGTGATACAGTCCACGTCATGCCAGATGTATTTCACGTTTGGTGTCATTACAGGTTCTTGGGATCTGAGGTCTGAGGAACCATTGTCAGGGGGTTGTCTTTTGTCCCCTTGGCTATACAGTGTGGGCTAGATGGTGCTCCCATGGACTGGGCCTTTTTGGTGCTATGGTTTCAGGCTGAGCACAATCAGTCCTTTTTTTTTTTTTTCTTTGCTCTCATAATTACTTCCCAGAGTTACAGAAGTTTGGCGTTAGGAACTTAGGAAAGAAGACAGTCATCCTGAGGAAAGGAATGACTCATGTTATTATACAGACGCCAGCAGGACCTGACCTAAAAACAATTTTATGGGTCAGTAATAGATTAGGTGTGGTAACGGGGACTGGGATAATGGTGATATTCCAATTCAACACAGTTATCGAATTTCATTCTACAGACATACCTTGGAGATAGTGCAGGTTTAGTTCCGAACCACTGCATTAAAGCAAATATCTCAATAAAGCGAGTCAAATGAAATTTTCTGATTTCCCAGTACATATAAAAGTTATGTTTACACTACACTGTAGTCTATTAAGCGTGCAATAGCATTAAGTCTAAAAAATGTACATACCTTATTTTAAAAATGCTTTATTGCTTAAAAAAAAAATGCTAGCTATCAGCTGAGCTTTCAGTGAGTTGTAATCTTTGTGCTGATGGAGGGTGTTGCCTCAGTGTTGATGGCTGCTGACTGATCAGGTGGTTGCTGAAGGCTGGTGTGCCCTTGGCAGTTTCTTAAATTAAGACAACAATGAAGTCTGCCACATCGATTGATACTTCCTTTCACAAATGATTTCTCTGTAGCATGTGATGATATTGTAGAGCATTTCACCCATGGTAGAATTTTTAAAATTGGAGTCAGTCCTCTCAAACCCTGCCTCTGCTTTATCAACCAAGTCTATGGAAGATTCTAACTCCTGTGTTGTCATTTTAACAATCTTCACCACATCTTCACCAGGAGCAGTTTCAAGAAACCACTTTCGTGTTCGCCCAACTCCTCATCCATTAACATTTTATCATGAGATCACAGCAACTCAAAATAATAATAATGAAAAATTTGAAATACTGTGAGAATTAGCAAAATGTGACAGAGACACGAAGTGAGCAAATGCTGTTGGAAAAATGGTGCTGACAGACTTGCATGTCGCAGGGTTGCCACAGACCTTCAGTTTGTCAAAAACGCAAGTATCTTCAAAGCACAGTAAGGTGAGGTTTGCTTATAGTCATTTTTAATACCAGAATGGTCTCACCACTGATTTTCCCATTTTAGTTAACAATGCCACCTTTCTTCTAGCTGCTTAGGTTCAAAAGTGTAATCAGTGGGGCTCCTGGGTGGCTCAGTTGGTTAAGCCTCTGACTCTTGATTTCAGTTTAGGTCACGATCTCGTGATTGTGAGATTGGACCCCGCCGTCAGGCTCTGTGCTGAATTGATCCTGTTTGGGATTCTTTCTTCTCTCTCTCTCTCTCTCTCTCTCTCTCTCAAAATAAATAAATAAACTTTTTTTTTTAAAAAAGTGTAATCATTAAAAGCCTTCCTTCTTTTCTCTTCTGTATTCATTCTCTCTGCAAAAATCCAGATTTCTAAATACCAGCCTGCTAAGGGTCAGGCACTGTGGTAAATACAATGCAATCTCTGTCCTCCAGGCGATGTAGAGTCTAGTCAGAGCCTTGGTTAGTTAAGACTTAATTGTTTTCATATCTTCACTTTCCTTTTCCACTGCAACTACCCTCCTCCAGACTTTTGTTACTTTATGCCTGGACAATGTCCCAAGTCTCTAATCATCTTGCACCCTACCACTTGATCATGCTTCTCCCTTCCCTCAAAGCTTTGTGTGGTTGCCTTTCTTGGACAGAGTTCAAATTATATAGTTTGTCAGGTAATGACTCCCCAAAAGGCTACAGCCTGCCTTTTTTTTTTTTTTCAATTTTAGAGAGAGAGAGGGAGACAGAGAGAGGGGGAGAGGGACAGAGAGATAGAGCAGGTTCCATACCCAGCACAGAGCCCAATGTGGGCTGAATCTCACCACACTCGGATCATGACCTGAGCCGAAATCAAGAGTCAGATCCTTAACCAACTGAGACACCTAGGCACCAGCTTCCCCCACCCCCCTTTTTAAACTACAGAGTAGCTTGTGGTATCTACTTTTGCCTGGAATGCCCTTCCTCCATTTTTCTGTGAGTCCAGTTTCAATCACCTATCAGACACCAGCTGAACCCCCTCTACAACATCCTGAATCCCCGGGATGGAAGCGATTTCTCCCCTTCTGAACCACTTGACTACTTACTGTTCGTAAGACTCTCATGGTACTCATTATTCACTTCTCTGTAAGGTTGGTTATCTGTTCCTGTTTGTTCTTCATTATTAACTTCTATTTAGACTGTGTCTTTATATCCCCTAGAGTTCATAACATTGTGGTTTTAGCAAGCAGAAGTCACTCAGTAAATATCTATGGATTGATTGCCTCAAATAAAGATGAATTAACTCATTTGTTTGTTCTTTCATTCATAAAGCTCAGACACAGGAATATAATTATCTAAGACCAATTCTTCAGCACTGTAAGCTTCTCTCATAGCCCTCTTATACAACCCAATTAATTCTTGTTGATAAAGTCATTTGGTTATCACCCTCATTGTTTTTTCAAAGATTCAGAGCAAACTTTGGTGGCATACACATAGAGTAATACCTTGTTTTTCAAATACTTGACTCTAATTTCAAGTCATTATATATATGTATGTGTTTATATATATCACTGCCTCCATATGTATCTCTGTATATGTATATACACATGTGTATGTCATAGATATCATATATATGTATACATACATATTATATACATAGAATAGTGCTTTTATATGCACACAGACACTGTTGAAACTATGTTATAAAAACAACAGGTACATTGAATTCTGTACCTTTATACATTGGAGACAACTCTATAATTTGTGCTGGCAGCTTAACTCATTTTTATGCAGTTATTGGAAAAAATGCTTTTTCTGTTATTTTTATTTAATTGAAATTTTCTTGAAATTACAAGAGGAGCTATTAAAAAATTGTTACTATTTACAACTGTGTATCCATTTGAATAAGATTTCCTATATACTGTGCAATCAAAGCAGGAGAAAGAAACAAACTGGATCATAGGCTGATGAAACATGTTAAAATTTACATGGTAGGAGAAGTTGTTGCCAACAGTAAAGTTTGGAGCTTCTGGTAATAACAGGGGAGTCCAAATGTGAGGTACTGGGAAGAGGAGTGAGCCTGTTTGGGAGAAGGTCTGGACTCTGCTTATTAGTTATGTTCCCTTAGGCAAGTGCCACAACCCAAGTCAGGTCGCCTTCTGGGTCTCTGTTCCCCTGGCTGCAATATGTAGCTAGTAAAACCTGCCTTCCCACAATGAGGTCTGAAGAAAGTAATGTACAGAAAGCTCTTTGTAATATGTGAAATCCTCTGTAATGTAAATGATGACCAGAGCTGGAGCCTGGTTTTCTGTATCCCTTCCTAGAAGTGCTTCTCCAGGCCCTTCCCTTGTTCCCTGTCACACACTGACCTCTGTCCTCTGGCTGTTGGGAATTTCTCCGTCACTCTTGGTGATCTTGACTTCCCTTATTAAACTGACTTCTCTCTACAGCCTTCCCTCCAACCTCAACCCCTCCCCTAACGGATAACATCTGTGGTATGTTTTTAATGTGGATTTTTGGCATGAGATGGGTTATATTCCTGAAATGAGATGTTTGGTAAAGGGCTATTAAATTAGATGCTGCCCTCACCATATGCCTTCCTCACTCCTTCATAGACAACAAAAGTTCCAGTTTACAGATTCATGTGTGAATGTTGAATATAAGGAAAACTTATTTATCTCTGTGCCATCGATGTCTGGGGCTGAAATTTTACCCAGCTCCAGAAAGTCTGTTGGCAATGCTCTATCCTTTCTAATTTTTAAATTCAGAAACACTTTTTAAAATTTTTTTTTTCAACGTTTATTTATTTTTGGGACAGAGAGAGACAGAGCATGAACGGGGGAGGAGCAGAGAGAGAGGGAGACACAGAATCCGAAACAGGCTCCAGGGTCTGAGCCATCAGCCCAGAGCCTGACGCGGGGCTCGAACTCACGGACCGCGAGATCGTGACCTGGCTGAAGTCGGATGCTCAACCGACTGCGCCACCCAGGCGCCCCAGAAACACTTTTTTAAAAAGCAATTCAAAGTCCAGAGCTACAGGAGTTCAGTTCATCCAAAGGTAATAATAATGGATAGTAATTAAAAGGTAATATGCTCTTTGCCTCAGTTTCTATGTTTGAAAAAACAGAAATTAGTTAAAATTTTCATCGTATGTTGAGAGACATGTGTTTCCTGCTTAAAAAGAACAAAATTAATTTTCCAGAATCTGAAGCTAGTAAGGTAAATTATATATTGTCTGCTGAAGAAGAAATTTTATCATAATTATCTCCCCAGTCTCCTATGGCAAAATAATCTAAGTCCTCAGGAACATGTAGAAAGCACCTTTGATCTTTCTACAAGAGGACATGGGACCATCAAGTAATATTAAAATACATGTAGTTGGGAGCAGATCTTTTATGTGGTATTTGAGTATGTGTTACATTTGAGGGTAATGTGATTTTTTTAACAAAAAAAATTTTTTTTAACATTTTATTTATTTTTGGGACAGAGAGAGACAGAGCATGAACGGGGGAGGGGCAGAGAGAGAGGGAGACACAGAATCGGAAGCAGGCTCCAGGCTCTGAGCCATCAGCCCAGAGCCTGACGCGGGGCTCGAACTCACCGACTGCGAGACCGTGACCTGAGCCGAAGTCGGAGACTTGACCGACTGAGCCACTCAGGCGCCCTGAGAATAATGTGATTTTCAACGAATTTGCAAAGGATTATTTCATGCGATGTATGTTTATTGAAGAAAATGGAATAGTTTCACTAGGATTATACCAGTGAATTTGGCAATAAACAAAATGTACTATAGAAAAAAAAAACTACCTTTCACTATTGTATGCAGCTTTGCTTGCATATTAGTGCAACTTTATTTGGCTACTGGTGGAAAGGGGTTTTAAGGTTTCATATCTTTTTTTTTTATTATTAAATAAATTATCCTACAAAGGTTTCATATCTTAAAGCATTTTTCCTTGGCTTTAATACTCTACATTTTGCCCAAAACACACAATTTTCTTTTTCTTCCCAACCATGTTCGACGTTCTTGTATTACTTACCTTGAAAATGCCACAAAGACATTATCATCTCTGTATTTTACAATCCAGGAGGTCCCCTGTTTCTTGTTCTCTTTTAAAACATTTTGCAACACTGGGTAATGATTTAATTAATGATTTTCAGGTCTTGTTTAATCTTTACTTTCTCTCTACAACTGTAAGCTTTCTGAGGGCAGCAACCTGCTGTGCTTTGTGCACACAGCACTTGGGCTGTCTAGTACTGTGTCTAAGCACATGGTGAGTGTGAAACGGAAATGCATTCACTGACTGCAAATGGTGGATAAAACTCTGTTTCTAATACTTCACTGATATAACCAGTGAATAAATCCCACTTTTTAAAGATATGACAAGTATGCATTTTAAATAGGCTTATTCACCATGAGAGGAAAACTGATTGAGAATGTAGAATGTCACATTGATGCTTCAATTATTACAAGATGAGGATAGTACGTAAACAGCAAATCAGAACACCACTCAATATTTTAGGAACTCTGTGATTCTTGGTCTAAACCCCTGGACATCCACTTAAGATAATTAAGGTACAGTAATAAGTAGAATCGGAATCTCAAAAATTCTCAAGTTCAAAGAGAGGTAACTTGTGGAAGGAAAGTTAGCTTAGCCGACAGATTCAATCTGATCAACGACCATTTTTGTTTCTTCAGCTTTATTGAGATACAACTGACAAAATTGTAGTATATTTAGGGTACAAAGTGATGATTTGATACATGTATATAATTTGAAAATTTGCCCACCACTGAATTAATTAACATATCCATCACTTCACATATTTATCTTATTATTATTATTGGGAATATTTAAGTTCTCTCTGCAAATTTCAATTCTGCAATACAGAATTATCAACCACAGTCACCATGTTTCACATTAGGTTCTCAGATCTTTTCATCTTATAATTGAAAGTTTGTACCCTTTCACCAGCCTCTCCCTATTCCACACCCACCTCCTAAGCCCCTGGCAATCACCATTCTCTATTTATTTTGTTTTTAAAGTTTACTTGTTTATTTTGAGGAGGGGGGGAGGGGCAGGGAAAGAGGGAGAGAGAGAATCCCAAGCAGGCTCCACACAGCACAGAGTCTGATGCAGCGCTCTATCCCACGAACCATGAGATCATGACATGAGCTGAAATCAAGAGTCCGACACTCAAATGACTGAGCCACCAGGCACCCCATCATTCTCTATTTCCATGAGTTCAACTTTTTTCTTTCTGTTTTTTAGATTCTACATGTAAGTGATACCATGCAGCATTTATTTGTCTTTTCCTGTCTGGCTTATTTCACTTAGCGTCATGTCCTCCATGTCCTTCCATGCCGCTGCAAATGGCAGGGTTTCCTTCCCTTTTTTTTTTTTTTTAAGCCGCATAATATTTCCTTGTGTATACATACCACATTTTCTTCACTTACTCATTTAGCAACAGACAGGTAAGTTGTTTCCATATCTTGGCTGTTGTAAATAATGCTACAATGAACATTGGAGTGTGGCTATCTCGTGGAGATAATAATTTCATTTGGATATATACCCAGAATCAGGATTGCTGGAACAAACTCTGTTTCCTAATAGCAGTTTTTTGTTTTTTGGTTTTTTTTTTTCCTGTGCCGCAGAATCTCAGTACTAAAATTGAATTGAGTATAAGATGATTCTCCTTTGGATTTCATCACAAAGTTTAAAGGGGTTCTAAGATATGAGCAACAATTATAGAAATAGTTTGTGTGGTATCTTGGTAGTTTGTAGAGTTAATGGGTCATTTAAAGTGAGATTTTTTTTTTTATGGGGAAAGGGCAAGTGCCATATTTTAGGAGCAGACATTATTTTTTTATTTTGCTTGATTTCCTTTTCTTTCCTCTCTTTGCATGTAAGTGGGTGGGGTTCTCTGTGTAGACTGCCCAGGATTTCATTCTTCAACTACTGCAGGACCTGAGGGACAGTTTTAGAATCACTTAGCCTCCTTGGAATCCTTCTGGGACCATTCCATTCTGAAGGTTTCTCCTCGGAGATTCTGGTTGTTTCCTTACCTTGAGCAATCAAATCTAAGTCTAAACTTTTCCTTCATCTATAAATGCCTTTTATTTACTTTTTATTATGAAAAATTGCAAACATGTAAAAAAGTAGAGAGAATACGATAATGAACAGCCATGTCTACCACACTTGGATATAACAATTATAATGTTCTGCCATATTTCCTTCATCATCCTTTTTTGCTGAAATATTTCAAAGAAAACCATATACATCACCACACTCTACCTCTAAATATCACAGTCTGCATTTCCAAAAACAAGGACTCCTTCTTACCCAATCTGCTATCATCACATCAAATGCCACCCAACACCATAATACAAATTATTTATCTGCAGTCCTTATTTGTGTTTTTCTAATGTTTCAAAAATATCCTTTACAACTGTTTTCTTAAGAATCCAATCAAGAACTACTCCCTGCATTTGGTTGCTATATATCTTAAGTTTCTTAGAAACCCTGGTCTAGCACCTGAATATCTATGTTGGGAAAGGAAAAACTGAGAAGGTAGAGTTTGTAACCTTAGCAAGTCTCCTAAGTCAAAGTCAGACCCTGATGGACAAGAGATGGGACTTCGAGACTTGAGACAAAAACATCATGGTGGATGTGCTGGAGAACAGTAATCCCCAGGCAAAAGTGCAGAGAACACATCTGGAAATGGATATCAAGGGGGCTGGACTGGGGTGTGGAGGCAGAAGATAAGTCTGAGTAAGGTTAAATTTATTGATATGCATCATTCTTCAATGATTTAGGATATAATGCTCTGGCAAGGGCTCCTGGAACCTTTCTTATACTGCTAGGATGGCTCTTAAGTTTGGAAAAAGCAAGAACACACACTAAATGAGGTGGAGAGGTCACAGTTGCCTTGGTAGAGTGTTGAGGAAGGGCTCAAAAAGTGCAGAGAAATAAGGATAGAGTAAAACCTTAATAATGGTTTGTGGGCATAATTTGTTCTGGAAACATGCTTGTAATCCAAAGTACTTGTACACCAAAGTGAATTTCCCCTTAAGAAATAATGGAAACTCAGATGATTCGTTCCACAACCCAAAAATATTGATATAAAAATTATTTCAATACTGTAATGTAATACATAATAATAAAGAAAATACAAAATATAAAAAAAATAAACACATTAACCTAACTTACCTTGGAAAACCTTCATGATTGGTGTGAGGGAGACAAGAGAGAAGGGTTATTGTGTAGGACGACTTTCACTATCACTAACAGAATCACTGCTATCTATTGCCTCAATGGAATCTTTTTCTTTTCATGCAACTTTAACAAGGAACCTATCTAAAGACACTTGCTCTTACCTCCTTTTGAGGATTTCATGGAAATGTGACATTGCATTGTCATTAGATTCATTGCTCGCACTGCTACAGCCTTATTTGGGTGGTGCTCTTCTGTAAAATTTTGCACTGTTTCCCACAGTTTACGCATCTCCCTAATCTCATTTGAAGTAAGGGATTCCTCTGCCTTCTCCTCCTCCCCCTCTGCAGACAAGATGCCGATGTAGACTTCTTACAAAATCTTGCAATTTCGGCCACTTGCATATCTTATTCATACTTCTCAATGATTTCCTTCTTAACTGATTCCACTGTAACTTTCTCCTTCTTATCACCTTTCTTTCAACCTTTTTCTGTATGGGGGCCATTGTATATGCTCACTCAGATGTTGACTGTAGTACAGTATTAATAAACTCTTGTCATATACTGTATTTAATGTAATTGGCAATAAGGCAGCAGAAAAAAGGGTCTATATCCTCAGGCAGCCTGACCTAGAATGAAGCAAAGCATTCTTAAGCTTACTCATGTATGGAAAAAGCAAAGGACTGTCCATAGGTGTTTTGAGGTAACAAAAAAATACACTAGTGCCAGTTGTGGACACCTTCCAACGTTCTGAAAAATCACTAATTTCTGCCAAGCACTGCAGCCTGAGACCAAGCATCTGAGCTTGGGAGCTGACCACCCAGAATCCCACAGAGAAAGAGAGAGAGAGAGAACCATCAGCTCAGTTGTGATCATGTGACATTCGGCATCATACACTACTCATATTGCAAGACATCGCTTGTTTATCAAGTTAAAATTTATTAAAGATGTTTTCTCATCTTGCAGAACAACTCATGGAACAAGTTACTTGCAATCCAAGGTTTTACTGTATCTGAATGGATTTATTCTATAAGACCCCATCTGAGAATCTCCAGATTATTACGTCCTTTAGGACACTCTAGTCTTCTCTGGACACTCCCTTCACCAACGTATTAAGAAATCTGCTGGTATTATTTAGGTGACTAGCATCATCTATAAACCCAATAATGTCCTTGCACTAATGGCTGTTAGAGGATTTTTTTTATTATGAAATGTGACTTGCTAGTGTAATGGAAATGATAGAATTTGAGACCAGATAATCAGAGTTAAAATGGAGTTAAGTAATGGCCAGCATTAAGTAATGGGCTGTCAGAATGGCAGCTGGGGGCTCTGGCCTATAGAAACACATGACTAACAGATTACTATATTCATAAAGACTTCTGAAGAGGGATTGTATAATCAAAAGATATCAGAATGGATGAGCATAAGTCAGATGTTAGACATGCAAGTGGGTTTTCATAAGTGAGCCAGTTCTTAGACACAAAGTTCATGGAATAAATGGCTGCGTCCTCTTGAAGAAGCACACTGGAAAAGCACAACAAATGTACATAATAGAAATTTTCTGTCTTTCCCCAAAGAGATCAATGGCCACTTATCCATTAACTGGGCACTGACAGCACACTAGGTGTTTTGAGGGCAGTTGGATACAGGATTTGAGCTGACACTGATAGCAAGGGACCCAATCTACCTATCATGAGTAGAGGTATGCTGAGTTCAGGTGATAAATTCATTCCTGGCATGGGATGGACACTCTATTCTCATTTTGATTCATTGGTTTATGAAATAAAAACTATATTATAAGAAAAGACTGAGTGGAAGCTCCTGACCCTTTCCCCCAGATCTCTGAAACTGCCAAGTTAAGACAATAAACCACCAAATGATAAAAGTGTGAGTGGCCCCACTCACCATCATTCATTGTAAGCCCTTAGGGGACTTTTTGATTCTGGTTCCAATAGCTTTAGGTTCTATGGGTGGAGAGGTCTGCTTCCTAGAGAGGGGACTCAGTAAGAATCTTATAAAAGCTAAAGAGGTTGCCTGGTTATTTGGTTGCTACTAGATCAGTAGGCAATTGATTCAGTTTGTCAGGAGGAGGTATAATTGCTGTTACACAATGGGGATAGAGAGAAGTGTGTTTGGAATTTGTGGGATCCACGGGGCATCTCTTGGTACTCTTACGCCTAAATTTAACTGTGAATGGGCAATTATTCAACCACCACCTTCATGGTCACCAGCAGCTCACCAGGAATGAATGCCAGGACAAAGATCACCCCATCAGGTGAGCAATGTAGACAACAGAAGGGTTAAGCAAGGGTGAGAAAATATAAAGTGGGTGGTATGATTAGTTTCAGCCTCCACACCAGTTGTAGCAGTGGAGATTGTAGTTTGTACCAGTGCTGCTTGTCTTGTAATTTTTCTCACTAGACATTGTAACCAAGCACCATTCTGGAGCACACAACAGTATGGACTGAAATATGGGTGCATGTGTGCAGTTCACGAGTGGACCGTAGTAGACAGAGTTGATGCTCTGCTCCAATCAGATGCATTTGATTGCCATTGTACCATTTCCGTGAACATCCCACCTTTGGTGTACTTTTTTTTTTTTTTTTTTTGGCCCTGGAAGCCTGACCTTGAGACATGTAGTCCATTTATCTCCACATCCTTCAGAGACCGAGAACTGCCCAGAAACATGTCTCCCCTACCTCTAACTGGCAGTTCTTCATGAATGACTGATGAGCACAAGAGTAAGAAATCTCAACTTTCTTGTCTGAGAGCTCCAAGACATAACTCACACTCTAGAGCAGGGTTTCTCAAGCTTGACATTATTTACACTTTGGATGTGATAGTTCCTTGTTGTGGGGGCTGCCCTATATATTGAAGAATGGTTAGTTACATCCCTGCCTTCTACCCCCTAGATGCTGGTAGCAACCCATAATTGTGACCATCAAGAAAATATCTCCAGACATTGCCAGATATCCCCTGGGGTCAAAAATCACCCCCTGTTAAGAACCACTGCTTTAGAGGTTTCTGCAGGATGGGCTGCACCTACTTTTTGTAAGGCTTGCCTGACATTCATTCTTGGTTGGCTTTCTCCCTTGCTTCCAAATCCCTTAGAGCTTTCCCTAGAAATGTGTCCTTAATGAGTCACCTGCACAAAGATCCTCATCTTAGGAACTACTTCCAAAGCACTCAACCTAAGACAGCATCCATATTTAAACAGTCCAGGTGGTTTAAAGTACTAAATGTAAATGGCAAAAACATAAGTCTTTTTAAAAAGTTATAAAAATATATTTTGGTGACCTTGCTGTAGGTCAGATTTTCTCAGACAAGATACAAAAATCACTACCCACAAAGGAAAGGACTGATTCTAGTGATGTAAAATCAAGAACTTCTTCACATTTAAGAAATCTCCATAACAAGAGAGAAAAGATGAGCCATGGAATGATGAAGATACACACAACACATATAGCCAACAAGAACCAGTATCCAGAATATATAAGGAATGCTCTCATAAGTTGACAAGAAAGACAGACATCCAAATAGAAAGGTGGGCAAAGGACTTGAGTAAGCCTCTTATGAGAACCTAACTCCAAATAAGCAATAATCATATAAAAAGGTGTTCAGTCTCAATAGTAATAAGGAAATTGAAATTACACATGTATTTTGATATATTAAACATCTACCGGATTAACAATTAAAAAGTCTGACAACATCAAATATTGATGAGGTGTAGAGCAATAGGAATTTTTAAACGTTGCAGGTGGAGCATAAGTTGTCAAAACTGCTTTGGAAAATCATTTGGGATAACCTGCTAAAATTCACATGTCCTGAAACCCTTTAATTCTCTTCCTACTTATGTGTACTGGAGAAATTCATGCATGTATGAATCAGGATGCTTATACAAATATGTGCATTGCAGTACTGTTATAACACCCCAAACTGGAAATGACCCAATGCTCATCGACACTCAAGTGGATAAACTGTGGTGTGCTCATACAATATTACATTAGACATCATTGAAAATTAAAGAACTATAGCTATTTGCAAAAATATGGTTGTATATTACAAACATAAGGAAAGAGCAAACGAACATCAGTTGAAAAATAATACATTCAAGATGACTCCATTTAAATATAGTTTAAAATAGACAAACCAAACTATACTGTTTACGGAAAATACAGAAAATACTGTTACGGAAATACAGTTTTATGGCAAAACTACAGAAAACCCAGAAATGATTTTCACAAAAGTAAATGTGATCATCTCCTGAAGAAAGAAAGGGGTATTGGATCAAAGGGCTTCTAGGATGCTGCAAACTTTTTTTTTTTTTGATATAGTGGTTAATTTCATAATTGTTTCAAAAATTTTAATCTTTATGCACATTTTTTCTCTCAGTAAAGGAATTCAGAGAAAATCTAATACTCTTCTCTTTGATCACTGGTTTAATTTGTTCGGGCTGCTCTAACAAATTACCACAGCCTGGGTGACTTATAAACAACAGACATTTATTTCTCACAGTTCTGGAGGCAAAAAGTGGGAGATCAAAGAACCAGCAAGTTCTATGTCTAGTGAGAGCCCACTTCCTGGTTCTTGCATGCCGCCTTCTCCCGGGGCCCCCAGTTGGTGAGAGGAGTGAGCTAACTCTCTGGGGTCTCTTTCATGAGGGCACTAATCGCACTCAGGAGGGATCTCTCCTCATGACCTAATCACCTCTGAAAGACCTCATCTCCTAATATCATCACCTTAGGGGCAAGGATTTCAACATCCAAACCTTAAGGGACACACTCAGACCATAGCAACCACAGTGTTTTATAACTCCCCGTTATCTCATCTCCTTCCCTAGGGTCTGATTTCAATGTCACCTTAGACCTTTGATTCCTTTAATTTTTTTCAAAGCCACCAACCTTTGCCTGACTAGTCCCTTCCCCTGCGGAGACCCCTTGACATTTCACACTCATCATTCATGTTGTGTTAGCACTTTTAGCTTCTTTAGTCCCTTGCCTTCTTACCACATTTGCTCAGGAAACTGCCAATGTTGGCAGTTTTGATCATCTGCCTTCTCACAGGCTCTGGACTCTGGGGTGATACAGGGATCATCAAACATTAAAACAGATTTACAACTTGAGTCACTTATGTTATTTAGTCTTGGTTAGACTGTCAATCTGCTTGGAAATCATTTTTAAGGTCCCAGTTAGCTTTTTATTCCATTCTCTCAAGTGGCTGTGCTATAATTTTATCAGTTAACTAAATTTCTTATCATGTTTTTGCTAAGTTTTATACCCTTGTGATACATGTTTCACTGGTACATGTATCATGTTACCATGTAACATGTTTGATACATGTTTTCACCTGAAAATCCTATAGACACCTCAAACTCAGTGTAGCCACACTGAAGACATCATATCCCTTCTTCTCCTTGGAAGAACCCTGAGCTTTGGAATTCTCCCCTTTTATGGAAAGCCAGCTCTTTGTCTCTGTCATCTCATGGCATGGCATTCTTTCTGTGTCTCTGTCATCATATGATGTTTTCTATTTCCAAAGGATAGCAGTCATATTGGATTAGGGCCTACCTTAATGACCTCAACTTGATTACATCTGCAAAGACTATTTCTCCATAAGGTGATTCATATGGGCATATACCTATATGTAGGGGGTTAGAACATTAATATATCTTTTTTGGGGGAAGAGTTCAAGCTAGCACACCCCCATAAGTTCCTTTTCACAATATTAATCACCCTATATGGTAAGTATTCCATGTTTGCCTTCCCAGATAGACCATTCTTTCCTTTTTCATTGGATCCTCATTGTTTGAGATAATAGAGCACTTGTTCAAAGAAGGACTATTATCTGAGAAGCAACACTGTAGGCTGAAGACTAGAGAAGCAGGTCAACAAAGAAATTGAAGCTGGAAAGTTTTAAGCTAAAATAAACAGCAGGATCCAATCACAAGCTGGGGCTAGACACAGAGTGGGCAAAGTTATGGGGGAGACTTTGGGGAGAAGGTCAACTCAGTAACAAATTTTATAAAAGTAGAATTCTAATTTGCTGCCTCTCTTTTGCATAAGGTCTGCCAGCCTCTTGGGGTGGGGACAGAGCCCTAAATTTTTGGACTTTTTCTCCAGAGCTGCTGAAATGCTTTTCCATATCCTTATACTTACTTCTCTTAGTTTATAGAGTGTGATTATGACCACACAACCTGGCTTCCTCAACACAAATTTTATGATCCACAGGAAAGAAGAGAACAAAATACAGAGAACATACACAATATTTATGGATATATCATTGTGCTTCTCTAGCTCTTGTTTATTACTTTTCCCTGGAAAGACACATTTGTATGTATAATTCAGTGGCTGACTGTCCATGCCCTTGTCTCCCTACTTCCCAGCTCCCATATAGTTTAGCTTTCGATTCACTATCACTATAAACAAATCACAATCAAAGTTTCCTAGAACATGACATGAAAATCTTTCAACCTAGTAATTTAGAAAACATTTTTTTTAAAGGCACTGGTAGAAGTTAATGCTATTGATGAGAGTAAAACCAGCGAAAATATTTTGTGTGCTTCTTTCATGCATAATTTCTCTTATTTTCATATTGGAATCAATCAAAATAATAGTCATGGTGAGAGTTCAGCTATTAATTGGTTGTACTGGACTCATCTTTTCATGATTTACTATGGGATACAGGAATTTGGGGATATAGTTACTGAAGGGAGAGATGGGAATTATGATTTGAGAAAAAAGTTTGAGATGTACTGGTTTAGTTCATTCAGATCTGCTGGCCTAATATTCTCTGACAAAATTCTGATACGTGCATGCGTGCATGTGAACATATATACAATTAAAATTACTGATGGGGCCCCTATGAGGCTCAGTCAGTTGAGCGTCAGACTCCTGATTTCAACTCAGGTTATGATCTCATGGTTCATGAGATCAGCCCCACTGACAGTGTGGAGTCTGCTTGGGATTCTCTTTCTCCCACCTCCCCTGCTGCTCCTTCCCTGCTCATGTGCACACACGCTCTCTTTCTCTCCTCTCTCTCTCAAAAAAAATAAAAAAAGAATAAAATTACTTATAATTTATTTAAAAGTGCTACAAGGGTGAGTTTAGAGAAGTGGTTCTCAAGCAGAGACAATCTTTCTCCAGTGGGACGTTTGGCAATGTGTGGAGACATTTTTGGTTGTCATAGGGGTGGGGAAGAGAGGGGAAGGGAGGGATGCTTACTGTCATCTGGTGGAAAGGCCCAGATGCTGCTAAACATCCTACAGTGAACAGGACAGCTCCTACAACAGAGGGTTGCTGAGCTCAAAATGTCAGTAGTCCTAAGGGTGAGAAGCCCTAGTTTAGAGGATAAACATTTAGTGGACATAAAAAAGTTTTCTATTTCTCAAAATTCCCTTTTTTCTTTTCTTTTTTTAAAAAGAATTTTAATGTCTATTTTTGAGAGAGAGTGGGAGAGAGAGAGAGAGAGAGAGAGAGAGAGAGAGAGAGCATGAGCGGGGGAGGGGCACAGAGAGAGGGAGACATAGAATCAGAAGCAGCTCCAGGCTCTGAGCCATCAGCACAGAGCCCAATGCAGGGCTCAAACTCACGAACCATGAGATCATGACCTGAGCAGAAGTCAGATGCTCAACTGACCCACTAAGCCACCCAGGCGCCCCTCTGTTTTTTCTTTCTAATTCTGCCACACTCTATAATCCTATTACTAAAACCCTTAAATATTAATTATCAAAATGGAAAAATAAAATGGGAGAGAATGGGAGTTGTTCTGCTTTAGGCTAAATCATCTGGTTGGAAATTAGGTGGAAAATGCAATCTTTTAAAAAATGATTCTTTCAACCACTAGGGAGCCCTAGCATCCTCACTGAATCAACGTGATGGTGACAGCACCTGCCCATTTCCAGCGAGAGACGTATTGTATCTGTAAGCTTTTGTTGAAAACATGAGACTATTCCTGGGTGTTATCATTTAGGAAGAAGTCTATTTCTAGTATTTATTCTGAAACAAACAAAAAAATATCTACAATGATGGAAAAAGTGGTCTATATATTTTTTTCAAAAGCTCAAAAGAAAATAACTTCCTCAAAATGAAGCCATGTGGTTGGTTCCCTGACAGCCAGGATGTAATTATGGTAATGTGACATCTCTGGCATTTATGGAACAGAAGTATTGGCAGTATTTACACCCGACTTTTAAGACAATACAAATCTGAGAGGAGGGTGATTATTTTTAGAGTTTTCAAATTAATGTTTATATTTAGATTTTGGATAAAGCCCATAATGAATACTTCTTCTGTAATGATAGACTCTATTATGCAAAAGTAAGACCGAGAACATGACTAATAATGCCATTGAAAGAATGGATATTATCAGTGTTTAAGAGTGACAGTCCTAAACCCTGACATGGCTCACTCCTTCACTTTATTCACCCCCCATCTTAGCAGAGGCCATTGCTGTCCACTGAGCCTAAAAAAGCAGTTTGCAGTCCTGCTCTATTACTCTCCTTTCTCTACTTTCTTGTTATGTAACGTTTATCATTACCTGAAAAAAAAAAGTATATTTATTTGCTTATTCATTTATTATCTTCCCCCACTGTTTCGTTCTCCCGTACGATACAAGCTAGACGCATGGCAGAGATTTTGATTTTCAAAGTTGTATTTAACAAGCACTTATACAGGATCTACTATTTGCCAGGTTTTGTTCTAAGGATTCTGTAAAGATGAACTCATTCATTTAAACTTTTAACAATTCTAAGACATCAATTCTATTTCTATCTCCACTTTTCAGATGAGAGATCTAAGGTATAGAGAACTTAATGAACTTGTCCAAAGTTAGAGAGGGAGTTAATGGCAGAGCCAGCATTACAACCAGAACTGCTCATTCTAGAGTCTGTCTAAACTCTGATGCTTACTAGTAGGTGTGCAACCCCTAGACTCAGATGAAGCCTCAATCAATTTTTGTTGGTTGAATAAACTGATACTGATAACACATATGAAAATAATCAAGTAGCATTTAACCAAGTTATTTAGACCAAGAATTTAACTTCTAAACACCCAAGTATGTAAATCACAATTAGACTATTCAACATCAAGGCGTAAATCTAATTATGCATTTTGTGTATAAAGGGCAGTAGGTTTTTAAATTTGTCATCAGTTAGAAAGTATTTAAATCTGTGGAAATAGTATCAATTCAATGAATTAAGAAATATTAACCTACTTCCACATCAACACTTATTAATTCAACAAATAGTTATTGACTGCTTATTCAGTGGTTCTAGGTGTTTGAGATACATTAGTGAGTAAGGAGAAAGTGAAAACAGTACCAAGTAAAGCATAGATCCTGCTCACATATTATACTTACAGTAAACACTGTTTTATTATTTTTTAATGTTAAAATTGGGGTCATTTGTTTTTAAATACTAATTAACAGTCATATCCTCACATCATGGAAGGTAGAGTTCAACAGTAAGTTTGGGAACACGTAATAATTGAGTCTAGCTCTTATTGGAAGGAAAAACAGTATGGATAAAAATCAAACATATTATATGAAAAATTTTTTGTGTTGTAACTCTTAAGATCTTATTGATCTGTCATTGATGCATCCCTGTAAAAGGTACAACTTAACCTAGAGGAATGAGTTCTGTGACTGACCGGTGACCACTGAACCACAGGGACCCATAAAAAGACCTCTCGTTCTGCCTGGGGGTTTGAGGAAAGGTTTTCAAGCATAAGTAGAAATTTGCCTGGAGAGGAGGGAAGAGGAAGCTCATTTTGAGAAGAAAGTTTATGAAAAGGCACATACAAATGTCATAAATAAGTTAATTCAAGCAAACATGACTATTAAAAATTTTTTGGGGGTTGAGCGTCTGACTTCGGCTCAGGTCATGATCCCATGGTTTGTGGGGTCAATCCCTGCGACGGGCTCTGTGCTGACAGCTCAGAGGCTGGAGAAAATTGGAAACAGACAGAAAATAGAAAATTGGAACAAAGACAAAAATAGTAAGGACCTTAATCATAAGACAGTATTGCTGAGTTGGGCTTCAAAATTAACTGAGAGTTTCAAGGTTAACCAAAAGAAAAAGTGACACATAATTGATGATTCTTATGTATAAAGAATGATACACAGCAGCTCCTCAGAAGAAGTAGAGCTCTTCCTGGATGGAAAAGCCAAAGGAAATTTCCCATGGGGGGTACCATGAGGGTTGTAGTGGACAGTCTCCATAGCAGTATTTTACAGCAACGGTATCAACATTAATGGAACCCTGTGAGGGGCTTAGTGACTTGCTCCAAGCATGAAATAGGACGTCCGTTGATACAATTTGGTTTACAGATTGAATTTAAAGTACATACAGGAAACGAAAGAAGCAAAGGGGGAAAAAGTAAGCGAGCGAGAGAGAGAGAGAGTCCAATCAAGAAACAGACTTAAGTATAGAGAACAAACTGATGGTTACCAGAGGGGAGGTGGGTGGGGGATGGGTGAAATAGGTGATGGGGATTAGGGGGGGCATTTGCTGCGAGGAGCACCTTGTATGGAAGTGCTGAATCACTATACTGTACACCTGAAACTAATATTACTCTGTATGTTAACTAACTGGAATTAAAATAAAAACTAAAAATAAATATGAAAAAATAATAAAAGATGTTTCCAAGAAAAAAAAAAAAGTACACACCGGAGTGAATGGATTATGTTGTCTTTAAATGATCTGCAGAAAATGTTATTTTCTCTCTGCCAGCACTTTGATAGACTTTTTCTATCATTGAGGTAGTATTTCCTAAAAAGCTTCCATAGCTTTTTATAAGAATTATGAACTATTTCAAATACAAAAAAAATAGAGAAATATTAGCATGTATCTATGAATTTACCCCTCAGAATTAACAATGATAAAATCTGCCTTAGATTTAAAAAAACGTGTACATAAATTGGAGGGCCTCTCTACTTTTGTACTCAGATCTTCTCCTGCTCTCTCTGTAAGGAGGTAACACCATTCTGAAGCTGGTACACATTTTTTAGACGTTTACCACGTATGTGTGCACTTATGAATATTGGCATTATTTTGTATTCTCCACATGTACTTATGTGACTCTGTACTAAGTATTTTTTCTTATGTTTTAAAAATTAATTTCACTTAGTTTTAAATAGGTTCTATATATATATATATATATGGTACAAAATAAAGAGAGCACAAAAGGATATTCTATGCAAACTCTATTTTTAAAATGTCAGTATCCAATTTATACACTCTCCTTTTCCAGAGGCTGAAATCCATGATGTACAAATTTCAGTGTAGTTTAAGTTTCTCCCATTAGGGGTGAAATGAAAGATCCTTTCATATACTTAATGTTCATTTGTAAATCTGTTTCTGAGGATGGTTTTTTTCATGTATTATGACCATTTTTTCTATTGGATGTTAGCCATTTTCCTTTGATGAGTAGAAGGTCTTAGGATGGCTGTATATGAATTTGTTTTCTAAGCTTGTTTTCCATGTTTATTTATTTTTTTTTACTGTTCTGTGTTTTTTTCCCCTAAGCAGAAAATGATTGATTTTTATGCCCTTGAATTGAATATATTTTTTAAATGGCTTCTGGGGGTTTGTGGCATACCCTTCCCATTCTGAGGTTAAAAAATTTTCCCATTTGTTCCTCATGTTTTATGGTTCCATATTTTATTAACTTACATCTTTCATCAGTCTGGCATTTATTTGGGTAATGTATGTGAAATAGAAATCCAAGTTAATATATTTTTTTTCTAGATGGCAACTCAGTTATCCAAACACCATTTGTTGAATAGCCCACTGATTTAGGAGGCCACTTTTAGCACATCCTAAACTTCCTTATACATTTGGATCTATAGCTGAAACTTGAGGTCTCTTCCTCTGTCAAAGCTTGCATTGCCATTTTATGTTACTGCACTGTTTCCATCATAGCACCATTATTGTGGATACGTATCATAGGGTTATAATGCATTTCAATATTTGGTTGTCCTTGTTTGTTTTTATATGAAGAGCATAAATACCTTGCTCACTTTCCAAAGGAATCATGATCCTAATTCTTATTGAGACTGTGTTTAAGTATTAATTTAGGGAGCCTTCATATTATTACATGACGGTAGACTCTATGACACAGGAACATGATTTGACTTTTATTAATTCTTCTTTCCACTTGTTTCCTTTTTCCTTTTTTTTTTTTTTAGTCTTTCACATTATGAAGTTTTCTTCATATAGGTTTTGTATTTCCTTGTTAGCTATTTCCTTAAGTATTTCTGTTGTTGTTGTGCTGTTGTTATTGAATATGGGGCATTTTAATCTATTTTATAACTTATAACTGGTGGCTCTTTATTACATGTAGGACGTTGAGTTTCATATATTAATTTTTTCCTCCATCATTGTACCAAATTGTCTTATTATTTGGAATAATTTTCTTAAGGAATCTCTGGAATTTTCTAGGTGTACAATTATATTAGCTACAAAACCAATGTTTTTATCTGTTTTCTCTCCAATTTTTATGCTGATTTTATCCTTTTCTTATGTATTGCATTGTCATACACTATTGGTGACAGTGAGAATCTTTGTGTTGTTCCTAACTGGATACTTTTCTACCTTCTCCATTGAACATGTTTAGGAAGTTTACATTTGTTCCAATTTTAAAATCTGTGTATATGTGTGTATATATATATATTTTTAACAAGAATGGATATTGAATTTATCAAGTCCTTTTCAGCATCTATTGGAATGATATTATGATTTTTCTCTTTTGGTCAATTATTATGAGTTACAAATTTTTCTTACAGTGAATCTTCATCCTTAAATTCCTGATGGAATATATTTGCTAGTATTTTATTTAGAAGTTTGCTTCAATAGTCATAGGTGAGTGTAGTCTATAGTTTTCTTATGTGATCATGATGGTTTTTAGTAACATTTTTATTGTAGTTTTATAAAAATAATCTAAAACGCATCTTTTTTTCATGCTCTGGAACAGTTCAAGAACATTGGGATTTTAATTTTTAAACATCTGGTAAAATGTCACTGTGAAATTATTTAATCATACTGCTTTATTTGGGGGGGAAGTTTGCTCTTTGATACTTTTCTCTATTTCTAATGGCAATCTGTTTGTTTAAATTTTTTATCTTTCTAGAATTACTCTTGGTAATTCATATTTTCCCAGAAAATAGTCATGCATGCAGGTTTTCAAATTTATTTTCTTAGAATTGAGAAAAAAATCTTTCAATACTTTTGTAATTTTGTTGATATCTGTGGTTTTATATATCTTTGTCTTTTTAAATTTGTGCTTTTATGTGCCCCCTTTTCTTCATTAGGTCATCTAATAGTTTACCTATTTTATTAGCGCCTTTACCGAGAAATCAGTGCTCACATATAATTATTAGCACCACCTTTTTCTATGTTTCCTGTCGTTGACTTTCTACTTTCTGTTCTTTTGTTAAGTTAATTTTACTCTTTTTCTAAAATTTTGAGTTTAATGCTTAATTTGTTTATTTTTTATTCTTTGTTGATTATTAATGTAAGTATTTAAGGATATGGATTTTTTTTCAGTACTACTTTATCTGTGGCAAAGATCATAATAGCTAACATTTAATAAGTGCTAACCATGTCTTAGGGACTGTTCTAAAATTTTGCAGCAGCACTAGGAGGTAGTTATGATTGTAATTACCATCATTTATCAATGAAGAAACTTAGTCTCTGAGAAAACAAACAATAATAACAAGACTGAAACAGAGCTTTCTTTTTCTTAAAAAAAAATTTTTTTTAATGTTTTTATTTATTTTTGAGACAGAGAGAGACAGAGCATGAACGGGGAGGGGCAGAGAGAGAGGGAGACACAGAATCGGAAGCAGGCTCCAGGCTCTGAGCCATCAGCCCAGAGCTCGACGCGGGGCTCGAACTCATGGACCGTGAGATCGTGACCTCAGCTGAAGTTGGACGCTTAACCGACTGAGCCACCCAGGCGCCCCATAAGAGCTTTCTTTTTCAAGGTCAGACAGCCACCTGCAGTCTCCATGAATACGTAAAACAAGACATATGCTGACACTGTCAGTTCTTCCACTCTCTGCCTCGGATTAGGCCAAATTTAATTTTTACTCACCAAACAATTTTTACACACTAACATATCTGTCTCTGCTGGCTTGTGAAAAGGAGAATTTGTATTTCCTTAATACCAGGAGTTGCTTACTAGGCAAGGCAAAGTTAGGAGGCAGAAAGATGGCAAAAGCGAGGAAGGGTTGTATACGTATTCTGCTTGTGTCTCATCATTGAGAGATGTGTTCCTAGGGCCAGGAGGAGGGTCAGATAGAATACTGAGCTTCCTTACTCAGGAACTGGACTGAGGAACTGTCCAGTTCTGAGGAACTGCCTCAGGTAACTGGACTTTTCCTGTATCATCCTATATTCATCCAAGGCCACTGAGTTTCCCCCCACCCAGGATTCTTCACGTAGTTTCTAAAAAAGTCAATAATCAGTACTTGGGCAAGTAGTCAAGAAGGTACAATATACTGGATTCAGTGTTAGTAATCACGGAGAGGGAAAGGACACACATTTTTGTAGGTTTATATCTATATTACTAATAGGGCTCTTTTTAAATCAACATAATAACACCTTCTAGATGACCTATGCACATCCCCATCGTCATAGGAAATGTGAATTCACCTACACTGGCAGCAGCTGATTGAAACATGTATGGAAATCTAGTTCAAAGTAGGCCAGTAAAGTTTTCTTTCCTAGGGATTGGAATCCAAGGACTTTAGTTAATTTCTGTTGGATTTTAATTAGAGAAACTATTTCCAGCTAGGCCTGGGACAATCATGTGTACACTAAACTGGAGAAAGCAAAGGGAAGGGACAGACAGAGAGAGACAGAGACAGAGAGAGAGGGAGGTAGAAGGAGAAGGGAGAAATTTAGCATATATGGAGGGTCAGTAGAAACTGAGTGCTCTGTGACCCCAGAAGAGAGGGAGCAAATGACCTCATTTATTGACATTCAGTCCCTGGTTCCAGCTCTTTGTGAGACTTGTTTGTATCTCCTACCACTGAGTTTCGTGAGACATTCTTATATTTTTTCCTTTTGCTTAAACATAATTCATTGAGTTCTGTTGATTGTTACCAAGCAATCTCTAACTAAGAAAGTAAATTTTTTTCAATGTTTATTTATTTTTGAGAGACAGAGAGACACAGAGTATGAGTAGGGAAGGGGCAGAGAGAGAGGGAGACACAGAATTCAAAGCAGGCTCCAGGCTCTGAGCTGTTGGCACAGAGCCCAGTGCGGGGCTGAAACCCACGAACCGTGAGATCATGACCCAGGCCAAAGTCGGACGCCCAACTGACTGAGCTACTCAGGTGCCCCAACACCAAAAATTTGAAAGTAGAGGAATAGAGTGCAATGTAAAATTGTATGTGTATGAGTGTGTGTGTGTGTGTGATATTTAAATCTGTCCTATATCCCATGGTACATTTGAAATATATTTATTCATGATTAGAATTGAAAGAGGTAATAATGTATGCTAAATTTAAGTGGTGAATATTTATAATCATAAACTATAGGGATGAAAGAACTGATGATAATCAGGTCATCTTATTTGGCCCACCTATTTCTTGGGAGACTGTGGTACTCTTAAGCAGCAAGACACTTAGGTATGCAATATTATGAAATATTAAAAAAATTTAATACAGAATTTGGGTTTGGTATTTTCTTTTCTTTTGAAAGTTTTCAGCAATTATTTCTCAAGTGTTGGAATCTTCACCTAGTTGAAAAGTTGGAACTTCTAAGACAATTCTGTGAATAGGCTCTATTCAATAAATATTTATTGAATTCTTCTTTTGATCAAAGCACAGAGTCCTGATCCCATTTGGGTTTAATAAGGTAGGTCACAAGAAGTTTTTTCTAGATAAAAAGCTCAGAAAGAAACAAAGCCAGGGAGAGCAAGCATGAATTTCCTGTTTATGAGGGGAAAACTCTACTTGGATTCAGTGAGACTCTATTTGGGTTGAGACAATCTTTTCACCTCCTGTCCAGCCAATGGGGTGAACCTCTGTCCCTGAAATCTAAGGTTCTCAGGAGAACTAAGACTTTCATGAACTCTAGAGAACTGCAATTTGCAGGATAAGGAAATGAAAACAGTGATTCAGAAAAATCCAAAGGGTAGCTATGGTTTCCTTTAACCAGAAATCAGCAGGAAATGTACATCACTTAAACAGAGCCAAAATGCAGAGTACAAAATACAATACATCAACCAGTAGAATAGAAGAACCATGTTAGTCATGTATGGTTATGATAGATGTACACATGCTACTTAGCATTCTATGGAAAATTGTGGAGTGCAATTTATTGAGATCTTTAATGTAGAATAACTTACCTATAGGATAGGATTCTATTTCCTGTTTCAGTGGTCATCATGTAGGTAAATGAGGATTAGGAATAGAGATCAGAAGGCTAATTTTTGAAGTGTACTTTCAAAACTCTAAAGAAAAAAATATTTATTGTATATATTTCTGAGAGGTGACATCTAATTATGTCTCTAAGCAATTGCAGTCTGAACCACCTACCTTATCTCACCTCATCTGTCAATTTTCCTTAACTGTTCATTGTATCTCAAAACTCAAGCTGAGTTAATAATCTGTAATTATTCATATGTGAATATAATGTGAATTTTTATATAATAATTGTAATGCCCGAAGTTCCAAAACCTCCCACAAAAGTCCACCAGAGTCGTAAGTCAAAGCCAAGCGGCAAGGGTCGTTTATTGCAGGTTCGAACCTGGTCCCCTGCGCACTCGTCGCCCGTGACGCAGAGGCCTCGATCAGGGTTGGTACAGCATTTTTATAGACAGAGACAAACAGCACAGGGGAGGTTTCAAATTATAAGGGGCCTGATTAGTTGATTTTAAAGTAAGGACATTTGTTGTTCTCTGATTGGGCGTCCTTTGTCTGTCCTTTGGCGGGAAGGCTTTGTCCGTTACTTGTGGCGGGAGGAAAAAGGGGGAAGGGGGAAGAGGGTAGGGTAGGTGAGGAATGTGCTAAGCAAGCAAGTTTACAGAAGCGAGAAATGCCGGTTAGTTTATGTACAATTACTCATTCCATTACCTATCAGACTACATTTAGGAAGGTTTACAACCCATTCTACTACACAGTGGGTTACATTCAGGAAAGGCCTCACAATGCTCGTAGCAAACAGCAAGCAAAACAGACTTCTCAGCAATTGTATTTCTTATCAAAGATCCATAATAAGCAGAAAAGAGAACCTAGCTTTAAACTAAGGCAGGGCTGTCATTTGGATTGTTCCTTTCAATAATAACAATATAAAGGTTGTTATAATATACCAGAGAGAAATTACCAGCTCATACCGTGGTTTTTGGCCATTTCAGTGGTGTAAGAATAATAACAATTTCTATTTATTCACCTTTAGACTTTTAAAAGTCCAATTACATTTTTTATAGAATAATGGAGGTAAGTGGAGTTAAATGCTCTTTACCGCTCAGATTATATGCGACTGACATGGATAAATTTAATATAAGACCAAACTAGTAAGAAGAGAGAATGCAAGTTGGTAGGAAAAAAAAGAAAAACTCAAATAATACTTAAAAGTAATAGTTGGAGGAACGGGATTCGGGAAAAGTCCGAATGTTAGCAGTAGCAGGACTTTTATTTATAACTAGTACTGATCTGATAACTCTGGGTTTACCAGGGAGCAATGAGTTAAGTACAGAAATTAGATTATGCATTTAGAAACTTCTGCAGCAATTTAACATTGCCATGATACTTTTATTCTATTTTTATGCATAGATAAATAGGTACAGCATAGGAAGTACAGTCAATGATATTGTAATAGTGTTGTATGGTGACATCTATAACCACATTTGTGGTGAACATAGCATAACAGAAAGACCTGTCTAAAGCACTATGTTGTACACCTGAAACTAATGTAACGTTGTGTCAACTATACTTTAGTAAAAAATTTAAGCGTATCTCTGTATGTGTGTATTCTGATAGTTCTGTATTGCTCTTCAGATATAAGCTCTTCAACCTAAAAGTTTTGCTGACTTTTGTAAATTACCTTTGTATCTTGTGCTGTGCTAAATTCTCTTATTAATTTTAGTTATTTCTTATATTCCCTATAATTTTTTATGTAAGCAATTAAGTAACCTGAAAATAGACGGGTTTACACCTTCCTCCCTTCCTCCCTCCCTGCCTCCCTCCCTCCTTTCCTCCTTCCTTCCTTCTTTCCTACCTTCCTTCCTTCCTTCTTCCTTCTTCTGTGCTTCCTCCCTCCCTCCTCCTCCCTCTCTCTCTCCTTCTCTTCCCCCACTCTTTCTTTCTTTCTTTCTTTCTTTCTTTCTTTCTTTCTTTCTTTCTTTTCTTATTTTCATGAATTTTTGTCTTTTTCTTGCCTTGTTGGAAGAATTAGGGCAATGTTAAGTGGAGGTAGAAGAAAATGGGCATTCTTGCCCTGTTTCTATCTCAGGAAGAAATTATTCAATATCTCACTATCAAGTATGATGTTAGCTATTGGTTTTCTATAGATAATCTTTTCCAAACTAAGGAAAATGTTTTATTCTAAGTTTGCTGAAAGGTTTCTTTTTTTAAAAAATACTTTTTAAAAGATGTTTATTTATTTTTGAGAGAGACAGAGACAGAGCATAAGTGAGGAAGGGGTAGAAAGACAGGGAGACACAGTATCTGAAACAGGCTCCAGGTTCCAAGCTGTCAGCAAGAGCTTGATGTGGCTCTAGAGCTCACAGACCATAAGATCATGACCTGAGCTGAAGTCAGATGCTTAACCAACTGAGCCACCCAGGCTCCCGTTTCTTGAACCGAAAAGTTTCTTTTCTTTTCTTTCTTTCTTTTTTTTTTTTTTTTTTGGTCATAAATTTGTCAAGTGCATTTTTTTAACCTATTGAAATGTTCATGTGTTTTTTTCTTTTTAAAATTTGTTAATATGTTAATTTTTTTAATGTTTATTTATTTTTGAGAGAGAGAGTCAGAGTGTGAGCGGCAGAGGGGCAGAGAGAGAGGGGGACATAGAATCTGAAGCAGGCTCCAGGCTCCAAGCCATCAGCACAGAGCCCGCGGGGCTCAAACTCACGAACTGTGAGATCATGACCTGAGCCAAAGTTGGATGCTCAACCGACTGAGCCACCCAGGCGCTCCCCAAAATTTGTTAATCTGTTAAATTATCTTGTTTTTCTTTTACAGTTAGAATCCACCTTGACTGTTACAACCAATTTTTATTTCCAGAATAGAATCTTTTTTTTTTTAATGTTTTATTTAAGACAGAGAGAGACAGAGCATGAGTGAGAATGGGGCAGAGAGAGAGGGAGACACAGAATCTGAATCAGGCTCCAGGATCTGAGCTGTCAGCAGAGAGCCCAACGCGAGGCTCAAACTCACGAACTGTGAGATCATGATCCGAGCTGAAATCGGACGCTCAACCAACTGAGCCACCCAGGCGCCCAGGGAATAGAATCTTTTAAAGAAGATGTATACCTTCCTTAAATCATTGGTGAAAGGCCTTATTAAACAGAAGTAAAGCAAAACATCACAGGACAAATTTTACTTAAGTTAATAGCAGTACATAGAATAGAAATTAAATTTTGAACGCATAAATATACAACAAAAATAGGAAGTATATTGTCAAACAGAGTAACAAATTCTTAGACTTTCTGAGGCATATCAAAATGCCTCCATCAAAAGTTGCATTCACTTGAGAGGCATTACTGTATTTTCAGTGCTGAGACTATTCATAGCACCTACAGTACACACAATGCAGCATTATACTACCATAGTTCACATTTGATACACACGGTTTAAGCTTTATGCCACAATTTCCCAATCCAAGATATAGTTAATACAATGACAATTATTTAGTTTATCTTTTTCTCTTAAACCTACATAAAGAAATTATCATTTAGGCACATGGTATAATGTTATGTCTTCTTCCTTATACTAATGATATATTTTAAATTAAAAAATATTTTTTAAATGTTTATTTATTTACTTTCCAGAGAGAGCACAAGAAGGAGAGGGACAGAGAGGGAGAGAGAGAGAGAGAGGAAGACACAAATCTGAAGCAGGCTCCAGGCTCTGAGCTCTCAGCACAGATCCCAATGCAGGGCTTGGACTCATGAACTGTGAGTTCATGACCTAAGCCAAAGTCAGAAGCTTAACTGACTGAGCCACCCAGGGCCCCCAAACTTCAAATACTTCATTTCATGGAAACTGACCTAGATGTATAAAGGCTCCTAAATCCAGCAGAGTAAAAAACGTTTCCCTCTTTGCAGATTCCAACCATTTATGGTTATTTCAGTCCAGATGAGTGCAGGGAATGATTTCAGATTATTGAACAACAACAAAAAATTCACTGTGTCACTATCTACATGTAAATAACAGCACACTACAAGCACAATAATGGCAGTAAGCACGGTTGTCTCTTCACCCTTTTATGGGATCTTTTCCAGGTCGCAGAACGTAGCTTATTTAGATACAATAGGTTTCAACTTGTCTTTGAAAGTTCCTTTTGAAATGTAACTAACAGGACCACCCACAACTCTAATCAGTCACCTTTTTCTTACTCCTCACTAATCAGTTCCTATATAAGATGTCATATTTTTTATTTTAAAAAAGACTTTATTTTTTAGATTAGTTTTAAGTTCATAGCAAAATTGAGAGGAAAAGACAGGGATTTCTCTGTATCCCCTGCTCTCCCACCCACATAGCTCCTTCATGATCAACATTCTCTACCAGAGTGGCATATTTATTGCAATTGATGAGCCTACACTGACACACCACTACCACCGCAAACCCATAGTTTAGTGGGAGAGAGCCAAAGCGAAAGAGACTCTTAAAAACTGAGAATAAACTGAGGGCTGATGGGGGGTGGGAGGGAGGGGAGGGTGGGTGATGGGTATTGAAGAGGGCATCTTTTGGGATGAGCACTGGGTGTTGTATGGAAACCAATTTGACAATAAATTTCATATATTTAAAAAAACAAACAAAAAAACCCATAGTTTATATTAGTTATTAACTTAAAACATCTTATCAGTGTTTTATTAAAGTGATTGATGATATTCATCACACCAGTAATAGGTAAGATGTAAACAAAACATGCCTACATTTAGGAACTACTATTTTAGATAAATATTTTAGAGAGCAAGTTTTTCATAACTAGAAAACCATAGGATTTATACTGAACACAGACATGATAGTCCCTAACACAAAAGAATATTTTCCATGTCCATTATCTCCTTTTTCTATCCACATGGTACACATCTTTTATCCCTTTCATATTATGACCCAGAAAAGAATTTTTTTAGTGTAAAAATACCTGTTCAGAAAAATCTAATTTATTTTATAATATATGCTATCATTTTCAGTTTTCAAGTATTTAAGTAATGCTAATCGAAGTAATTATTTTTTAGTAACACATTTATAGACTGAGCTTCAAAGAAAGGGAAAAAATAATTTAAAATAATGGATATACTTTTCTGTCCAAAGGTTTAAAACCCAAGGCATAACACTGTAATGATAGAGGTGGAATGCAATCGGAAATAAAAAGAGAAAAAAATGGTTCAATATAACTAATGTCTTCTTTAAAAAAAAAAACAAACTTACAAAACAGACAAAACATATTGACTTAATGTGTCCCCAAAGGACATGCTAAAATCTAATGGGTTAAAGAAGAAAAATCAGAGCAAATCCATTGTGAAATAAAGATAAAGCTGCTTTACTACATACTTGTAAATCTTTTTTCCTCTGTGCATAATAATTACCAGCACTTGCCTTCTTTTCTCTAAAGTAACACAAATTGCTGCCAATAACAAAACTCTCCTCCTAGTGTAAAAACATTGTTAACTTTCTCTGTCAACTGAATGACTGATTAATATTAAAAACTTAAGCCTATATCACTTTGCACTGCAGTAAAAATGCTCATTAAAAGAAATTTAAGGCAGGAAATCAAACTATTAGATAATATTTTTATTTGTATTACCAAGTAAGGAATTCTCAAAATCATGCTGAAGTCTGTGGCTAGTCTAAAATAAATATCTGTATAATTTTAAAAGTTGAGGTTTCTAACCTTTCAGACAATGTTCTTTTCTTTAAATCTGGAAGGTTTATTAACATATATTTACGAAGTTAAAATGAAGTTAAGATAAATATCCCTCTGAGTAACTAAGAGATCACTCACGTCTTTTCTATCTTTTACAATTCCCTGATGAACAATTTTATTTAGAGAAGCCAATGAGATATGCTTAAGTTGAGCTGAGAGTTATTATTATCATATCTTTTATGTACGTGGGGTTTAGATTCACACTGAGATATGTGCAATTCAAGACTTTTCCTTTTTTTTTTTCTTTTGGTAGAAAAAGGAAATAAGAAAGAGTAATACTTCAGTTTGCAGTCATTAGATTATATTTTAAATTTATTTTAGCTTAGACTCAACTCAATGAATGGAGCTCTATTAATATAACAGTGTGTTAATTGATTGCTTCTAGAATCTAACCTCACAAAAATGAATGGCCAACTCAAGAAGAAATACCATATTGGGCACCTGAAAGACTATATAAATAAGTACTAACATTAATATAAAAACTGATAAACCTTATTTCCACTTCCTCTGTTATCCCACTATGTAGCCAGAACTGTTGGCTGTTTCTAGTTCACAACCAAAGAGCTGGATCATTTTCTGACAGATAGATTTCTAATAGGAAAGAGAATGCAAAGCAATACACACACACACATATATATATGAGATAAATTTTACAGTAATTTGTGAATTTTTATTTATACTCCTTTATATACATCTGAGGAAGATCTGGTTGATGAGTTTTGTGTTCATATTTCAGATGAGCATTTGCAACCATATCTCTTTGATTTCCAGAAAAGTATGGGATTGTAAGGGGAAAAAAATCAAATAGCACCATCAGATAAAATTGTATAAGGATATAAGGAAAAAGGGGAACAAGATTGAATTTGGCTTGCTAAATATGTATTCGTGTACTACTTCTAACACGCTTTTCATATTACAAATTGGGCCTACCACCAGTTACTAGGTAAAGCATTCAAGCTCTCCAGCTTAGCATAAAAAGACAACAGACATCTCAGGAAGCCACGGTACAAATTAGAGGAATATTTTAACAACACCGTTGAGATTTAGGTTTTTAAAGAAATGCTAAAATGATCAATATAAAGAGAAACAATATGAACATACTGCTGACCTGTACAGAAAGTATGAGCATCTTAGCACTAAAAAGACACAAAATCTCACCAAAGAGTGGGGACAATATCTTAAACATCACACTTTGTTCTTAACATCCATGCATATTCCCTGGGCTAACATGAGAGCTATTATTCCCTATTAGATTCACCTTTACATAAATCCCTCTGAAAAAGCCTACAACAGCACCACAGCTGGCAATTGTGCCCAGGCTACCAGAAATGGCTCAGTGAATCTCTACTCAAAATGATTTGAAATAACATTATGGAGTAAGGTAGAAAAATGATCACCCCCTCCCCCAGTTCTCCAAGGTATACACTGTCGTACTTTAAGAGATTGGTAAGCAAAAAATCAAGAGTGTTACAAATTCTTTATGGCTCTATAAAAATATTCTACCAATAGATGAAGATTCCACCAAAAACACATTTTCAGGTTCATTCTACAACTATAAAAATTGTTTAATTGTTTATACTCATTTAATTAACTAGATAAATTTCTATTGACTCTGTAGTAATATGGTTTATAAAAATAAAAGGGAATGTTTATAACATTGGGGAGGTGGAAAAAAATCTTGTTCTAATACAGTTATAGATACAGATTTTAAGATTCTATTTACATAATTAGAATTTGCCATTTAAAATGGCACTTAGCTGTTTCTACTTACATTATTAGCTTTAAATGCCTTGAAATAATCCAAGTATTTTGAAACACTTGTCTGAGAATGTATATCATCTGGAATCACATACCAAAGTTCTATATAATTTCTCAGAGAATTTGTAGCTGCATATTTTGAATATCCGGATCCATTAAGCCAACTTTGCGTAGAGGCACTCATATGACTAAAACACAAAGCGTGTCAGACTCATTTTCAAAGTAAAGTAGGACTATGAAACTCTACACAGCAATTTCTGAAACTTGATGTCTACTTATCTATCCTAGAGATTTAATTCCTTCCATATACTAATGGCCTTCCCCTCATCCCCAAACAAAATAAAAAATACAAGCCCAAAGAAACAAAACAGAAGCCTTATACCATAAGTATTTATTTCACACTTTGTTAGATCATATTTACGTGTACAACATCAGTGTCCTAATTGTTCCTTATTAAATTTTTTTAGACACTTCAACATATTTCTCTTAATGTAATGTAGCAAGTAGTCATTGAATATGGAACCAAAATAAAACATGAGACCAAAATGTAAGGAATGAAGTGAGGGAGGTAAAAATGAATCATCTAAATGATATCGATTTGTCCCCAAGTATGGTAAACTTGCTACATTTGTTTAGAAAATTAGCAATAAGTATTACTACTTAATAACAAACAAAACCTAGAATATCTTGGTTATAAAACATTTTTTATTAGAAACAATTTGACAATAAAATTTCAAAAACTGAAACTGACAGGGGCATCTGGGTAGCTCGGTCTGTTTTTGACTCTGGATGTGTTTGACTCTGGATTTCAGCTCAGGTTGTGAGCCAGAGCCCCAAGTCGGGCTCTGTGGTGGGTGTGGAGCCTGCTTAAGGTTCTCCCTCCCTCTCTCTCTCTCTCTCTCTCTCCCACTCTCCCTCTCCCTCTCCTTCTCTCTCTCTCTTTTCCTCTGCCCCTTGTGTGCTCGCTCTCTCTCAAGTAAATAAATTAATTAATTTAAAAAATAAAAAAAAAACACCTGAAACTGACCATATATAGCCTATGGAAACATCAATGTAATTTTGATAACATTAAATAATCATTTCTATTCCAGAATCATATGGCAAATGTTAATATTTCTACTGCCAGACTCTGCAGGGAAAGGGAAACTTAATTCTAAAATAGATTTCCCCAAAAGAATTGCTTTTCTTTTTTTAATTTTTTTTTTCAACGTTTATTTATTTTTTTTGGGACAGAGAGAGACAGAGCATGAACGGGGGAGGAGCAGAGAGAGAGGGAGACACAGAATCGGAAACAGGCTCCAGGCTCCGAGCCATCAGCCCAGAGCCTGAAGCGGGGCTCGAACTCACGGACCGCAAGATCGTGACCTGGCTGAAGTCGGACGCTTAACCGACTGCGCCACCCAGGCGCCCCTCAAGAATTGCTTTTCAATATTCAATTCAAAAAGAGGTACCACCCACATAGAAGGTAAATGTATTTCACCCTTCTAAACATACATTTTTAATGTCAGCATTCCAAATTATCTATGCAAGAGACTGACATTTAAAGACTAAATGATTCATGGTGTGCCTGGGTGGTTCAGTAGGTAGAACATGTGACTCTTGATCTCAGGGTCATGATTTCAAGCCCCACGTTGGGTGTAGAGCTTACTTTAAAAAAAAAAAAAGAAAAGAATAAATAATCCATTTTACTTACAGTGCATTAAGATTACAATGTTTACACTGAGTACCTAGAATGTTTACTAAAATTAATCTAATTAAAGTAAAACTTAACTTTATTCTAGAACATTCTCATTACTTACATTCAACAAACAGATAAAACAGATGAAAGTCACAGAATCCTGTTAAATTTATAACCATCCACATATAACATAGATTACATTATCAAAGAAAGGATTAAACAGACATCTTCATAGCTTTTTGCAAATTCAACATATTTCTAGGCCTCCACATAGTGAAAGCAACAGGCAGATTTCTTGACATCATTCAATCTATTTAAACAATAAAAAGATTGATTGTACAGGGGCACAATTTGTCAAGCAAGATTAAATAACAGAATTCTAATTAATATTGGCTTTTCAGAATTTCTTAAGAAGAGACATACAAGGATTGCTCAGTGCCTACAAATAATTAAATCTCTTAAGCACTTAATACAGTAACTGCAGGCTTCATTTTGAAGTCTTTGTTAAAACGAACAATTGCATACTCAGGGAAATCAAACTCAACAGTGGAGTATTTGGCTTTAATCAGAGCCCACAATCCCCAAAGATAAGAGAAGCCAGTGCAAACTGACTTGACTATTTTTACCTCCTTTTGCGTAACTTCTGTCTCTAAAGTCCTTATATTCTTTGTAGGCTTCAAGGTAAGAATGTAGTCACTGGCCCTGGAGTTTCCCATCTGGATAGAGAATATAGTCTACACCACTCGGACATACACATTCACTGAAATGATTTCTAATATCATGTAACAGGTAGTTATGCCAAGAATTTTAGAATCAATGAACTGTATGACAGCTTGTTTCTCACCATAAATTCTATTCTTCCACAAGAGGACATTACGGCAAAGCACAACTAACTGGTAATCCCAGGTTGGAAAGAATCTTCTTGAATGTCATCGCCTCCTGAAGAACCTGAGGGTTTCGTATATTACTTCAGAACATTTTCTTAATGTCTCTATCTGCAAATGCTGTGGGAATGGGAGAGAAATATCTTCCCATCTGTAGCCACTGATTACATTTGGGAATTCAACCATTGTGTGCATGAATAGTATAGATTTTAGCAAGCTGATGAGCTATTAGCCTGAAAAAAAGCTGAGTTGCAGACACCACAGTGTTTTTCTCGGTATAAACTAATAGCATGGCTCATTACTGAAGGTCCAACTGAGCTGTGGTGTGCAACTATGAGCTTACAATACTCAAAAACTCTTTATTTCCATATCTCACCAACTAACCTCTCAGTCTTATTGTTGTAGCTTGTCACTAGGATTGTATCTTCCATTATATTATTCACATAGCAGCCAGTAAGTTTGTGATTTCATCTATAATGATCTGCAGGCCTCCTCCTGGTTGGGGGAGGTTGTGGGGGGGGGGGGTGGCTCCCACCATGGCCACAGGTGTTGAAGGTGGTTCAGAGACCTTCCTGACAGCTCTGCTCCTCCTGACCCTGAATCATGACGTTCAACTTAAGCACCTCCAGGGAGCCCACTGATATAATTAGCCATGGTCCAGGCCACAGTAGAGACCACTGTAAAGAAAGTGCCAAAGCCAAAAACCATGGTGGGTGCTGACTAGCTGGCCTGTGACTTCCTGAGAGACTCCATGCATCTGATGCCTTCTGTTTAGTTGTTTAGTTTATTACTTTTGACCCCAAACCACTGCTTCAAAGCCGATTCATGTTCACCTTCTTCCCTCTCTATAGGATGAGTAAGGATTTTGTCCTCAAATTTTAGGCTTTGAGGTTATGGCCTTTCCCTGGTTTTACTGATGATACTGAGGATATTTTTTTATTTTCCACTGCTCAGTTTGTTCCTTATTGGTTCTATGAGTAAGAGAGAATTTAAAAATCTTTACTACTCCCTCACCCAGATTAAAACTCAGGTAGTGTTTTCTTACTACAAAGCGGTGGTTCTCAATTCTGGCTGCACATTAGAATTACTTGGAGGAGATTTTACAATTCCAGTGACTTGACTATATGCCAGGCCTTTAAACCAGAACTTCCAGAGCTACATCCAGGCATCCCCATTTGAAAAACTCTCCCAAGTGATTCTGAAGCTCAACCACCACTGTAGGGTCTAATACTTCTTTCTCTATGTGTTTTTGTTTTGTTTGTTTTGTTTTTCTTTCAGAATATGTGTACATTTGCATAGCTATCCACATAAATTTATCTCTGTGGAACAAATTCAATTATTTTTAGCATCAACAAATTTCAATTAAAACTTATTTTTTCAATGTTTTCAATTGAGCTACTATCAGATTATGACAAATTATTTTCACAGTGATACTGTTTTTAGGAATGAACAGTTATTACCAGAAACTAATTATTAAATTGTACAATATAGAGAATAAGATTTAAAAAGATGCAGAGAGAATTGAGACTCATACCGAATAGTGATTCACTGTGCTAGTTGAGACTGCCATAAAAAATTACCACAGACTGGTGGCTCAAACAATGGAAATTCATTTTCTCATAGTTCTGGAGGCCAGGAGTCCAAACTCAGGATATGGGCAGAGGTGGTTTTTTCTAGGCCTCTCTCTTTGTCTTATAGGTGTCTGCCTTTCTCTGGTTCTGCGCAAAGTCTTCCCTCTGTACCTGTCTGTCTGTGTCTTTACAATTTCTTTTTAAATGTTTATTTTTGAGAAAGAGAGAGAGAACATGGGTTGGGCAGGGGCAGAGAGAGAGAGCGAGACACAGAATCTGAAGCAGGCTTCAGGCTCTGAGCTGTCAGCACAGAGCCTGGCATGGGCCTCGGACTCATGAACGGCGAGATCATGACCTGAGCTGAAGTCGGACACCTAACCAACTGAGCCACCCAGGCACCCCATGTCTGTCTGTATCTTAATCTTCTCTTATGAGGACACCAGTCAAATTGGGCCAGGTTCCAATTTGATCTTATGATCTCATTTTATCTTAATTAGCTCTTTAACAATCTATCACCAAATACAATAACATTCGGAGGTACCAGAGGTTAGTACATCAACATATGAATTTTAGAGGAACACAATTCAGACCATAACATACACAAAATAACAAACTTTTGAGTTTATAACTATGCCAGAATTTTGAAATGATAAAACTAAAACAACAGATAGGGCATCAAGTATAATTAAGAATAAAACTTTATCAAAAGTTTTCAAGTGTAAGTTATTATTCTTTTCCATAGCAAAGATAGTACGTACTCAGAAATTTTGGAAGACACAAAAGAGTAGAAAGGAGAGTAGGAGAAACATTGTTTTCTACCACTCATAAGTACTCTTCACATATCGATGCCTGTCCTCCTATTTTTTTTCCTATTCACGTTAAAAAATAAACATAGTTGGTAAACATGATACCTATGAAATGATGCATTCTGCTTTTCAAATATTTACTCAATATAATTTAAACATTTTCTCTTTTATACTTTTCATTGAAATATTTTTAACAGGTGTATGATGCTACAGCTAGTCAAGAGAAACTGTTTTCTTAACAATTCTGCTTCTGGTTTGAATTCATTTGGATTATTAGTCAGCGTCCTACCAAGAAAACTACACAGTTAAACTGGATAATTGAGAAGATTTGTGAAAAATAGACTTTAGTCTTGAGAACAGTTTTGGATTTACATGAAAACTGAGATGACGGTACAGACAGTTCTTTTACATACTTTCTTGCCCAGTGTCTCTTATTAACATTTCATCTCACTATGGTGCATGTTACAATTAATGAACCAATATTGATTCTTTGCTATTAACTAAAGCCCATAGTTTATTCAGATTTCCTTAGTTTTATGTAATGTCTTTTTCTGTTTCAGGGTCCCAACTGTGATACAACATTACACTGAGCAGTCAAATCCCTTTAGGTACCTCTTGGCTGTGATAGTTTCTCAGACATTCCTTGTTTTTAATGACCTTGACAGTTTGCAGAATACTCGTCAGGTATGTGGTAGAATGCTACACTAATGGAATTTTTCTTATTTTCTATTTTATGATTAGACTGGAGCTATGAGTTTTGAGAAGACCATGCTATTTTTCATTTTGTCATATTAAGGGTACATATGTTAGCATGATTTATCACTGTTGGTGTTGACCTCAGTCAGCTGGTTGAAGTCATATTTGCCAGGTTCTTCTACTGTAAAGTTACTGTCCCCACTTCCTTTTCCTTAATGTATTCAATGGGGGAAAATCACTATGTACAGCACACACTTAAAAAGTGAAGATTCATGCTCCCCCTCCTTGAGGGATATGTCTGTATGCATTATTCAGACTTCTTCTGCAAGGGGTCTTGTCTTTTATCCCTACTTATTTATTTATTCATTTTTTACTAGTATGGGCTCATGGATATATATTTTATTCTTTGGGTTTTAATACAATGCTACTTTATTTTGTTGCTCAAATAGTTCCAGATTTGGTCCCTGGGGGCTCTTTCAGTTGCCTCCTATGTTCCTCTGACATACTCCCATCAATGTAGGATTTTTTAGAGTACTTCCTTACTTTCTGACACTATAAAATGCTGTAGGCTTATTTTGTTTATTTCTTGCCCTAGTATTCGGATCAGCCATTTTTTCAAGGAGCCCTAGGTCCTTTTATTGGAGAATAATTATTAGAAAACTAAGATGTGGACATTTGGTGTGGTCATTGTTACTGAGATTTGTTACTTTTTGACTTGCTCAGCTGACAGAGCAGAGAAATATATCTGTGTATACTAACTCATGCATATATTCATATTTATAATTATCTCTATATGTAAACATCTCTATATTAAGCTAAAGATGAGTTCATACTGATGTCTTCAACTCTGATCCATTACCACACGGATTATTTTAGATTTCTCCCTTGTCTGTCTATAAATTTCCACTCCAACAATGAGAAACCTGGCTCTGACCATCTACTAGCCATTTACTTAATTGTTCAATTATGATATATACATAGGAGTATTAGAATTGTTAACTTTTACTTCGGTAGAAAACAACTTTATCAAATGGGGTATAATGCTCATGTGCAGTTTCTTTTGCCTTTAGTCTTCCAGATTCAACTCATTTCCAAAGTTACTTAGGTCAGTACCTTTCTCTCGTATCCTTTTACACGGAGGTTGTTTCATATATTTGTAATATAGTTAGATTCTCTGCTCAGAGTCTGCATTCCATCCTGGGATCCTCTGACCTCCTAAATAATGTTTTAAAATTTACATGCATTACGGTTTACTCTTTGTGCTGTAAGTTCTACGGGGGTTAACAAATGCATGATGTAATGTACTCACCATTATAGTAACATACAGAACAGTTAGTTTCACTGCCCTAAAATCCTCTGTAATTCACCTATGCAACCCTCTTCCACAACAAACCCATGGCTACCACTGATAGTTTTACTCTGTTCACAGTTTTGTCTTTCCTAGAATATTACATAATCATGTAATCGAGATCAGACAGGATGTACCTTTTCCAGACTGGCTTCTCTCACTTAGCAATGTGTATTTAAAGTTTCTCCATGTTTTCTGTGGTGGCTTGATAGTTCCTTTCTTTCTACTGCAGAGTAACATTCCATTGTGAGAATGAACCACAATGCATTTATCCATTTGCCTATTAAAGGACATCTTGATTGCTTATAGTTTTTGGTGAATACAAATAAAGCTGCTATAAACATTCATGTGCAGTTTCTGGTCGAGACATAAATTTTCACATCAGTGAGTAAATACCTAGAAACGTGATTGCTGGATTGTATGGTAAGATTAGATTTAGTTTGGCATGAAACTGCCAGACTGTCTTTCGAAGTGGCTGTGCCACGTTGCATTCCACCGGCAATGAAGGAGGGTTCCTCTTGCTCTGTATTCTCACTGGAAGATTTTTATAGAGGCTTAATTTATAATGATATGGGCAGAGTTTGGGGAAACAAGCAAGGGATAGTGCCACACGCTGGAGCTACCAATAGTATACGTGGAGGAAAAGGATCCTGGAGCAGCTGAAGGGAATGTGCTGCCTCTCTGGAGTTAAGGCCTTGGGGAAAGGAGCACAGAAAACCAGCCAACACTTGGAGATCTAAAAAGGAGATTCATGGCTGTAAATACCCCAGCTTTACTCTTCTCCCTTCTGATTGTTCTCCTGCTTGTGCCTCTCATTGACTAAACACAACTAGAAGCCAGGGAAGAAGGCATCTGTTGATGCAATCTAAACAGGTCAGCCTCTCATACCACAGAGCAGGCCGCAGGAAAAGTGGGCAACATCTTGCAGGTCACATGAAAATATCCGGTATATTTATGCTTCTGCAAATTTTTACTGTGTTTCTTTTTTTTTTTTTTTTTGCATTTCAGATTATTTCCCCTTGGAAATAGTATTTCCAATTGTGTATTACCAGAAAAAAGAAAATGAAACTTTTGAAGGTTGCTGAAGGACTTCTACATGTCACATAAATAATATCTAAAGTTAGCCTATCATAGTTCTAAGATCTTATGATTTCAGCATCATTGTTGATATACATAGGTATATATATGTTGATATACAATTGATATATATATAAATTGATATATATATACACATGTGTATATATTGATATATATATGACATAATTTTATACACTTCCACAGGCATTACTTCTTTTTTCATTTGTGGTTACTATTTTTGGCACATGGAAATTTTAATTTAATTTGGGAACAAGACTGTATATGATGCAAGAGTTGGGTACCTATTAGAAACAAGGCTTCATATATTTTTTCTTTTAAAAATGAATAAACACCACTACCTAAATATTGACATAAATATAGATATTTACTAAAGATAGTGGCTAAATCTGTCTTCAGAAACATATGGTAAAGAGTCTCACCTTAAAGACATGATAATCATGACTTCAAGTATGTGTTCAAATTGTTCACTTGTGTCATTAATGCTAGTTTCTCTCTATCAGGGCATTTTCATGAAAACTGAAAGTTTGTAGACTGTTTTGTCTCTGTTCATTTCAGGTTTTGGCTGTTTTTTTCCTCGATAACAGTGACTTCTCTAGTGTCACTGTGGGCTTCTTGCTCCTTTTTCCTTTCTTCACTATCCTTCACTCTGATCAGGGGATGCTGACAATTCCTAAGATTGCTGAAAAGAAGTCACTGAAGAGACAACAATGTTTAAATCTTTCATCGTTTCTCACTTAACAGAGATATACACCTTTTTATTCCACTGAAAATGCTCTTACCAAGGTCACCAATGACTCACTTTTTGCTAAATCCGGTGAGCACTTATGAGTTCTTATTCAATTATTTGACCTTTCAGCAGCAGCTGGCACTATCGATGATTACCCTTTTCTGCAAGCACTGTCATTCCTTGTCATAGAGGACACTGCAGTCTCCCTATTTTTCAGGTCTCTGGAGTCAGACTGTCTGGGCTCAACTCTTGGCTCTGATTCTTAGCTGCATGACCTTGGTTAGGTCACTCAGTATATTTAGGATCCAGTTTCCTTACAGTTAAAATGGGGATGATAATAGTACCTATCTCTTCGGGTAGGTGTAAGTAGTCATTAAGTGAATGTATGAAAAATGATTCAGACAATGCTGGGTACTTCAGCACCTCTTCAGTCATAGCCAGTGTTATGATGGTAAATTTGCTTTCTTTTTAGAAATAAATAAATAAATAGAAATAAATATTTCTAAAATATTTCTTTTTAGAAATAAATAAATAAATAAATAAATAAATAAATAAATAAATAAAGGCCTTTGTAGTGTTGCCAATTTCTTTGGTGTAAATACTTCCGCCAGGGCCTGAAATACTTCTACCCTTCTTGAATAATTAAAAACTTGGCTTTCCCAGGAGCTGGCTTCAGCACACTGCCAGTAGCTACTTTCCCCCTTGGCTTCTTAATCTATGCTTAACCTCCATTGTGGGCTCTTCTTCCTTCCATTTGTTAAACATCATTCCTCTTCAGTGGTATGCCCTAAGCTTCTCTATTGTTTTATTTTATATATTTTCTGTGAACAATCTCATTCGTTAAAAAAAAAAAAAAGGATATACAGACTTCTGGGGAAGATGACAGAGTAAGGGGATTCTAAGCTCACGTTGTCCCATGGATACAACTGGATAATACCCACATCAGTGTAAATACCCCAGAAAACAACACAAAGACTGCCAGGACAGAATCTCTACAGCTAAATGTAGAGAAGAGGCCACATCAGAGAGGGCAGAAAGGGCAGAGACATGTTTGGGAGCCTAAAGGACCCACAGCAGTGTCTGAGGGAAGGAGGGATGACACAAGTACAAAGAGGAGAGAGGACCAAACCCCACACTAGGCACCCCAGGCACAGGGGACCCTCATGGGGAAGACAAAATCCCCGTAACATTTAACGTTGAAAATCAGAGGGGCCTAAAAATCAGTGTGGCTAAACACTTGGAACTTTAAAAATCAGCAGGCTCAACTCTGGGAGAAACAGCACAACAAACAGCTCTGTAGAGATACGGCATAAAAACAGCAGTTTGAAAAATGCCTAGGGTATACAGGAAGGAGATTTATTTATTACTTTCAGAGCATGTGCTGGAGGGAGAGGGATCTTTGGGAGTCTTTTCCAACAACAAAACAGCTGGCGGGCACCATTTCCTTCTTGCACCCCCCAGCTTAGATACAAGGACACCTGCAGTGCAACACTCTCCACCTAGCTTGCTAACAGCATGCCCCCCCTTTGCACCTCTGCACCTCTGCCCCCTCTAACCCAGCAGGACTTAGGCAGGAGTTTTCCTAGATGGCTGTAGTTCCCTCCTGCAGTGGATGGGCATGTACCTTGTTGGCCCAGCGCCCTGCCCCGGTGTCTCCTGTGGACGCTCCCCTTCCGACCTGGCAGGCTTAGGCAGGAGTTCTCCCAGGCCACTGCAGGGTCCATCCTGCTGTGGACTAGCACACCACTCCCTCCCATGTTTTCTTGTCAGCCTGCCGTCTCCAATATGCCCTTGGCCAGATGCCATCCAAAGTGGTGCCACAAGCCTGGCAGGGTCCAAGCGGTCCCAACAGGTGCCAGCATTACTCTAATATGGCCCTGAGAAGAGGGGAAAATAACCACACACACTAGTCCAACTGTGGGCCTAGCAGTGGGCTAGGGGCAGATGTCTGGTCTGACTGCAGGCTCCACCCATCAATGAAAACTTCTCAAGGGACAACAAAGGAAAGGTGCCCTGCAGTTCAGTGCTCTGCATCTCTGGCAAACACGTGGTCTGACTCAACTTAACCTTAAGATAGCACCAGACTGGCCCACTAACAACAAAGGGACCAAACCTTGCCCACAACAGGCAAAGAGAGCCTTGCAGATGACTGTACTGAAGGCAAATGTGGCTTAGTCACAACAGTAGGGCACACACAACACACATAGGAGACACCCCTGAAGTGCCAGATTCTGGTGAACACGAGCCATTGCACTGCAGGACCCTATAAGACCTCTTCTTCATAAGGCCACTACTTTCAAGGGCAGGAGATGTAGCTGCCTTTCCTAACACATAGAAACAGTCACAGAGAGTTAGGCAAAATGAGAAGACAAGGAGTATATCTCAAATAAAGAACAGGACAAAATAACAGCAAGAGAGCTAAGTGAAACAACAATAAGTAATATGACTGATAGAGAATTTAAACTAATGGTCATAAAGATACTCACTGGACTTGAGAAAAGAGTGGAGGACTTCACTGAGACCCTCAACAAAGAGATAGAAAACATGAAAAAGAACCAACCAGAGATGAAGAACTCAGTAACAAATTAAAAATACACTAGATGGAGGGGCGCCTGGGTGGCTCAGTCGGTTAAGCGACCGACTTCGGCTCAGGTCATGATCTCACGGTCCGTGAGTTTGAGCCCCGCGTCGGGCTCTGTGCTGACAGCTCAGAGCCTGGAGCCTGTTTCAGATTCTGTGTCTCCCTCTCTCTGACCCTCCCCCATTCATGCTCTCTCTCTCTCTCTCTGTCTCAAAAATAAATAAACGTTAAAAAAAATTAAAAAAAAAATACACTAGATGGAATCAAATGTAGACTAGAGAAAGCAGAAGAACGAATCAGCAACCTGGAGGACAGAGTAATGGAAAGCAATCAAGCTGAGCAGGAGAGAGAAAAATAATGATAAAACATGAAAACAGGTTAAGGGAACTCAGAGATGCCATCAAGCACAACAACATTTGCATTATAGGGATTCCAGAAGGAGAAGAGTGAGAAAAGAGGGCAGAAAATTTATTTGAAGAAATAATAGCTGAAAGCTTCCTAAATCAGGGAAAGGAAATAAAAACAGGAGGCACAGAGAACCCTCAATAAAATTAACATCAAGACACATAGTAATTAAATGGCAGAAGTAGTGATAAAGAGAGAATTTTAAAACCAGCAAGAGAAAAGGAAACAGTTACATACAAAGGAAACTCCATAAGGCTATGAGCTGATTTTTCAGCAGGCATTTTGCAGGCCACAAGGGACTGACATGATATATTCAAAATACTGAAAGAAAAAAACAAAACAAACGAAACAAAAAACCCTGTAACGAAGAATACTCTATCCAGCAAGGCTACATTCAGAATAGAATAGAAGGAGAGATAAAGAGCTTCCCAGAAAAACAAAAGTTAAAGGAATTCATCATCACTAAACCAGCCCTACAAGAAATGTTAAAAGGGACTCTATGAGTGGGAAAGAAAGAACATAAGTAGGAATAAGTAGGCAGCACAAAAGCAATAAAATTAAGTATAATTATTAAAATCAGTCAAAAGACTCACAAAATAAAAGGAAATAAAGTATGATACCATGTACCCAAAATTTGAGAAGGGAGATGAGTTAAGAATGTAGTCAAACTTAAGCTACCATCAATTTAATATAGATTGCTATGTGCATAATATGTTACATTTAAAGAGAGTGGTAATCACAAATCAAAAACTGGTAATAGATATGCAAAATATAAAGAGAAAGGAATCTGAGCAAATCACTAAAGAAATCCAGCAAACTATGAGAGAAGGGAGCAAGAGAAAAAAAGAAACAGAACTATATAAACAGCCATTAAAACAAGTAACAGCATGGCAATAAATACAGACCTATCAATATTATAAAAACCATTATTAAAAAGTATATGCCAACAAATTGGACAACCTAAAAGAAATGGATAAATTCCTAGAAACATATAGCCTACCAAAGCCGAAGCAGGAAGAAATAGAAAATTTGTACAGACCGATTACCAGCAATGAGATGGAATCAGTAATCAAAAGAAAAACTCAACAAACAAAAGTCCAGGACCAGGTGGCTTCACCAGTGAATTCTACCAAACATTTAAAGAAGAGTTAATACCCATTTTCTCAAACTTTTCCAAAAAATAGAAGAGGAAGGAAATATTCCAAATTCATTCTATGAAGTCATCATTACCCTGATACCAAATCACATAAAGACACTACAAAAACAGAGAACTATGGATCAATATCTATCTCTGATGAACATAGATACAAAAATCCTCAACAAATATTAGCAAACAAAATCCAAGAATATATTTAAAAAATCATTCACCACGATCAAGTGGGATTTATTCCTGGGATGCAAGTATGGTTCAGTATTCACAAATTGATCAACATGACACATCACATCAATATGAAAAAGGATAAACACCATTTGATCATTTCATTAGATGCAAAAAAGCATTTGACAAAGTAAAACATCCATTTATGATAAAAATCTTCAACAAAGTAGGTTAAGAGGGAACATGCCTCATCATAATAAAGTCACATATATGAAAAACCCACAGCTAACATCATAATCAATGGTGAAAAACTGAGAGCTTTACCCCTAAGATTAGGAACAAGACAAGGATGTCCATTCTCACCACTTTTATTCAACATAGTATTGGATGTCCTAGCCACAGCAATCGGACAAGAAAAATAATTTTAAAAGTCCACATTCATAAAGAAGAAGTAAATTTTCACTACTTGCAGATGATATGTTACTATATAGAAAAAACCATAAGGACTCCACAAAAAAACTACTAGAACTGATAGATGAATTCAGTAAGGCTGCAGGATACAAAATCAGTATACAGAAATCCATTGCATTCTATATACTAATAACAAAGTAGTAGAAAGAAAAATTAAGAAAACTATCCCACTTATAATTGCACCAAATGATAATAAAATTCCTAGGAATAAATTTAATCAAGGAGGTGAAAGACCTGTACTCTGAAAGCTATAAAACACTGATGAAAGAAATTAAAGACTAGTCAAAGGAATGGAAAGACATTCTATGCTCGTGGATTAGAAGAAAAAATATTGTTAGCATCCATACCACCCAAAGCAACATACAGGATATCAACAGCATTTTTCACAGAATAATCTTAAAATAATCTCAAGATTAATAGAATCACAGAATAATCAAATAATAATAAAATTTGTAAAGAACCACAAAAGGCCCTGAATAACCAAAGCAATCTTGGAAAAGAACAAAACTGGAGGTATCACAATCCCAGATATCAAGGTATACTACAAATCTATAGTCATCAAAACAGTATGTTACTGGCACAAAAATAGGCACATAGGTCAATGGAACAGAATAGACAGCGCAGAAATAAATCCACAATTCTATGGTTAATTAATCTATGACAAAGGAGGCAAGAATATGCAATGGAAAAAAGACTGTCAGCAAATGGTGCTGGGAAAACTGAACAGCTACATGCAAAACATAAAACTGGACCACTTTCTCACACTATACAAAAAATAAACTCAAAATGAATTAAGGATCTAAATGTGAGAAGAGTAAAACTGGACCACTTTCTTATACTATACATGAAAATAAACTCAAAATGGATTGAAGACCTGAATGTGAGACCTAGAACCATAAAACTCCTAGAAGAGAGCATAAGCAGTAATTTCTCAGACATCGGCTGTAGCAACATTTTTCTAGATGTGTTCCCTGAGGCAAGGGAAGCAGAAGCAAAAATAAAGTATTGGGATTATATCAGAATAAAAAGCATCTGCACAGCAAAGGAAGCTATCAATAAAACTAAAAGACAACCTACTAAATGGGAGATTTTTGCAAGTGACATAACCAATAAAGGATTAGTATCCAAAATATATAAAGAACTTATACAACTCAATATGAAAAAAAATCCAATTAAAATGGACAGAAGACATGAACAGATGCATGAAAGACAGAAGACAACAGATCTGTTGGCTAACAGATGCATGAAAAGATGCTCAACATCACTCATCATCAGGGAAATGCAAATGAAAACTACAATGAGCTATTACCTCACACTTGTCAGAATGACTAAAATAAAAAAAAAACACAAGAATCAAGAAGTGTTGGTGAGGATGTGGGTAAAAAGGAACCCTCATGCAGTGTTGGTGGGAGTGCAAACTGGTGCAAACACTGTGGAAGACAGTATAGAGTTTCCTCAAAAAATTAAAAATTGAATTACCATATAATCTACTAATTCTACTGCTGGGTATTTATCCAAAAAATATGAAAAGAGTAATTCAAAAAGATATATGCATCCATATGTTTATAACGGTATTATTTATAATAGCCAAGATAGGGAAGCAGCTCAAGTGTCCATCAATAAATGAATGGATAAAGAAGTGGTATATACAATTGAATATTACTCAGCCATAAAAATGAAATCTTCCTATTTGCAATAACATGAATGGATCTAGAGAATATAATGCTAAGTGAAATAGCTCATTCAGAGAAAGACAAATACTATATGATTTAACTCATCTGTGGGATTTAAGAAACAGACAAAAACAAAGAAAAAAAAGAGACAAATTTAAAAAACCAGACTCTTAACTATAGAGAACAAACTGATGGCTACCAGGGAGGAGGTGGTTGAGGGGATGGGTGAAATAGGTGAAAGGGCTTAAAAGTACACTTACCACGATAAGCACTGAATAATAATTAGCATTGTTGAATCACTGTATTGTACACCTGAACCTAATATAACACTGTATGTTAACTATAGTAGAATTAAATAAAAAATAAAAATAAATAAAAAAATTGTTATATAATAAACATATTATACAATGCATCCACTTTAGGTGTACATTTCAGTGGTTTTAGTATATTCACAGCATGGCACAACCATTGCCCAATCAATTTCAAAACCTTTTTCATCACTCCTAAAAGAAACTCTTACCCACTTGCAGTCACTCATTTTACCCACTTCTCATCACCATATGCAGCTATTAACTTACTTTCTGTTTAGAAACAGAAATGTGTTTTTCAACGTTCATTCATTTTTGGGACAGAGAGAGACAGAGCATGAACGGGGGAGGGGCAGAGAGAGAGGGAGACACAGAATCGGAAACAGGCTCCAGGCTCTGAGCCATCAGCCCAGAGCCTGACGCGGGGCTCGAACTCACAGACCGCGAGATCGTGACCTGGCTGAAGTCGGACGCTCAACCGACTGCGCCACCCAGGCGCCCCCAGAAATGTGTTTTTATTGCTAAACAATATTCTGCTGTATTGATGTATCACATTTTATTTATCCATTTATCAGTTGATGGACATTAGGTTGTTTCTACTTTTTGACTATTATGAATCACGCTGCTGTGAAGATTTGTGCACAAGTTTTCATGTGGACATATTTTTGTATTTCTCTTGAGTATGTATGTAGGAGTGGAACTTCTATGTTTAACTTTGAGGAACTTCCAAACCATTTTCCAAAAAGTCTACACCATTTGCCAGCAGTGTATAAGGGTTCCAGTTTATCCACATTCTTGCTAACATTTGTTATTATCTATCTTTTCTTATTATAACCACCTTGGTAAGTGTGAAATGCTATCTTTTTGTTATTTTAATTTGCATTTCCTTAATACCACTGATATTGAATATCTTTTCATGTGCCTATTGGTCATTTGTTTTTCATCTTTGGAGAAATGGCTATTCATATTCTTTACTCATTCTTAAATTGGGTTATTTGTCTTTCTTGAATTGCAATTTCATCCACTTTTATCATTTCAATTACATTTTTACCCTTAAGATTCTGAAAATATATGTTTAAGTTCAAATTTCTTGTCTGAACTTCATAGATGCCCTGTAGTTACCATGAATGAAGCAAGACCCTTGAAATTTGCTCATCTTTCTGACTTCTTACTTCATTGAAAGGTCTTACTCTCCGCACTGAAATCTGGGTGTTATTTGTTTTGTTTCTTTCCCTGTAATCTACCCAACCCCTAAATATTGTATTTTCTACCTCCTAAAAAACTTCTAAAATTCCTATTTCTATGCCAACCTTCTATGCCTTTAAGGCCACCATCAAATTCTTTTCCTGAGCATTCATAATGGCCTCTTGACTAACTTTTTAAAGTTCTATTTCATTCTCTGCACTTCAGAGTATATATCTTAAAATATAAATCTTTTTAATGGTCTCATTTTACTTTTAGCATAAAATTCAAATTCTTTTTTTTTTTAATTTTTTTTTTAACGTTTATTTATTTTTTTGGGACAGAGAGAGACAGAGCATGAACGGGGGAGGGGCAGAGAGAGAGGGAGACACAGAATCGGAAACAGGCTCCAGGCTCTGAGCCATCAGCCCAGAGCCCGACGCGGGGCTCGAACTCACGGACCGCGAGATCGTGACCTGGCTGAAGTCGGACGCTTTACCGACTGCGCCACCCAGGCGCCCCAAAATTCAAATTCTTAATGTGGATTCTATAAAGGAGGTAACTTAATAATTAAAACTATAAACAATGTGTTAGATCAGCTTAACATGTAGAGAGTTCCTTGTCACTAGAAACATCCAGATGGAGGATGAAAATTTCCTCTCTCCAGAGTGGTGCAAACAGTATTCATGCTTTGGATAGAATGTAGAGACCAATGTCTACTAAGACTCCTTACCACTGTAAGCTGCTATGATTCTTTTTTTTAATTTTTAATATTTTTTAATTTATTTATTTTTGAGAGAGAGAGACAGACAGAGTGCGAGTGGGGGAGGGTCAGGGAGAGAGGGAGACACAGAATTGGAAGCAGGCTCCCAGCTCTGAGCTGTCAGCAAGAGCCCGATGTGGGGCTCAAACTCATGAACCATGAGATCATGACTTGAGCCAGAGTCAGACACGTAACTGACTAAACCACCCAGGCACCCCTAAGCTGCTATGATTCTAATACATATGTGCTGAACATAGTAATAACCAAAAACACTGCTCAGAAACTTTCATGTAAATACATTTAAGCAAACAATTTTACAGATATAAAAGTCATAAGAAGACTGTCATTTTATCTAAAAGACTATCATATATTATAGAAAATTACTGCATATGCTATTTGTCTTTGTATAAGAATAAACTAATGCAGCAAAATTATAGAAATGGACAAAATTATAGTTCTGGGAGCCAGAAAAAGTCAGTACAGAATAAATAAAAATGAAGTTAATTCCTTTTGCCAAAAAATTGTCATCACAATTTAAGGTCAGTGATATTTTTAGAACTGATGAAAATTAGAGACTTTTTTTGTTGAAAAATATGCTTACTCCTTCAAATTTTCAGAGTGTTTATGAGCTTCTGAGGTTTACCCATGAATCCACACTACAAGACCCCAGATCTACAGAGTGGGGAGATGATATTTGAGGAGAAATGTTATAAAATATGTGTACAAGAGTTTTTCTAATGGTTAGCCTTACTATCAAGAGGGTTTTTTTTAATTAAAAATTGATCAAAAATACGTTCAAAAAGAACTTTATTAAAATACACTTTAGGCTTGTGTAAATATGTATTTATTTCAGAAACATGCGTTATAAAAAATTAATATGTGGTTCTGTATTAGAAGTTACCATATAGCTCAATATCTAAATGGTTATCATTTGAGTTACGGAGAGAATCTGAAATAAGCTAAAAAACAAAAAAAAAATTGTTTTCACTGAGGATTGTCTTATGGCAGACTTTTAAAGATATCAAAAAATTAATCCAAGGAGATATACATCCATGCCTTGAAACTTGATCTCCACTTTATAGAGAAATATCACATAGGGGATTCTTTTAATTTGTTTCTTGAATACTGTTTTTACAATACAGTTGATCACTACTGCAATGGCAAGATGTAATTTTATGGAACTTCTCATAGATTTTCTAAATTGAACCATAGGCTCATTTACTTTCAAAGGGCAAAATTATTTAGGTAACAGTATGCCCTGGCAGACTAAACATCGTGAATAACAGACGTCATTGAACACCAGTAAGGTATCACTCATTAACCTTGCCAGAGTTGGTCCAAATTATATTCTCAAGGACTGCCAACTACTTTAAGTTCGATGTCACTATGGACACATCATTAATTTGTTAAACTGCTTTGTCTGAAGGGAAAGAAAGATGGTTATGTTATTTTCCTGAGCTGAAAGGAAAACAGTAGGAATCAGAATAACTAATGTCTCATTTACTCACATTATTCAGGTATCTGAATGAGGATGAATTCTGGAGGAATGTCAGGTAACATACACTGGACTACAGAGGCAAAGCTTATTTAACTTAGGATATATTTGGTGCATTTTGCTATAATCCTTCTCAATTGATTGTATCCTTCAAAATACATGAAGGTTAGCCTCATTTTTTCATGAGGAATTTACATTCCGGTGGTTGGAAAACACGGGGAGATTTTCTAAAATTACAATTTACAGTCTATGGGTAGAATTCAATATTGATGTTCATAACAGTTGTTTTGCCTCAGGAAACTGATAAAACACCTATTTCAGGTAAATATTTCTTTAACATTTTGATCTTAAAACTTATGCTTGAGAAAAACATGAACAATTTAAATTCTAAATGTATACCTACAGATGTTCTTAACTTTTGTGCTTCAGGTAAATATTTGATATTTATAATTTTAAAATATTTTAAATTATAAATGAAACCTCTATTACAAATATTTAGAATATAGGTAAGCAAAAGTTTTAAAAAATCATCAGTAGCTTTACCTGCAGGGAAAACTTAATAATGGCAATTTTCATTTGACATCAACTAAAATAATAAGAATTATGCATATTTCTTTTGTTTTTATTTCCATTGTACACTGGTTAGAATTTATAGAATAATGTTAAATATTAACGATGATAGTGGATATGGTATCTGGCTTTGGTAGTACTGCTTCTAACATTTTACCGTTAAGCACAATGTCAGTGATGGAGGCAATATAGTTCCCTTAACAAGTTAGTGTGCTTTCTTTTCTAATTTACTAAAATTATCTTGAGGAGGAAGATATTGGTACCTATTGAGATTAAGTGTATTTTCCTACTTTATTAAGTCATATTAATACATTTTATTTTTTATTTTTGTCTTTCTTTAAAACTTTTTTTAATGTTTATTTATTTTTGACAGAGACAGAGCATGAGCGGGGAAGGGGCAGAGAAGGAGGGAGACACAGAATCCGAAACAGGCTCTAGGCTCTGAGCTGTCAGCACAGAGCCCAATGCGGGGCTTGAACTCACAAACCGTGAGATCATGACCTGAGCCAAAGTCGGTTGCTCAACCGACTGAGCCACCCAGGCGCCCCTATTTATCTTTCTGGAGAGAGAGAGAGAGAGAGAGAGAGAGAGAGAGAGAGAGAGAGAGAGAGAGAGAATGAGTGGGGGAGGGGCAGAAAGAGAGGGAGAAAGAGAATCTCAAGCAGGCTCCATGGCCAGGGCAGAGCTTGATGAGGGGGTTGATCTCATGATGTTGAGATCATGACCTGAGCCAAAATCAAGAGTCAAATTCTTACCTAACTGAGCCATTCAGGCACCCCAATAGATTTTGTTTTGGATATTATTTAATTTAACTTTTAACTTTATCAAAATAATATATATAAAGTGACACGTATATTATTTATATATTTTTATACAGACTTAGATAGAAAAACAGCTCTTTCCTACCATAGGCCCTTTTCTTCCTTGCATCCTCCTTAGTGGGATCCACTTTGAACTAGTTTATTTATTCCAAATTGTACTTGATATTTCTGTGGTTTGCCTTTTAATTTTCTTAGAGGTCTCTTTCTTTTCGTTAGTGTTTATTTATTTTTGAGAGAGAGGATGTGCACGAATTAGGGGAGGGCAGAGAGAGAGGGAGAGAGAGAATCCCACGTAGGCTTTGCTTTGTCAGTGCAGAACCCAGTGTGGGGCTCAAACTCACAAACCATGAGATCATGACCTGAGCTAAAATCAAGAGTAGTAGCTTTACTGACTGAGCCACCAGGTGTCCCCTTAGGGGTCTCTTTTAATGACATTAATCTTTTATATTTTATTAAGATTTATTTTATGGTGCAGTATATGCTCCATTTTGGCAAATGTTCCATACACCTTGTAAAAAATGTCCTGTGCAATTGCTGTCCAATGTTTTCTAAATACCCACAAGGTTAAACTGGTTAATCATTTTATTAAAATATTCTACTTCTTTGCTAGTTTTTGTCTGATTTTTCTATTAGTTGCTGAGAGAAGTATGTTATATTTTCCTTTTATGATTATGCTTTTTAAAAATTGTCCTTTATAGTTTGATGAATTTTTGCTTCCTAAATTATAAAGTAATATTCCTAGGCTTATGTATTTAGGATTGTTATTTCTTTCAGATATTTTCTTTCCTTCTTTATGTTTGGATAATACTTAATTTCCTTCCTATATTAATATAACTATGGGAATGCAAACTGGTGTAGCCACTGTGGAAAACAGTATGGAAGTTCCTCAAAAAATTAAAAGTAGAAATACTATATGATCCAATAATTCAAAGAAAACTAAACACTAAGTTGAAAAGATATATGCCTCCCTATATTTATTGCAGCATTATTTACAACAATAAAGAGATGGAAGCAACCTAAAAGTGTCCATCAATAGATGACTGGGTAAGGACGATGTGGTACACACATGTACATATACATATATTGGAGTATTATGCATCCATAAAAAAGATGAGGCCATGCCATTTGTGACAACATTGATGGACCTGGAAGATATTATGCTAAGTGAAATAAGTCATAGAAAGAGAAATATCATATGATTTCATTCATATGTGCAATCTAAGAAAAACAAATGAATAAACAGAAAGCAGAATGAGACCTATAAACACAGAACAAACTGATGATTGCCAGAGAGGAGGAGTATGGGGATTCAGGGAAAACTAGGTGAAGGGTTGTGAGAGATACAGACTTCCAGCTATGGAATGAGTAAGTCACAGGAATAAAAGGTACAGTTAAGGAATACAGTGAATGAAATCATGATGCATTGCATAGTGATAGATGGCAGATTCATTTGTGATCAGCACAGCATAATGTATAAACTTATTGAACCACTATGTTGTACATCTGAAACGAATATAATACTGAGTGTCCTCTATGCTCATTTAATAAAGTTAAAATCCATGATGACACTGTCAGGAAATCCACTCTCTGGCTGGTCAAACCTTAGGGCTCCACTAGTCCTTCCCTTCTCCAGGCTCCAGGGCTTGGTCTCCCACTTCCACATGGAAAGCCAAGACCTGCATGCCCCCTCTGCTGGGTTCCTCAACCAAGACCAGCACCAGAAGAAATGATCTGGCCTGACCCTCCGTACGCCTCATTTTTCTGTCTCCTACTCTTATTGACTCCAATATAATTAACCAAAGCCTCGTGTTGTGGCATTTTTTTTCTTGCTGAGTTTTTGGAGGGAAGTGAGACCTATCTAAAATAACCTATGTGGGGCGCCTGGGTGGCTCGGTCGGTTAAGCATCTGACTTCGGCTCAGGTCATGATCTCACAGTCGTGAGTTCGAGCCCCACGTCGGGCTCTGTGCTGACAGCTCAGAGCCTGGAGCCTGTTTCGGATTCTGTGTCTCCCTCTCTCTCTGACCCTCCCCCGTTCATGCTCTGTCTCTCTCTGTCTCAAAAATAATAAAATAAAACGTTAAAAAAAATTTTAAAAATAAAATAAAATAAAATAAAATAAAATAAAATAAAATAACCTGTGTCAGTGTGACACCTCAATCAGGAAACCTCTGGAAGGTCACCTAACAAAATTGATTGGTCATGCTTTTCTCTCTCTCACACACACACATGTCTTACATGATATGTCTTTTATATCTTTTTATTTTCAAGTTATCTGTATCCTTATTTTTAAAGTATATCTTTTTTTTAATAGTATGCACTTGGGTCTGTTTTTGTTTGTTTGCGTGTTGTTAAATCAGCCTGACACACTCCAAGCTTTAATATAAATCTTGACATTTAAATAATCTTGACATTTAAATATAAATATTGACATTTAATATAAATTTTGACATTTAAAATAATCATGGGGGTGCCTGGGTGGCTCAGTCAGTTAAGCCACTAACTCTTGATTTCGGCTCAGGTCATGACCTTGGCTCGGGTCATGATCTCAGCTTAGGTTATCAACTCATGGTTCGTGAGTTTGAGCCCCATGTCAGGCTCTGCACTGACAGCACAGAGCCTGCTTCAGATCCTCTGTCTCCCTCTCTCTCTTCCCCTCCTCTGCTCGTGCTCTCTCTCTCTGAAAAGTAAACATTAAAAAAAAATTTAAATAATCATTATTATGGCTGAATTATTTTTGTTATTCTTTCTCTATGTTTAAGAATCTGGCCACATCTGAATTCCTTATTTTGGTTTATCCTGAGGCTCAATGCACCCTTGTTCTTAAGAAGCCACATGAGATAGCCTGGTAGCATATTGATAAATTCCTCCCTTTGTGTGATCATCTAAGAGTTAGGACAAATATATTCACTACTCCTAAAACCATTATTAACATGATGGTGGAAAGATATTTATTTTTATGTTGTTTTTCTTTTTCCCCCTTTTTTTTAATGTTTATTTTGCTTAGAGAAAAAGAGAGAGAGCAAGAGAGGAGCAGATAGAGAGGGACAGAAAGAATCCCAAGCACCATTTTTCTAATATGGAAAAAGTTATGCGGGTCAATATAACATTCATTATCCTTAAGGCATTTACATTATAATTGGGAAATAATTATGCATACAATACTTAAAAATTATATCTAAGAGAATATGTTTAAGTTTAAACATGTGATAGCAAAGGAAACCAGAAAATGATACTGAAACCAGAAAACAATGCTAAAAAAGGACTGAATCAGGCTTTCACATGTGTTTTAGAAGCAACATACAAATCTCTAAAATATATCAATATGAGCCAACCATATGACATGGCTGCTACCAAAGTGCATGTTGGTACCTTAGACAAAAGTACAGAAACGGGGCTTAGTACAATTTGGACAGTATATATTTTGAGCAAGGTATTTGCGGATAAGTACCCACTCAGATGTGAAGAATCTGGAACCAAGCTGTACAAGGAATGAGGAGGAAATCTAGTTTTGGAAAGACAGAGACCTAATCTGGAAGAAGAGGAGTCCTAAGGAACCATCTCCCTTCCATAGTTTCAATTGCCAGCTATTCATAGTGGGGCCTGGATACTTTGTTAACAACTTTGTAGTATCCTTTGCTTGTTTTACAATCTAAGATCTGGCTTGAAAAAAAATGTCAGTTTGTCTTTTCACCCTTGGCATTTAACCTGAGGCTTCACAATAGTTCATGAAACAATGAGTTAACTAGGTAGAATCATCCTGTTTTTATTTATTGACATCTTTATAGAAGTAAGCTCAGAGAAGATGCAATAAAATGATTTATAATACACTGTATTTTGATATTCATATGCCTGTGTCATTTCTTACCATGAAATGTAATGTGCCTTGGGATGAAGAGTTGGAAACCACATCCCTGGAGTTTGGTGAGACATATAATTAAGTGAATCTGGAAATACTAAGAGCCAGACCATGCAGAATTTGATGCTTATGCTGCAGTGACAACCAAGAAAATGGGAAATAATACATTGAATAAGAGAATTTTAAGTTCAAATTCATGAAGTTGAATTGAATGATTTTGAGAAGTAGCAACAGCTTTGGGGGAAAAAACATTTAAAAGTGAATAAATGAATACCAATGTGGTCTAAAGATAATTGAACTGAAGAGAGAAGGTTCTATATGTGTAGAACATCTCCTAGGATATTCTCCTTATTTAACAAATTCCTTTGCACTGTGGATAAATGAGTGAAAATGCAGCGGCCCAAATTTTTCTGGACTTTAGGTGGAATCAACTTCTGTGATGTGACAAGGGGAAAAGACAAGGTAACGTGTGAGATACATGTGAAGGAGGGAAGGTGGAATACAGGATGGCCAGTAGAAATTCTGGGCTCAAGATTTAGATTTTTATATCTGTAAGACATTATTGGATCGTGCCTAGATATTCATATGGGTTTATTTACATGTAATTAATTTTTAACTATAAGTAGCCAGCATTATTTTCCTTGTGTCCTTACTCCTTTCTACATAACTGACAGATTATTATTTTTTCTCAGTCTTGAAGTACATGTAATAGATGGATTCTTTTGGTGTGTTTGTATAGAACTTCATATCCCAGAGTCTAAGCTTTGTACAAAATCTGGACAAATTTCTCTCTCTTTTTTTTTTAAAGTTTTTATTTATTTTTGAGACAGAGAGAGAGCATGAACAGGGGAGGGGCAGAGAGAGAGGGAGACACAGAATCTGAAACAGGCTCCAGGCTCCGAGCTGTCAGCACAGAGCCCGACACGGGGCTCAAACTCACGAGCTATGAGATCATGAGCTGAGCCAAAGTCAGACGCTTAACCGACCCAGCCACCCAGGCACCCCACAAATTTCTCTTTTGGATAGAGAGGTCAGGAAATTGGCATCCACTACCAAACCTGCAAGCTTGCCAACAGCTGGCTGTATTTCAAATGGACACTCATTTAAAAGAACAGAGAAATCAACAAATACTATATATTACATAATAGCCCAAACATAGTAACCTAAAATCTTATTATATTCACAAATATCAGAGCATTCTGTACTGTGACTCACCAGTACTCTGTGAGTTTTCCATAATTTCATTTTCCTCTCCTCATATCACTATCTGCCTACTCTCACTCTGGGATGATAAACCATTATGCTATTCTTGGGTGGCCCAGTGTCTTCCAGTCCCTTGCTCTACAAATTGTATCCTGTGGACCAGCAAACTCAGCATCATCTTGGATCTTATTAAAAAAATGCAGGATCTCAGGCCTCACTATAAACCAACTGAATCAGAATCTTCATTTTAGAAAGAAGCCTATGTTATTCATGCAAGCATTTAGTTGAGAAGCACTGTTACAGCAAGTAACAGCTTAGGTAATCTCTTTGGCAGTCACAGTAGGTAAACCATGGCCACCCCATTAATTTCCTTTCTGGTCTGGCTCTCTGAGACAACTGGAGGAAGGAATCAAGCATTTATAAAAACAACCAATAATTATTAATCATTTATTTGGTCATAAGCACTATGTTAGGGACTGGAAATATAGAGATAGGGATACAGTTCCTCTGCATCCAGTAGCCCACATCCCAGTGGGTAGACAGTGAATTTGAGGTTGTTCCACAAATCTGACATCTTCCCAGAGTCATCGTTTCCTTTAATATTCCAAGTAAATCATATGGGTTCCACCCTATATTACTATCCATACACCAGTGCCTTCCTTAGTATTTCAGAGGCTTGCTAGGTGTGCCACATTGTTGTCTTTCAAAAGATCCTCAAGACTTCTCCTCAATCATCTTTTATTAGAGCCCTTGCCTGCTTTAGTCCAGTGCCCACTCACTTTCCCCTGCATGGAAGTCATGGACAGAACCTTTACTCATTCTTCCCCAGGGACCACTAACAAACGGTCATTGTGTATGAATTGTTTTTACTAAAGGGATACGAGAGAGAAATTACATTGCAGACTAGAAAATAATATTTTACCTAAGGCCTCTAGGACGGCTTCACTACAGGGGACACTCTTCTGACCATTGCTTGTCTTGGCCCTGGCCTGCTGCTGTACTGCAATGGCTTATTTTTCAGAATTGAGTTACTTTTGCCTTTTTTTCTCAATTCCCCAGGCCCAGGACTCTAAACTCCTGGCTTTTCCCATATTCTTCCCAAGTTGCTGAGAAAAAATAGAAAATTCTTTATCATGACAAAAACCAGAAAACAAAAACAAAATTTCTGCCCCACAAAGGTACACTTTTACTTTATTAAGCAGAGTAATACATCTCCTTATTGACTAACTTTCATAAAAATATTTATTTTTTGCAAATGAAAAAGTCTCCTCTGAGCCTCCGATGAACTTTCCAGCTCCACCAGATAGTTTTTTCCCCCATCTACAGAGAGAGTAACCTGTCGGTATAACAATATGATGGCAGAGGTAAGAAAGCACAAAGTGGAAGGTGTTGAAGGTTGGACTCCTAGACCAGGTTGTGCAGAGTTGGACAAAGACATCCATGGAAGGCTTCCTGGATGATGTAAAATGAGTTTTTGAAGGATCCTCTAAGAGTTAACAAGTGTAAGGAGAAGAGAATAAAGGCTAATAAATATGATGTTTAAACTTTAAGAATGCTGGGTTCAAGGGACTGTGGGATATTCAAGTGGAGTGAATATTCAAATACTAATGGTAGTTAAAGCCATGGGAAAGAATTAGTTGATCCAGAGTCAGAGGGAAATAGGGCTGAGGTTCATCCTGGAAAGCTAGACAAAATGTAGGAAGAAGAGGGGCCATGAAGGATACAGAGAAGAAGAGGGGCCATGAAGAATACAGAGAAGGAATGTCGCTGAGGATAGGAAGGATACTAGGGAAGCGTGGTGTCCCTAAAAACCAAGAAGGCCAGAGAAGGAGAATTTCACAAATAGAGAGGTCAATAGTCTGAAATATTCTAAACAGACCAAGTAAGAAAGATCAGGTATTGTCTGCGGGATTTAGCAGCAAAGAAGTCATCTGGGTTCTTATACGATGAAGCTCTTCCAAGATAAGCCAGAGCTCTGACAGTCAGGTGCTCAAACTAAGAATTTTCTTCTATTTCCTGCTTACAACATTGTATACTCAGATTCTCATTCTGCAGTTGGGTGAGTGCACCTCTTCATAGAAGACTTATGTATTTGTCTTTGGAGTTTCTTTCTTGAGCTATAGGGCATCTATAGCACAGACTCCATGAAAAGTGCCTCCTACTGTCTTTGTAATCCCGTCCATGAGCATCTCTTCAACTAAGAACTCCCCACTACCGGTCAGGGTGCACCTTGCTGTTTTCCCCATCATTCTCACTTGGCGCTTAATGTGAATAGGCAAGTCATAAATGAAAATAGATGTCTGTGCCAGATCTGTTAAAATATAAGCCAAGCGATAACAGTTCTTCACTTGGAACCGTCTAATAGTTAATCATCTTACTAAGAAAACCATCCAACAAGGGCCTGCAAGTTCAGTCCCTCGCACCTCTTTGACCTGGGGTCCCTTCACTCTGCTCTTCACTCACTCTAGCTTTCCTGTTGCCCCTTCAACAAGCCAGATCTCAGGATCTTTGCACCTTTCTACCTGGAATGCTCTTTCCCTACACAACTTCTTGGCTCATGCCTCTTTTAGGATCTTTCATCAAATGCCACCCTTTCTGTGATGTTTAAATTGCGCCCACCCACAACAATCTTTTTCTCCCTTCTCTGCTTTATTTTTCCTGTTGCACTCATGACCATCTAACATAGTACTTACAATCTATCTCACTAGATGCAAGCTTCATGACAGAAGGATTTTTGACTAACCTTTTCACATCTGAATTTCCAGAATCTAAAATAGTGCCTGCACAGAAAAGACCCTCCACAAATATTTGTTGAATGAATGAATGAATGAGCACTCATCACTCTTCTCCACCTAAGCAAGGGCCTTTGTAGCTCTAGAAGTCTGTTATTAATTTTCTTAAGACCACTTCACCAGCAGGGGTGGGGGAGTGGCAGGTGGGGTGTGACAGGCAGGGGTGTAAGGAGTGACAGAGGGGAAAAGTTGGAAATGGAGGAGTGTGGGGAGAAGCCATGCTCTATAAAGCCAAAGTTCACAGGATTGATATGGCAGTTTCTATGGACTGTGAAACTGTAGCTTAAACCAACTGAACAAATATTTAATCATGCTGTAAGTGTTTGTTTCAGAAGGGGCTGGAATTTTCAGGGGACTGAGGGCTCAGGACCAATACAGTTAATATTGCAACTTTTCCTCCAATTCCTCTGACTTGTTCTTATCTTTCACTTCTCCTGTTTTCCCCCTCCAAACGACAGACTTCCTTTAAAAACGTTCCTTGGGTGCTGTTGCTTTTTTGTTGTCAACCTGATTGTTGAAGTAGAGCGTACAGAGAAAGCACACGTTTATGTGCAAGTCAGGATCTAAGAGGAGTGTCTTTATCTCCAGGTTTGCACATGACAGATCAGCAGGATATGGTTCCTTTCTGGGAACGACCACAGTGGTTTGAGCAGTTTGGTGGAGTTGTGTTGCTCCGAAAAAGGGGATCTGGCCATTAAAATGAAAGTGACAATTCTTCAGACCAGGTATTTCGAGGCCGAGTGTTTTCCACAAGGTGGAGTGTTTGATTTAGAACAACAAAACAAGCTGAAGTTGCAGACAGGACTTGACACATTCTCAATACAAATGATGAAGTGCAGTGCACTGGGGTTCACCTCCCCTTAGGCATCGGAGAAGCAGGGAGGTGGCCAGGTCACGTGAACCGAGTGGCAGCCTGCGCAAGCGCCAGCATTTCCCGTCTTTCCATAGGCAGCCGTCACGGAGGAAGATTAAGGGAGTCCCGCACTACCTCTTAAAATGTGTCTTCATCAATACCAACTGCTCAATACACGAGCTTCTCTTTGCATTAGGCAAAAAAGCAACACCTAACTCCTTCTCAGAGCCAGGAGATTAAATCTGGATTTATGCTCTCACCACAAATTGGAAGACACGTTTATTTCAGAATTCAAAAGGAGAGAGAGGAAGACTAATGGGAAAAATGCACACACACACACACACACACACACACACACACACACACACGAAAAACTAGTGTCCTACAGCAGAGGGAGCGATTTGTGTCTCTTTGCATCATGCATTAGATTGTTTCATAAACATTTGTGAAAGGTGAGAAACTAGTGAGCATATTAAGACACTTTCTGTATTTATAAGACATTATAAAATTATGATTTACAACTCTGGATTCTAATCAGATAAGTGATATTGACAGTAAATGGAAAAATTTCACATTGGATAAGAAGGTTCTATTGTATCTGTAGGAGTGTGTGTGTATATGTGCATGTGTGTGTGTGTGTGTGTGCGTGTAAACCAGCCAAATAATTATAACATTTACTACACAGATTTTTTTTTTCAACTAAAATTAAGCAAAGCACTCTGCTTTCACATACATGACCTAATTAAGTCTCACAAGAAGCCTGTGAGGTGGGTATAGTTATTTCTCCTTTGGACACAAGGGAGCTGAGTTCCTGGGAAGCTGAGGGTCACACAACTGGCAGCGAGGACCAGGACACCCGAATGCAGTGACCTCTCGCTGCTCCATTAGCTGCCATGCACTCATCGACCTACTGTTTATACAGTACTTCCTCCGTGTCATAGGTTTTTATATATTGTATTTCATGTGTCTGAAATACATTCAACAACCCTGCAAGGTATGTGTTTTTATCAGCACCCCCACTTTACAGCGGAAGAAATTGAGACCGAAGTCATTGGAGAAACCTGTCTTAGGTTTCTCAGCTAGTAGGTGGTGGTGCCATATTGTCACAAGATTTCTGATGTCAAAACAGCCACCCTTTCTACTGCAGATTGCTGCCTGAGCACATTTTTAAAAAAGGTTTCTGCCCTTTAAAAACAAGCCCAAGAGGAACAGAAAAAAAGAAAAACAGAGAAACAAAAACTTGAAGTTTCAGACAAACATAATCATAAGGGTGTTTTTAATCAGGTTTATAGACCATAAAAATAAAGCTTATGGAAGAGTATGCCAGTGTTATGTGATGAGTAGAAGGTGCTTTGCACCTTTCTCATGTGCTATATTTTGTGTTTCATAAGATCCTGCTTTGGTGAGCTTCCTGTTAAGTCTTTAGTCTGCCATTTCCACAAACATTTTCCTTGGCTGAGTGGCAGGGCATTGCTTATTCTCTGGAGGACCTACGAGCAGTCACAGGGGTATATATTTATATTCCCAGGAGGCAAAGTGGAGGGAAAGCAGAAGCAAGTCTGTAGAACATACTTTATCTGAGCCTTCAAGGTAAAAATCAAATGTTATTGAATGGCACAAAATCAATTTTCTATTGACTTAAGAGATGCTAAACAACAAAAGACCAAGTCTAATTACATGCCTAAAACCCCGTATTTGGAAACTTCGTTTACTTTTGCAAAGACAAGTGTTTCCATGGAGCAAATTCCCCTGCAGAAAATGCCAGTTTCCGGAGAGAGGAACACGACTCCTGAAAGCATGAAGAGGAGATGAGAAGACACTAGTCTCAAACTTAAATGATATCTGCTAGAGATGCTTCACATTTCCTCTCCAGCCCCACCGCCCTTTCTTAGAGACCCCACTCTCAAAACCACCCCTATAGTTTTTTCTGAGACCCAGAGGGACCCTACCTCCCTGGCTCTAGAGTAGATGCTCAATAAATAGTTGTTGGCTACACTAGTTTTCTGTTATTGCTGCAACCAATTACCACAAACATAGTGGTTTGAAACTGAGAATTTATCATCTTCCATTTCAGGAGGCCAGAAGTCCAAAATGTGTTTCACTATGCTAAAATCAAGGTGTCAGGAGGGCTGGGTTTCTTCTGGAGGGTCTAGAGGAGATTAGTTTTTTTGCCTTTTCCAATCTCTAGAGGCTGCCTGCATTAGTTGGTTTGTGGCCAGTCTCACAGCTAGTGATGTCGTCCCAAGTCCTTTCCAGGCTGCCATCTCTCTGGTACTCCTTCCTCCGCCTCCGTCTTCCACTTTTAAGGACCACTGTGATTATATGGAGCCCACACAGGTAATCCAGATAATCTCCCCATCGCAGAGTCAGCTCATTAGCAACATTAATTCCACCTGCAACCTTATTTCCTCTTTACTATGTCACATAGCATAGTCACACATCTAGGGATTAGAACATGGGCATCTTTAAGGGAGAAGATGAATGAAGGAGCAGTTTATACACATTGATGGACTGAATGAACCAAACAGAAAAACAACAAACTTTGCCTAGTCATATATATTTTTTAATTCAAAGCACAGTTTTGAATTGATAGTGTATAAAGACCTAAAGTTTAGAAATAACCCAAAGGACCGGAAGCTTACATTCATCCCTTGGAAAAGTCCATTGACTATCTCATGACTTTAAAAAGAATAGTCTCCAGTGATCATGGGAGACCAAATAATTGATATTGTAGAGTATTTAAATCTCTATGTTGTAAAAATAAAAATCAAGCACTTTCATCAGGAAAAATGAACTATGAAAAGGCTCAAAACCATTGTGTTCATTTTATATCTGGCCTCCTGATCATGCTAAAATAATCAGTGTATGGACTGAGGAAATGCTAAAAATCCCACGCATATCATTTCCTATAATCCTTGGATATAGATCCTCATTAGAGCAAAGTCAGAGGAACTGAACTGTTTTATCACTATCGGGCTGGGAGCAGGGCTTATATGTGTTAACACTAGATTCTTAAAAAGTTTTGTGACATACGACAGTGAACTTTGTTCCTTCTACGAATAGCCTCATTGCCTGACACTTTAATAGCAGAAAAGTCATGTAAGGACTTCATTGACTGTCCCCACCCCCCACCCACTTGGGATGAGTAACCCAGTTTCATCCTTTTTTCTTTTCCATCAGACAAATAAAACCCTACAGAAATACAGCTCTCTCTATCCAATTTGAAGGGCGTGTAAAACTAGATGTTAAGATTCCAAAAGACATTTAAGGTTACTATTAGCATCTAATATTTGGCATCCTTTTATACAAAATAACATTTTGGATGCAATTTTCTCAAACCACATTAACGTTCTCATGCATCCCGATGCCTCTTACATCTACATGGCACTAAATTGGCCACATCTGGAGGAGTAATCATCTCATTTGGGATTTAGAATCGCATACGTTCTTTTTAATATACTCTTGGTTTTAAGAGTTCTTTATCGAGTTTTCTTTTGGAATCTCACTGTTCTAGATGACGATCATCTTAAGGCACAGTTGAAAACAGCCCACCAAAAGTGGAAAGCCATTAGTTTTAGCCTGTAATTTTCCATTTCCCATATTACTCTTTTTTCTTACTATAGTCCAAATTACTCTACTAAGAGCATCTCATGGATTACCTTATTTACGTCAATACTAAGAAAACTATCCCCACTTTACAGATATGAAAATGAAGCTAAGAAAAAGTAATATACTTAATATCTTACTTCTAGAAATTGTGGACTGGGGACCCTAACCCATCTGTGGTCAGTATTCATGACTTTGAATGAGGAAACTTAGCTTGACTATTCCTAGGAACTGGAATAATTTTGGTTTATTTTTTTTTTTTTTGGTTTATTCTTTTATGAACAAATCTAATTAAAAATAATTATTGAATGTTTAATATGCTCCTTGAAATAGTAAAATCTTTTCAAATGCTATTCTAAAACTATCATGCATCATTAACATCATAGTATTACTTTGTTAGTAATCTAAATATATGGTAGCATAGAATCTGAAATAAGCAATTCAAAGAAATGCAAAAAAAAAAAAAATTGAATTTCAAGATCTTGTAAAAGGACAGAATTTCTACTTAGTCCTTACTGCATTTTATGAATTTTAGTCTCTCATTTCAAAAATCACAAAATGAGGGGCACCTGGGTGGCTCAGTTGGTTAAGCATCGACTTCAGCTCAGGTCATGATCTCATGGTTCTTGGGTTTGAGCCCTGTGTCAGGCCCTGTGCTGACAGCTCAGGGCCTAGAACCTGCTTCAGACCCCGTGTCTTCCTCTCTTCTGACCCTCCCTGGCTCACACTCTGTTTCTCTCTCTCGAAAAATAAACACTAATTTTTTTTTTTAAATCACAAAATGATACATTATGGCAATAAGTATTGTTTTGATCTTTTAAAAGTCACTTTGAGCAGCTATATTATACAATTGTTTGTATTTTTATATATCATATATAAACACATATATTTAATTTTAATTGTAGTAAAAAACACAATGTAAAATTTACCATCTTAACCATTTTTTTTATTATGAAATTTATTGTCAAATTGGTTTCCATACAACACCCAGGGCTCATCCCAACAGGTGCCCTCAATACCCATCACCCACCCACCTCTCCCTCCCACCCCCCATAAACCCTCAGTTTGTTCTCAGTTTTTAGGAGTCTCTTCTGTTTTGGCTCCCTCCCTCTCTAAACATTGTGTTCTAACTATTGTTTGATAACTCAGGTTGTGAATTCTCATTCACTGGGTAAAAGAAAGCCCAGGACTAATGACAGAAGCTCACCATGGTTCCACAAGCACATTCATGGACTTAGCACACTTGTCTTAATTTCTTTTCTGGTCTTTGGGTTGGAGCCACAAAGTGACCTCATCCCTGGACTCTATTTCTTTGAAAGAGTTAAGGCATATATTGTTTTCCATTTGGGATTGGCATCTTTTTCTTTTAAATTTTTTAATGTTTATTTATTTTTGAGAGAGAGACAGACAGACAGAGTGCCAGCAGGGAGGGGAAGAGAGAGTGGGAGACACAGAGAGAATCCGAAGCAGGCTTCGTGCACTGAGCTGTCAACACAGAGGCTGATGCGGAGCTTGAACCCACAAACCATGAGATCATGACCTGAGCCAAAGTCGATGCTTAACCGACTGAGTCACCCAAGCATCCTGGGATTGGTATCTTACTTTATGGAATGTGTTAAGCTTGTGGGATTTGGTGCCTAGCTCACAATAAACAAGGTCCAGCTAACTCTCATGTCATTACTTTGTGTAAATTAGATAAAGGTCACCTGGTTGTATAGACTGGGCCTCATAACTCATGTCTGACCAACTGGAATGTGGGGCTGGGCTCAGCACACCCACACCTATTCACTCAGGTGTCCTTGTGCAGGGGTCCAGGAGAATAATTTTACATATTAATTCCTCTTAGAGGATTTTGACAATACAATATGGTATTTAATAAGATAGCATATTTAACTCTCAAAACAAGACTTTTTTGTGACTCGATTTTAATGGGGTCTTTAATCTCTCATTTCTTCCAAGGCCAGACTCCTTGGAGGAGGTGGTCTGAGCTACTCATGAGTGCTGTGAGGCCAGGAAGTGGGTTTCCCCAGAGAAGCTGTGCTTCTGCTTGAAACAGCAACGTGAGTAGAATTCCCCCAAAGCCAATTATGCAGTATGATACTCCAGTCAATAGCGACCACTCTCCATTTGCAATGGCAGGACTATGATCATTGACAATCCTCTACCTGTCCAGAAAGCTTTGCTTGTATTCGACTTGTAAGTTCACCTGAAGTCTTCCTATTTTTTTTTTTTTTTATTTGTTTGTTGGTATACATCTTTTCTTGCTGTGTCCTGGGAGGACACAATGTATATCCTTCTCTGCTCAACCAATCAAATATTTGAAAGAGCAAGTTACTGAACACATTCTTACACTGTGCTCAAGATGGTACATGTAATACAGGCCAAATCTTGTGCAGTGACTGACTTAATTTTACAAATGAGAGATGCTGTAGCTCTTGATATGAATGGATGGAATTGAATCTTTTACGCTTTGGTTATTTTTAATCAAGGTTTTACTTTAAAAAGACCATTTTGGGCCGTAAATGAGCAGGAAAGCTGAAAGGTCAAGACCCTGACTTCTTCAGAATAAACTGTCAAAGGTATTATAGTATACCAAGCATTGAATGTATCTGAAATTACTTTGAGGATTCTAGAGGGTTACTTATCAAAGAAAATTAAAATTGCAATTTAAAATAAAAAATTTTGGGGCGCCTGGGTGGCGCAGTCGGTTAAGCGTCCGACTTCAGCCAGGTCACGATCTCGCAGTCCGGGAGTTCGAGCCCCGCGTCGGGCTCTGGGCTGATGGCTCGGAGCCCGGAGCCTGTTTCCGATTCTGTGTCTCCCTCTCTCTCTCTGCCCCTCCCCCGTTCATGTTCTGTCTCTCTCTGTCCCAAAAATAAACGTTGAAAAAAAAAATTAAAAAAAAAATAAATAAAATAAAAAATTTTAAAGCAGCAATATTTACCCTATGTTTCTATTTATAATATTTTAATGCTCATAAAGATTTTACTTACCTCTGAAGCCTTCTCTTTCTATAGTAATAATGTCACATTAAGGAGGACATACAGAATAATAAAGCCCATTCTTTAAATAACTATATTGGTTGCTCTCCCACACAATTTCAGTTCTTACAGTGTTTTTTCATGCTATCAAATCAGTTAATGGCTCAAGAGAGTGAGATAAAGAAGTACGGAGGTTTCCCCTAAAGTACTTCAAGGTTGAGTCTATATGAATCAGGCAATTGTATTTTCTTGGAAAATACAAGGAAACAAACCTGTTTGCGACAAGGAACAAATTTCTTTGTTTCCTTGTAGCAGGAGATGTTTCCTTAAAGTTAAGACAGTCTAGGAAACAGACTCCAGTTTGAAATGCAAATATGAATTCTTTTTTTTTAAGTATATTTATTTATTTATTTAGAGAGAGAGAGAGAGAAAGGGAGTGTGTGTGCAAGCCAGGGAGGAGCAGAGACAGGAGAGAGAGAATCCCAAGCAGGCTCTGCAGTACCTACCAGTGTGGAGCGGTCACAGGGCTCCAACTCTTATGAACCGTGTCATCACGACCTGAGCTGAGATCAAGAGTAAGACAATGAACTGATTGAGCCACCCAGGGGCCCCGCAAATATGAATTCTCAATCTCATCCAGGAACCATAAGGTCTCACCACTCCAGACAAAAAATAAGCACATTTTGATGCACATTTTCCTTTCTGTATGTTAATTATCTTCTCACGCAACCAAGGACTTTATTTCATCTGAGTGTCAGGTACAGTTTTCCAGTACTACCGATTACAGACTTGAGGTCAGATTTTATTGTAAGACTTTTGATTTTACACCTTTGATAGAAGATACAATTTAACTCAGGTTTTGCTTGCTGGCAGGTGCTTATAAACCTATACCTTGAAGAACATTTAGAAGAATGGGCTGGTTGAATATTGACCACATTTAGCAGACCACTGGCTTGGGATACACCTAAATCAATCTTCATACTTTCCTGCTTTAATTGACTACCAGTTCCACAACAAACAGACTAATTTGCAAAGGAAATGGGCTGTCTTGCTTTAAGGTTTTAGATTAACCTTGGAATAACTGTGCTTTACGATGTGAGAGCACAGTTATTTTAAAAGATTATGAAATGGGGCACCTGGGTGGCGCAGTCGGTTAAGCGTCCGACTTCAGCCAGGTCACGATCTTGCGGTCCGGGAGTTCGAGCCCCGCGTCGGGCTCTGGGCTGATGGCTCAGAGCCTGGAGCCTGTTTCCGATTCTGTGTCTCCCTCTCTCTCTGCCCCTCCCCCGTTCATGCTCTGTCTCTCTCTGTCCCAAAAATAAATAAACGTTGAAAAAAAAATTAAAAAAAAAAAAGATTATGAAATGACTGTAGTATATGCTCTGAGAAACAAGCCTTCAGACCAGGTATTGTGTGCTCTCATTTGTATAGGAGAAATATGTTTCTAAAAAGACCCAGTGAAATTATACATTCAGCGTAGGCATTACTTTTCCATAATTGATAGAGGCAGAGATGGGAGTAATAAAAGAATAATACCTCCTAGAAATTTTACAGGACTTGAATAATATTTAAATAAAACACTAAAATCATTTTGATTCATAGCTGATCCATAAATTCTTACTTGGGGCATACTATTTTATTTTTTTAAGTTTATTTATTTTTGAGAGAGAGAGAGAGAGAGAGAGAGAGACGGAGCCCAAGCGGGGAAGGGACATAGAGAGAGGGAGACATAGAATCTGAAACAGGCTCCAGGCTCTGAGTTGTCAGCACAGAGCCCCATGCGGGGCTGAAACTCACTCAGGAGCATTGAGAACGTGACCTGAGCCAAAATCAGAGGCTTTACCCACTGGGCCACCCATTCGCCCCAGGGCATGCTATTTTAAAGCTGAAAGAGACCACAAATTCTAGTTTCCTTACTTCACAAACAAGGCAACTAAAGATCAAAAAAATAAAATAAGAAATGGCCCAATCAGGATTGGAACTAGGAACCCTGGCAGCAGAGATATTTTTATTTCAACTATCACATTCCAAAACAGCAATTCAGTACTGATACGGTTATAAGGTCTTTTCTGAAAATTCTCTGCGAAACAGACTGATCCTCATTCTCAAATGTCGCACACATTAGTCAGTCTACAAGAACTTGGATTATGGCTACTCCAACCTCTGAGTTCTGTTGTGCAGAACTCTGTGAAACTTTAAGAAGGAGTCAGGGAATACTGGTTCTTTGGGGCCTTTTGAAGAGGGTTTGAATGCAAGGGAAATGAGGGCTTTTCCATGGAGGGTGGGCAGTAGATGAGAAAATGGGAGAGGGATTAGGAAAGTAGGAGATGGAGAAATTATGTCAAGAAACCCAAAGGAAGCTGGGTTGAATAGTAGATTGCAGTTAATTAGAAGTCCTGAATGAATGATGTGATTCAGTGGTGAGTTACCTTTCTAATTAGACAAGCTTGGGGCCAATCAAGTGACATTGGAGTTAAGAGTGAAATGAGCTTGTCTGAATCTCTTTCTAAAGCCACTGCAGTCAGTTGGGGCAGTGTTGACACTGAGCTGAGTCAGTTTTGCCTAGCTTGACTACTGGTATGGCTTTGCTCTAAAATCACAAGTTCAGAAACATACACATAACATATTCCCTATTAAAATTGGATAATTATTGTAAAGTATTATAATTACTGTGTGCGTTGAATTAAAGAATATTTTGTTACATGAATGATGGTAAAAGACCTGACTATAATAATTGCCAATTAATATGTAAATTACTCCGAGCAGCAAAATGCTTTGTCATTTTTTTCTAAAATTTATTTATTTTTTATCGAGTGAGGAAAACTTTTGATTATCTGAAAGTTCATTTTCTCAACAGAATGGAAATTTTAAGAGAACGTCTAGAAGTTTGAAATTTATGTTAGGAGAAAAAGGAAAGAAAAAAATCTGGTATTTAACGAACTTTTTATTAGTAATTTGGTAACTGTTTTTTCATAATCATGCTGTCTCAACACTATTCTCTTGAAGCTTCTGAAACGCAGTATTTTGTTGCAATATTTTGTGAACCACCTCTGGAGAATTGAAAACAAAATGATAATGTGACAAAGGGCATACTCATTGTCAGGGTCCGAGGAGTCTTTGAAAATGAATTCCATAGTGTGAGAACCGAGGTCTTTGAAGGAAGTAGTTTTCAATTCTTAGAAGATTTATTTTATTGCACCATCGAAAACTAATAGGGAGCTAGAGTCAATTTGGCTTCAGCCTTAAAATGTAAAATAGTGTGAGTACTGCACACATGACACACAAAAAAAACACCTTCCCACTCTGAGCCTCATTAATTATAAGAGCTAATATATAAATTGAGTATTTACTATATATTCAGTGCTTTTCAGGCATTATCTCCTTTAATTTTGCAGCTTTATGAAATATGTAATATTATCCCCATTTTATGGAGAAGGAAACGGAACTTAGTGGCGTTAAGCAGTTCTTCCCAGGCTGCATGAGCTTGGTTTCATGTGTAAATATAGTAACAAGCTCTTTGTTACCAGGATGGCATCTGTGGTTATCACAAACTGCAACAGACAAAGTACGTGGAAAATCTGAAATAATTGGAGCATCCTTAGTCTCAGGGACCAATTCTGACACACAGCCTTCAAGGGTAAAGAAACGGGTGGGACCCACAGTTGAAATTCAACCATCTTTGGCAGTGCAATTTTTCTGAACTCTTTCTAAAGAAAAAATGACCCCCTGCAGGGATTACAGTCTCTAGAATATGGATTCTTGCAGCTTTCTGCAAAACATAAAGTGTCCTATTTTGTAAGGACACTCAAGGAAGAGCTCAAAGAGGGTTTTCTTCTATTTGTGTTCCATGTTTATGCTCTTTTTAAAAATGTTTATTTATTTATTTATTTATTTAGAGTGATCTTAGTTCTGACCACACATACAATTCTTTTCCAAAGATTTCCTTTCACAAACCTTGTACAATTTTCTTTTTCTTTTTCTTTTTTTTAACGTTTATTTATTTTTGAGACAGAGAGAGACAGAGCATGAACAGGGGAGGGGCAGAGAGAGAGGGAGACACAGAATCTGAAACAGGCTCCAGGCTCTGAGCTGTCAGCACAGAGCCCGACGCGGGGCTCAAACCCACGGACCGTGAGATCATGACCTGAGCTGAAGTCGGACACTCAACCGACCAAGCCACCCAGGCGCCCCTACAACTTTCTTTTTCATTCAGATTTTGTCCTAAGCCTTTTCTCTAAATAACCAGTCTCATTTTATCACAAAATTACTTTATTTTTTTAAGTAATCTCTACACCCAATGTGGGGTTTGAACTTTCAACCCCAAGATCAAGAGTCACATGGTCTACCGACTGAGCCAGCAGGCATCCTAGGACAAACTGACTCTTTTCCCCTCGACAAAAATGTATTCCTATTCCTCATGCCTCCCCGCCCTTTTTAAATCAAAACCACATTTTACTTTGCATACAGAGTTGTTTTCCTTATTATTTTCTAGCAATCTTAATACATTTATCAGAATTTTACTTTTAGAAACCTTAGTCTCCAGTGAAAACCAAGTAGTACCCAATTGTGAACTGTTACACTATAATTCTTTAGATTGAAAACTTATGAATACATTTCATAATTTCTGGAAATCTGCTTTTTTTTAAGTACAATTTACAGTAAAGCACAAAACAGTTTACCAACAGACCCAAGTATCCTCAGTTTCTCCACAATAAGCCAAAAGCAAACCTATGTCCAGTAATCAATACTTGAGTAGTCTATCTGATTTGGAAAAGACTTAGATATCCAATGACTTCAACCCAATTTATCATTTAACTTAGCAAAACTTCAAAGTTTCAGGTTACCAAAGATTTTGAAAGCTATAAACCTTATTATTTACTCAACCTACCTGTTCTTAACAAATGCCCATGGAAACTTTAGGAGACAAAATTAGCCATCCTTTTAAGTCATCTTTTCACTGACAAATTGCAACAGAGATAACATGAGCTTATTTGACCTTTAGTAAACCTTGGTAGGTTTACTAGAAGTTACAATACAAAAGCTTTATATTTAATGCTGATAACTCTAAAGACAATTCTATTTTAATTAAAACAACAACCTCGAATTAGCTTTAGTACCAATATGTTGCACCTGTGTCCACTAAAAAGTCAATCCGTTTTTTTTTCCCCCACTGTCAATTCTACCTGGGGCTCCTATGAGGAAATCTGGGGTTCCTGTGGGGAAATCTGAAGTGGGCGGTTTAAGTTCAGGGGGCCCTTGGGCCGCATCATGCAGGTTTGGAAGGTGCTTCAGTTTAAATCTCATCAACAGGTGGCGCAACAGCGTAGGGTGCTTTTTGCTCCTTGATAGGTGGGGGAGGGGGGAGCAGAAGCTGATCCTGCGGTGGCGCTGAGGATGGTACAGGGGGTGGGCAGTGACGGCAACCCGGGTGTGGGTGCAGGAGCAGTAGGAGGGAGGGGAGGAGCAAAGTGCCACCAGCAAGCCTGGAGGCGGATTGAAAGTTTGGGTTAGCATTTCCCTGTCTCTCCCTCCTGCAAAACAAACTCCCCCCACCTCCCCCCCCCCCCCCCGGTTGCTTTTCAGCCCTCTATGCCATTTGCTCAGAATGCGTCCTAACAGACTTTCTTTGGAAACAAGCGTGTTCCCCATCTTCCAAGGCAGAAGTTCCGAAAGAACACAGAAGACACAAAAGTATGACCAAGTGAAAGCCCAGGGTACCTCTGCTAGCGTTCATTCTTCCTCAAAAGTCACCGAATGGCTTCCTGGTTTCTGGTTCCTTCCCAGAAGTCCGAGCTCCACCAGCTGAACCAAATGGCTTCCTGGATGAGCTGAGAGAGCCAAACCAAAAGCCACTATTTGGAGGCAACCAAATGGGAGGAGGGAAAGCCATTCAGTGACCACCTTTCCTCTGAGCTTGACTTATGCATAGGCCAGCTGGTGTTACACTAAAGTCATTTTCTTCTTAGTTGTAGGTTTATAACTACAAGTCGTCTGGTGGGCCAATATTCTCCCTAGGGGGCTTTGGGAGGGGATAGGGTGGGCATTCTCCATTATGTACACATACACACACACAAATTCCAACAGGGATCTCCCCAAATGTGTCCCTGGCTTCCCGGTTGCCTCACACCTGTTTCTCTTTCCCTCGGTACCATCACAAATGACCACAGTCCCTGCCAGAACTCAAGCTATGCCAGCCTGAACAAATGGGTTACGAAACCAGACGAATGGTTCAAACGAACCCAACAGCAGGGAACCATGCAGGGCTGACAGGGGCGTGGTGTGCACTTATGGCGAAAACTCATCAGCAACAAATTTCTAGGGCTTCTTCGAATTCACTAAATTACTTCTAGGTTTATATAAGGAAAATCTGAGACAAATGTGGGTGGGTGGGTACAAGTAGGCAGGTAGTAAAGGTGAGGTTGATCACAGTCTTGGGGTCAATCACGTGGGGTCTTACTGCCTCAGGGCAGCCCTTATTCCTTGAGGACTAGTTTCCATTCCCACAGCGTCCCGCTTTGCCTTTAGGGTCTTTTGCCTGGGTTAGGAGATTAGTCGGAAATAAGGACTTAATCAATTAGAACATTTTGTTGGCTGATAAGTCCAGCTTCTTCTACTATACCTCCACACTCCTATTTTCTTGGAGAGAGCAAGGAAGCAATGAAACAATGCCCTGGTGAAATGTGAAATCACAACTCAGTCGATCCATATTTCTGGTTCACATCAGGAAACTCTTAAAAAGTGGATAAAGAGTATAGCTCTGTAACTTGAGTTTTTAAAAGATTTTTAAAAAAATGTTTATTTATTATTCCTGAGAAAGAGAGAGAGCGTGCAAGTGAGGGAAGGGCAGAGAGAGGGAGAGAGAGAGAATTCCAAGCAGGCTCCACGCTGCCAGTGCAGAGCCTGACTTGGGGCTCGAACTCAGGAGTTGTGATGCGAAACCAAGAGCCAGATGCTTAATTGACTGAGCCACCCAGGTGCCCCTGTAACTTGATTTTTAACAAGATTTTATTCCTTCTGTTCACGTTATTTCTTTTTATTTTTTACCAATATTTTCTATTGACAAATAATATATAACGTACATGCAGAAAAACGCAAAAACCCAAGTGTACAGATTGTTGCATGAATACAAAATGAACACCCTTGTACACCACTCAGGATAAAAACAGGCAGGTTCCAACTGACACCCTGAGATATTTTATCCACTTTTTATTGTGCCTGACTTCAATGTTATCCCTTAGCCGCATAAACTGCTAGAACATTTGCTCAGTTTCTTCATTATTAGGCTGCTGTTTAAGAGTTGGCGTGTGACTTCAGGAAAAGTGGCAGCAGATGCTGGCTCACCTCTCTGCACAGTCCTTCTTTCCAGAACGTTAGCCCCTCTGCTGGCTCTCTGATACCTTCCAACAAATATTTCAAAAGGATTATCCTGTTTTGTAGTTGTTCTCCATGGGAGGATTGGTCTGTACAAAGCTATTCCAGAGAAACGGATAAATGTCAGCTATTTCCTTCACCTGCTTTATTGAGCTTCTCACTTAACTCTTCAGGTTGAAAATGGCATCCTTAATTTTTCATAGTATTGTTGCAGGATTTTTTTACCTCAATACCCAGGGTTCATTGTCTTGTCACTTCAAAGAATGAAGAGGTGAACCCAGAATAAAATGAGCAGCAGGCAAAAGTTTATTAGAGTATAAGGTGAGAAGGTAAGAATAGTGTGAAAGCTCTCTTTACAGCGAGGGGGTATTTGAAAGTGAATGCTAATGACTATGGCCAAGGGGCTGTTTAATAGAGTTTGGGTGGGCCTTTCCCTCCCTGCCTGTTTTATCCTACCTTTCCGTATCATAGTATCAGAAACATCTGGGGAAGAAAAGTAGAAATAAAGGAAAGCAGGAATATTTATTGAATCTGTATCATGTGATGAATGGTGTGCTAAAAATATTTTACATTTCAAATAAATAAATATTTATTTCACATTTTTTTTATCTGCTTCGTGAAATTATAGATAACTGAATTGTACTTCCGTGTATTCATGAGATTTTTACCTGCAGGATGGACCCAAGAATCCTTGGCTTATTTCCATGACAAGTAAAAGAGGATGTTTAAGTATTAGGAAACCTAAAGATCCTTGGTTCATATCAGAATCCATCACTTTAAGCAGGAAAGTCTAGTTTTGGGCTGAGAAATTTTAGTGGATACAATTTTTCCAAAAGTCACAATAACAATTTTGTGAGCCATCAGGGATGGCTGCTTTGCTCTATTTCTCTACAATGATATTAAATCTGAATACCAAAGAAAAGTAATGATTTACTTCACCTCCAGCATATTACACAGAATTCCCTTAACGTTATAAAATAAGTCATGTAGTAGTCACCTAGGCTTTTATATGTATGATACCTTCTCTATACTTTTCTTACCTAAAATTTAAAGTTTCCAGTGTAAAGAATATTTTTTCTATATTTCAATTAGGGGCTATTTCTTCATGCTAGAATAATTTTATACAAGTGAAGAGTTTGGTGTTTAAAGTATAGAATTTGCATGTTTGGTTTAACCTCATGAGGTTTCTTGTGGGTTCATTTTACAATCTCTTACTTTCAAAACCAGCAAGCCAAGATTGCCTGCTGCAAAGGGAGACAATTTTCATTTCTTTCACCAGGTTGTTGAAATGTGGCCTGGTTCCAGGTACTGAGGACACATATTCCCAAGACAACCTCATAGACTACGTTCTTCACTGGGTAAAAGTCACCCCATCAAGAAAAAATAATTTCCTTGATATTTCCTTGATAGTATTGACTAAGTCCTTCCAGCTTTTTGGCAAGGTTAATCTCACATCAAACACTTATTGGTAACAAAGTAGACAAAAGAGACATTGAGCTTTCATTCTGGGAGAGTATGCTTTCAGAGGTTCTATACAAAACCACCAATGGGGGGGGGGGACTGTAGTGCCAGTACCCTGTGCTAAACTTGCAGCCACAGGAAGGCTGTCCCGATTGGCAATCAGGCAAAGGAGGTGATGTGGGCCATATGGGAAGTGACTGCCTCAAGTAAACTCACTCCACTGTGCATATCTCATCTGTCTACATCTTGGGTGAATGACACAGGGCATTGGGGCCCAGCTCCTCTGCTTCTTGGTTATCCACAGACTAGCTTAGGAAATGGAAGCTAAGGAGAAGCTAGAATTAACTGAATGGTTCTCCAGACTTCTCTAGACGCCCTATCCATCAGGAGTAGGCAAAGCTAAACCAAAATCATGGAAGCGCTTGTACTATGAGTCTTTGAGGTAAAAGGACAAATGCAGGGGGCTGAAACTGTAGTGATTCATCTGAGAGATATAGGGAAAAGTTTTTCTAGAGATAGTTACCATTGGGGAGGAGGAGGAGGAATGTCGGTGTGGTAGAGGGGTGGAAGAAATCGAGGGAGACTCTAGCAAGCTCAGAACAGTCTTTCTTCTCTGTGAAAAGTAAGACACAGGAGTTCTGTAATTTTTCTCATCTCCTGCTGGGTCATAAACACAGATGGTTGGAGCCATCAACCCCTTGCCAGGACCTAGAAAGGAATTGCTGAATTGTTTGGTCTCCATTCCTGGGAGTGCTTGAGAATGAACTTTGTAACAGAAAGAGTCTAGAAAAATGTGGAACAGTAATTATAGGGAAATATTGATTAAATTTCATTCTTGTGACCTCAGATTGGCCTAAAGCTTGTCTCAAGATGCTGGCACATCGGGGGGATAGGGCCTACTATCTTCAAGAGGAATTGACTTGTGTATGTTGAACCATCCTTGCATCCCAGGGATAAATCCCGCTTGATCTTGGTGAATGATCCTTTTAATATGCTGCTGAGTTTGATTTGCTTGCATTTTATTGAGAATTTTTGCATCTATGTTCATTGGGGATATTGGCCTGTAGTTTTCTTTTCTCAGGAAGGATTGAGAAATCTCCTGAAAAAAAGAGTTTATTTTAGAGGAAGCTATAGGCACATATCCTTTGCCGTAAAACAAGGCCTCAATTGGTAGGAGGGTATACAGTGTGTCCTTGCGAATCCTCCAGCAAAAACTCATCTGCCAGCCACAGTATCTGTAAGTTGTTTGCCCCAGACTTTATTTCCACCCTTGTTGCTGACTCTCTGTCTAGAAAACTTCGTGATACCTCATCACTGCCACTGCTTCCTATGCTCGCCTGAGAATAATAGTGTCAAAATTATGGGCATTATTATCTGATGTTCCCAGAGTTATCAGCCCTCAAGGTGCATGTGGCTCTTGTTTCATTTTCTCATTGTGGGTTTTGCACTTTATCCCTTAAGAACCCAACAAAGCCTATACCCTGAATGTCATATAGTCATTCCATACAGCCCCAACAGCATCTCCTATTTCCCCTTCTTGCACTGTGTCTTTTTCTACAACCTTCATATTCTGCTTTTATCCAAAAGCAACATCCTTATGCAAAAAGCGTATGCAAATTTTCTTGTTTCAAATAGCTGACCACCTCTCCAGTTTACTTTATGTAACTAAGGACAATCCTGAAGGTCAATAGTGCTGTATCACTCGCAGGTATCACTGTCCAATTTCAAACCGAGGTACTGGTAACATTAGCCTTTGTTAGCAGAGTAATCTCTAATTTTCTCAACTAGATTCCTATTGAACTCATTATAATAGCACATTATAAATGCATCTATTGCCCCTAAACCTATAGGATTTGCCTTAACATACATGGCTATTACTAATTCTGCTTCCTTTTGAAAAAGTTCAAGGTACCCATTCAGGATAAAGGTTAATATTTTGCCATGGCTAAATTCTGCCCAAATTACATAAAGCTAGAATATTTTTTGATACTTGGTTTAGCTTAGTGGTGACAGAATGAGAATACATTGTTTTTTTTTTATTTTATGATGAAACAGTATTAAATTATCTTACTTAAAATAATGGTTTCTGAGATTATAATGAAGAAGGAGAAGGAGAAGGAGGAGAAGAAGGAGAGGAGGAGGAGGAGGAGAAGAAGAAGATGAAGAAGAAGAAGATGAAGAAGAAGAAGAAGAAGAAGAAGAAGAAGAAGAAGAAGAAGAAGAAGAAGAAGAAGAAGAAGAAGGGGGAGGAAGAGGAGCAGGAGCAGGAGAAGGATTTTCATCAGAAATAGATGGGTTAAAGGCTAAAATAGTTGTCTAATGAATAATAGCATAGTACAGTAGCAAACA